>NC_133133.1:173364552-173980432 GCF_048418815.1 Hemitrygon akajei
GGTATTTTTTGTCTCGCTTTTTTGCACTACTTATTTAATTTAATTTTCTTTTTTCATATATACTTCTTACTGTAATTCATAGTTTTTATAATTATGTATTGCATTGTACTGCTGCTTGCAAAGTGACACATTTCATGACATATGCCAGTGATTATTAAACATTTTACTGATTCTTAAACAAAACACAAAATAAGAAAAAAGAAGTAAATCAGGTTCCTTCTCTCTCTCTCTCACTCTCTCTCTCTCTCTCACTCTCTCTCTCTCTCTCTCTCCTCTCCCTCTCTCTCTCTCTCCCTCTCTCTCTCCTCTCTCCCTCTCTCCCTCTCTCCCTCTCTCTCTCACTCTCCCCTCCTCTCCCCTCTCTCTCTCGTCCTCTCCTCTCTCTCTCTCCTCTCTCTCTCTCTCTCTCTCTCTCTCTCCTCATCTCTCTCTCTCTCTCCTCTCTCTCTCCCCCTCTCTCCCCCCTCTCTCCCCTCTCTCCCCCCCTCCCTCTTCCAACCCCAGGGCAAGGTTACAGAATATAGAACATCACAGCACAGTACAGGCCCCTTTGGCCCACATAATTGTGCTGACCTCCTAGCTTGTCAGAGAACAAACTAACCCATCCCCCATCCACACATAACCCTCCATTTTTCTATCATCCATGTCCCTATCTAAGAATCTCTTAAATGTCTCTGATGTATCTGCTTCTACCACTAAAGCTGCTCGTGCAGTTCATGCATCCCTAAGACCATAAAACACCCCTTTCTGTGTATAAAACCTATCTCGGACATCCATCCCCCTAGTATATTTCACCACTAACCTTAAAATTATGCCTCCTCGTATTAGCCAAATCCACACTGAGAGGAAAGTCTCTGTCAGTCCACTTGATCTATGTTATCATAGCATCTTATACACCTCTAACAAATTACCATCTTGTCCTCCTCCACTCCACAGGAAAGGCCCTATGTCGTTCAACTTCTCCTAATGCAAGGAAACTCAACACAGATGAGTGAAACTTTCCACTCATTGCTTTTTTTTGGTTGCCTTCAGTTCATTTTTGAAAAGCTTTCCAATCCTTTAACTTCCCACTAATTTTTGTGTATGCTCTCCCTTTTGCTTTTATGCTGTCTTCAACTTCACTTGTCAGCCACAGTTGCCACATCCTCCCTTTAGAATACTTCACCTTTGGGATGTATCTATCCTGCACCTTTCGAATTGCCCTCAGAAACTCCAGCCATTGTTACATCTGCTATCATCCCTGCTAGTGCCCCCTTCCAATCAACATTAGCCAGCTCCCCTCTCATGCCTCTGTAATTCTCTTTACTCCACTGTGATACTGATACACAGAGCTTTATCTTCTCTCTCTCAAACTGCAGGGTGATCCTATTATATTATGATCACTACTCCTAAGGGTTCCTATACCTTAAGCTCCCTAATCAAATCTGGTTCATTACACAACACAAAATCAGAATTGCCTATCCCCTAGTGGCTCAACCTCAAGCTGCTCTAAAGAGAAACAAAATGCATTTTCATTCATTTCCCTTGATCTACAGCTGCTGAAATAAGTTAAGGAACATGGATCAGCTTTATTTGCCATATGCATTTACATGTATTAAGAATTTGGCATGGTATGCTGATCATGGTGCCAATGTGCAACAAAATTAATTCAACACTTATAACTTACTGACTGTCAGTTACACTGCTGGTGTTTAGAGGAGCAATGAAGATTTTCCGTCTTTCTCTGTCCATACCATCACACACAGATAAAGAAAGATTATTCATTGGTGTTTCTGTAACAATTTCTTTTGACCAGTCAGGGGTTGTTAGCCCTGAGCTGAACCCCTGAACCTGGAGGACCGATGGACCACTCTTAGTCTAACCTCCTACCCTTTGATCTGTTTGGCATGGGTGACCCTACCAAGAGTCAAAGCACAAGGCCTTGACTCCAGCCACCATAGCTCTCCAGTTCATTGAGGCACGTGAACCTCCAAACCCTATGACAAAGTTGTGGACCTCTTGGAGGAACAATTATAAAGAATAAGGAGTATGATCACTGGAGTCGAATAAGGGGTTGTCTATTGTTGGGTTCTTGGGTGGCTGTGGAGGCTGAACCCAGATCCACATATTCTGGTGCAGTGAGGGCAAGAGTAAGTGGTGGCTGTGGTTATGAGGGTGGGGTCTTTCACAGCTGCTGCATTTTCTCTGCGGAGAAGGAGCTAGTCCTGAGGAAGGGTCTCCACTCAAAATGTCGACTGTTTATTCCTCTCCGTAGATGCTGCCTCACCTACTGAGTTCCCTCAGCATTTGGTAAGTGTTGCACAAAAATACTAAGTTAACTTCATTAAGAGGAGTACAATGTTGCAAAGCTCCCAGGGTTTTCCATTTAGATTTATTGCCAGCAGTTCAGATTTATTATCAAAGGGCCAAGCATTAACCCAATTTCTGTTGAGAGAGTTTCTGTTAAATACTATTTTACTAAAATGATTGTGTTTTTTTTCAAGCCACATATCATAAGATGCAGACAGATAGGTGCCTGTAAGTTACAGAAAGAAGCTTATATCTGTTGGAGATTTATTATTCTTTAGAGGTGAATGAAAGGCCAAGATGATAAGAGATGGGTTTTCATTCCCGGCCTCCCTCAGCCCCGAGGCAGCTTGAGTTGTTAGCTCTGTTTAGACAAGCTCTTAATGAGTGTTGTGAATACTCATAAATTTAACAAATCTTGGGGCATCTAACCCGTATGGGAGGCCCACATTGCCGCCTATTGGGGGGAAATGGATTTAAAAAGCTCCTATGATAGATGTGCGGGTCAGGATAAATGTCAAATCAGAAGCTTGGCTAACTGCCTTATTTTGTGGTCCTCTCCTTGGCTGACCTGACGATTACCTTCCTACCATCAATGCCGCCAGTATCAGGAAGGTCCCGGGCAGGGAATTAAGGTTCATAAATGGCCAGAATCAATTAAATTAGTTGCTCTAATTTTGCTATTTACTGGTCATATCTGGTTGTTACTTTCCCATTTCTTCCTCTTTCCACGTTTCCCCATTAGAAGCTACTTCTGTCGGTTTTTGTTTTGTTTAATTAGAATTTATACTTGGTCTTGTATTTCCTTTTCTCCGGTTTACAGTGCTCAGCTATATGCAGAGGTAGTGGGGGTTGCCAAGGGTCAGTGTCTTTACTGCTATCTGTCCATCTGTTAAGCCAGAAATAATCGAAAATTTGTTTCATTAGATTTAGACTTAGACACTAATTAAGTTTTTTATTAGGTTTTTATAGAGCAATCTTGTAAATAGTAGCAGGTGGGGGTGTCTGTACATGAACTGTGTGAGCTTCTGTCAGTCTGTGTGTGAGTGTTTGTGAAAGGATATCTGCTGTATCACTGTGCTTGAACTGTGTGAGCTTTTGTGAGTGTGTGTGTGTGTGCGTGTGTGTGTGTGTGTGTGCGTGTGCGTGTGCGTGTGCGTGTGCGTGTGTGTGTGTGTGTGCATGTAGGTGTGATAAAGGCATTTAAAAGACTCAGATAAGGGAAGGAAGCTGCACTTGACCCTGATGACCCGTGCTTTCAGGTTTTTATAACTTCTGCCTGATGAGAGAGGGCAGAAGAGAGAACGTCCAGGGTAAGTTGGGTCTTTGATTATACTGGTTGCAAGAAGTGTAGACGCTGGTTTCCGTGATTATTGAGCTCTGTCCACAACTCTGTTAGATAGGCCACGTGGGTGTGCAGAGAGTGGGGGATACAGACCATGTGCAGGCAGAAGGGATTGGGGTAATTAGGCATCATCGCCCTCATTACTGCAGCACTACACCAGATACACCATAAACACGAGAGACTCTGTGGACGCTGGAAAATCCAGAGCAATACACCAGAACACTGGAGGAACTCAGCAGGTCAGGCAGCATCTATGGAAATGAATAATGAGACACTGTCTCAGGCTGAGGACCCTTCAGGACTGAGAACGAAGCGGGAAGATGCAAGAATAAAAAGCTGGGGAGAGAGGAAGGAGACTCGCTGGAAACTGATAGGTGAAGCTAGGTGGGTGGGGAAAAGGTCAAGGGCTGAAAAAAACAATTAAACCATAAGATATCTGATCAGGAATTAGGCCATTTGGCTCATCAAGTCTGCTCCCCATTTCAATAGACAATAGGTGCAGGAGTAGGCCATTCGGCCCTTCAAGCCCAGCACCACCATTCAATGTGATCACGCTGATCATCCACAATCAGTACCCCATTCCTGCTTTCTCCCCATAATCCCTGACTCCACTATCTTAAGAGCTCTATCTAACTCTTTCTTGAAAGCATCCAGAGAATTGCCCTCCATTGCCTTCTGAGGCAGAGCATTCCACAGATCCACAACTCTCTGGGTGAAAAGTTTTTCCTCAACTCCGATCTAATTGGCCTACCCCTTATTCTTAAACTGTGGGCCTCTGGTTCTGGAATCCCCCAACATCGGGAACATGTTTCCTGCCTCTAGTATGTCCAATCCCTTAATAATCTTATACCTGTATGTTTCAATCAGATCCCCTCTCATCCTTCTAAATTCCAGTGTATACAAGCCCAGGTTTCATCATGGCTGATCTGCTTTTCCCTCTCAGCCCCAATCTCCTGCCTTCGCCCAGTATCCCTTCATTCCCTGACCAATCAAGAGTCTATCCTATGGTCCCACTCTCATGTACTGACCGTTTATTCTCCCTCTTGCAGTTCCATGGTTTCCTCGTACAATTCAAGATTTGGACAGATTCGCGAACCAGATCCTGAGCTACGGATCAGAACTTGATGCCGATCATCCTGTAAGAAGCTAATTTCTGGGAAATTTACCCCCAGTGTTATATCATACAGATGGGGATATCACAGGAGGCTAGTGTGGGGCAGAGAGTAAACTGGATAAATGATGCTGCACAATGTCAAGCGATTGTAAGGGGAGGCAGGAAACAGTAAAATATGATTGTGTATTTACAGCATCCGTTAGTTCGTTATGTCTTGTGTCATTGGACGTGGGGCGATCATGGTCTTTCCATGATCATGATTGCTCTTGGCAAATTTTTCTACAGAAGTGGTTGCTATTGCCTTGGCAGCATCTTTACAAGATGGGTGATCCCAGCCATTATCAATACTCTTCAGAGTTTGTCTGCCTGGTGTCAGTGGTCACATAACCACGACTTGTGATCTGCACCAGCTGCTCATAAAACATCAGCCCACCTGTTCCCATGGCTTCACGTGACCCTGATCGTGGCTAGGCAGGTGCTACACCTTGCCCAAGAGTGATCTGCAGGCTGGTGGAAGGAAGGATCGCCTCACACCTCTTTTTTTAGAGACCTATTTCCACCCCACCACCCTTACAGCATTAATATCAGAGTTCATGTATATTTTTCATGAGTACATCAAAGTATACAGTGATGTATCACTTGCATTAACAACCAACTTATCCGAGTGTGTGCTGGGGGCAGCCGGCAAGTATGGTCACACATTCCGGCACCAATATAGCAGGCCCACAACGCTCAGCAGATCAACACAGAACACAACAACAGCGAAACAAGCCCACATTTCTTTCAGTCCTCCTACACACATACACAGTCCTCTAACCTCAGGACAGGCCGCCTTACCCTCCGCCTCCAAGGGACTTGAATTCGGAATTCCAGAGTAACCTGGAACAGAAATTGCATTTGGTTTATTACTGTCGGATGTACATCATGTCATGGAAAAGTACAGCACAGAAACAGGACCTTTGGCCCATCTAATCCGAGATCGCATGTACCACTTGCAGTGGCAATTTTTCCCACACTCCCATAGCCCTCTGAGTGAAGAAGTTCCCCATCATGTTCCCTTTAAACATTTCACCTTTCACCCTTAACCCGTGACCTCTAGTTGTAGTCCCACCCAACCTCAATGAAAAAGCCTGCTTGCATTTACCCCTATTTATACCCCTCGTAATTTTGTATGCCTCCATCAAATCTCCCCTCAGTTTTCTCCATTCCAAGGAATATAGTCAGAACTTATTCAATCTGTCCATATAACTCAGGCCCCTCCAGTCCAGCAACATCCTTTACATTCTCTCTGTACTCTTTCAACCTTATTTACATCTTTCCTGTAGAAGTAGGTGACCAAAACTGCACATAAAGTGCAGTGAAATCTTGTCTTGCATATTGTTCAAACAGATCAGATCATTACACAGTGCACTGAGGTAGAACCAGGTAAAAACAATAACAGAATGCAGAATAAAGTGTAACAGATACAGTGCAGGTAGACAATAAGGTTCAGAGTCTTAACAAGGTAGACTGTGAGACCAGAAGTCCATCTTATCATGGTGGGAGACCATTTAATAGTCTGATAACAGTGGGTTGGTATCTTGAGTTTTCAGCTACGTAGTTTCAGCTTTCTAATCTCTGCCTGGTAGGAGAGGGGAGAAGAGGGTGGATGGGAGCTTTGATTATTCTGGCTACTTTGCTGAGGCAGCACAAAGTGTAGACAGAGTATAGAGGGGAAGGTTGTTTCTGTGACGTGTCCACAACTCTGCAGTTTCTTGTGGTCACAGGTAGAACAGATGCATGCGATAGGATGAGGGTCAACGGGGACGTGCAAAATTTCTTTAGCCTCTTGAGAAAATAGAGGCATCGGTGAGCTGTCTTGGCCGTCTCTAGTCCCTGCTCTTCCAAGCTGCCATGCTCTGACACCGCAATAGTAATCCAGTTACACAAGCCACTTTACTGGGCTAGCGGCTAATACTCCCAGCAATGCTGGCTCACATCCCACTGGCACTGACAACATAGGGAAACATAAGAAATTCTGCAGATGCAGGAAGCTGGAGCAACACATGTTGATGGAGGAACTCGGTAGGTCAGGTAGTGTCTCTGGAGAGAAATAACAGTCAATGCTTGAGATTCTTCATCTGGATTGTAGATGCTGGCATCTGAGCAACACTCAAGATGGTGGACCAGTTGTCCATTGACTATATTTGAGTCCACAAGTGCTGTCAGGTCTGCTGCTCCCCCCAGTAATAAAAGGTAACAGAAGGGTGGTAAAAGCTGCAAACAATCTCTGTCACTAGAGGTAAAGTAACTAATGCATTAAACACCCCGGATTCACTGACCCGCATGAATGTGAGGAAAATGGGAGGGATGTGGACATTGTGTAGGCAGAAAAGATTAGTTTAGTCAGCCATTTGATTATTATTTATTTATTTGGTTCAGCATAACATTGTGAGGCTTAGGGCCTGTTCCAGTGCTGTACTGTTAGACCTTAAGATATAGGAGCAGAAGTAGGCCATCAAGACTTCTCTGTCATTCAATCATAGGCTGATCCAACTCTTCCAGTCATCCCCACTCCCCTGCCTTCTCCCCATACCCTTTGATGTCCTGGCTAATCAAGAAGCACTACATCTCTGACTTAAATACACCCAATGACTTGCCCTCCATAGCTGCTTGTAGCAACAAATTCCACATATTTACCACCCTCTGACTAAAGTAATGTTCGATGTTCTATGTACATACAGGGGTCTTAGGGAAAGTGGCTGTAATGGTGAATGTGATACTCATAATCCCTGATTTCTAGATGCCCCATGACTGGAAAGTTACAAAATCCACGCATGTATTCAGGAAAGATGGGAGGCTGTAAGCAGGGAACTATAGCCCCGATAGCCCAACACCACTCACTGGGAAGATGCATTCTTGATGAGATAATAGCAGGATACTTTGATAATCGTAAGGCAATCCAAGAGACTAGAAATGATAATAGAGAGGGAAAAGATAAAGGATTGGGTGTAAATAAATAAATACTATGAGAATGGAGATATTGAGAGCTTCTACAGAAAAGATGTTTCTAAAGGTCTTCTCCCCCCCTCCCCCACCCCACTACTTTTAGTGAGCAGATATCGTTATTATAGGGCAGCAAGTTCACACAGACAATGTAAGCCCAGGGTATCTAGCTTGCTGTCCTTAAGTAGTGACGAGGGATCTTTCTCGTGACATTTTTCCATTCTCATGGCCATGTACACTTAGTACTAAGCCACATTTCTACCTGGTCTGAATGGGTGAGACACAGCGCGCACACACAGATATATATACATGTACGTGCGTGCGCGCGCACACGCACCACACACACACACACACACACACACACACACACACACACACACACACACCACACACACACACACACACACACACACACACACACACCCCCCCCCCCCCCCCCCCCCCCCCCCCCCCCCCGGGAACATGATACTTTGAGTCCAGTGATCCCACCACTGAGACATATCCGTGCAGTAAACAGGCAAATGGAAATTACAGGCAGCTGTAGTTTTTGATACTAGTTGCTTTTCATGGATAAGATTGTGGACCTTGTCAAAGCAACACAAATTGCAGTTATTAGTATAATTGAGGTAACATAATAAGATTTAATTACTCTCTGTAACCAAAATGCATTAGATTTTACAAAGGGATATCATTTTCCGAATGGGAACATAATCATCATGCATTTGCTAAATTAGATGCTGCCAGTTCACTCTGAGTATTTGCTGTAGCTGCTGTTTGAAATGTGCCAATCAAAATCGCGGCCCCTGGTGCCTCTGAAGTCAGACCTCAGCTTTTCCTGTTCTTTTCACGTTCCCAGGGCTTCACAGACCCAGTGTACCGAGCGCGGAGGAAGGAGTTTGCTGACATTGCATACAACTACAGGCAGTGAGTATAACATAGGTCAGCACATTGCAGAGGCTCGGATGAGTGATCCTGGGAATGAAAGGGTTAATGTATGAGGAGCAGTTTATGGCTCTGCGCCGGTACTCCAGTGAGTTTAAAAGAATGAGGGGGTGATCTCATTGAACACAAGGCTCTGCAGATGCTGGAAATCCAGAATAAGGAGCTCGGCAGGTCAGGCAGTATTTACGGAGAAGAATAAACAGTCAACGGTTCAGGCCAAAACTCCTCATCCTAAGTCCTGAAGAAGGATCTTGGCCCAAAATATTTACTGTTTATTCCTTTCCAAAAATGCTGCCTATCCTGCTGAGTTAATTCAACATTTTGTGTGTGTTGCTTGGGATCTCATTGAAACCTACTGAATATTGAAAGACCCGGACAGAATTATATGGAGAGGATGTTTCCAACACCGGGAGAGTCTAAGACCAGAGGGCCCAGCCTCAGAATAGAAGGATGTCTCTTTAGAACAGAGATCAGCAGGAATTCCTTTAGCTGGAGATTAGTGAATCTGTGGAATTCATTGCCATAGATGACTATGGAGGCCAAGTCACTGGGTATATTTAAAATGAAGGTTGATAGGTTCTTGATTAGTCAGGGTGTCAAAGGTTACATGGAGAAGCAGGGGAATGGTGTTGAGAGGGATAATAAATCAGCTGTGATTGAATGGCAGAGCAGACTTGATGGACTGAATGATCCTATATATTGTGGTAAAGAATGGTCCTATATGTTATGGTAAAGAAGTAGGAACAAGAAAAAGCCATTGAGCCCCTGAAAGCTGCTCTGCATTCACAAGGTGCTGACTTTGTACCTCGAGCTTCCCTTACATTTCCCACCATCCCTACATTTTCTCGAATTCACCTAGTGCCTTTAATCCTCTCAGTGTCTGAACATCCACACACCACAGCATTAAGAAATCCTGTCACCCTTCCAGACATTGCAAGAATGAAGAAAGATTTTAAAAAAGTAAGGAGAACTCATTGACTTGTCTACTGGGATGAAAAGATAAAGATTAGGTTTATGTATTGCATGTACATCGAAACACCAAAACATAAAGTGAATTGTATCGTTCGCACCAATTACCAGCACTGTTCAAGAATGTGCTGGGGGCAGCCCACAAGTGTCACCACTCTTCCGGCGCCCGTGTAGCCAGATATGGGAGGAAACCAGAGCGCCTGGAGAAAACCGTGGTGCTCACGGGGAGAGCATACAAACTCTGAACCCTGATCTCTTGCACTGTAAAGCATTACGCTAACTACGACGTTACCATGCCAAGTCACTTTGTGTTTATTGTCGTGTGAACAATTACAGTGAAAAACGTGGTTGCAGCAGCATCGCATACAATACAGAATATGAATTATTAATTAAATTATACAATACAGTGCAAAATAAAATTGTGCAAACACAAGCCTTAGTGCAGAAAAAAGACACAGTCAGAGGCAAGTGCAAATTGTGCTGGAGATGGTCTGTAGTGTCCTGTTGTTGAGGTAGGGTTACAGTTGTGTAGCTCGGTTCAAAGATCTGACGGCTGTTCCTGAACCTGGTGGTGGGAGACTTCAGGCTTCCTGCCTGATAGTACCAGTGAAAATAAGGCACGGCTTGGATGGTGGGGATGGAATGTAGAACACTACAGCACACTACAGGCCCTTTGGCCCACAATGTTGTGGCAACCTTACGACCTACTCTAAAATCAATCGAATCTTTCCTTCAAAGTTCAAAGTACATTCATTAAGAAAGTATGTATACATTATACAACTCTGAAATCGTCTCCTTACAGGCAGCAAAGAAACACAACAGAATGCGATAAAACAAAAAGAAGACCATGGAAAACCCAATGTGCAGGAAAAACAAAAACAAATCATACAAACAATAAAAACAAGCAACTAGCATTCAGAACGGAACCCCAGATCAGCGCGGAGACGAGGAAATGTTGTAGAACAGTGAGCAGAACCGGCCTGTCACTAGCCACGAGTCTTGACTTTTCAATCGTCCATGTGCCTTTCTAAGAGTTTCTTAAATGTCCCTAATGAATCTGCCTCTACCACCACTCCTGGCAGCGTGTTCCACACATCCACCACTCTCTGTATCTCGGGGCAGTCGCAGATGCAATCAGTAGTGGAGAGGGTTGTGTCTGTGATGGACTGTG
This sequence comes from Hemitrygon akajei, assembly GCF_048418815.1. Taxonomy (NCBI): domain Eukaryota; kingdom Metazoa; phylum Chordata; class Chondrichthyes; order Myliobatiformes; family Dasyatidae; genus Hemitrygon; species Hemitrygon akajei. The sequence continues at coordinate 173,375,365 of NC_133133.1, forward strand.
CCTTCTGTAGCTCACTGTTCCAGAATCTTCCTTGGTTTTATTTAACTCCCCTCATTCATCTTTTAACCCAATTGTGTCATTGGGAAAGTTGGAATTTTGAAAATGGGCTTTCTTGAATCCTGCAAGATCTAGGGGGATCGCAACCAGATGGACGTGCAGAGAGGGAGAATCTAGAATTAACGATCACTGTTTAAATATACACTCAGTGGCCACTTTATTAGGTACAGGATGGACCCAATAAAATGGCCACAGGAGTCAAACTCAGGGAAACCTTCTATTGCTGTAGTCCATCCACTTCAAGGTTCAACATGTTGTACATTCAGAGATGCTCTTCTGCGAACCACTCTTGTAACAGGTGGTTATTTGAGTTACTGTCACTCTCCCGTTAGCTTGGACCAGTTTGGCCATTCTCCTTTGACCTCTCACATTAACAAAGCATTTTCATCCACAGAGATGCCACTCAATGGATGTTTTTTTTTTGTTTTTTGCACCATTCTCTAAACTCTAGAGACTGTTGTGTGTGAAAATCTCAGAAGATCAGTTGTTTCTGAGATACTCAAACCACCCCATCCGGCACCAATAATCAATCCACGGTCAAAGTCATTTCAATTACATTTATTCCCTACCCCGATGTTTGGTCTGAACAACAACTGAACCTCCTGACCATGTCTACATGCTTTTATGCATTGAGTTGCTGCCACGTGATTGGCTGGTTAGATACTTGCATTAAAGAGCGGGTGTGCAGGTGATAACCTAATAGCATAATAACATTGCCACTGAGCATATATTTTATACTTATATAATATATAAGTTGCTCAGTGGCAACTTTATTATGTTATTAGGGTACCACCTGTACACCTGCTTGTTAATTCAAGTACCTAACATCTAACATATGTCGTGAAATTTGTTGTTTTGTGGTAGTAGTATATAATACAATACAATAAGATATATATACAGAGCCTATAAAAGGATTCACCCTCCCCCTGGAAGTTTTCATGTTTTATTGTTTTACAACATTGAATCACAGTGGATTTAATTTAACTTTTTTGAAACTGATCAACAGAAAAAAAACTCATTCGTCTCAAACTGAAAACAGATCTCTACAAAGTGATCTAAATTAAATACAAATATAAAGCACAAAATAATTGATTTCATAAGTATTCACCCCCGCCTTTAATATGACATACCAAATCTTCACTGTTGAAGCCAACTGGTTTTAGAAGTCATATAATTAGTTAATTGGAGATCTGTTTTTGGAGACCTGTGTGTAGTCAAGGTATTTCAATTGATTGTAGTAAAAATACACCTGTATCTGGAAGGTCCAACTGCTGGTGAGTCAGTATCCTGGCAAAAACTACACCATGGAGACAAAAGAACATCCCAAGCAACTCCATGAAAAGGTTACTGAAAGGCACAGATCAGGAGATGGATACAAGAAAATTTCCAAGTCACTGAATATCCCTTGGAGTACAGTTAAGTCAATCATCAAGAAATGGAAAGAATATGACACACAAATCTGCGTAGAGCATGCTGTCTTCAAAAACTGAGTGACTGTGCAAGAAGGGGACTAGTGAGGGAGGCCACCAAGAGACATACGACAACTATGATGTTGGGGAAGTCCAGAACAAGGGATCACAGTTTAAGGATAAAGGGGAAGCCTTTTAGGACCGAGATGTGGAAAAACTTCTTCACACAGAGAGTGGTGAATCTGTGGAATTCTCTGCCACAGGAAACAGTTGAGACCGGTTCATTGGCTATATTTAAGAGGAAGTTAGATATGGCCCTTGTGGCTAAAGGGATCAGGGGTATGGAGAGAAAGCAGGTACAGGGTTCTGAGTTGGATGATCAGCCATGATCATACTGAATGGCGGTGCAGGCTCGAAGGGCTGAATGGCCTACTCCTGCACCTGTTTTCTATGTTTCTATGTTTTTAACTCTGGAGGAGTTACAAGCTTCAGTGGCTGAGATGGGAGAGTCTGCGGATACAACAACTGTTGCCCGGGTGCTTCACCAGTTGGAGCTTTATGGAAGAGTGACAAAGAGAAAGTCACTGTTGAAAAAAACTCACATTAAATTTCAAGCTAGAGTTTGCCAGAAGGCATGCGGGAGATGCCGAAGTCAGCTGGAAGAAGGTTCTATGGTCTGATGAAACTAAAGTTGAGCTTTTTGGCTATCAGACTAAATGCTATGTTTAGTATAAGCCAAACTCCGCACATCATCAAAAACGCACCATCCGTACTGTGAAGCCTGGTGGTGGCTGCATCATGCTGTGGGGATGCTTCACTGCAGCAGGCCCTGGAAGGCTCGTGAAGGTAGAGGGTAAAATGAATGCAGCAAAATACAGGGAAATCCTGGTGGAAAGCCTGATGCAGTCTGCAAGAGAACTGTGACTTGGGAGAAGATTTGTTTTCCAGCAAGACAATGACCCCAAGCATAATGTCAAAGCTTCACAGGAATGGAATCAGAATCAGGTTTATTATCACCAGCATGTGTCATGAAATTTGTTAACTTAGCAGCAGCAGTTCAATGCAATACATTATATAGAAGAAAAAACGTGAAAATAAATAAATTACAGTATATTTATATTGAATAAATTAAAACTCATGCAAAAACAGAAATAACATATATTTTAAAAGTGAGGTAGAGCTCACGGGTTCAATGTCCATTTAGGGATTGGATGGCAGAGGGGAAGAAGCTGATCCTGAATCGCTGAGCTTTAATGAAGTTGGTAACAACTGCAGCATACTCATCCAGATCCGAATATGGTCTAGACCACAGATTCAAAGCAGTCCTGTAGGTGCTCCTGTGTTTCCCTTGTCCAAACCTTCTTGGACCTCACTACTGGTGCTGCAGTCTTCAGTTTCTGCCTATACTCAGGGAGCAGAAGTACAGGAAGGTGATCAGACTTCCTGAAGTGAGGGTGTGGAACAGCACGGTAGGCATTCTTGATGGTGGTGTAGGAATGGTCCAGAGTGTTGTTTCCTCTGGTATTGCAAGTGATCTGTTGATGGTAATTGATAAGTAATTTTTTTCAGACTGGCCTGGTTAAAGTCCCCCGAAACGATGGTGAAGTTGTTAGGGTGCGCTGTTTCGTGCATGTTGATCCCATTGCTCAGGTTATCTAAAACCTGATGGACATTGGCCTGAGATGGAATGTGTACCACTACCAAAATGATCATGGAAATCTCCCGTGGTAGGTAAAATGGACGGCACTTAATTGCGAGATATTCCAGGTCTGGTGAGCAGAATTGGGACAGCACTGATATATTTGTGCACCAAGGAGAGTTGATCATGAGGCATACTCCTCCACCTCTGCTTTTTAGAGACTCTATAGATCTATCCTGACGGTGTATAGTAAACCTATCTGAATCGCTGCATCCAGTATGGAAGGAGTTAACCAGGATTCTGTGAAACAAAGGACACACATGGTCTTGATGTCCTTCTGATTCAGCACCCAAGTTCTGATATCATCGATTTTATTCACCAGAGACCCCAAGTTTGCCAGCAAGGTAGTCAGTGTTGGGAGTCTAAAATCCCGTTTCGTTAAACGCACTTGTATCCCGGACCTGCCGCCATGTTTCTTAAAAACATTGGCTTAAGAACAACAAAGCTAATGTCCTGGAGTGGCCAAGTCAGTCCAGACCTCAACCCAACTGAAGATTTGTGACTGGACTTGAAAAGGGCTGTTCACTCACAATCCCCGCGCAATCTGACAGAGCTTGAGCAGGTTTGTAAAGAAGAATGGGGACAAATTGCAGTGTCCAGATGTGCAAAGCTGATAGAGACCTGTCCACACAGACTCACGGTTATAATTGCTGTCAAAGGTGCAACTACTAAATACTGACTTGAAGAGGGTGAATACTTATCCAATTAATTATTTTGTGTTTTATATTTGTAATTAATTTAGATCACTTTGTAGAGATCTGTCTTCGCTTTGACACCAAAGATTTTTTTTACTGTTGATCAGTGTCAAAAAAAAAGCAAATTAAATCCAATATTGTAAAACAATAAAACATGAAAACTTTCGTGGGTCCGGGGCGGTGTCGGGGAATACATTTTATAGGCACTGTATATATATTTCTGGTTGAAATTTATAGTATATTTTATGTATTGCAATGTACTTCTGCCACAAAATAACAGATTTCAAAACATAGTTTAGTGATAATAAACCTGATTCTGATTCTACGTTGTTAAGTAAATAAGCGGCAGTTGGCTTACTTTCTTATATCAACTGTAAGAGGCCATTCAGCCTATCTGTCCTAGCAGAATACTCCCATCCATTCCTATATCCCCTTCCTCACTTCCCCTCACAATTGTCCACCAGCTTTTCTTTGCCACTACCAGCACATCTTAGGGAAGCGAGAGGAAAAATTTGAAATCCATGTGGTTACAGGGAGTAGAAGTACAGCCAGGTGAAACCCATGTGGTTACAGGGGAAACATGCAAACTCCACACAGACAGCACCCAAGGTCAAGGTTGAACCTGGGTTGCTGGTGATGTGAGGTGGCAGCTCTGAATTCTGCACCACCAAGCCTTCCAGAATTTAAATCCCATTTCATCTGTAGAATTGATAGACCTGGGCTATCGTTGCTACCATCAGGGAGAAGGTACAGGAACATGAAGATACACAATCAATGTTTCAGGAACAGCTTCCTCCCCTCTGCCATCAGATTTCTGGATAGACTTTGAACACATGAACACTGCCTCAGTATTTTTTGCTCCCATTGTTTAATTTAATCTATCTATCTTTCTGGAAATAATTTGGAAGATGTGCAGCTCGGGTGGTGGATGGTTGGACTAAGTTGTTCTCTGATCTTAGCAATTTACTTGTAAACATTTTGTCACCATATAAGAAGAAATCATAAGAGCACCATTAATTGTGCCTTGTCCTCTGAATGCTTGACCTTTATATATTTATCAATCAGCTGATTGGTCGTCATTACGGAAACTCAATTTTGATGTGTGGAAGAAATCACGTCACTGGTTGGCTGTGTGGGTAAACTTCATGTGCTGTGGTCTGGAATTCTGCCTGCATCAGCTCATAAATACAATCGAGGTCTACGTACTTGGTTACAGAAATGTTCATGGAAAACCATGCTTCCAACCATGCAGCGAGATTTCCCCTCTATATCACAACTGAGTTTCCAAAATCTCATCGAATCAGCTAACTGAAAAGACTGTAAAGGTCGAGCATTCAGAGAGCACACCACAATCAGCAGCACACTGAGAACGATGATGACGAAGCATTTGCAAGTAAATTGCAAACAACTCTACCCCACCGTGTATTTTTCTATCTATCTATTCTATCTGTGTCGTGTGTGGAACTTCCTTTTGAAGAACTTTCTGCCTTTGATTAAACTCAGAACTTGGGAAGGACATAGAAAGGAGAGTGGCTCACTGCAGCTGTGGTAGAATATTAACAGGTAAATTATATCAGCACTATAAATGACTCATCTTTATAAGGTCGAGTACAATCTCCACTTAAATGTAAATTCTAATGGCTTCAGAGCATGCAATTTGATATTCAGGCCTTTGTAGTTGGAGCTGATGAAGACAAGGCTCGCTTGCATATTAAATATATTTCCTCTCAGTGGCCACTTTATTTGATACCTCCTGTACCTAATAAAGTGGCCGCTGAGTGTACGTTCACGGTCTTCTGCTGCTGCAGCCCGTCCACTTCAAGGTTCAACCTGTTGTAACATGTTAATATCTCTGAGGATCTATCCTGGACCCAACACATCAATGCAGCTACAAAGTAGGCACGACAGTACCGTTAGGAGTTTGAGGAGATTTGGTATGTCACCAAAAATACTTGCAAATGTCCCCAGAGACGTGGAGAGCATTCTGACTGGCTGCATCACTGTCTGCTATGGGGAGGGGGTGGTGGTGAGGGCTACTGCACAGGATCAAAATAAATTGCAGAGTTGTAGCCTTAGTCAGCTTCATCATGGGCACTGGCCTCCATAGTATCCGGACATCTTCAAGGAATGATGCCTCAAAGAGGCGGCATCCATCATTAAGGACCCCCATCACCCAGGTCATGCCTTGTTCTCATTGCTACCATCAGAGGGGAAGTACAGGCTTCCGGTCAAGATGGCACCTGCATACAACGTACCTTCGGTCGGAATCTTCTGGATAGATCACAAAACCACATATTTTACTTTAGTTATGTCTTTTACATTTGTTTTTCATCTGGGATGTGATTCTGGAACTGCTGGAGCCTGCGGTTTGCAGTTTGGATATTGTTTGTGTGTTTCACTGCTCTGCTGTCTCCAAGAGGATTCCAGGAGGCAGAGGCAGTGTGCGTGAACCCTGTGGCAAGAAGGCTGTGGGGGGCACGAGTCCATGTTCAGCACCATTTTGCGAATTAAAGCTTCCATTGTTTGCTAAATACAACAATGAGGGAGATTGAAACATCGAGGTGAATGCGGAAGGTGAGCACTGGCTGCCTGACTTTTGATTGGCAATGGAATCGCTCTGCTACGGAGAGGGGAGAATGCCTTTTTATCGCTGAGGAATCGCTCTGCTACGGAGAGGGGAGAATGTTTTTTATCACTGGTGGGATCGCTCTGCTACGGAGAGGGGAGAATGCCTTTTTATCACTGGTGAGATCGCTCTGCTACAGAGAGGGGAGAATGCCTTTTTATCACTGAGGAATCGCTCTGCTACGGAGAGGGGAGAATGCCTTTTTATCGCTGAGGAATCGCTCTGCTACGGAGAGGGGAGAATGTTTTTTATCACTGGTGGGATCGCTCTGCTACGGAGAGGGGAGAATGCCTTTTTATCACTGGTGAGATCGCTCTGCTACGGAGAGGGGAGAATGCCTTTTTATCACTGAGGAATTGCTCTGCTACGGAGAGGGGAGAATGCCTTTTTATCGCTGAGGAATCGCTCTGCTACGGAGAGGGGAGAATGCCTTTTTATCACTGGTGGAATCACTCTGCTACGGAGAGGGGAGAATAACTTTTTATCACTGAGGAATCGCTCTGCTACGGAGAGGGGAGAATGTTTTTTATCACTGGTGGGATCGCTCTGCTACGGAGAGGGGAGAATGCCTTTTTATCACTGAGGAATCGCTCTGCTACGGAGAGGGGAGAATGCCTTTTTATCACTGAGGAATCGCTCTGCTACGGAGAGGGGAGAATGCCTTTTTATCACTGGTGAGATCGCTCTGCTACGGAGAGGGGAGAATGCCTTTTCATCGTTGGTTGGATTGCTCTGCTATGGAGAGGAAAAGTCCTGCCACTGCGCCCAGAGAATGTTACCCAGGTTTTGTGCGTTTTAGACATGGATTTGGACTATAGACTTTTGTCAGTCTTATTGCTTTTTAATATTCTGTGTTTTTCACCCAATCTTTCTTGTTTTTTTGCGGGGAAGATGGGGGTTGGGGGGGTCAATGTGCCTGTTCTGTTTTTGTTTGTTTTTTTGTGTGGGGAGGAGGGATTGGGGGGGGGGGGTTGATAATCGTGTTGCCATTCTTTTCTTTCTTGGTCTTGTGGCTATCTGGAGAAGAAGAATTTCAGAGTTGTATGCTTTGATAATAAATGAACCTTTGAGCCAGAAGCCTGGAGGTGCACACTTAACCATTCAGGAACAGCTTCTTCCCCTCTGCCCTCTGAATTCTGAATGGACATTGAACCCATGAACACTACCTGATACTTGTTTATTTTGACTTTTGCACTATTTATTTAATTTAACTATTTAACATGCATATATACTTTCTGTAACTCAGTTTTTTCTATTATAACGTATTGCATTGCACTGTTGCAGCAAAGACAACAAATTTCAGGACATAGGCTGGTGATATTAAACCTGATTCTGACTGTAAGAAGTTTGTATGTTTTCCCTGTCACAGTGTAGGGTTCCTCTGGGTTTTCCAGTTTCCTCCCACATTTCAAAAATATACAGATTAGGATTAGCAGATTTTGAGCATGCTGTGTTGGCACTGGAGAGAGCGACAGTTGTGGATTGAGTTGGTTGTTGACCCAGACAGCACATTTCACTGTGTTTTGTTGTTTCAATTTACATGCAGATTGGAAGCCACCTTCTCTCAGCACCAGTCTCCATAGCTCTAAGTAACTGTCCCTTTCTATCCTGTCAGTGGTGAAGACATTCCGCGAGTTGAGTACACAGAGGAGGAGAAGAAGACCTGGGGAATTGTCTTCCAGGAGTTGAAGACGCTGTATCCGACCTACGCTTGTCATGAGCACAATTCCGTGTTTCCATTGCTAGAGCAGTACTGTGGCTACAAGAAAAACAACATCCCCCAGCTCCAGGATGTCTCTAAATTCCTACAATGTGAGTGCTGAAAAATTCACTTCCCTTCACACGCTGCATTTGTCAGTGGCATAGCCCGTGAATATTCACGGGGCATCTTCAAAGCTGAGTGTCTGGTAGGGATCAAAGGTAACATTCAAGATAATTGTTTATACCTTCAAAATTTTTGTAGTTTCTAATTTGAAGCAGTAAAATTATTTCCACTTTCACTCCTGGCTGTTTCTGGCATCTCCAAGCCTGAAAGCTTGAAACTACAGTGAGTAAAACAGTTCTGAATTGTCTTACTGCTTATTTCTCGTCAACTATCATTGGCAATAATCACTGCTCTTTGAACACAAGCACATACAACTGACGCTATGTAAAAACTCTTCACTCTAAGCACAGTGTAGTGTCTAACGGCCACACTAGTGCATGCAACAAACACTGGCAACATGGTGTCCCAAGTCAACAAAGGCAATCCCAATTACTTCACGGTTAGTTTTTGTCCTTTAAGAGTTGTCCCAAATAAGTGGCTGTCCTGGTTAACCTAGGGCTTAATTAACCAGAATCCACTATACTGGGAACATGAATGTGTGTCTGTGAAGTGTGGAATCGGTTCAGAGTTGAGGTGAGTGAAGTTATCCAGGCTGGTTCAGGAGACTGATGGTTGTAAGGTGATAACTGTTCCTGAAACTGGTCATGTGAGACCTAAGGCTCCTGTACCTCCTGCCCAATGGCAGCAGAGTAAGGAGTGAGCATGGCCTGGAGGGTGGGAATCTTTGATAATAGATGCTGCTTTCTCGTGGCAGCACTCCCTGAGGATGGGTCCACCTAAGTTCCAGGCCTGGACTCACCAGATGTTGCTTCCGCAAGATGTACTACGCACTTGTGAGTGACGAGGAGGTTGGGACTCACTACCTACCTTTTACCTCATGGTTTACAGCTTGCACGGGATTCCGTTTACGGCCTGTGGCCGGACTTCTGTCCTCACGGGACTTCCTGGCAGGCCTGGCATTCCGTGTTTTTCATTCCACGCAGTACATCCGACACGGATCGAAACCCATGTACACGCCAGAACCGTAAGTGCTACATTTGGTACATGGCCTCCTCTATGGGTCACAATGAAGGTACTCTCAGCTTGGAGGAACAACAGCTCATATTCCATCTGGGTGGCCTCCAACCTGACAGCACGAATGTTACTTTCTCTATTTTCCAGTCATTTCCCTCCCCAAACACCTTTTCTCTTTTCCTATTCCCCATTCTGGCTCCACTCTTACCCCTTCTCTTCTCCTCATCTGCCATCACTTCACACTTCCTTTCCTTTCTCTCATGGTCCACTGTCTGATCATTCTCAAGGACTCATCTCCACTTACCTGCCTTTCCCCCATAGCCCTTAATTCACCTACTAGGCAAAAATCTATTCAATCTTGTCTTAAATATATTTATTGGAGTAGCCTCCACTGCTTCATTGGTCAGAGAATTCCACAGGTTCACCAGTCTCTGGGAAAAGCAGTTCCTCAAAGAACTCCCATTAGTTTGTCAAACAGGACCTGCCTTTGCTGAATCCATGCTGCATCTGTCTGATGGATCCATTTCTTTCAGGATGCCTCGCTATTTCTTCTTTAATGATAGCTTCAAGCATTTTCTCAACTACAGATGTTAAACCAACTGGCCTATAGTTATGTGCCTTTTGCCTCCATCCTTTTTTTGAACATTTGCATCTTCCAATCCGCCAGGACCTGCCCAGAGTCCAGAGAATTCTAGTAAATTGTCACCAAAACCTCTACTATAACTTCTGCCATTTCTTTCAGTACCGTGGGATGCATTCCATCAGGAACAGGCGACTTATCTGTCTTCAGGCCCACAAGTTTGCTCAGCACTATTTTTCTAATGATAGCTATCGAGGTCCTCACCTCCCATTGCATCCATAACATCTCTCTTTGGCATGTTAGACATGTCCTCCACCGTGAAGACCGACACAGAATAGTCATTCAAAGCCTCTGCCATTACCTCATTACCCAATATCAATTGCCCCTTCTTGTTCTCCAAGGGACCTATGTTCACTTTAGTCACCCTTTTCCACTTCATATAATTATAAAAACTATCTTCCCTTTCTTTATTGCTCGCTGAGTGGCTCCTTGTTGCTTTTTAAAGCTTTTCCAATCTTCCAGTTTCACACTACTCTTGGTGACTTTGCATGCATGAGTTTTTATTTTATTTCCTTAGTTATCCAAAACTGGATCACCCCACCCTCACTGTCCTTGCTTTTAACTAGAATATACTTTTGCTGAGCACCGTGAAAAATCTCTTTGAAAGTCTCCCACTGTTCCTCAACTGTCCCACCATAAAGCCTGAGTAGTGGAGGGACTCAACAGGCCAGACAGTACCTATGGAGGAGAATAAACACTCAATGCTTCAGGCTGAGATCCTTCATCAGGACTGGAATGGAAGGGGGAAAAGCCAGAATAAGACGGTGGGGGTGGGGGCGGTTGGGGGAGCGGAAGGAGTATAACCTAGAACGTGGTAGGTGAGGCCAGGCAGGTGGGGGAGGGGACATATTAAGAAGTTGGAAGGTGTTAAGTCGAAAAGGTAAAGGGCTGGGAGGTGACAGGTGAAAAAGGTAAAAGACAGGGAGGGGACAGGTGGAAAAGGTAAAGGGCTGGGAGGTGACAGGTGGAAAAGGTAAAGGGCTGGGAGGTGTTAGGTGGAAAAGGTAAAGGGCTGGAGAAGGAGAGGAAATTAGACCATGGGCGAAAGAGAAGGGAGGGTAGATTTGATGTAAATGTTCAGCTTCAACTTTATTGAAGATGGCCAAATGGCCGAGTTTTCTGTGCTAATGTGCACATGTTGTTACTCACCTATAGGGATGTGTGCCATGAACTGTTGGGACATGTGCCTCTCTTTGCCAACCCAAGCTTTGCCCAGTTTTCACAGGTAAGTGCAGGAGACATTAACCTCCATCCTGGCCATCCCAGGATAAATTGGTATGTTGGTTTAGTATTGTACATGCTCTGAGATACTGTGAAAAACTTGTCTTGTATACTGTTCATATCATTCCCTTGAGATAGAACAAGGTAAAACATTAACAGAATGTAAATAATGCAACAGTTATTGAGAAAGTGCAGCGCAGGCAGGATTATTATGTTCTCTAACCTGATTCTAGTTTTGGTTGGTAGATTATTATAATTCAGGGTTCTAACCAAACACCCCTTTGTAATCCCATTCCACCAAAATCCCACAGGAAATCGGACTTGCCTCTCTTGGAGCACCAGATGAGTACATTGAAAAGCTTGCAACGGTAAGTGGAAGGTCTTTGTCCTTTTTCTGTCTCTCATTTTAACCAAGGCTGTTCAAATGAGCCCAGGGAAGCCCATGAACATGGAGAGGCATGAGAATGGGGGGAGGGTGTGTGTGTGTGTGTGTGTGTGTGTGTGTGTGTGTGTGTGTGTGTGTGTGTGTGTGTGTGTGTGTGTGTGTGTGTGTGTGTGTGTGTGTGTGTGTGTGTGTGTGTGTGTGTGTGTGTGTGTGTGTGTGTGTGTGTTCCACTGTGAAATTGACAATTGACTGGTACCATCAAATCAAGGGCATGTCAATCTTCAGCAGATTTCTGTACAGATGATGAAAAGACTGGGGAAGGGATGACTACTGGAAAATCACTGGTGGGTACATCAGTAGCTTCTCTCAAACTATAGGTCACAACATCACCAAGAGCAATATTTGAGGTTAAGCTCCTCATTCAACATGTGGTGTCTAACGGCTAGAATTCATGCTAGTTAGAAACTGATCAGCAAGTCTCCTGACCCAATTAAGCAGCATAATGTCCAAAATAAACAAAGGCAATCCTGAATATATTCTCATTATTTTTTGTTCTTTGGGTTGTCCCAAATAAGTGGCTGCCCTGCTTAACCAATGGCACAATTAACCAGAATTCACTGTATTGAGAGCATAACAAATTGTGCAAGTATAAACAAAAATATACTGCGACCAAGATAATACTGATAAATAATACTAAGAATGAAGGATATATCTCAGTCAAACTTGCCTGCATTCCAAGTTATTAGTTAGTAGGGTTAAATGTAGTGATACACAGCATGAAGCAGATAAGCAAGGCTAGAGGAAATCCTTTGATGTGCTTTTCAAGTGATGCTCCAGCATTTATGCTACGTCCCAGGAGACGATCAGAAGCATTGCTTGAAAGGTGTAGCAATTATCTTTCATTATCCCGTGCTGTTCAGCGAGAGATGGGAGGCAGAGACAGAACAATTAGAACATATAAAACTCATTACCAATTACAACTCCATCCAAAAATAATAAGGGTAGGTTTATCAGTTGATGTTGCACCTGTGGCCATTGGCACAGCGCTCAATTTCAGTCCAAAAGCAAAATGCTAGAAATCAGAAAAAATATTACAAAATGACCAGAGATCAGTTAATGTCTTTAGAGAAGGAAACAGAATTCATGTTTTAGGTTGATGGGATTGCATAAAAAGCAAGGGAAATTTAAGAAAACATAAAGAAGACAGAAAGAGGAGCAGGATTAGGTTGGTCAATCCCTCCATTTAATTAACACACACATGATGCTGGAGGAACTCAGCAGGTCAGGCTGCACCTATGGAGAGGAATAAACTGTCGACTTGGGCCAAGACCCCCCTTCAGGACTGGAAGGGAAGATGCCAGAATAAGAAAGTGGGGGAAGGGAAGGAGTACAAGCTGGTGAGACCAAGTGAGGGGGTAGGTGACTGGGTGGGAGATGGGGGATATAGTAAGAAGCTGTGAAGTGATAGGTGGAAGAGGTAAAGGCTGAAGAAGAAGAAGAAATCTGACAGGAAAAGAGAGTAGACAATTGGAGGAGGGACATCAGAGGGAGGTGGTAGGCAGGTGAGGATTAGAGAAGGGGCAAGAGGGGAATCAATTGTGCTTTTAAGTAAAATTGTGGCTGGTTATTTCTTGGTTTCAGAACCATTTCCCTAATCTTTGCTCATACTCCTCTATTCCCACCATCAATAGAATCCATAGGAGGAATTATCCATCGTCAAAGAGCCATCTAAGTCTTTCCATCTTCTCACTGCTACGATGGGCAGGAGGTACAGAAGCCTGATTGCTAAGTCAGATGAGTTGAGGTGACTTTATAGAGCCGTATAAGATGATAAGAGTGGGCAGCCAGTCTTTGGGAGAAAATGGACAATAAAAAAGGACATCTGTTTAAAGTGAGAGGAGAAAAGTTTAGGGGAAATGTCAGAGGTAGTTTTTTTTACACAGAGAGTAATAGACACCTGGAACGCACTGCCGAGGGTAATAGTAGGGGCTGATACAATAGGGGCATTTCATAGACTCTTAGATAGGCACATGGATGAAAGAGAAATGGAGTGTTATGGGCTGTGTAGTGCAGAATGGTTTGATTGATTATGGATAGGTTAAAATAGGCTGGCAGAACATCGAGAACCAAAGGGCCCACACTGTGCTGCACTGTTCTATGCTTTAGATCATAAATTGTGGACCCCCCATCACTGACCCCAGTCATGCCCACCAGTTACTGATTGACCAATGGGAGCAGATTAGCAGCTAGTACAGAGACAGATGTAGAAGCAATTTGTGAGAAAGAGACAAAGAACAAGGCTGAAAGTGACCCATTTCAAAGATCAAGGATTAATTTTATTTGTCATATACATTTTGTCATGAATGGTATTTTGGGAATTCACCATGGTGTGATGCTACAACATGTAACAAAGCACATCAATTAACAATTAAAGTTCAAAGTAAAAGTTATTATCAGAGTACATAAGTATCACCACATACAACCCTGAGATTCTTTCCCTGTGGACATACTTAGCAAATGTGTAGATCAATGGACAACAAACTGTGCTAATGCAAAGATAAGTAAATAGCAATAAATTATGAGGGTCATGAAATAACAAGATAAAGAGTCCTTAAGGTGAGACCATCAGTTGTGGGAGCACCAGAAGCAGAATGAATGGAGTTATCCCCTTTTGTTTAAGGGAATTATAAAGAATAATTATATAAAAATATTGTCAGAAGTATGAATATGAAGTAAAATGTACATCATATATAAATACCAGCATGACTCTATCTTCTGATAGTTAGCTGCTCCCCAATACTTCCTAAAATATTATCCCCACCTCTTACACTTTTAAGTTTGTACAGTAACATTATTCAGTTCTTTCTAGATAGTTTGTGTCTTTGATGGTATGTGTGTTTGATGATTATGTGTATATGATTCTAGTGTTTGCAACTATAGCGTTTGATGGTACATGCGTTTGATGGTATGTGTGTTTGATGGAATGTGCATTTAATAGTACAGTGTTCAATAGTACTTGTGTGTGCCATTATGAATCAGGTTTGTTTTGGGAGTATTTTCAAAATTTGGGAGTAATTTTCAGGACAATAAGTTTATGTGACTTGCCTGTACAGATCCTGTGACTTCCACCTCCTCCTGCTCTTTTAACCAGGTTTATTGGTTTACTGTGGAATTCGGACTCTGCAAGCAAAACAATGAGATCAAGGCATATGGGGCAGGGCTGCTCTCTTCCTTCGGGGAGCTTCAGGTCTGTCATGTTTGGGGATTCCCCACTCTGTACATTTATCGTTCCAATCTCATCTTCACTGTACCAATTGCTCTTTTCTTTTCAAGTATTGTTTGACAGATAAACCAGATAGACGGCCCTTCAATCCCGAAGTGACGGCCATTCAGAAATACCCCATCACCAGTTTCCAGCCAGTCTATTACGTTGCTGAATCATTTGAGGATGCAAAAGAGAAAGTGAGGTAACCTGCACTTTGGAGACAGAACACAGAACTTGGAACAGTTCCATGCCCCACCACAGTTAACTTTCTGATATCCCTCCTATACTTTCCTCCAATCACCCTAAAATTATGCCCCCTCGTATTAGCTACTTCCTTCTTGGGAAAAAGTCTCTGGCTTTCCACTCAATCCATGTCTCTTATCATCTTGTTTATACACCTCAGTTAACTCACCTCTCATCCTTCTTTGCTCCAAAGAAAAAGCCTTAGATTGCTCAACCTTTCATCATAGATACCCTCTCTAATCCAGGCAGCATCCTAGTAAGCTCTTTTGCACCTTCTCTAAAGCATCATGTCCTTCCTATAATGAGGCAACTGGAAGTGAAAACAGAATCTCTCCGTAACTTCCGCCACCTCCAACGGGATCCCACTACCAAGCACATCTTTCCCTCCCCCCCCCTTCTGCTTTCCACAGGGATCGCTCCCTACACGACTCCCTTGTCCATTCGTCCCCCCCATCCCTTCCCACTGATCTGCTTCCTGGCACTTATCCTTGCAAGCAGAACAAGTGCTACACCTGCCCTTACACTTCCTCCCTCACCACCATTCAGGGCCCCAGACAGTCCTTCCAGGTGAGGCGACACTTCACCTGTGAGTCAGCTGGTGTGGTGTACTGCGTCCGGTGCTCCCGGTGTGACCTTTTATATATTGGTGACGAAGGGTCTCGGCCTGAAACGTCGACAGTGCTTCTCCCTATAGATGCTGCCTGGCCTGCTGCATTCCACCATCATTTTTTGTGTGTGTTAACAGAATCTGATGGCATTTTTATGAACATCATGCAGTTGTTTAATTTGTCATTAAATTCCACAACTCCCCTCGTGGGATTTGAACCACAAGTAGTTAGTCCAGGCTTTTTTATTAATAGTCAACCACTTGTTCGTTATTCCACCACTTTGTGGCAAGTGGTGCTATACACAACGCAGATTGGGAGCTGCTTTGTCAGGTACCTCTGCTCCATCTGCAAAGAGTGGAACTTCCTACTGGCCAACCATTTTAATTCCAAATACCATCGTCATTCCAACATGTCAGTTCATGGCCTCCTCTTTAGCCATGATAAGGCCACTCTCAGAGTGGAAGAGCAACACCTCATATTTCATATTGATAGCCTGCAACCCGATGAAATGAGCATCAATTTCACCACCCCATTCCCGCTTCTTTATTCCCTACTCTGGCCTCTTATCTCTTTGCTTTGCCTGCCTTTCAGCTGCCCCGATGCCCCTCCTCCTCCCCTTTCTCCCATGGTTCACTCTCCTCTCCTATCAGATTACTTCTGTTCAAGCCCTTTGCATTTTCCATCTATCACTCCCAGCTTCTAATTCTGGCATCTTCCCCCTCCCTTTCCAGTGCTGAACAAAGGTCTTGACCCAAAACATCCATAGAAGCTGCTGGACCTGCTGAGTTTCTCCGGTATATTATGTGTATTGCTATGCAAATGCAAGCCTTTTCAAACATACCTTGTCTGGTGGTATCAAGACTTAAACAGCGAATTTCCATAAAAGCTCCGTGAATCCAGCTAACATTTGCTTTTCCTTCCAACGCAGGAAATATGCTGCAACTATTCCTCGCCCTTTCTCTGTCCATTACAACTCCTACACACAAAGTGTTGAAGTTCTGGACAGCATCAAACAGATAAATGAGCTGGTCGACAACGTCCGCGGTAAGTGCCCACAGTAGTGTGGCAGTGCCAGCGTAGCGGGATCAATTCCCTCCACCGTCTAGAAAGAGTTTGTACATTCTCCCCATGACTGCGTGTGTTTCCTCCTGATGCTCTGGTTTCCTCTTACATGCCAAAGACACACATGTTACGATTAGGAAGTTATGGGCATGCTATGTTGGTGCTGGAAGCATCCTGACCCTTGTGAACTGCCTCCTTCCCCCACCGCATCCTCAAATTGTGTTGGTCGATGCCACAAATGACACATTTTACTGCATGTTTCGATGCACATGTGACAAATCTTACATGGCATTCATACAAATCAAGTCGTCATAACATTCCATGCAAGTTCTATAAGGTACGTGTGTAGAATAAAGTGGTGCAATTACAGAGAAAGTGCATTACAGGTAGACAATAAAGTGCAAGGTCATAATGAGGTAGATTGTAAACAAGAGTCCGTATTATCATACTAGAGACTATTCAATGGTCTTACAAATAGAGTCATAGAGCGATACAGCAAAGAAACAGGCCCTTTGGCCCATCTAGTCCATGCCAAACTGTTATACTGCCTTGTCCCATTGATCCACACCTGGACCTTAGACCTCCATAACCTTCCCATGCATGTATCCAAACTTCTTTTACATATTGATATCAAACACAAATCAACCACTTCCCACAGACAGCTCATTTCACACTCCCCCTCGTGTTCCCCTTAAACATTTCACCTTTCACCCTTAACCCATGACCTCTAGTCCCACCCAACCTCAGTGGAAAAAGCCTGCTTACCCTATCTATACCCCTCATAATTTTGTATACATCTATCAATTCTCTCCTCATTCTTCTACATTCTGAAGTTCTAACCGATTCAACCCTTCCCTTTAACTCAGGCCCTCAAGACCTGGCAACATTCTTGTATTTTTTTCTGTACTCTTTCAATCTTATTGATATCTTTCCCATAGGAAGGTAACCAGAACTGAAAATTATTGTCTGCCTACACTTCACATTCTCTGTAGCTGTAATGTGATCACATAGACAACGTACAAACTCTGTACAGGCAGTGGCAGGAATTGAACTCTGACCTTCTGGTCACTAGCCGGCTGGCGGCGTAGTGGCATCAGCGCCGGACTTCGGAGCGAAGGCTCCCGAGTTCGAATCCAGCTGGCTCCCTTGCACGCTTTCCATCCGTGCTGGGTTGAGCATCGAGCCAGCAACTCGGCCTTGTAAAAACAAGAAAGCCTGCTAAAAACACGTTGTCACGACAGCGTCCTGACGACTCCACTCGGAGTTAAGGGCTTTCGTCTTCTTATTCTGGTCACTGGTACTGTAAAGAGTTGCACTAACTGCGCTACCCTTCTATGGTAGTTAATGACGGGGTGATTGGAGAAAGGAGGGTTACTGGGGTAAATGACAATGCAGGAAGGGAGAGGTGAAGCCATGGAGATGATGGCAAACATTGCATTTTGACAACTAAACAGTAATACAATGGATTCTGGTTGATTGGGACTCATCGGGACTACTACATTTTGGCCCAATTAAGCAACTGCTCCAATTAGATGAAGTTCCATGGAAGTAGTTAAAACGGTATAAAAAAAACAAACTACTGTTTAACTGAGTTACAAATTATGTATTTAGCTGAAATACAGAACAACTTAGAACACTACCAATACCATTTCAGTACTATAAAACTGTGAATTAGTTCCTAATAGTTATCGACAGAGGAGTTCATCCAGTGTGCATTGCTGTGTTCTTTTGACTTGCTGCAAATTATCAAAATTAGTGCAGGTACCTCATGCAGATAATGGACTGCCTTCACACAATCCTATCAACAACTGCATCTTCCAAGTCTCCTTTTCCATTGTAATATTCAGGATGATTGTCAATAACTTTAAATTCTTTCTAGTTTCAAACTTGCTGAAGTAATGAAATCGTTTCATTTTCTCCCCCAGCTGTTTCTGGCATCTCCGGGCCAGAATGCTTGAAACCACAGTGAGCAAAACAGTTCTGAATTGTCTTACCAACTATCAGGGACATAAGTCACTGCTTTTTGAACATCAGCACACACAACTGATACTATTTAAAAACTGTTTACCCTCAGCACAATGTCATGTCTAATGGCCACATAGCCCAATTGACACTAGTCAGAAACTATTTGGCAAAAGTCCTCTGCCCAAATTAAATGGTCTAGTGTCCAAAGTAACATGAAGGGTATCCTGGATATTTCCGTGATTAGATTTTGCTTTGTAAGAGTTGTCCAAAATTAATGGCCAAGCCAATTACCTGGAATCCACTGTATATTGAAAATGCTAAGCAGAAAATGCCAAATATCTGATAGATGTTCCTTCAAATTTGCAGGTGAGATGGGAATCCTCTGCCATGCACTCAAGAAGTTTGAATGAAGTTGCACAAGCCATGGAAGGCAAGAAATAAGGGTACAGAAATGTTCTAAAGTGCATAGACCAAGATAGGTTCATTCAAACCACTCTCCTCCCCTCTCACAGAATGTTCTGCTTCAATTTGTCTTGTCAGCTTTTTGAGTGAGGTCACCCCATCATTGACAAACCCTCTACTGAGCTTAGACACAGGAGACTGTGTTGATGCTGGGAATCCAGAGCAACACACACAAATTGCTGGAGGAACTCATCCGGTCGGGCAGCCTTAATAAAGTAGGCACTGAGTCCAAGTTCATGATCATCTGCTGCTGTGGCCCATCCATTTCAAGGTTCAGATATCTCTGTGTAAGGGAGGAAGAGGTTATGTTGTTTATAGAAGTGACACGGTATTAGAATCCTATTACAAAGTCTGTTAGTCACTGTATCTTTTCCCTGTGTTTTATGCTTGCTGTAGATCCACTGTACAGATATGAATTGCTTTGAAAATGTGGATAAAATGTCTAGGTTTTACAAGGGTCGTTTAAGGTTTTTCCTCTTAAACGAAGGGTGAGTTTGTGCCTGTGTAGTGCAGCCTGCTGAGTCTTGAACCACAGGTTTAGTGACCCTTCAGACTATCAGTGCAGTGAAGCAAATAGTCTCAGCTGGCTCCCTGGCACAAGAGAGTAATTTCAGTAATCTGAAAAGAACACCTGAGCATCTTTTGGAATAGAAGCATATTATGCAAAATGGCTCCATTTTAATCCTTTGAACTTTCCTTTCTCCCTCCTTGTCCCCTCCTGATATAGTGGCCACGTTATGAGGTAAGGCACCTCCTGTTTGTGGCCTTCCACTGCTGTCGCCTATCCACTTCAAAGTTCAATGTGTTGTGCATTCAGAACTGATCTTCTGCACACTGCTGTTGTAACGTGTGGTTATTTGAGTTACCGTCACCTTCCTGTCAGCTTGAACCAGTCTGTCCTCTCTTGTTAACAAGGCGTTTTCACCCACAGAACTGCCCGTTTACACCCGCTTGCTGGATCTTTTTAACACCATTCTCTGTAAACACTAGAACAGGGGTTCCCAACCTTTTTTATGCCATGGGCCCCTACCATTAACTGAGGGGTACATGGATCCCAGGTTGGGAACCCCTGCTCTAGAGACTGAAGTGCGTGAAAATCCCAGGAGATCAGATCAGCTGTTCCTGAGATACTCAAACCACCCTGTCTGGCACCAACAATCATTCCATGGTCAAAGTCACTTAGACTGCATTTCTTCCACATTCTGATGTTTGGTCTGAACAACAACTGAACCTCTTGGCCATGTCTGTATGCTTCTATGCACTGAGTTGCCTCCACATGATTAGCTTATTAGATATTTTCATTAACAAGCAGGTGTACAAGTGTATCTAATAACAGAGTCACTGAGCGTATATGTCTAATTGAGCTTTTCTAATATAGAGTCCATGCTTATAGCATTTAGAGTTTATGAAACTTGGAGTTAAGATTACAGATAGAGGGTGTCCTTCCAATTTTTCTTTTCCATAAACTATATTGAACAGAGAATAAAAACTCTTATAGTTTAAACCAATCACAGACAAAAAATCTGCAGATGCTGGAGATCCAAACAACACACACAAAATGCTGGAGGAACTCAATAGACCAGGCAGCATCAATAGAAGAGTACAGTGTTTATGTCTCTAGTCCTGCCAAAGGGTCTCGGCCTGAAACATTGACTGTACTCTTTTCCGTAGATGCTGCCTGGCCTGCTGAGTTCCTCCAGCATTTTGTGTGTGTTATAGTTTAAACCAATATCATCTTATTAATCCAACATCAATGGGACTTCAGCTGCTGATGAACTGTGATATCTTAAACAAACATCCGGAAAGGATGAAACAAAAGTGATTCCAGTTATCATCTCAGGGACCATAGCTGCCAATCTAAAGATTAAAAAAAGTCTAAGTTTAAATTTAAGTTCAAATTTAATTGTCATTGAACCATACCCAAGGTACAAAAGACAGAATTGACAGTACAACGTACATGTAGCACATGTAATTATGACAGCAAAAAGTCATATAGTTACAAAATAATATTAAAAATTATAATATAGCCCAATTAAGTAAATTTAAATGTGTAAAGAAGACGGTGGAAATCTGAACACAAGAGATTCTGCAGATACTGGAAATCCAGAGTAATACACAAAATGTTGGAGGAACTCAACAGATCAGGCAGCATCGATAGAGATGAAAGGTCTTGGTCCCATTGACGACTCTTTATTCCTTACTGTAGATGTTGGAAATCGGAAACATGTCATACAAATATCAGAAATGCTCACCAGACCAGGCTGCACCCATGGCAGAGAAATAAGCAGTTCTGTTAATCATCTGCCATCAGAAATAGGAAATGTTTGTGATTTAACAGCCTTGTTTGCCATTAGTTATAGAGTCCTAGAGACATACATCAGGGAACCAGGCCCTTCAGCCCAACTGGGGGTTCATGCTGACTCAGATCCCCACCTAAGCTAGTCCCATCTTGCCTGTGTTTAGCTCGTATCTAAACCTATCCCATCCATGTACCTGTCGAAGTGCTTTTTAAATATTGTTAAAGTAGCCGTCTTAACCACATCCTCAGTCAGCTTGTTCCATATACCCACCACTCTATGGGTGAAAACCTCTCTCCTACTTTTCCAACCCACTTGGCTTCACCTATCACCTCCTTCCCCTTTCCCCACCATTTTTCTATTCAGGCATCCTCCCCCATCCTACTCATCCCTGAAAAAGGGTCTCGGCCCGAAACGTCAACTATCTATTTGTTTCCTCAGATGCTGCCGGACCTGCTGAGTTCCTCCGGCATTTTGTGTGAGTTGCTGTTGCTGTGTCCTCAAGTTCTTGATCCCCCAACCCTGGGAAAAAGACAGAGTGCATTCACCCTACCTATGCCCCTCATGGCTTTCTACACCTCTGTAAGGTCAGCCCTCACTCTCCTCAATCAATAGAGTTACAATCTGCTCAACCTCAGAATCAGGGTTACTGTCACCAGCATAAGCCGTGATATGTGTTGTCTTTGTGCCAGCAATACAACACAATACATGATACTGTAGTGAAGGGAAACAACTGTGAATTTCAGTAAATATATTTATATTAAATAGTTAAATAAGCAGTGATAAAATAGAAAATAAAAAAAGTAATGAAGCAATGTTCATGGGTTCAACAACCATTCAGAAATTGGATGGCAGAGGGGAAGAAGCTGTTCCTGAATCGCTGAGTGTGTGCCTTCAGGCTTCTGTACCTCCTCCCCTCCTCCCTGATGGTAACAATGAGAAGAGGGAATGTACTGGGTGATGGTGGTTTTTAATGGTGGATACTATCTTTCTGAGGTATAGCTCTGTGAAGATGTCCTAGATACCACAGAGGCTAGTGCCCATGATAGAACTGACTAAGTTTACAAGTGTTGATCCTGCGCAGTAACCAACACCAACCCCCCCCCCCCACTAGATGCAGCCATTTAGAATACTCTCTCCACAGTACATCTGTAGAAATTTGCGAGTGTTTTAGGTGACACACCAAATCTCCTCAAGCTCCTAATGAAATATAGCTGCTGTCATGTCTTCTTTGTAGCTGCATCAATATGTTGAGCCCCAGATAGATTCTTGGAGATATTGACATCCAGGAGCTTGAAATTGCTCACTCTCTCCACTGCTGATCTCTCTATGAGGACTGGTGTATGTTCCCTTTCTGATATGGATTCTAGGGAGAGGTACCCTAAATGTGTAGACCGTGCTGCCAGGGGCGGTGGGAGAGGCTGATACTTATGGGGATTTAAGGCACTCTTAGATAGGCACATGGGTGAAAGTAATATGGAGGGTTATGAGCTGTGCTGGAGGGAAGAGTTAGATTGATGATGGAGTAGTCTTATGTAGATCAGTACGTCATGGGCCAAAGAGCCCATACTGGCCTGTACAGACTGTTCTATGCTCTATAACTCAGTCCCTTGAGTCCCATCAACATCCTTCTAGATCCTCGCTGCACTCTTTCCAACTTAATAACATCCTTTCTATACCAGTGTGACCAAAACTGAATACAGTACTCGCAGCGATGTTCTGATGAAAGTGCACCAATCAAAAACATCTCTCTTGCTCTTTACACCAACGTTGTGTGGTCTGCTACATATTAGCAGAATTCTTTGGACTTTATTTTGAGTCAGCTGAAAATAAAGTTAAATATTAAACAAGTCATTCGGTGCAATTAAGGCAGAGATAGATAGGTTCTTGATTAGCCAGGGCATCAAAGTGTATGGGGAGAAGGCAGGGGAGAGGGGATGACTGGAAGAATTGGATCAGCCCATGATTGAATGGCAGAGCAAAATGGCCTGCTTCAGCTCCTATGTCCTTGGTCTTATGGCCTTAGGAAATTACTTGGTGTTTGGGGGCCGCATAAACTTGTTTTGTAAAAAGGTAAATCTATCGTTTGAATCAAGTGATTTTCAAATGTTAATTTTTTTTATTGATTTTAAGATTTTAAAATCAATGTAGTGCACTGTATGTATAATCTAATTTAAATTTAAGGATTTAAGTACAGTTATTTCTGCAAAGGTTCTGCTGTTACATTATAAATTTTCATAGTTTATTGTAAATATTGTTTCATTTTCAGGAATTCAATGGTTAAGCCTCAAGGGCGATGATAAGTCTATATGTCCATAAGACATGGGAGCAGAATTAGGCCATTCAGCCCATCAAATCTGCTTCATCTGCCCATCATGGCAGATTTATTATCCCTCTCAACCCCAATCTCCTACCGTCTCCCTGTATATTTTGCCTTCCTTACTAATCGGGAACCTGTCAACCTGTTAAGTATACCCAATGACTTGACCACCTCAGCTCGGGCTAATGAAATTTCTTCTCATCTCTGTTCCAAAGGGACATCATTCTATTCTGACACTGTTCCCTTTGGTGCTAGACTTGTTAGACTGCCCCACTACTGGACGCATCCTCTCCATATCCACACCCTCTAGGCCTTTCCAAATTCAATAGGCTCCAATAAGATCCCAGAATCATCAAATGCTACTCATATGTTAGGGCACAGCTTCAGAGAGGGTGGGGTATGGTGGCAAGAGGAAGTGTAGGAGCGAGATGTGTCATTCCATCCATTTCCCCATATTTAAGCCACATGGTTCACAGAGAGGTGTAAATTTGTGGCAGTATTGTAGGTGAGATAGAATGGGTGGGTGGGGCAAGGGGTTTCAGGTGAGATAGAATGGGTGGGTGGGGCAAGGGGTTTCAGGTGAGATAGAATGGGTGGGTGGGGCAAGGGGTTGTAGGTGAGATAGAATGGGTGGGTGGGGCAAGGGGTTTCAGGTGAGATAGAATGGGTGGGTGGGGCAAGGGGTTGTAGGTGCGAAAGAATGGATGGACACAGTCAAAGGCATGAATGAGCACTGCACAGGAAGGTGGGTGCAGGGACGTTGTGGCTCAAAGATCGGGGAAGATCAGAGGATTATTGAATCACTAGAAGGAATCCTTCTACACCCCAACAGCACAGAAGGAGTGATGCAGCCCATCAATACTGACACATAGTAGGGCATTGATGTCAGTCTCTTACCCCATACCCCTGCACACTAATCAGGTACACGGCAGGTAAGACGGCATCTGCAGACAATCAGGTACACAACAGGTAAGATGGCATCTGCAGACAATCAGGTACACGGCAGGTAAGACAGCATCTGCAGACAATCAGGTACACGACAGGTAAGACAGCATCTGAAGACAGATGAGCTGTTAACAGTTTGGGTCTGGGACCCGTCATCATAATTGACCTCCTAAGTGTGTCTTCTAAAGACATTATCTGATAGATCGCTCTTTTACATGTTGTGTTTCCAGAATGGAGATAAAACATTGGAGAGCTATGTAGGAGGGATGTGTTAGATTCGTTATAGAGTAGGTTAAAGGGTTAGCACAATATTATGGTCAAATTTGTCATATAGTAATATATGTGTTTCTTTATTAATGCATTAAATAACAAGACTATGCATTTAAAATATAGGTAAGTTAAAATCAAAGTTTATTTTTAAAGACATATCAAGTGTGAAGGCTGTTGTTGCATAGTTTGAATAAGAATTGTGAGGTGGTCATCATGTTGTCAAGTTTGAATTTTTGTTTACATGGTTATTTGATTAATAGTGAAAATAAAGATGTAATTTTTTTCCCATCCAAGCTCCTGGAATCACTCCTGGATACACAGACCCCAGAGTGGTCCACGGAGCCCAGGTTCAGAACCCACTCTAAACTAACATTACAAATTCTTTCCAGTGTTATACAGAAATGCAAAGAATTGAAGACTTAACCCTTAATATATTCTGTTCTAGTGATGCAAACCGAAATAATTTAGTCTCTTACAAAAATATATGGGACATTCTTATTATAATTAGATCAGTAATTTGTAATGTAAAGAAAATGATGATGTGTGTTCTATTTGTCAATATCATAAATACACTGTTGTATCTAATAAAATAATACAAGAATGTGCAGATTGCAAAGCTTGGCTTTTTCTTTACCATGGTGTGTTCTGTTTGCACAATTTACCTCGATTTTATAGTTGATATTCCCAGACGATTCAGATCACTTCAGTTTTACATTCACTCCTTTGTGAATTTCTGTACATATATCTCTGAGTAAAGTTATCATTCAAGTCAGTTCATATGCATATATTTATCATGTGTACATCAGAACATAGAGTTGATAACATATTTATTGGCACAAGTATCATATGTTCTGGTCGCCTCACTACAGGAAGGATGTGGAAACTATAGAAAGGGTGCAGAGGAGATTTACAAGGATGTTGCCTGGATTGGGGAGCATGCCTTATGAGAAACTGGTTGGGTGAACTCGGCCTTTTTTTCTTGGAGTGACGGAGGATGAGATGTGACCTGATAGAAGTGTACAAGATGATGAGAGGCATTGATCGTGTGGATAGTCAGAGGCTTTTTCCCAGGGCTGGAATGACTAGCATGAGAGAGCATGGTTTTAAGGTGCTTGGAAGTAGGTACAGAGGAGATATCAGGGGTAAGTCTTTTTACTCCGAGAGTGGTGAGTGTGTGGAATGGGCTGCCAGCAATGGTAGGGTCTTTTAAGAGACTCTTGGATAGGTACACGGAGCTTAGAAAAATAGAGGGCTGTGGGTAACCTTAGGTAATTTCTTAGGTAAGGACATATCTGCCACAGCTTCGTGGGCTGAAGGGTTGTAGGTTTTCTATGCTTCTGTGTTTATACTTGCTGTGCTGTGACATGGGCGATCATGGTCTTTCCGTGACCATAATTGTTCTTGGCAAATTTTTCTACAGAAGTGGTTTGTCTTTGCTTTCTTTTGGACACTGTCTTTACAAGATGGTTGACCCCAGCCATTATCAGTACTTTTCAGAGATTGTCTGCCTGGTGTCAGTGGTCACATAACCAGGACTTGTGATATACACCAACTGCTCAAATGACCATCCACCAACTACTCCCATGGCTTCATGTGACCCCGATCAGGGGGCTGAGCAGCTGCTATACCTTGCAGGGTAGCGGAGGGAAGGAGCACCTTACTCCTCCCGTGGGAGAGATGTATCTGCATCCCACCACCCATAGGTTTAAACACCTAAGATAATTCTATTGTCAAAGAAAAAATGAGGAATTTGGAATCTTGGGAGGGAAGGGTTAGATTGAGGTGTGGTAGCGTAGCAGTTAGCATAACAGTATTGCAGTGCTAGTGATTCGGGTTCAATTTCTGCATCTGTCTGTAAGGAGTTTGTATGTTCTCCCCCCCGACCACGTGGGTTTCCTCCCACATTTCAAAGACATATGGGTTACTTGGTTGCATGGTGTAATTGTGCAGCATGGTCTCATTGGGCTGGTAGGGTCTGTTACTGTGAAGTTATAGTAGGTTAAATGGTCAGCACACCATCATGAGTCAAAGGGCCCATGTTCTATCTGCAATGTTCTAGATCAGGGGTTCCCAACCTGCTGTCCACAGACACCTTGGTAATGAAATTGGTCCATGGCATTAAAAAAGTTGGGAACCCCTGTTCTATGTTCTATATTAAAATCACCAAAACTGAACACTTTTCTGAAAAGGTACTGATATTCCCCATGTGATATAAGGCTTTAGAATTGAATTTTACACTGGCAGTATCTTACAAACCTTTCTGTGCAGTTTCCCTAATCTGGATAATAGTTAATCAAGCATTCTCCATTTAATGCCTTTCTCACAGTTTGTCTATATTTTATTTTTACATTTAGTAAGAAAATGCCCATGAAAATGACTATTTTCATTGTTTGTGTAAAATAACCAGCTGAAAGCACCAGCCTCTGATCCCATTTTTTGTTGGTGGACAACTAAAGTGTAACTCCTCAATGGATGGTTCCAAGTCTGGCAGCAAAAGGAGGAGGGTTGGGCATGGGGCTAGGAACCTCATCCTGTACAAATTGACAGCTACAGAGAAGTGTCACGGTGTGCGCCGAGAGATGACTGAACCCAGGTACAGAGGAATGACAGACTCTCATGTTTAGACAGAAGTGAGAGTTTATTCATTGGAATTCTAACAGAATATTGGTGGCTCAACTGAGTGACACCACAAAACAAACCATTGACAAAACACACACGGATCCCGCCATCAGTGCTAACTGGGAGTCTGCTTTAAATAATCACAGTGCACTGAAACCCCATGCCAGTCAAAATAAACTTGACAAGATTAAACAGAAAGCACAGGGGCTTAACAACTCTAGATGAGATGACTATTAACAAATGCTCAGGGCTCATGACAGAAATGCCAACATAAGCTCCAAAGACCTTGTTCCAGGGAGAGGAAGGATCTTCGCCTAGAACACCTGTGAAGTCATGTGGTGAAAGTGGAACTACAGGGCTGGTCAGCCTTCTACTGGCCTAGGACAGGCAACGCTGGCAAGCTGCTGTCAGCGGCCCACGGCCCTGTAATGCTCAGTAAGTAGGACAACATATAACAAGTCCTGGTTATGCAACCACTGACGCCAGACAGACAATCTCTAAAGAGTATTGATAGTGGCTGGGATCACCTGTCTTATAAAGACACTTTGCAAAAGAAGGCAATGGCAAACCACTTCTGTAGAAAAAAAAACAATAATTGTCATGGAAAGCTCATGATCGCCCATGTCATACAACACAGCACACAATGAATGAATGTCAGTTTAGAACTAACAACGCTGGTATATATACACACAGTACAATTGATTATGACCTTATGATTAGTCAGAGGCACTGACGTTCACTAAATTCAAAATAACAAAATGACTGAGATAACAGGATATTACAGGTTACGGGACTAGAATATAAAAGCAAGGATGTAATGTTGAGAATTTACAAAGCACTGCTGAGGTCCCACTTGAAATATTGTGAGCAATTTTGGGCTCCTTTTCTTAGAAGGGATGAGCTGATACGAGAAGGTTCAAAGGAGGTTCATGAAAATGATTCCAAGTTTGAACTGCTTGTCATACAAAGAGTGTTTGATGGCTCTGGGTCTGAATTCACTAGAATTTAGAAGAATGAGGAGTGATCTCATTGAAACCTGTCAAATGGTGAAAGGCAAACATGAGGAAATCTGCAGATGCTGGAAATTCAAGCAACACACACAAAATGCTGATGGAACACAGCAGGCCAGGCAGCATCTATAAGGAGAAGCACTGTTGTCGTTTCCGGCCGAGACCCTTAGTCAGGACTAACTGAAAAGAAAGATACTAAGAGATTTGAAAGTAGGAGGGGGAGGGGGAAATGCAAAACGATAGGAGAAGACCGGAGGGGGTGGGATGAAGCTAAGAGCTGGAAAGGTGATTGGCGAAAGGGATAGAGAGCTGGAGAAGGGAAAGGATCATGGGACAGGAGGCCTAGGGAGAAAGAAAGGGGGAGGGGAGCACCAGAGGGAGATGGAGAACAGGCAGAGAGAAAAAAACTAAATATGTCAGGGATGGGGTAAGAAGGGGAGGAGGGCATTAACGGAAGTTAGAGAAGTCAATGTTCATGCCATCAGGTTGGAGGCTACCCAGCTGGTATATAAGGTGTTGTTCCTCCAACTTGAGTGTGGCTTCATCTTGACAGTAGAGGAGGCCATGGATAGACATACCAGAATGGGAATGGGACGTGGAATTAAAATGTGTGGCCACTGGGAGATCAGCGAAATGGTCTCCCAGTCTGCGTCGGGTCTCACCAATATATAAAAGGCCACACCGGGAGCACCGGACGCTGTATACCACACCAGACGACTCACAGGTGAAGTGTCGCCTCACCTGGAAGGACTGTCTGGGGCCCTGAATGGTGGTGAGGGAGGAAGTGTAAGGGCAGGTGTAGCACTTGTTCCGCTTACAAGGATAAGTGCCAGGAGGGAGATCGGTAGGAAGGGATTGGGGGGGGGGGGGGGGGGAATGAATGGACAAGGGAGTCGCGTAGGGAGCGATCCCTGCAGAAAGCAGAAGCGGGGGAGGGAAAAATGTGTTTGGTAGTGGGATCCGTAGGAGCTGGCGGAAGTTACGGAGAATTATACGTTGGACCTGGAGGCTGGTGGGGTGGTAGGTGAGGACAAGGGGAACCCTATCCCGAGTGGGGTGGTGGACGGATGGGGTGAGGGCAGATGTGCGGGAAATGGGAGAGATGAGTTTGAGAGCAGAGTTGATGGTGGAAGAAGGGAGGCCCCTTTGTTTAAAAAAGGAAGACATCTCCTTCGTCCTGGAATGAAAAGCCTCATCCTGAGAGCAGATGCGGTGGAGACGGAGGAATTGTGAGAAGGGGATAGCCTTTTTGCAAGAGACAGGGTGGGAAGAGGAGTAGTCCAGGTAGCTGTGAGAGTCTGTAGGCTGATAGTAGATATCAGTAGATAAGCCGTCTCCAGAGATGGAGACAGAAAGATCAAGAAAGGGGAGGGAGGTGTCGGAAATGGATCAGGTAAATTTGAGGGCAGGGTGAAAGTTGGAGGCAAAGTTAATGAAGTCGACGAGCTCAGCACGCGTGCAAGAGGCAGCATCAATGCAGTCGTCGATGTAGCGAAGGAAAAGAGGGGGACGGATACCCGTATAGGCTTGGAACATGGACTGTTCCACAAAGCCAACAAAAAGGCAGGCATAACTGGGACCCATGCGGGTGCCCATGGCTACACCCTTGGTTTGGAGGAAGTGGGTGGAGCCAAAGGAGAAATTATTGAGAGTAAGAACTAATTCCGCTAGACGGAGGAGAGTGGTGGTAGAGGGGAATTGGTTAGGTCTGGAATCCAAAAAGAAGCGAAGAGCTTTGAGACCATCCGGTGAATGGTGAAAGGCGTTGATAGAGTGGATGTGGAGAAGATGTTTCCTATGGTGGCAGAGTAGAGGGGCAGAATAGAGGGGCGTCCTTTTAGAACAGAGATTAGGAGGAATTTCTTTAGCTGGAGAGTGGTAAATAAGTGGAATTCGTTGTCACGGACAGCTGTGGAGGCAAAGTCTGTAGGTATATTTAAGGTAGAGGTTGACAGATTCTTGATTGGTCAGGGCATGAAGAAATAAGGGAGGAAGGCAGGAGATTGGGGCAGAGAGCCATGATGAAACGGTGGAGCAGGCTCGATGGGCCAAATGGCCTAATTCTGCTCCTGTCTTTTTCCCTTATAATCTTATGATATGATCAGCAAACCGGGCCGCCGCAGTTAAGAGTTGAGGATTGTTGACCTGCCAGAGGTTGTAAATCAGACCTGTTTTCCCCTTCACAGATGCTGATTGAAGTCTGCAATTGTATTTTAGATTTACAGCGATTGCGGCTTCCGTAACTAAATGACACATTTCACTGTAACGATGTGTGGATGTACAGCGACAAATAAAGCTAATCTTTATCGTTATTTTACCATGTTATCTTGATAACGAAATCCAATACGAGTCATTCGTTTGAGTTAATCTGACCCAGAGAATTTATTTTCCAGTCTGAGCCTCAACCTTGGTTCAAACTGGAAACCTAGCGATAGTAACTAATCGAAACGAACGAAACCGAACGAACTCTAAAAGAGGAAGGGTTTAAAAAAAAATTTCTATCAATAACCCGGTGCGCCAACGGAATTGGCATCCATTTTACCTAATAAACATTGTACTGGGGAACTCAAAGTGTCATTCCACGTTTTCTCCTCATATAGATGCTGCTCGACCCGCTGAGTTTCTCCAGCACATTGTGTGTTGTGCCCGATTCCGCCTCTGCGGTCTCCTGCGTTTTCTCCCTACCGAGATCGCTTGGGCTTCGGTTAAGAATTAACACCATCTCAGCCCAAGAATAATCGCACTAAGAAAACATATTTAACTTTACGCGAACGAGTTAATTACAATGGAGCCAGTGGAGATTAGGAACTTCCCTTACCAACCTAGGAAAATCGAATAATTAATCCTAAAATCAAAATATGATTAAAATAAAAAAGCTTCATGTAAACATTGAGATAATTTAACTTAAACAAAAGCCTACAAGTTAAAAGTTCAGTGTAAATTTATTTACATTAATGTTTCTATATATACCTTAAGATGCTGTTTTCAATTTCATTTTCTTGTCGTTATTTACAGGGAAAAAGAAATTCAATTGAATTTATGTTTTATATATAAAATAAACAAGGACTAACAAACAGCTAATGTGCAAAAGGCATATTGTGCATATAAAAATTAATACGGAGAAAGTGAATTGTTAAGAGTCCTTGCAAGTCCTTACCAGTCGTATAACTAAAGTCTCAGAATCATTTTCGCTAATATATGTCCTAACCTGGCTGAAAACGGTCAGCTGACCAGGAGGAAGGTTTTGGGTTTGTATATAGCTTTCCAAACAGCGTGATCAGATATTAGTTGTAATTAACCACAAGGGGGAAAGTATTGTTTTTAAACAGTTTAACTGTTCAATTTTATGCGTACAATATTGGGCAAAAATGGCATTTGTGGCCTATCCTGCATAAATAAAAACATACTCAAATACAAGTATATAAAATCGCAGACAGCAGGTGCAGAGTTTCTCTCACATTGTGTGTGTGTGTGTGTGTGTGTGTGTGTGTGTGTGTGTGTGTGTGTGTGTGTGTGTGTGTGTGTGTGTGAGTGTGTGAGAGTGTGTGTGTATGTGTGTGTGTGTGTGTGAGAGTGTGTGTGTATGTGTGTGTGTGTGTGTGTGTGAGTGTGTGAGAGTGTGTGTGTGTGTGTGTGAGTGTGTGTGTATGTGTGTGTGTGTGTGTGTGTGTGTGTGAGTGTGTGTGTGTGTGAGTGTGTGAGTGTGTGTGTGTGTGTGTGTGTGTGTGTGATATAAAATCGTAAATGGGATCGAAGCCACGTCGATCAGCTGTTGAGAACTCAAGGGAATCAATGGTTTGCTTACCTGTTTTCTGGCGTAGATGGTAAACTGAGATTTACAGAGAAGGCTAAATAAATTCTGATATTCAATTTAAAATTACGCCAGCAATTAGTTGATTTTGTTTTCTCTGACACGTCCCAGGATTAAATGGCAGAATCGGAACTGGGCTCCTGCGGATGGTTTCAGTCAACATAAACTCGCGGCCGCTCGCCTTTCCGTTCCGCTGCATCTGCTTCCATCGCCGGTGAGAGGTCGTGTTTAAAATTCCAATTTTACTACTCCGCTGCGCATTAAAATCCAACTGGAACGAAAGCAGGCGGTAAATAATTAGAGGAAAAATAAAAATAACAATAGAAGGCTGTAACCAGTAACCAAAGCGCTCGGTGTAAATAAAAATCTTAAATTACCCCTAAAGGTTTTAAGCGCGCATTGTCTTGAATTCTATAGCTCCAGTGAGTTGGAGAATAACTTAATTCGGGGGATTTAATTTTGATATCGTTTGTACTTTTATATTAATGCCGTGCATTGATTTGAGGGAGTAGGAGACCCAAGAGGCACCAAATGGAGGGATCCCGAGTAACAAACAATCTGCTGGAAAAGCTCGACAGGTCAGGCAGCATCTGTGGAGGGAAGTGAACAGTCTCATCTCCCTCCACAGATGTTGCCTAGCCCCGTTGCTTTCCTCCAGAGTCTTGTTAGTTGGTTTGAAGGAGTTCGTTGTTACAGAACCCTGGTCAGCGCCGCGAATACGGCTCCTCGGGGTTAAAGCAGAAACCAAACCATATTTGGTCAAATCCGTGGTCAGGAGCTGTATCCTCTGATCCTTCTCCGGAAACTACATGATAATTTTTTAATGAGCAAACAAATTTAAAATTTACGACATGTAAATTAATGCAGGAACAATCAGGAATCTGTACGGCGGGATCTTGAAAGAGATCAAATCTGGGGCACGTACAGTAGGTAGGGAGAGACAGATTTCCAGAGAGTGAGGGGTAGGAGAGAGGGTAGGGAGAAGCAGATATGACAGAGAGTGAGATGAAAAGATTCTGAGAGAATTCCGGACCAAAGACCAACGACAATATATGTATATAAAAAAACAACAAAGGCGCGATCAATCTGTTCTGAACTTCAAATCGTTCTTTGTAATTCTATATTCAAATAAAAATAAAAAGAACGAACCTTGAGATATAAAATTTGTTTTTAAAGCAAGATTTATTGTAAATTACAAAGTTATCAAAAAGCATCGGTTATCAGGATATCAACGCACCTGCTAACTCTCGCCACGTCTATACTTTGTCAGTGGAATGAGAGTTGATATCGTGATTTAGTGATCCAAGTTTGGGTATTTTATCCCCTTTGGCCCTTTTCCTTTCATCTGATAGGTTATATTTCCTCAACACCCCCCCCCCCCCCACAACACACACCCCACCCCCCCACAACACACCCCCCCCCACAACACACACATACACACAAAGCCGCCGCTTCCAAACGCCTCGTTATTCAACAACTCTCAATGACGCACTTCAGGTGGGCTTGTGAATATGCCCACACACTTAACCAAGAAAGGAATTCTATAAATAACTCGCCCTGTCCTAATAAATAGTAGGCTGCGGGCAATCCCGTGAGTGCATCCTTCGATATCTGTTGTGAAGCATTGCACCTAATCCCAATGAAGACCGAAACTGCTCCCCAGTGCCTCGCGGAGAGCAGGGCGAACCCGGCCGAAGACATTCGGAACAGCAGAAATCTCATTATTCCTCCGGCCGAGTTCAGCAACCATCGAAACGATTTCAACATTGATCAGGTTTTGTTGACTCTCGTCTTTAAACTTCAAGACGCCAAAACCGTTGGGTTCTCCCACGTCCTCAAACTGTTCGAGGTGAGCTTCCTCCCTTAGTAGTTTCCTAGTATATCTACAAATTGTTTGTTAGCTTATCTGCAAATTAAATCAATGGCAAATCTGTGGTCAAGCGGAGATCTCATTGGACCTTCTCAGGAATCAGTGAGAATTTATGTTTATCATTGGTCAAGAATCAACCTTATTCGCCATATATATTTGCATGTATTTGGAATTTGCTGCGGTAGATTGGAGCGACATGTAATAAAAAACAACATTCAACAATTACAAAGAATAAAAAAATATAACATTAAACTTAGAGAGTAAAGTACCGATGTGGAATAAGATGTGTAAATACCAACATGCATTGAAAATGTGAAGAGCATTATGAAACGTGTTTACAGCGCATTGCAATGATGTTTAAGGAACAGCTTCTTCCCCTTTGCCATTAGATTTCTATATGGACAATGAACACTACCTCACTATCTTTGTCACTTCTGGCACTACCAAGTTAATTTATTTTAAAATATATATTTCTTATGGTATTTAAGTTTATATAATGAGAAGCTGGAGACATCCCAAGCCGCCCCGTCTGACACCAGCAATCATTCCACGTTTAGATCACGTTTCTCCTCATTCTGTTTGGTCTGAACAACAACTGAACCTCTTGATCATGTCTGCATGCTTTTATGCATTGAGCTGCTGCCACATAATTGATTGATTAGATATTTGCATTAACAAACAGGTGTACCTAATAAAGTGGCCATTGAGTGTGCACCTCAGAGTGACCATTCCAACACTGTATCTGATCTCCCAAATGGAGATTATGATGGTACAAATGAGACTAAATAGGTTGGGACTCTTTTCCATGGAGTGAAAGATGCTTACGGAGGCTTGTACAATCGTGGGGGGCATAGGTAAGGTAAATGGTAGCAGTACTATTCCCAGAGCAGTGGAGTGTAAAACTAGAAGACATTGGTTTAAGTCGAGAAGGGGAATATTAAAAGGGGACTTGAGAGGGGAGCTTTTCACCTAGAGGGTGATGGGTTTAGCTGCCAAAGGAAGTTGTAGAAATGGATATAATTATAAAAAAATTACAAGAATTTGGACAGGTGTCAGATTCAGGTTTATTATCACTGACATATCTCATGAAATGTTTAATTTGTTGTTGAAAGATGTGTATTTTTCCCTCAATTTCGGGTCCTATACCAGAGGCTTGGGACGCTTGAAGGTTCAGCACAGTATCCTTGCTGTTCCTACTAGTGCGCTCTTCCGGACCGAGATCTCAGATGTTGTTCCCGCGATTTGTCGGAGCCACTCTTCCAGTCCAGGTGTCACAGCTCCAAGTATTCCTATCACCACTGGGATTACTCTGGCTTTAGCTTTCCACACCCTCTCCATCTGCTCATTCAAGCCCTGGTATTTCTCCAGCTTCTCATATTCTTTCTTCCTGATGTTACTGTCTTTCGGGATTGCCACATCCATTACTACTGCTTTCTTCTGTTCCTCGTCCAGTATCACTATGTCCGGTTGGCTGACCACTGCCTTATCAGTCTGTATTGGGAAGTCCCACAGGATCTCAGCTCTGTCATTCTCCACTACCTTCTCGGGTATTTCCCATTTGGACTTTGGATCCATGTATAAAAGGAACGGAAAGGAATATATATATATATATATATATATATATAAAGTTGCAATTTGTTGTGGAGTCTTCCAGGGCTATTGTACACTGAGGTCAGGGACACAAGTCTGAAATAATAAAAAGTGTAACAAAGACTTTGTACGTTGTACAGGGTGGCACAGGTGGTAGAGATGCTGTCTCACAGTACCAGAGACTCAGCTTCAAGCCTAATGTAGGAGGGGTGTTTGATGGCTCTGGGCCAGTATCCACTGGAGATCAGAAAAATGAAGGGGGATCTCACTGAAAACTATTAAATATGAATGGCCTGGGTAGAATGGACTTGGAGAGGATGTTTCAGGTTGATTGTAGAATGAAAAAAGACAGGATAGGGGAAATATAGAACATAAAACAGTACAGGTGTTTCAGCCCATGATATTGTGACAATCTTTTAACCTACTTCAAAATTAATCTAACCCTTCCCTCTCACATAGTCCTCCATTTTTCTTTCACCCATGTGCCTATCTAAGAATCCTTAAACGGTCCTAGTGTATCCAGCTCTACCACTACCCATGGCAGAGGTTGTCCACGCACTCACCACTCTCTGTGCAAAAAAACCTATCTCTGACATTCCCCCTTTACTTTCCTCCAGTCACCTTAAAATGATGCCCCTCATGTTCACCATTTCTACCCTGGGAAGAAAAGTATCTGGTCTTTGGGAATACTCCCAAATGGAGTTTCACTCCGTTAACTGACCCTAGATGAAGCCAGGAAAGCTACTGATGGATCCTCGATCTGGTTTGCAGGGTTTGGGAGTCCGGATCTCTCACGTAGAAAGCAGAGCAGCGCGAAACGGAAAGGCTGGGGCAGACGATTTGGATTTCTTCATCCAGTGTGAACTCCCCAGTGCTGGAATTAACCCTCTGGTAAACTCGTTAAGAAGAGTGGCCGAAGACGTCAGCGCCATCAGGGAGGAGAATGGTGGGGATCAAAGAGATCAGCAGAAAATTTAATTAATCTTTGTCTAATATTAAATATGTAAATAATACACAAAACATTTAAATATTACATGAATGATGCTTTCATTGTGTCTAATTTGAGCTTTTCTTGTGAGTGCTGCTAATATAATGCTAGGTGGTTCCTTCAGGTTGTAGTAGATGGAGGGGTGGGGGTATTAGTGAGGATAAGCTCCCACTAACTATTAAATGCTCCCAACGGCATGCATCTCACATGGCCTCTGACAACCAAGACCAGCTCCTGGCCTTCACAAGTGGCTTAGCTACTAAGCCAGGCGGGACCATTTCCACTGACAGGAGAAGGGGCAAAGGCGGGTTACTGGTACCGTGGTCGGATGGGCTCATCAGCCATTGTTGGCGGCTCATCTAGGAGAAGGAAAACTCTGATCTCAAATCTCCACTACCTTGCAGCTGTACCCACTCATGGGAGAGGCTTTCAGAGTAGACCCCGAGGAAGAATCCAGAGCTGGATTAAGGCAGTCCTATGTTGAGCTCAACGCTGACTGGCAACTCCTGTGACGCTGCTGGTGCCAAACTATCGGTCTCTGCTGTTCCTTTGGATTCGGCAGCTGCGATGAGAGGGGGAGCCTGGGCTTGCATACTGGCTTGTGTATCACATTGAGAGCTGGGACACAACGTCCATCTCTGACCCTGACCAAGGGAAGGCCTCATACTGGTGCTAAGTGGCAGTGCTGCTGCTTTTCACTTTTCCTGTGCATACATGGACTTGTGCGTGTGGCAATAAACCTGACTTTGACTTTGAACATGACATGGGAGGGAACTGGTGGGGTCAAGAGCATCCTGTTGGGCACATCTACCTAAAGATGAAAGCACAGCTGTAACATATCTTCAGCTTGTTAAAGACCAGACTGTTTACTTCCAGTCCCGTGGTTTCCCAGAAGAATACGAGATCTTGATGGGTGTCAACGACTGGTGACCAAATTCGAGCCCACCTTCGATGAGGACCACCCTGTGAGTATGGTATAGACTTCGCTCTCCATATGTTTTATATTCATATTTCAGATTTATTTACAGTGTGTACATTGAAACATACAGTGATCTGTGTCGAGTGCGTCAACAACCAACAAAACTTAAGGATATGTTGGGAGCAGCCCACATGTGTCACCACACATTCCGCCACCAACACAACATGTCCACAGTGTCCAGCAGAACAACATAAGCAACAACACCAAAAAGAAAATCAGCAAAATAAACCCCTTTTCCAACTCACACACATAGACAAGCCTCCAACCCCGGTAAAAGCTGCCTCCAGGCCTCCAACCCTAGTAAAAGCTGCCTCCAGGCCTCCAATCCCAGGATGGCAGCCTTGAGGCCTCCAACCCCAAGGAGGCAGACTCCAGGCCTCCAACTCAAGACCTTTGTTCTGGAATTTCAGACTCTCAGACATCTGGCCTCCAACCTCCAGTTGCTGGCCCAGACTCACAGACCCAACTTTCAGCCTCTGACTTCTGGACTCACCAACATCTTTGGCCTCTTGGGCATACCATTAGAGCAGAGACAAGGGGCAGTGTCTTTGACCAGAGGGTGGTGAATCTGTGGAATTCATTTTCACAGATGGTTGTGGAGGCCAAGCCATTGGGAATACTTAAAACAGAGGTTCTCGATTAGTCAGGGTGTCAAAAGTTGTGGGGAGAAGGCAGGAGAATGGGGTTGAGAGGGATAATAAATCAGATGTAATGGAATGATGGATCGGACTCAATGAGCCAAATGGCCTAACTTTCTCCTGTGCCTGATGGTTCTATAGCTTTCTACCCCTGGTATGCAGCAGCATCAGTTCATATTAAACCCAAATCTTTTTCCAACTAAGGGATACCGGGATCGGGAGTACAGAGAACGAAGATCTCAGATCGCTAGACTGGCTCTGAGCTATAAACAGTAAGTACATCTTGGTCCATCAGTTTATTGGATTCAATGCGATCTGTTGCTGGAGAGCAACTCTGAGAACTCACAATAATAATAAATCATTAATCATAATAATGTTGACACTTAAGAATCAGAATTAGATTTATTATCACTGTCTTGTATTTGTTTGTTTATTTATTGAGATACAGTGTGGAACAGCCCTCCCCAGCCCACGGAGCCCACACTGTCCAGCAATCCCCTGATTTAACCCTCGCCAAATCACAGGACAATTACAATGACCCATTAACTTACTAACCCATACATCTTTGGACTGTGAGGAAACCAGGATGCCCAGAGGAGACCCACACTTTCACAGGAAGGGCATACTAGCTCTTTACAGAGGAATGCCAGAACTCCAATGCCCCGTGCTGTATTAGCACCACGCTAACCGCTATTCTAACCGTGGCATGTGGCATGCAGTCTGTTGCTTTGAGGCAGCAGTACAATGCAAAGGCATAAAAATCTACACGTTAACAAACATCAGTAAATAGTGCAAAAAAAAGAATAATGAAGCTGTGTTCATGGGTTCAAGGGCCATCCCAAAATATGATGGCGGAGGGGAGGAAGCGGTTCCTAAATCGTTGTGTGCATTTCTTCAGGCTCCTGTACCTCCTCCCCAATGATATGATCAAGAAGAAAGCATGTCCTGGATGATTAAGATCCTTAGGGATGGATGCCACCTTACCGAGAACATAGAACAGTTCACAACAGTATAATGTTGTACAGACCTTTTAACCTACTTTAAGATCAATCTATCCCTTCCCTCCCACATAACCTCTATTTTTCTACGTACCTTTCTAAGTTTTTTATTGTCTCTAATGTTTCTGTCTCTACAACCACACACCAACTACTCTCTGTGTAAAAACACTACTGCACCTCTGACATTCCCCCCCCCCCCCATACTTTCCTCCAATCACCTTAAAATTATGCCTCCTCACATTAGCCATTTCCACGCTGGGAAAAAGGTCCTCAGCTGTCCACTTGAGCTTGCGTCTTGTGCACCTCTGTGTTACACATGTGGCACTGTCTCTTGAAGATGTCCTTAATGCCTTCAATGATTTATACCACCTGATGAGGTATTAAATTCTGAGCAGGTATTTGTTAATAAGCCAGTCCTAATGAAGGGTCTCAGCCCGAAATGGCAACTGTTCAATAATTTCACTTGATGCTGCCTGACCTGCTGAGTTCCTCCAGCATTTTGTGTGTGTTACTCTGGATTTCCAATATCTGTAGAATCTCTTTGTTTATACTTATTCTGTTCTCCTTTACACCTGTGTACTGGAAATAATAAACTATCTTTAATCTTGCTATTTTTTTTTCAAAAGGGGAGAATCTTTGCCAAGGGTGGAATACACAGCGGAGGAGACAGCAATCTGGTAAGTGTCTTTTACAATCTGACGAGTGCAATTCTTTTCGACAGATATTCGTGTGCAAGGATCTGTCCAGGGTTGGGACTATATTGGCTTATATACCTAGCCCGAGGACCTGCTCAGCCCAGAATCCCAGTCGAGCCACAAGAGGTTCATGTGAGTGTGATGGAGAATATTATGGAATAGAGGGACTTAGGAGTGCCTGTTTATAGTGGTAGGTGCATGGAATGTGCTCCCAGGGGTGGTGGTAGAGGCAGATACATTAGGGACATTTAGTAAATTCTTAGATAGGCACACAGATGATTGAAAAATGGAGGGCTGTGTGGGAGGGAAGGGTTTGATTAATGTACGGAGGGTAGTTTAGGATAGGCCAAAGGGCCTGTACTGTGTTTTATGTTCTACGTTCTGTCTACCTCTCATGTCAGTCTTCCCTTCACCCTCTGAAGCTCTAGAGAAAACAGTCCATATTTCTCTGACCTCTCCTTATAGCTGATACTCTCTGATCCAGGCAACACCCTGCTGAACCTCTTTTGCACCCTTTCTAAAGCATTCACATCCTTTCTGTAATGGGGCAACCTGAACTGCACTCATTTGCCTGGCCTGGAGGGGAAGGAGCAACAGTTAATAAATGCTGAGAGGAAGGAAATGATAAATTCCCTGACAGTGTGTGTACTGGTTATTCCAGGAAAGAGGTCTACACTAAGTTGACCACGTTGTACCCAAGTCATGCCTGTAAGCAGTTTGTGGATGCTTTCCATATGCTTGAGAAGCTCTGTGGATACCGCGCCGACAACATTCCTCAGCTTCAGGACGTCTCCACTTTCCTGCAAGGCAGGTATCAGGACATTCTGCAGTTCCAGAACCGGATGGATCCATCATCCTGACTTTGTTCTCGTACTTTCTAGAGAGGACAGGTTTTCGCTTGAGACCCGTCGCTGGTCTGCTGTCCACCAGGGATTTCCTCGCCAGCCTGGCATTCAGGGTATTCCAGTGCACACAGTACATTCGGCACCCGGCATCACCGATGCACTCTCCCGAACCGTAAGGAGCTTACTATCTGTGTGTGTGTGTGTGTATCATTAGCAAATAAGAGACATCGATTATTTTCTAAACAGGGAGAACACTCAGAAATCAGAAGATAGGTGGAAGGGTCAGTAGTGTTGAGGAAGCAGGGTGTCTCTAAAAGAAACTAGACAAATTAGGAGAATGCCAGATGAAATATAGTGCAGGGAAATGTCTGGCCACGCACTTTGGTAGAAGGAATAAAGATATAGGCTATTTTCTAAACAGAGAGCAAATTCAGAAATCAGAGTTGCAAAAGGACTTTGGAATCCTCATGCAGGATTCTCTAAAGGTTAACTTGCAGGTTGAGTCAGTGGTAAGGAAAGCAAATGCAATGTTAGCATTCATTTCAAGTGGACTAGAATATGAAAGCAAGGATATGACGTTGAGGCTTTATAAGGCATTGCTCAGAAGAATTGTGAGCAGTTTTGGCCTAAGGAAGGAAGTGCCAGCATTGGAGTGGGTCCAAAGGAGGTTCACGACAATGATCCTAGGAATGAAAGGGTTAACATCTGAACATATGAGGAGTGCTTGATGACTCTGTACTCACTGGAGTTTATAAGAATGAAGGGGGATCTCAGTGCAATTTACCGCACATTGAAAGGTCTCAATAGAGTGGACATGGAGAGGATGTTTCCAATAGCGGGAGAGACTAGAACTAGAGGACACAGCCTCAGAATGCAAGGATATCCCTTTAGAACAGAGATGAGGAAGAATTCCTTTAGTTAGTGGGGTGAATCTTTTAAATTCATAACCACAAATCTCAGAGTTATATATGCTGATATGTATGTACATCAATAATAAATTTATTTTGAACTTTGAACTCCTGGCCACAGACCGCCATGGAGGGCAAGGCGTTGGGCATATTTAAGTCAGAGGTTATTAGGCTTTTTGATTAGTAAGGGCATCAGAGGGTATGGGGAGAAGGCAGGAGAACGGGGTTGAGAAGGAAAATCGATCAACCACGATGGACTGTCAGAGCAGACTTAATGGACCAAATGACATAATTCTGCTCCATGTCTTATGATTTTAGGGTTTTGTGAAGAAATGTTTGTGTGCATGCTGACTTAAAAATGATTATAAACATTGTGTTTTTCACCTTTAAAGAGACTGCTGCCATGAATTGTTGGGGCATGTCCCTATGTTGGCTGATAAGGAATTTGCACAGTTCTCCCAGGTAAGTTGCTGCCTCACACTGACTTTAAATTTTCTCCTTAAAGTTCTTAATCCTGGATATAACTCACAAACAATGTAATTCTACAGAGTGACTTTTCTTTAAAATGACATTTTTACATGCAGTGATGTGAGCTGCTGGATTCCGCAGTCTTTGTCCCAGCTGAGTGAATGCAGTAAACCGTCCTTTCAATTCCTGTCACTGTCTGTAAGAAGTTTGTACCTTCTCCCTGTGACCACATGTGCTTCCTCCCACATTCCAAAGACATACCAGTCAGGGTTACTACATTGTGGGCATGCTATGTTGGTGCCCAAAGCATGGCGTCATATGTAGGCTACCCCCAGCACATTCTTGGACCATGTTAGTTATAGAGCCATAAAAAAGTACAACACAGAAACAAGTCCTTCAGTCCATCTAGTCCATGCTGAATTATTTAAACTGTCTACTCCCGTTGACCTGCCCTCCTTAGCCCCACCATCCATGTAGCTATCCAAACTTCACTTAAACGTTGAAATCAAGCTGGCATGCTCCACTTGCACTGACAGCATGCTCCACACTCCAGTGACTTTCTGAGTGAAGATGTTTTCCCTCATATTTCTCTTAAACTTTTCACATTTCACCTTTAACCCATGACCTTTAGTTCTGGTCTCACCCAGCCGCAGTGGAAAAAGCCTGCTTGCATTTACCTTATGTATACCCCTCATAATTTGATGTACTTGGCATGGACTAATCTCAGGGTAGTACATGATTACATATACATACTTGAATAATGAATGTACTTTGAACTATTAACTTTGCAATCACACCAACCTCTCGGTTGTTGAACAGCTGGGGGATCAGTGTAACATTACTCCTTGTGTTATAACTGCTTAGGAACTCGGTCTTGCGTCGCTGGGAGCATCTGATGAAGATATCGAGAAACTATCAACAGTGAGTAATTAAGAGAAAGGGTTAATAACAACTCAAAAACAACCAGATCAGTCACGATCTACTGAATGGTAGATCAGATTCAATGGGCTGGATGCCCTTTCCTGTAAGTTCATACCGTGGTCACATTATTAAAACAATTCTAAATCTTCAGAGGAATTGAATAG
Source organism: Hemitrygon akajei (assembly GCF_048418815.1). Taxonomy (NCBI): domain Eukaryota; kingdom Metazoa; phylum Chordata; class Chondrichthyes; order Myliobatiformes; family Dasyatidae; genus Hemitrygon; species Hemitrygon akajei. Next base: position 173,418,877 of record NC_133133.1, read on the forward strand.
AAGGTAACTTGAATTAGATGATGAGGCATAGGATCAAGGATCAACTTTATTCAACTCATACATACATTTACTTGTATTTGGAATTTGATGTGGTGTATTGTTTAGAGTGTGACAAGCAACAAAAAAACAACAATATCCAACAATTATAAAGAATAAAGAATCATATGCAATAAAGTGGCCACTGTGTGTATGTTTGTGGTCTTCCTCTTCTGAAGCCCATGCACTTCAAGATTCGCCATGTTGTGCATTCAGAGATGATCTTCTGCACACCACTGTTGTAATGCATGGTTATTTGAGCTCCTGTCACCTTCCTGTCAGCTTGAACTAGAAAGCCATTCTCCTCTGATATTTCTCATTAGCAAGGTATTTTTGTCGGCAAAACTCCCACTCACTAGATTAATGTTGTTTTCTGCACCATTCTCTGTAAACTCTAGAGATGGTTGTGCGTGAAAATCCAAAGAATCAATTGTATCTGAGATATTCAAACCACCCCATCTGGCACCAACACTCATTCCACGGTCAAAGTCACTTAGATGACATTTCTTCCCCATTCTGGTATTTGGTCTGAACAACAACCTCCTGACCATGTCTGCATGCCTTTATTCATTGAGTTGCTGCCACATGATTGACTGATTAGATATCTGCATTAACGAGCAGGTGTACAGGTGTACCAAACAAAGTGACCACTTAGTGTACATTTACATGTATTAGGAATTTGCTGTGGTATGTTGGCCAGGGTGTGACATTCAACAATTATAAAGAATTGTATAAATTAAGCTAGAGGTTAAAGGGTGGATATGGAATAAAATATGCATATTTACTTAAATACCAACATGTGTTTACAATGTAAACAGCATTATAAACAGTGGTTTAAACTGTTTGCAGTGCAGTACAGTCATGGGGGTAATAGAGAGAGGGGGTGGGGGCTACAGAGCGATAGATCAAGTGGACAGCCAGTGCCTTTTTCCAGGGTAGAAATTGCTAATACGAGAGAGTATAATTTTAAGGTGATTGGAAGAATGTATAGGAGGATGTTAGATATGGTCTTTTTTCACACAGAGAGTGGTGGGTGCATGGAACGTGCTGCCAGGGGTAGTGGTAGAGGCAAATACATTAGGGGCATTTAAGAGACTCTTAGATAGGCACATGGATGATAGGAAAATGAAGGGCTATGTAGGAGGGAAGGGTTAGATTGACCTTGGAGTAGGTTAAACAATTGGCATAGCATTGGTCAGATCTCCCCTCAGCCTTTGAAGTGAAAAGATGTGAAGTTTGTCCAACCTCTTGCTCCAGCTCATGCACCCTAATCCAGCCAGCATCTGCGGAACCTCTTCTACACTCTCTCCAAAGCCTCCCAATCCTCCCTGTAATGAGGTGACAGTAACTTGGCTCACCGCTCGGTAAGGTCATGGCGAATCCTTTCTCCGGTGTTATGGTGATGCACTGATGTCTTGTGTGTTGTTTCCTCCTGCAGCTTTACTGGTTTACAATCGAGTTTGGCCTCTGTAAACAGAACGGATCTCTGAAAGCCTATGGAGCTGGCCTTCTCTCGTCCTACGGAGAGTTAATGGTAAGGAGGTGAGGTACGGTGGGAAGGATACACAGTTCAATATGTCCCATGTGTGGCTGTAACAGTTACAGATGAGTCCACTTCAGATGGGAAGTGGAAGGCAATAGCTATAGAGTTATAGAGACAAATAACACTACAGCACAGATACAGGCCCTTCAGCCCATCTAGTCCATGCCAAAATATTATTCTGCCTGGTCCCATCGACCTGCACCAGGACCATAGCCCTCCCATCCATGTACCTATCCAATTTTCTCTTAAATGTTGAAATCAACCCCACATGCACCTCTTACACTGACAGCTCATTCAAACTCCCATCATCTTCTGAGTGAAGATCTCCTCATGTTCCCCTTAAACATTTCACAATAACCCATGACCTCCAGTTGTAGTCCCACACAACCTCAGTGGAAAAAGCCTGCTTGCATTTACCCTATCCTCATAATTTTGTATACTTCGATCAAAACTTCCCTGATTCTCCTACGCTCCAGGGAATAAAATCCCAATCTATTACACCTTTCCCTATAACACAGGTCCTGCAACAGCCTTGTAAATTTTCTCTGTGCTCTTTCAATCTCATTGACCTCTTTCCTGTAGGCAAGTGACTGAAACTGCAGACAATACTCCAAATTAGGCCTCACCAACGTCTTATACACCTTCAACAAAACTTCCCATATCCTGTACTCAGAACTTTGATTTATGAAGGCGAATGTGCCTAAAGCTTTTTAACTATTCTGTGCGAAGCGCAGAAACAAATATCACTGTGATGATCGTACGCTCTAGTATCAATAGTTTGGTGACGATAAAGTTAAAGTACTTACCTGTGACACCACTTTCAAGGAGGTATGGACCTATATTCTCAGATCCCTCTGTTCTACCACACTCATCAGCGCCCTATTGTTCACCGTGTCAGCCCTTCCCAAAGTGCAGACCTCACACTTGTCTGCATTACATGCTATCTGTGATTTTTCAGCTCATTTTCCCAGCTGGTCCAGATTTGACAGCCTTCCTCACTGTCCGCTATGCCCCCCAGTCTTGGTGTCATCCACAAATTTGCTGATTCAGTTAACTACATTATCATCCAGATCATTGATATAGGTGACAAACAACAAAGGTCCCAATATCAATCCCTGTGGCACTCCACAAGTTACAGACTTCCAGTCAGAGAGGAAACCATCAACTGCCACTCTCTGGCTTCTCCTACAAAGCCAATGTCTAATCCAATTTACTATCTCATCTTGAATGCTGAGCGACTGAACCTTCTTGTCCAACCTCCCTTGGGAACCTTGTCAAAGTCCATGCAGACAACATCCAGTGCCTTGCCTTTATTAACTTTCCTGGTAATATCCTAGAAGATTAAACTTGTTTTGAAGAGTTAGATGGAGCTCAGCAAGGAAGCTGGCAATTGGGATTGCTGATCTTGGTAGCAAACTGGACTGCCCTCATCACAATTGTCTTGCAGTTTTGGGGGGAGACAGTGTGAGCAGTCTCAACACAGTATGCCTTAAGATCATAAGGCATAGGAGCAGAATTAGGCCATTCAGTCCATCGAGTCTGTTCTGCCATTCCATTGCGGCTGACTTATTATCCTTCTCAACCCCATTCTCCTGCCTTCTCCCCATAACCTTTGACACCCTGATAAATCAGGAACCTATCAACCTCCGCTTTAAATATACCAAATGTCTTGGCCTCCACAGTCATTTTTGGCAATGAATTCCACAGATTCAGGACTCTCAGGCCAAATAACTTGTTCCTCCTCTCCATTCTAAATGGACATCCCTCTATTCAGAGGCTGTCCCTGCTGGTCCTAGACTCCTCCCCTATTGGAAACATCCTCTCCACATCCACTCTGTGTAGGCCTTTCAATATTCAATAGGTTTCAATGAGATCCCCCCCCCACCCTTCTAAACTCCTGTGAGTACAGGCCCAGAGCCGTCAAGCACTCCTCATATATTAACCCTTTCATTCCTGTGATAATCCTTGTGAATGACCTTTCAGCCCTCTCCAATAACAGCACATCTTTTCTTAGATAAGGAGCCCAAAATATTTTGTTACTCATGACTGAAACCGTCAGCTCTTACAGATTTTGAACCCAGAATTGTTTGAATCCCAAGGGAAACATGTGTTTGGTCTTCTTGTTGCTGCCACAACCAACGTTTGGCATAAAGATCTGACCCTTAAACCTCCAGTGAGCTCTGTTGTCAATACTCCTCGGTTTCCATCAGTTACGTGCAATTTTGACATGCTGATCTGATTGATGACTGATTAACTTCCTCCTACGTTTCTTCATAATGTTAGGCTTGGTGAGCGATCTTAGGGCATTCGTAGTAACTGCGGAGCCTCCAAAGTTTCCAAATTATGCTTCTGTAGACATAGGTACCCCAGAGCACAATGGGGCAATTATGTAATCTTTAAATTCTATTGTACAGCTCATGATAGAGGTATGTAAGATGATAAGAGGCATAGATGGAGTGGAGTGGACAGCCAATGACTTTTCGCCTGGGCAAAAATGGCTAATACAATGGGGCATAATTTTCAGGAGGGTGGAGGAAAGCATAGGGGGATATCAGAGGTAGGTATTTTACACAGTGAAGGTAAATATGTGGATTGTGCTGCCAGATCTATTATTTACCTGTTTAGAGATATAGTTTGGAAGAGGCTCTTCTAACCCAAGGAGCTACGCCACCCAGCAACCCACTAGTTTAACACTAGCCTAATCAGGGGACAGTATACAGTGGCCAGTTAACCTACTAACCGGTGCATCTTTGGGCTGTGGGGGGAAACCGGAACACGTGGTTCACGGGGAGAAGGCACAAACTCTTTACAGATTGAAGTCTGAACTCTGGAACACCCCGAGCTGTAATAACATCACGTTACCGTGGCGCCCATTAGGGACATTCCAGGGACTCTTAGATAGGCTCATGGATGAAGGAAAAATGGAGGGCAATGTGGGAGGGGAGGGTTAGATTAATATTAGAGTAGGTTACAAGGTCAGCACGACATTCGTGGGCTGAAGGGCCTGTGCTGTGCTGTAGGGTCTGTGATCTAAACTGTTAACATGAAATGTGGCGGCCAATTAGCATAGCGCAGCAATAGCCAGATAGTTCCCTTCTGACAGTGAGGTGCTCTCTCACCTCCACCTTCCCAGTGAAGGTACTCCTTCACTAGCGCCCCCACAGGGGGATGCTCCCTCACTACCGCACTCCAGCAGTAATGCCTACTCCACGGTGCTCTCCCTCAGTACTCCCAGTGAATCATTCCCTCCGTATCATCCCTCCCACATTATTGCTTCTCCAACAGAGCAGCTCTCCCTCAGTACCATTTATCTCACGGCCCTGTGCACCCTCACAAGTGCTTTCTGCTCCTTCGTCACCACTCACACTCAGGCAGATGCTTCCCTCAGTACCACACAAACCCTTCATCTGCCCTTCCAGGGTGTGCAAGTTGGGAGGGGGATGGTGGAGGTGGAACCATTTGGGACAAGGTCCGGGGTTTGGGACTGGACTTTCGGAGATCTCCGGCACACCCGGGTGTACATCACGTCTCTCCAGGCAAGCCGTGGCAGTGTCTTGCCTCTCCCAAACATCCACCCTCGGGGAGCCCGAACCGGCGCTGTAACTAATGACCAGTGTCTCTGTGCACAGTACTCGCTGTCCGGGAAGCCCCAGTACAAATCCTTCGACCCCGAGGTGACTGCTCTCCAGATCTATCAGGACCAGACCTACCAGCCGGCCTACTTTGTATCGGAGAGTTTCGAAGATGCAAAATCCAAACTCTGGTAAGACCCCCGCTCCCTCACCTCACGTTTGTTCATTCTGCATTGTGTGTATGATGTGGGTGATCATGGTCATTGATCACAATTGCTCTTGGCAAATGTTTCTACAGAAGTGGTTTACTGTTACCTTCTTCTGCTAAGTGTCTTTACAAGACCGACGACCCCAAGAGTTATTAATACTCTTCAGAGATTGTCTGCCTGGTGTCAGTGGTTGCACTTGTGATATGCATCAGCTGTTCATAAGACCATCCATCACCTTCTCACATGGCTTCACTTGACCCTGTTGGGGTGGGAGGGGGGCTATGCAGGTGCTACATTTCACCCAAGGTGACCTGCAGGCTAGCAGAGGGAAGGAGCACCATACCACTCCTTTGGTAGAGACTTATCCCACTCCGCCACACTGATGGTAGAAAGAAAGATTTTACATTTCCATAGTGGCTTCACAAATCACACACAATCCTCGCAGCCAATTAAATGCTTCCAAAGTGGTGTCACAGTCAGTAACAGCCGATCAGGACCCACTGAAAATCAGAGTCACACAGATAGGAGCAGAATTAGGCCACTCGGCCCTTCAAGCGCTCCTACCATTCAGTAAGATCATGTACATCGCCTCTTCTGTGCCAGTTTCCCATGGACGTCAGTTCCTTAATCTCTCAAAGAGCTGTCCACCTCCCCTACAGATACCAACAACGATCCGGCCTCCAGAGCTCCAGGGGGTTGGAATTCCAGGAAGTCATTCCGCTCGGTGAGATCTTGCTCCTGCACACCCCAGTTTTAAATGTCTGCCATCTTGTGGAGAGGCACACAGTTCAGAAACAGGCCCTTCGGCCTGACACATGAATGCTGACCCATATAGGTCTGTCCTTTTTACCTCTGTTCGGCCTTGACCCTCTCAACCTTCTTTAACCATACATCCGTCCAAAAGTCTTGCTGTTGTTAAAATATCCATGCCAACCACTTTCTCAAGGAGTTTGTTCCATCTATGGACCACCCTCTGGGTGAAAGATTTTCCCTCTCAGATTCTTGTTAAATCTCTCCTCTCTGCCCTAAACCAATGCTCTGTAGTTCTTGATTCTCTAACCGTGAGAAACAGTCTGCTTCATCATGATTTAATATGCCTCTATAAGATCACTCCCTCAGTCTCCTGTACTACAGTGAAAAAAGTCCTAGCTCTCAACCTCTCCCAATAACACAGTCATGGTCCAGTCCGTGATATCCGCATTCCAGTTCATGGTCCGATCCATGGACTCCGGACTCCGGGTCTTCTGGCTGTCCCTTGCTTCAGCTGGGCTTAATCACAGGCATCTGATTCTCGTCTTGAGCCTGGGAATATAAGTGACCTCCTTCCCCCTTCCCCCTGTCAAGTTCTACTGCTGTAGCAAGACTGGAACCTTGCTGTGACTAGATAAGGAACTGTCTTTCATTGTTTGGAACTGTCTCTGTGTCCATGCCTTTGCTAGGTAGGTCTGGCTGTTTGCTGCTACCTTGTGTTGAGAGCCATCTTGTTGTCTTCAGCTTTCTGTGTATGAGTCCTGGCCCTATGTCCTGTTCTCAAAGAGGGGTCCTGGCTCTGTGTTCCATGCTCCTGTCTCCCAAGACCAAGGCTCTGTGTTCCTGTCCCCCAAGACCAAGGCTCTGTGTTCCTGTCCCCCAAGACCAAGACTCTGTGTTCCACGTTCCTGTCTCCCAAGACCAAGGCTCTGTGTTCCACGTTCCTGTCTCCCAAGACCAAGGCTCTGTGTTCTGTGTTCCCGTCTCCCAAGACCAAGGCTCTGTGTTCCGCGTTCCTGTCTCCCAAGACCAAGGCTCTGTGTTCCTGTCCCCCAAGACCAAGGCTCTGTGTTCCACGTTCCCGTCCCCCAAGACCAAGGCTCTGTGTTCCTGTCCCCCAAGACCAAGGCTCTGTGTTCCTGTCCCCCAAGACCAAGGCTCTGTGTTCCTGTCCCCCAAGACCAAGACTCTGTGTTCCACGTTCCTGTCTCCCAAGACCAAGGCTCTGTGTTCCGTGTTCCCGTCTCCCAAGACTAAGGCTCTGTGTTCCGCGTTCCCGTCTCCCAAGACCAAGGCTCTTTGTTCCGTGTTCCTGTCTCCCAAGACCAAGGCTCTGTGTTCCGTGTTCCCGTCTCCCAAGACCAAGGCTCTGTGTTCCGCGTTCCCGTCCCCCAAGACCAAGGCTCTGTGTTCCACGTTCCCGTCTCCCAAGACCAAGGCTCTGTGTTCCACGTTCCTGTCCCCCAAGACCAAGCCTCTGTGTTCCACGTTCCTGTCCCCCAAGACCAAGAATCTGTGTTCCACGTTCCTGTCCCCCAAGACCAAGGCTCTGTGTTCCTGTCTCCCAAGACCAAGGCTCTGTGTTCCACGTTCCTGTCTCCCAAGACCAAGACTCTGTGTTCCGCGTTCCTGTCCCCCAAGACCAAGCCTCTGTGTTCCAAGTTCCTGTCCCCCAAGACCAAGAATCTGTGTTCCGCGTTCCTGTCCCCCAAGACCAAGGCTCTGTGTTCCACGTTCCTGTCCCCCAAGACCAAGAATCTGTGTTCCGCGTTCCTGTCCCCCAAGACCAAGGCTCTGTGTTCCGTGTTCCTGTCTCCCAAGACCAAGGCTCTGTGTTCCGTGTTCCTGTCTCCCAAGACCAGGGCTCTGTGTTCCGTGTTCCTGTCCCCCAAGACCAAGGCTCTGGGTTCCGTGTTCCTGTCTCCCTAGACCAAGACTCTGTGTTCTGGTCTCCCTAGTCCAAGTCTGAGCTTCATGTCCTTGTCCAGTGCAGGAGTTGCCTTGCCATGTCTTGTCCTTGCCTAGATCCAGAGTCCGAGCCCGAGTCAAGTCCCAGGTTCCAGGTCCCTGTCCAGTCTCTGGCTCGGAGTCCTTGTTCGGGTTCCAAGTTCCTAGTTCCTTGTACAGGTCCTGCTTTCCTAGTCTAGTCTTAGCCCAGGCCCTGTATCCTAGTCTTGTCCAGTGTCATTTCTTCCCCATTTCTCTTGCTTTCTTGACACACCTAGTCCTGTTCCTAGTACTCAGTGTCTGTATCTTGCATTTGGGTCAGCTCTCAATGCCCAACACAGTCTCTCAAGTCTTTACAACATCCTCATAAACTTTGACCCCTTAGGTCCTAAGGCTTAGGATCCTATATTTTTAATCACTTCTCTTTCTTCTATACTCCAAAGGATACAGAAATAAGTACTACTGCCATTTTGATAAGAATATCATTTTGTAACTGTGCAGAACATGGCCAATGTATGAACCCAAATGCATTTGAGATGTTAGAGGAAACTGGAGACCTGGGGGGGGGGGGGGGGGGGGGGAAAGATGATTGGGCAAACCCCACACAGACAGCACCTGAGATCAGGATTGAGTCTCAGTCTTTGACATGGTGAGAGAGTGATTCCACTATCTGCACCATGGTAAGATTTCACCATGGTGAGATTTGTAAGTTAACAAATTTCACGTCACATGCCGGTGATAATAAACCTGATTCTGGTGCTACCCTGTGTGGCGTCAATCTTAGAGTTAGAGAGTCACAGAGCATTGCCGAACAGCAACAGGCCCTTCGGCCCATCTCATCCTTGTTGAACTATTATTCTGCCCTGTCCCATTGACCCACATCAGGACCAGAGCCCTCCATATCCCACCCATCCATGTATCTATCTGAACTTATCTTAAATTTTGCAACCAAACCGGTATCCACTACTTCTGCTCGCACTTCTTTCCCCACTCTCTCTACTCCCTCAGTGAGGAAGTTCCTCCTCGGATTTCCCTTAAATGTTACAACTTACATTCTTAACCTATGATTGTAGTTCTAGTCTCACCCAACCTTAAATGGAAAATTCCTGCTTGTGTTTACCTTATCTATGCCCCTTGTCTCTCTCCCTTGCTCTCCCATGCTCTAGGGAATAAAGTCCTAACCTGTTTACCTTTTCCCTATAACTCAATCCCTCAAGTCCTGGTAACATCCTTCTAAATTTTCTTTGCACTCTTTCAATCTTACTGATATCTTTCCTGTAGGTAGGTGACCAGATCTGCACACAATACTCCAAGTTTGGCCTCACCAATGTCTTGCACAACTTCAATACTCAATATTCATCAAGAGCCTTCAATCTGTGCATCAATCCAGCCATCAAACACCCATCCACACCACTCATACATTCAGCCATTTTACCCCACTCAGTCCACTCAGATCCAACTACTCAAGTAAATAATTTACAGAGGTCGATTGACCCTCCAACCTGCCCCCAGACCATTGCTTTGGGACCTTTCTGCCTGGCTGGGGTGATAGTACAGAACAGTTACCTGGTGTTCCCAGTGCAGCATCCTCTGCACTGTCAGGATCCAGCAGAGCACCTTCATTCTATCCACCACAAAAGATGGGTTTCCTCAATGGCCACCCATTTCAGAACAAAACTCACATTTTCATTACAACATGTCGGTCCATGGCCTCTTCCACTGCCATGATGAGGCCACACTCAGGCTGAAGGAGAAACACCTTATGTTCCATCTGGGTAGCCTCCAAACTGATGGCACTGACATGAATTCCTCTAACTTACGGAAATTCCTCCCCCCCACCCATTTTCATATTCCCCATTCTGATCTCCTCACCTGCCAATCACATCCTGTCTCCCTTTCTCCCATGGTCCACTGTCCTTTCCTATCAGATTCCTTCTTCAGGCTGATACTTCTTCCACCTTCCCCACCTCCCACCCACCCACCTTCTTATTCTGGCTTCTGCCCATTCTGCCCAGTCCTGTTGAAGAGTCATCGGCTGCTTTCTCTCCTCCATCGATACTGCTGATCTACTAAGTCCCTCCAGCATTTTGTGTGTTTTGCTCTGGATTTTCAACATCTGCAAGATCCCTTGTTGATTTCTGCCTTTGTGTTTTTGAGCAGGATGTATGCCTCCAAAATCAGGAGACCTTTCTCACTGCGCTATGACCCACTGACCTGCAGTGTGGAGATCCTGGACAAGCCACACAAGGTCAAGGATGCACTGGCCCAGGTCAGGGAAGACCTGAGAAACCTCTGCTCTGCTCTCAACAAACTTTCCTAAATGAATCTTTACAGGGTGGGGTGGGGGGCAAGAGGGGAAGAACTTTGCTCGGCAGGACTTATCCTCAGGTGTTGCAGGCAGATGGGGCTCATCAGCCATGGTGGCAGTTCATCTGGGAGAAGGAAAACTCTGATCTCAAACCTCCACTGCCTTGTAGCTATACCCACTCATGGGGACGGCTTCAGAAATAAACCCTGAGGAAAAATCTGGAGCTAGGGTCCCTAAGGTAGTCCTACATTGAGTTCAGCATTAACAAGCAACTCCCATGATGCTGCTGGTGCCAAACTGTATTGGTTCCTTTATCTGCCATTCCTTTGGACTAACCAGCTGAATGAAGAAAGGGAGCCCTCCGCTTGGTCAACCGCTTCCTCTCCATATCATACTGTCCTGGCCTGCGTACTGGTTTACATATACAACTAGAATGTAACATCCATGGTCAACCCCAGACAACAGAGGGTCTCAGTCCCTCATGGGTCTCCTTGTTAGAAACCTACCCAACCTCCATACTAATCCCCCTGAAATATAGTCTAGAAATCAACTAAAAATTTATGGAAAAATTCTGTTGGGTTAGACTGTTAAATTGTCATTATCTTTATGTCTAATTATTATTTTCTGTGCAGCTTAAAAATTAGCTAAAAATTAAACACCTGCTTGTATTTTAAATAATTCCTTATATACATGCAACTGTTGATTGTTTCCTAGTGCTCACAGCATGTATATGCATTTGTTCAGCGTGTCCCTGAGCGGTTGCAGTTGTAAGATTCTGCAAAGCTCCGGAAGATTCCCTGGTGCTGTATTATTTGAATGGGGGTCTGATTGGCTGACTCTTATGGGCAAATCTGAAGGGAATGTTTCTCATGCATGAGACTGCACCATCTTCTTTCTTTTTGCTTCTCTCTGCCTTCAGTTAGTAGACGTTTTCCATTTTTCAAACTTCTCTGCTTAATAAAATGATCGTGAAGCAACAAGTTCTGTGCCTCTGTCCTAACTTCGAAAGAACCTTAAATTAAAACCATCAGAATCGAACAATTCCTAAATGCAGAATTTAACATGTCTGAGTAAATATAACAGGCGCTAGAACATGTGAGCTCAGATGTATATTTGTATTCAGATGCACATCAATGTAATGTCAGGAATGGACAGGAGGAGGAGTATAGGAAACTGATACAGGACTTTGTGATATGGTGCAACTCAAACTACCTGCGTCTCAATATCACCAAGACCAAGGAGATGGTGGTGGACTTTAGGAGATCTAGGCCTCATATGGAGCCAGTGATCATTAATGGAGAATGTGTGGAGCAGGTTAAGACCTACAAGTATCTGGGAGTACAGTTAGACGAGAAGCTAGACTGGACTGCCAACACAGATGCCTTGTGCAGGAAGGCACAGAGTCGACTGTACTTCCTTAGAAGGTTGGCGTTATTCAATGTCTGTAGTGAGATGCTGAAGATGTTCTATAGGTCAGTTGTGGAGAGCGCCCTCTTCTTTGTGGTGGCGTGTTGGGGAGGAAGCATTAAGAAGAGGGACGCCTCACGTCTTAATAAGCTGGTAAGGAAGGCGGGCTCTGTCGTGGGCAAAGTACTGGAGAGTTTAACATCGGTAGCTGAGCGAAGGGCGCTGAGTAGGCTACGGTCAATTATGGAAAACTCTGAACATCCTCTACATAGCACCATCCAGAGACAGAGAAGCAGTTTCAGCGACAGGTTACTATCGATGCAATGCTCCTCAGACAGGATGAAGAGGTCAATACTCCCCAATGCCATTAGGCTTTACAATTCTACCGCCAGGACTTAAGAACTTTTTAAAAGCTATTATTAATGCTTTTTGAGATAGTGATTTAGATGCATATCATATTTTTTACTGAGTTAAGTATTGTATGTAATTAGTTTTTGCTACAACAAGTGTATGGGACATTGGAAAAAAGTTGAATTTCCCCATGGGGATGAATAAAGTATCTATCTATCTATCTATCTATCTAATTCTAAATCTGTCTCAGAGTGAGGCATTTATCGTGGAAGACAGATGAGGTCGTTGGATGGGGTATTGGATAGGGATGCTGGATAGTTTTGGATGTTAGATGGGAGTTGGACGTGGTGTTGGATGGGGTGTAGTTTGGGGATGTTGGATGGGATGTCGGTCAGGTTGCCAGAATGGGATGTTGGTAGTGTTTGATGGGAGTGCCAGATGAGGGTGTTGGGATGTTGAATAGGATGTTGGATGGGGCAGGTAGGGTTTTTGGGTGGGGTTGTTGGGGGGGGTGGTGTTAGGTGGTATGTTGGATATGGGGGTTTTGGGTTGAGAGTTGGATGGGGAGTTGGAAAGGATGTTGGAAGGGGTGTTGGATGGGGGTTTTGGGTGGACAGTTGGATGGGGAGTTGGAAAGGATGTTGGATGGGTGAGTTAGAGATGTTGGATAGGGTGTTGGTGTTTGATGGGAATGTTGCATGGGGGTGTTGGCAAGGATGTTGGATGGTGGTGTTAGGGATGTTAGATGGTATAGATGGATGAGCTGTTGGAAGGGGTGTTGGATGTGTGTGTTGGTTGGGGTGTTGAATGGGGTTCTGGGATGGGTTGTTGGCTGTGGGAGTGAGGGGTGTTGGTTTAGGGTGTTGGGTGAGGGAGTTTGATAGGGATGTTGGATTTATTGTTGGATGGGGTGTTGAATGGGAGTTATGGATGGAGTGTTGGATGGGAAGTTGGATGGAGTTTTGGATAGGATGTTGGAATGTTGGATGGCGTGTTGGATGGGGGTCTTAAAGGATGTTGGATGGTGGTGTTAGGGGTGTTGGATGGTTTTGATGGATAGGCTATTGGAAGGGCTGTTGGATGTGTGTGTTGGATAGGGGTCTGGGATGGGTCATTGGATGTGGGAGTGAGGGGTGTTGGATAAGCTGTTAGATAGGTTTTGGATAGGATGTTGGGATGTTGGATGGGGTGTGTGTGTTGGATGGGGGTGGTGGATGGGGTGTTGGGTATGTGTTAGATGGGATGCTGGATAGGATGTTGAATATGGATGTTGGATGAGGTATTGGATTGGGAAGTTTGATAGGGATGTTGGATATATTGTTGGAATGGGTGTTGAATGGGGGTTTGGATGGAGTGTTGGATGGGATGTTGGATATGGGAGTTAGGGGTGTAGGATAGACTGTTGGATGGGTTTTGGATAGGATGTTGGGATGTTGGATGAGGAGTTGGGTGTGTGTGGTGGATGGGGGTGGTGGGTGGGGAGTTGGGTGTGTGTGGTGGATGGGGAGTTGGGTGTGTGTGGTGGATGGGATGTTGGATGAGGAGTTGGGTGTGTGTGGTGGATGGAGGTGGTGGATGAGGTGTTGGGTGTGTGTGTGGTGGGTAGGATAGTGGATGGGATGTTGGATGAGGTGTTGGGTGTGTGTGTGGTGGATGGGGGTGGTGGATGGGATGTTGGATGAGGTGTTGGGTGTGTGTGTGGTGGATGGGGGTGGTGGATGGGATGTTGGATGAGGTGTTGGGTGTGTGTGTGGTGGGTAGGATAGTGGATGGGATGTTGGATGAGGTGTTGGGTGTGTGTGTGGTGGATGGGGGTGGTGGATGGGATGTTGGATGAGGAGTTGGGTGTGTGTGGTGGATGGAGGTGGTGGATGAGGTGTTGGGTGTGTGTGTGGTGGGTAGGATAGTGGATGGGATGTTGGATGAGGAGTTGGGTGTGTGTGGTGGATGGGGGTGGTGGATGGGGAGTTGGGTGTGTGTGGTGGATGGGATGTTGGATGAGGAGTTGGGTGTGTGTGTGGTGGATGGGGGTGGTGGATGGGATGTTGGATGAGGTGTTGGGTGTGTGTGTGGTGGATGGGGTGGTGGATGGGATGTTGGATGAGGAGTTGGGTGTGTGTGTGTGGTGGATGGGGGTGGTAGGTAGGATAGTGGATGGGATGTTGGATGAGGTGTTGGGTGTGTGTGTGGTGGATGGGGGTGGTGGATGGGATGTTGGATGAGGTGTTGGGTGTGTGTGTGGTGGATGGGGGTGGTGGATGGGATGTTGGATGAGGTGTTGGGTGTGTGTGTGGTGGGTAGGATAGTGGATGGGATGTTGGATGAGGAGTTGGGTGTGTGTGGTGGATGGGGGTGGTGGATGGGGAGTTGGGTGTGTGTGGTGGATGGGATGTTGGATGAGGAGTTGGGTGTGTGTGTGTGGTGGATGGGATGTTGGATGAGGAGTTGGGTGTGTGTGTGTGGTGGATGGGATGTTGGATGAGGTGTTGGGTGTGTGTGTGGTGGATGGGGGTGGTAGGTAGGATAGTGGATGGGATGTTGGATGAGGTGTTGGGTGTGTGTGTGGTGGGTAGGATAGTGGATGGGATGTTGGATGAGGTGTTGGGTGAGTGTGTGGTGGATGGGGGGTGGTGGGTAGGTTGTGGGTGGGGATGTTGGTGGGGTGGGGGTGTGGTGTGGTGGGTGGGGGGGTGGATGGGGATGTTGGGTGTGTGTGGTGGGTGGTGGAAGGGATGTGGGTGGGTGTTGGGGGGTGTGGTGGGGTGGGGTGGGTTGGTGGGATGTTGGTGGGTGTTGGGTGTGGGGTGGGGGGTGGGAGTGTGGATGAGGTGTTGGGTGTGTGTGTGGGGTGGGGGGTGGTGGGGGTGTGGGTGGGTGGTGGGTGTGTGTGTGGTGGATGGGGGTGGGTGGTAGGTAGGATAGTGGATGGGATGTTGTATGAGGGTGTTGGTGTGTGTGTGTGTGGTAGGGGTGGTGTAGGTAGGATAGTGGATGGGATGTTGGATGAGGTGTTGGGTGTGTGTGTGGTGTGGTTGGTGGTGGATGGTGGGTGGGTGGGTGTGTGGAGGTGGGTGGTGGGTTGTGGTGGGTGTGGGTGTGTGGTGGTGGTGGGGGGGGTGGTAGGTAGGATAGTGGAGTGGATGTTGGATGAGGTGTGGGTGTGTGTGTGGTGGGTAGGTAGTGGTGGGATGTGGATGAGGTGTTGGGTGTGTGGTGTGGTGGATGGGGGTGGTGGATGGGATGTTGGATGCGGTGTTGGGTGTGTGTGTGGTGGATGGGGGTGGTAGGTAGGATAGTGGATGGGATGTTGTATGAGGTGTTGGGTGTGTGTGTGGTGGATGGGGGTGGTGGATGGGATGTTGGATGCGGTGTTGGGTGTGTGTGTGGTGGATGGGGGTGGTAGGTAGGATAGTGGATGGGATGTTGGATGAGGTGTTGGTGTGTGTGTGTGGTGGGTAGGATAGTGGATGGGATGTTGGATGAGGTGTTGGGTGTGTGTGTGGTGGGTAGGATAGTGGATGGGATGTTGGATGAGGTATTGGGTGTGTGTGTGGTGGATGGGATGTTGGATGAGGTGTTGGGTGTGTGTGTGGTGGATGGGGTGTTGGATGGGATGTTGGGTGTGTGTGTGGTGGGTAGGATAGTGGATGGGATGTTGGATGAGGTGTTGGGTGTGTGTGTGGTGGATGGGGGTGGTGGATGGGATGTTGGATGAGGTGTTGGGTGTGTGTGTGGTGGATGGGGTGGTGGATGGGATGTTGGATGAGGAGTTGGGTGTGTGTGTGTGGTGGATGGGGGTGGTAGGTAGGATAGTGGATGGGATGTTGGATGAGGTGTTGGGTGTGTGTGTGGTGGATGGGGGTGGTGGATGGGATGTTGGATGAGGTGTTGGGTGTGTGTGTGGTGGATGGGGGTGGTGGATGGGATGTTGGATGAGGTGTTGGGTGTGTGTGTGGTGGGTAGGATAGTGGATGGGATGTTGGATGAGGAGTTGGGTGTGTGTGGTGGATGGGGGTGGTGGATGGGGAGTTGGGTGTGTGTGGTGGATGGGATGTTGGATGAGGAGTTGGGTGTGTGTGTGTGGTGGATGGGATGTTGGATGAGGAGTTGGGTGTGTGTGTGTGGTGGATGGAGGTGGTGGATGAGGTGTTGGGTGTGTGTGTGGTGGGTAGGATAGTGGATGGGATGTTGGATGAGGTGTTGGGTGTGTGTGTGGTGGATGGGGGTGGTAGGTAGGATAGTGGATGGGATGTTGGATGAGGTGTTGGGTGTGTGTGTGGTGGGTAGGATAGTGGATGGGATGTTGGATGAGGTGTTGGGTGAGTGTGTGGTGGATGGGGGTGGTGGGTAGGATAGTGGATGGGATGTTGGATGAGGTGTTGGGTGTGTGTGTGGTGGATGGGGTGGTGGATGGGATGTTGGGTGTGTGTGTGTGTGGTGGATGGGATGTTGGATGAGGTGTTGGGTGTGTGTGTGTGGTGGATGGGGTGGTGGATGGGATGTTGGATGAGGTGTTGAGTGTGTGTGTGGTGGATGGGATGTTGGATGAGGTGTTGGGTGTGTGTGTGGTGGATGGGGGTGGTGGATGGATGTTGGATGCGGTGTTGGGTGTGTGTGTGGTGGATGGGGGTGGTAGGTAGGATAGTGGATGGGATGTTGTATGAGGTGTTGGGTGTGTGTGTGGTGGATGGGGGTGGTAGGTAGGATAGTGGATGGGATGTTGGATGAGGTGTTGGGTGTGTGTGTGGTGGATGGGATGTTGGATGAGGTGTTGGGTGTGTGTGTGGTGGATGGGATGTTGGATGAGGTGTTGGGTGTGTGTGTGGTGGATGGGGGTGGTAGGTAGGATAGTGGATGGGATGTTGGATGAGGTGTTGGGTGTGTGTGTGGTGGGTAGGATAGTGGATGGGATGTTGGATGAGGTGTTGGGTGTGTGTGTGGTGGATGGGGGTGGTGGATGGGATGTTGGATGCGGTGTTGGGTGTGTGTGTGGTGGATGGGGGTGGTAGGTAGGATAGTGGATGGGATGTTGTATGAGGTGTTGGGTGTGTGTGTGGTGGATGGGGGTGGTGGATGGGATGTTGGATGCGGTGTTGGGTGTGTGTGTGGTGGATGGGGGTGGTAGGTAGGATAGTGGATGGGATGTTGGATGAGGTGTTGGGTGTGTGTGTGGTGGGTAGGATAGTGGATGGGATGTTGGATGAGGTGTTGGGTGTGTGTGTGGTGGGTAGGATAGTGGATGGGATGTTGGATGAGGTATTGGGTGTGTGTGTGGTGGATGGGATGTTGGATGAGGTGTTGGGTGTGTGTGTGGTGGATGGGGTGTTGGATGGGATGTTGGGTGTGTGTGTGGTGGGTAGGATAGTGGATGGGATGTTGGATGAGGTGTTGGGTGTGTGTGTGGTGGATGGGGGTGGTGGATGGGATGTTGGATGAGGTGTTGGGTGTGTGTGTGTGGTGGATGGGGGTGGTGGATGGGATGTTGGATGAGGTGTTGGGTGTGTGTGTGGTGGATGGGGTGGTGGATGGGATGTTGGATGAGGTGTTGGGTGTGTGTGTGGTGGATGGGATGTTGTATGAGGTGTTGGGTGTGTGTGTGGTGGATGGGGGTGTTGGATGGGATGTTGGATGAGGTGTTGGGTGTGTGTGTGGTGGATGGGGTGGTGGATGGGATGTTGGATGAGGTGTTGGGTGTGTGTGTGGTGGATGGGGTGGTGGATGGGATGTTGGATGAGGTGTTGGGTGTGTGTGTGTGGTGGATGGGATGTTGTATGAGGTGTTGGGTGTGTGTGTGGTGGATGGGGGTGTTGGATGGGATGTTGGATGCGGTGTTGGGTGTGTGTGTGGTGGATGGGGGTGTTGGATGGGATGTTGTATGAGGTGTTGGGTGTGTGTGTGGTGGATGGGGTGGTGGATGGGATGTTGGATGAGGTGTTGGGTGTGTGTGTGGTGGATGGGATGTTGTATGAGGTGTTGGGTGTGTGTGTGTGTGTGGTGGATGGGATGTTGGATGAGGTGTTGGGTGTGTGTGTGGTGGGTAGGATAGTGGATGGGATGTTGGATGAGGTGTTGGGTGTGTGTGTGGTGGATGGGATGTTGTATGAGGTGTTGGGTGTGTGTGTGGTGGATGGAGGTGTTGGATGGGATGTTGGATGAGGTGTTGGGTGTGTGTGTGGTGGATGGGGTGGTGGATGGGATGTTGGATGAGGTGTTGGGTGTGTGTGTGTGGTGGATGGGATGTTGTATGAGGTGTTGGGTGTGTGTGTGGTGGGTAGGGTAGTGGATGGGATGTTGGATGTGAGTATCAGGTGGGATTCAGATTCAGACAGATTTATTCATCATGTGTACATTGAAACACATAGTGAAATGTACCATTTACTTTAACAACCAACACAACCTAAGGATGTGCTGGGGGCAACCTGGAAGTATGATCATACATCCGATATAAATATACAGGACTATGCAAATCTTATGCATATACTCTATATAGCTAGGGTACCTAAGACAATTGCACGTACTCTAGTAATTTTGTGAGGTGTAAGGTTCAATTGGAATAAGGGGATATATGAGGCTATCAGGCAAGAACTTGGAAGCATAAATTGGGAACAGATGTTCTCAGGGAAATGTACAGCAGAAATGTGGCAAATGTTCAGGGGATATTTGCATGGTTCTCTGCATAGGTACATTCCAATGAGACAGGGAAAGGATGGTAGGGTACAGGAACAGTGGTGTACAAAGGCTGTTGAAGATCTAGTCAAGAAGAAAAGAAAAGCTTACGAAAGGGTCAAAAAACTGGAGATCTAGAAGATTATAAGGCTAGCAAGGAAGGAGCTTAAGAAGGAAATTAGGAGAGCCAGAAGGGGCCATGAGAAGGCATTGGTGGGCAGGATTAAAGAAAACCCTAAGGCATTCTACAAGTATGTGAAGAGCAAGAGAAAATGGGACCAATCAAGTGTGACAGTGGAAAAGTGTGTATGGAACCAGAGGAGATAGCAAAGGTACTTAATGAGTACTTAGCTTCAGTATTCACTATGGAAAAGGACCTTGGCGATTGTAGGGACTGAAAAGCTTGAGCATGTAGATATTAAGAAAGAGGATGTGCTGGAGCTTTTGGAAAGCATCAAGTTGAATAAGTCACCGGGACCAAACAAGATGTATCCCAGCTACTGTGGGAAGCGAAGGAGGAAATTGCATCATCATTGGGGACGGTAGAAGTTCTGGAGGATTGGAGGGTTGCGGATGGTGTTCCATTATTCAAGAAAGGGAGTAGAGATAGCCCAGGAAATTATAGACCAGTGAGACTTACTTCAGTGGTTGGTAAGTTGATGGAGAAGATCCTGAGAGGCAAGATTTATGAACATTTGGAGAGGCATAATATGATTAGGAATAGTCAACATGGCTTTGTGAAAGGCAGGTCATGCCTTACTAGCCTGATTGAATTTTTTGAGGATGTGACTAAACGCATTAATGAAGGGAGAGCAGTGGATGTAGTGTATATGGATTTCAGCAAGGCATTTTACAAGGTACCCCATGCAAGGCTTATTGAGAAAGTAAGAAAGCATGGGAACCAAGGAGACATTGCTTTGTGGATCCAGAACTGGCTTGCCCACAGAAGGCAAAGAGTGATTGTAGATGGGTCATATTCTGCATGGAGGTCAGTGACCAGTGGTGTGCCTTAGGGATCTGTTCTGGGATCCTTACTCTTTGTGATTTTTATAAATGACCTGGATGAGGAAGTGGAGGGATGGTTTAGTAAATTTGCTGATGACTCAAAGGTTGGAGATGTTATGGATAGTGTGGAGGGCTGTCAGAGGTTACAGCGGGATATTGATAGGATGCAAAATTGGGCTGAGAATTGGCAGATGGAGTTCAACCCAGATAAGTGTGAGGTGGTTCATTTTGGTAGGTCAAATATAACTATAGTATTAATGGTAAGACTCTTGGCTGTGTGGAGGATCCGAGGGATCTTTGGGCCCAAGTTCATAGGACACTCAAAGCTGCTGCATAGCTTGACTCAGTGGTTAAGAAGGCATATGGTGCATTGGCCTTCATCAATCGTGGAATTGAATTTAGGAGCAGAGAGGTAATGTTGCAGCTATATAGGACCCTAGTCAGACCCCACTTGGAGTATTGTGCTCCGTTCTGGTTGCCTCATTATAGGAAGGATGTGGAAACCATAGAAAGGGTGCAGAGGAGATTTACATGGATGTTGCCTGGATTGGGGAGCATGCCTTATGAGAATAGGTTGAGTGAACTCGGCCTTTTCTCCTTGGAGCGATGGAGGATGAGAGGTGACCTGATAGAGGTGTATAAGATGATGAGAGGCATTGATCGTGGGCACAGTTTTAAGGTGCTTGGAAGTAGGTACATAGGAGATATCGGGGTAAGTTTTTTACGCAAGGGGTGGTGAGTGCATGGAATGGGCTGCCAATGATGGTAGTGGAGACTGGATAGGTACATAGAGCTCAGAAAAATAGAGGGCTATGGGTAACCTTTGGTCATTTCTCAGGTAAGGACATGTTTGGCACAGCTTTGTGGGCCAAAGGGCCTGTATTGTGCTGTAGGTTTTCTATGTTCTATGTACTGCTACTGCAATACCTTAAAACAAAAAATAACAAAAATTTCACGATATATGTGAGTGATGATAACCCTGATTCTGATACGTATTTCTATTGTGGACTGAGAGTAAGAATGGGACAGGGAGTGGTAGGCTTGGTTGGAAAAAGGGGAAAGGAGAGAGGAGAGGGTGGGAAGAAATAGAGACATTCTGGAATGATCAATAAACTATTTGTTGAAATTAAATAACCTTGCCTGATATCTCAAGGCTGGGTGTGTCTGCACCCACACCACCCCACCCCCTGACATTCCTTCTCTGCCACCTGTCCCACTCCCTTCCCATTGCACTCAGCCCTCACCATTCCCAACACCATTTTCCCCCACCAGATTTACAAACATGCTCTCCACTCTGTTGACAAATACAGCACTGTGCAAATATCTTAGGTGCTCCAGCAATAGACACTGTATAATGTATATGCCTAAGAAGTTTAGACAGTATTGTATATGCCTGTTATTGTTCAGTGAATTTTCCAGTAATTGTGGTACAGTTGCTTCTGAATTTTTCCAGAAGCTTCTTAGTTTTCAGTAGCAGGTATCGCACCACTTGAATCTGGCCATTTCATGGGTTAATTTTTATCACTGTGATGTTGTTATCTCTCGTCTTCATATGAGACGCCCACGACTGCTTGTTCTTTGTCTTTTCTTCTCTCAGCACCTCTTTCTTGGTCATCTTCTACTCTTCCAACACTTAATAAAACGATTGAAAGCAATATGTTTTCTGTCGTACTCTTGTATTCCTAAGAACCTTTGGATCACAGAAATATCAGGATCCAACAAGGGGGTATCAGAGGTCAGGCCAGAGTCCAGGTTGGGGAACTCTGCAGTCAAAAGCCAGTGATTCCCATGCATGGATATCGGGTCAGCAAGCGCTGTGGACAATGAGGGTTGGTGAACCCTCCCATCACCCTCCCCCAGTTGGCAGATCCCAGGAGGTTCATGCAGGCAAGGTGCATAAGGCTGTTGGCCCATTAGGTCATCGAAACCAGAGTTTGAGGCCTGGAGTTCTCCATCCTGGCATTGACAAGTCTTGGGGTTGATACTGAAAGCTGAAGTCCGATGGTCAAAGAGCAAATCAGTGACTATGGCAGCCCAAAAGTCAAGGTACAACAGCCAAACCCGTGTGTCTGCTAGGCTACAAGTCCACTCAAGGCTGGAGGCCTAGCAGTGGCTAGTCCTGGAGTTGGAGACTGTGTATGTGTGTGGCTGAATGATTGGGTGGGAGGAAAGGGGTTTGTTTTGCTGTTGTTGCTTGGATTGTTCCACTGAGCATCATGGGCATGCTATGTTAGCACTGGAATGGGTGGCGACACTTGCGGGCTGCCCCCAGCACATCCTTAGGCGTGTTGGTTGTTAACACAAATTGTGCATTTTGCTGTATGTTTCAATGGGCAGAGTCACAGAACTCAACTGCACAGAAAGAGACTCTCTGGCCTACCTCGTCCATACCAAACTGATATTGTCTAGCCCCATCAACCGGCACCTGGACCATAACCCTCGATAACTCTCCCAACCATGTACCTACCCAACCTTCTCTTAAATTTTGCAACTGAATCCACATCGGCTGGCAGCTCTTTCCACTCGGTGCCACTCTCCGAGTGAAAATGTGATCAATAAGTACATGTGATAGATCGACCTGAATCTGAATCCCAGCTGGATGTTCCTGTACTCCCTCCCTGTCAGTACATCCAGGGCTAAACTCTCCGGTGGAAGAGGTCATGGGTTGGGCAACTGCCACTGAAGGAGCCTTGCAGAGTTAGATAGCAAGCACATCATAAACATGTGTGTACATATGTTTGGTAGAGTGCCTAGGTGCATGTCAATGTGTGTGTGTGTGTGTGTGTGTGCACGTTTTGCATCTGAACATAACAATGTCATTATAAACTGTAATAATTAGGAAACCCATTGAGTGAGACAACAGTCATTAGATGAACCATTTTATTTCACCTTTATAAAATTAAACTGGAGATCTAAGCTATTCCAAACATTCAAGAATTATTCTGCTGTTAAAACTTACTTGACAATTTATCATAGTTACAGTAGATGAAAGGAAGAAATGTGGCAAATGTTCAGGGGATATTTGTGTGGAGTTCTGCATAGGTATGTTCCAATGAGACAGGGAAGTTATGGTAGGGTACAGGAACTATGGCGTACAAAGGCTGTAATAAATCTAGTTAAGAAGAAAAGAAAAGCTTACAAAAGATTCAGAGAGTTAGGTAATGTTAGGGATCCAGAAGATTAAAAGGCTAATAGGAAGGAACTTAAGAAGGAAATTAAGAGAGCCAGAAGGGGCCATGAGAAGGCCTTGGTGGGCAGGATTAAAGAAAACCCCAAGGCATTCTACAAGTATGTGAAGAGCAAGAGGATAAGACATGAAAGAATAGGACCTATCAAGTGTGACAGTGGGAAAGTGTGTATGGAACCAGAGGAAATAGCAGAGGTACCTAATGAATACTTTACTTCAGTATTCACTATGGAAGAGGATCTTGGTGATTGTAGTGATGACTTGCAGCAGACTGAAAAGCTTGAGCTTGAGAAAGGATGTGCTGGAGCTTTTGGAAAGCATCAAATTGGTTAAGTCGCTGGGACCGGATGAGATGTACCCCAAGCTACTGTGGGAGGCAAGGGAGGAAATTGCTGAGCCTCTGGCGATGACCTTTACATCATCAGTGAGGACAGGAGAGGTTCCAAAGGATTGGAGGGTTGCAGATGTTGTTCTTTTATTTGAGAAAGGGAATAGAGATAGCCCAGGAAATTATAGACCACTGAGTCTTACTTCAATGGTTGGTAAGTTGATGGAGAAGATCCTGAGAGGCAGGATTTATGAACATTTGAAGAAGCATAATATGATTAGGAGTAGTCAACATGGCTTTGTCAAGGGCAGGTCGTGCCTTAAGAGCCTGATTGAATTTTTTGAGGATGTGACTAAACACATTGATGAAGGAAGAGCAGTAGATGTAGTGTATATGGATTTTAGCAAGGCATTTGATAAGGTACCCCATGCAAGGCTTATTGAGAAAGTAAGGAGGCATGGGATCCAAGGGGACCTTGCTTTGTGGATCCAGAACTGGCTTGCTCACAGAAGGCAAAGAGTGGTTGTAGACAGGTCATATTCTGCATGGAGGTTGGTAACCAGTGGAGTACCTCGGGGATCTGTTCTGGGACCCTTACTCTTCTATCTCCCGTTGTAGTTTGTAAACCACATCCTTAGTACTGTTTGGGGGGTCTGTATACAATTCCTCTCAGGGTCTTTTCACCCTTGCAGTTCCTTAGCTAAATCCACAATGATTCAACTCCTTCTGACCCTATGTCACCCCTCTCTAATAGTTTGATTGTATTTCTTACCAACAGAGCAATTCCGCCCCCTCTGCCTTCCTACCAGGGCAAGTGGTACTTCCAAGCTCAATATCAAGGCTAGACACATGGATAGCAGGGGTGTGGAGGGCTATAGTCCCAGTGCAGGTTGATTGGAGCAGACAGCTTAAATAGTTTGGCATCTACTAGGTGGGCCAAAGGGCCTGTTTCTGTACTGTTCTTTTCTATGACTATAGCTCATAAAATCCTAAAGTGGAAGAAAGAAAAATGATAAAACCAGGAGATAAAAGATGATGAAACACAATCTATCAATTTCTTCAAAACTACTTCACTGATTAGTTAGGGGCTGCTTTGGAATATTTTAAGGTTTCAGGATGAACACTCCTTTGAAAAGTATTCCCGCTATTGGTTAGAAGGCACTCTTGCAATACTGGTTTTTACCACAGGGTGGCAGGCAATGTCCAAACATAGCCTAGTTTGGACTGACTTTAGAGTCCTATGTGTGTTTACATGAAAATTCAGAGCTACCATTGAATTACCTGCTGCAGTTAGAGGAAAGTTCCCCACCCAGGATCCATAGAATCCTGCAAAGCTCTGCCACTTGTGTTTGAACACACTCTCCAGTCCAGATTCAGATTTAGATTTATTTATCACATCTACATGTGTTGTTTGTGTTAACAACCAACACAACCTAACAATGCGCTGGGGGCAGCCCGCAAATGTCATTACACATTCCGACACCAAAATACAGTACTGTGCAAAAGTCATAGGGTGCCTAAGACTTTTGCACAGTACTGTAGTAATTTTATGTTTTACACTGTACTGCTGCTGCAAAAAAAAAACAAATTTCATGACATATGAGAGATGATAAACCTGATTCTGATTCGTGTCTATTGTGGACTGAGAGTGGGGGGCAGGGAGAGGGGAATCATGGTTGGAAAAGGGGGAGGGTGAGGAGAGGGAGCAGGAGGCACCAGAGAGACATTCTGTAATGATCAATAAATTGTTTGGAATTAAATGACCTTGCCTGGAGTCTCAGGACTGGGTGTGTCTGTATCCGCACCACCTCTGCCCCCACCCACCGGCTCTCCTTCTCTGCCACCTGTCCCACACCTCCCGCATGGGACTCCACCCTCGCCATTCCCAACATCCTTTGCTCTCGCCAGATTGACAAATCGCTCTCCACTCCATGTTGACAAATCCAGTGTTGTGCAAAAGCCTTAGGACCCCTAGCTATATATCTGCAGCTAAGGCTTTTGTACAGTACTGAAGCATGTCCACAATACTTGGCAGAACAACACAGAGCACAACAAACAACAACAGTGAAACAAGCCCCTTTCCCCCCTCACATCCACTCACACATGAGGACCAGCTTCCAACTCCAGGACAGGCCTCCAGTCTTTAGATGAACATGTGACAAAGCTGGGGGTGTATGGGATGTCCAGGGAGGGTTAGCACCTCAGGTGAAGGGGCTTGTCGTGTCCATTCTGGGGCAGCTCACTCACCTTGGGTCCCCACCGGACACTCAGCTCTCACCCGTGGCTCCAAATAGCTGTTCGCATGTGACAGCAGCCACACCCCGGTACACCGCTTCGACAGGCGGGGTAAACCAGGTGAGGGTAGCTGGTGAAATATCCCGGGTGAGATAGGGACATGCCTGTCCCAGCATGCGAAGACAGCTCTGGCAGACTGGGCAGATGAGATCTATAGTGAGATCCAATGGCCAGTTAGATGGTACTGCAACGCTCCATGGAGAGCGAAGGGCATAACAAGGCATAGAAGACGCGGTGGTCATACACTACAACCAAATAAGACCCCAGTTTTGTGATGCTTGTTCATATCACTGATCCTGGACTTTCAGGGTTGAGAGAGAGGACCTGCCCCGGTAAAATGGCTTTTCCACTTCAAAAACTCTCCCACACAGGTTTCCTGTCATTGTCGGATACAACGGACAGCCACTACCAACAAATAAAACTAATCTTTAATTTGCAATGTTTACTCATTTACCAGTGAGGGTTAGTGAGTTGTGGGTTTGTTGCGTTAGTGCTAGTGACACTAGCAGTTCCCCCAGCTCGTCCTCAGACTGTGTTGGTCATTGCCGCAGATAATGCATTTCACTTATTTTTCAATGCACTTGCATCAAATAAGCTAATCTTTAATTTTAAAAATACTGTTTATTCCCCTCCGTAGATGCTGCCTGAGCTCCTGAGTACCTCCAGCATTCTGTGTGTCCAAATCAGACTTGTATAAACCCCGCTTGGTTCCATCACAGTGAACGGCTAAGTCAGCACACTGATTAATAAGACTCCGGCCAACCACAGCCTCCACATCCAAAATAATCTACCTGACTGCATCACCAGCTGGCCTTGGGGTGGTGTGTACTGCATAGGAGCAAAGTAAGCTGTAGTAAGTCGTAAACTCAGTCATTTCCATCATGGGCACCAGCCTCCCCAGCATCGGGGACTTCTTCAAGGAGCGGTGCCTCAAAAAGGCAGCATCCATCATTCAGGAGCCCCGTCACCCCGAAATATGCCCTCTTCTCATTACTACCATCACGGAGAGGTACAGGAGCTTGAAGATACACACACAGCGAATCAAGAAAAGCTTCTCCCCCTCTGCCATCAGATTTCTGAATGGACATTGAACCGATGAACACTACCTCACTACTTATTTTTGCACTGTTTATTTAATTTAACAAATATATATACACTTCTTGCTGCCACACAACAACAAATTTCATGATAGATAGATAGATAGATAGATAGATAGATAGATAGATAGATAGATAGATAGATAGATAGATAGATAGATACTTTATTCATCCCCATGGGGAAATTCAACTTTTTTTTCCAATGTCCCATACACTTGTTGTAGCAAAACTAATTACATACAATACTTAACTCAGTAAAAAATTATGATATGCATCTAAATCACCGTCTCAAAAAGCATTAATAATAGCTTTTAAAAAGTTCTTAAGTCCTGGCGGTAGAATTGTAAAGCCTAATGGCATTGGGGAGTATTGACCTCTTCATCCTGTCTGAGGAGCATTGCATCGATAGTAACCTGTCACTGAAACTGCTTCTCTGTCTCTGGATGGTGCTATGTAGAGGATGTTCAGAGTTTTCCATAATTGACCGTAGCCTACTCAGTGCCCTTCGCTCAGCTACCGATGTTAAACTCTCCAGTACTTTGCCCACGACAGAGCCCGCCTTCCTTACCAGCTTATTAAGACGTGAGGCGTCTCTCTTCTTAAAGCTTCCTCCCCAACACGCCACCACAAAGAAGAGGGCGCTCTCCACAACTGACCTATAGAACATCTTCAGCATCTCACTACAGACATTGAATGACGCCAACCTTCTTAGGAAGTACATTCGACTCTGTGCCTTCCTGCACAAGGCATCTGTGTTGGCAGTCCAGTCAAGCTTCTTGTCTAACTGTACTCCCAGATACTTGTAGGTCTTAACCTGCTCCACACGTTCTCCATTAATGATCACTGGCTCCGTATGGGGCCTAGATCTCCTAAAGTCCACCACCATCTCCTTGGTCTTGGTGATATTGAGACGCAGGTAGTTTGAGTTGCACCATATCACAAAGTCCTGTATCAGTTTCCTATACTCCTTATTAAACCTGATTATGATTCTGAATTTTGATGTAGATGTGACAAAGAAAGCTAATCTTTTTCACCTGTATTGTGTATGGTTGTTGTCTCCTTATCTCAGTAGAACTACAGCTCCAAGGCAGTGGGTTCAAATCCACGCCTGGACAGAAAGGACTAAAGATTTACCTTGTCATGGCTGATCTGCCAGTGCAGTAAAGCTTCCAGGGATGGTGTGTTGCTAGCTGAGTCAGACAAAGGCTCACGGTAAAAAACAAAATTCTTACAGGGTTCACCACATGGCAAAATCAAAGTAAATTTGTTATCAAAGTATGTATACCATTATTTACAATATACATAAATATAGTACTACTCATTTACATATTTTTATCATTATTATCTGAATTTGCACAGTTTGTCTTTTGCACATTGGTTGTTTTTGTTAATGTTGTTATTCATTGGTTCTGTTGTACTTCTCTGTTCTGCTGTGAATGCCTGCAAAGAACATGAATTTCAGGGTCATATATGGTGACGGACATATTCTGTGTGTGCTTTGATAATACATTTAGTTTGACTTCATATGTCACCATATCCTGCCCTGAGATTCATTTTCACGCAGGCATTAACAGAAATGTAAAGAAATACAAAATAATTATGGAAAACTGTACTTTGGTTGTGGACTACAAGAGGAATGGAGACAGTAACCCTATTGACATCAATGGATCTGGGGTTGAGAGAGTGAACAGCTTTAAGTTCCTCGGCATAAACATCACCGAGGATCTCACGTGATCTATACATATCGACTGTGTGGTGAAAAAGGCACAACAGCACCTCTTTCACCTCAGTCATGGGCCTCCAAATCCTATGAACTTTCTACAGGGGCACAATTGAGAGAATCCTGACTGGCTGCATCACTGCCTGGTATGGGAACTGTACTTCCCTTAATCACAGGACTCTACGGAGAGTGGTGCAGACAGCCCAGTGCATCTGTAGATGTGAACTTCCCATTATTTAGGACATTTACAGATACAGGTGTGTAAAAAGGGCTCAAAGGATCACTGGGGACCCGAGTCACCCCAAACACAAACTGTTCCAGCCGCTACCATCCGGGAAACAGTACCGCAGCATAAAAACCAGGACCAACAGGCTCCGGGACAGCTTCTTCCACCAGGCCTTCAGACTGATTAATTCACGCTGATACAATTGTATTTCAATGTTATATTGACTGTCCTGTTGTACATACTATTTATTATAAATGACTATAAACTACACATTGCACATTTAGATGGAGACATAACGTAAAGATTTTAACTCCTCATGTATATAAAGGATGTAAGAAATAAAGTCAATTCGATTCATCTCTATTAGTACAGACTGGCAAGCAATCAGTGTGTGAAAGAGGACAAATTGCACAAATAATAAAGAGGAAGAACATAAATGATGCTGAGTTATCGAGTCTTTGCAAGTGAGTCTGTAGGTTGTGGAATCAGTTCAGTGTTGAGGTGAGTGAAGTTATCCACGCCGGTTCAGGAGCCTGGTGGTTGAAGTGTAATAACTGTTCCTGAACCCGGTGGTGTGGGATCTGAGGCCCCTGCACGTCCTGCCTGATGGCAGCAGTGCCTGGATGGTGGGCTCCTGGTGATGGATGCTGTTTTCTTGTGGCAGTGCTCCTAGTTATGCTTGGCTTTCTGTAGACTTCTGTTCCTCCTGCAGGGAACTTGTTTGTCCAGCTGAGGGAAGAAGAAAGCAAGGGAACATAACACCACAAGACATAAGAGCAGAATTAGACCATTCCAATACGGCTGATTTATTATCCCTCTCAATCCCATTCTCCTGCCTTCTCCCTGTAACCTCTGACACACTGACTAATCAATAACTTATCAACCTCCATTTTAAATATACCCAATGAATTAGCCTCTGCAATCATCTGTGGCAATGATTCACCACCCTCTGGCTAAAGAAATTCCTTCTCATTTTGTTGTAAAGCTTTACCCTTTTATTCTGAGACTGGTGGTACACTCCCCCACTTTTGGAAACATCCTCTTCACATCCGCTCTGTCTAGGCCTTTCAATCTTCAATAGCTTTCAAAGAGATCCCCCCTCATTCTTCCAAGCTCCAGGAAGTACAGGACCAGAGACATCCAAACCATCTCATACATTAACCCTTTCATTCCCAGGATCATTCTCGTGAACCTCCTCTGGACTATCTCCATGCCAGCACATCGTTTCTTAAATAAGGGGCCCAAAACTGCTCACAATACTCTAACTGTGGTCTGACCTCAGCATTACATCCTTGCTAAGCACTGCCATTGCTGCTCCCCGGGCTGCTCAGTCTCCTCCCAAAATGCGTAACCTGTCCCACCAAGGAGGGGATTTTGGACCTCAGTATTCTCAATGGAAATGTATTGTTGTGGCATCATCTATCATTAAGGACCAGAGAGGAGGTTAGAGGGAAGATTGGACTCATTTGTGTCTGCTGAGGCACTGGTTCTTTCAGCCAGACCTGGGTGAGAGTCAGCTAGGCTCAGACCGCCTGGGCCTATTGGGGAAAGCAGCGATGTCACGATTCCTGCCCCTCTCATCGCAGAGGGACGGAGGGGTAATGGGCTAGAGGCAGTAAATGGGGACATGGTGATCAGAATTGTGTGCTGCGTGTTTCTATAATTCCCTTCCATGATCCAACATTGGGCTGCCAGTGAAGTGTACACACACGTCTGTAACACGGGAGGTGCCTCGTCTGCTGGGAAGCTTGTACTTCCTCAGGGCGTAGAGTGACAGCTCTCAGAGTGATCACTTCAATCCCATTAGCACCACCTATCCCCTCCCCCAATCTATTCATATTCTCTCTCTCCCCCTCCCTCAGTCCTATCATCTCCCTCCAGGTTCACCCACATGCTGGGACCAATTAACCCACAAGTTCTTTGGGAGACTAGCGCACTCAGGGGTCATGAGGGCAGATACAAACTACACATCCAGAGAGCACCTGAGGTCAGGATCGAACCTGGGACTCTGGAACTCTCTACCAGCTGCACCAATCAGCTGCCTCAACAGGACTGAGTTCCATCCAATAGCGTTGCAGGTAATGGGCAAATAATCATTTTCAGGGATCCTGACAGGGGGTTAAATCTTGGGCCTAGGACACACTGAACCACTTTTCTTCAGAACAGCATCACAGGTGCCTTAGTCAGCACGTTGGACCCTAGGTTAATTTCCTAGGGCTATAAAGATAAAAATTAAACGTTAGCTCTATTTGTCACATGTACATCAAAACATGCAGTGAAATGTGTCACACACAAAATGCTGGGGAGCACAGCAGGTCAGGCTGCATCTATGGACATGAATAAATAGTCAACGTTTTGGGCTAAGACGCTTCATCAAAAGTGTCTCAGTCTGAAATGTCAACTGTTTATTCCTCTCCGTAGATGCTGCCTGACTGGCTGAGTTTCTTCAGCACTTTGTGTATGTTCCTCTGGATCTCCAGCATCTGCAGAAAAAGTGTCATTTGTGTCAGTCCGAGGATGTGCCGGGGGCAGCCCGCAAGTATTGCCACCCTCTGGCACCAACAGTGCCTACCCACAACTTACTATCCCTACCCCCAAGTCTTTGGACTGTGGGAGGAAACCCACACAGTCACAGGGAGAACGTACGAACTCCTTACGGACAGCAGTGCTGTTGTGAAATGTTACGCTCGTTCCTCAGGGCACCACGGCAGCGAGGCAGTTAGTGCAATGCTATTACTGCTTGGGGCGTCTCAATGTGATGTAATCTGCAAGAAGTTTGTTTACCGTGAGCGTGAGCATTTCCTCCTGAGGCTGCACTTTCCTCCCACACTGTCCCATGCTTACGCTTGGATTAAATCGATGGGTTGCTAGCATCGTGGCTCAGATGGCAGAAGGACTTGTTCCGTGCGGTGTCTCTAAATACATAAACAAATACCTTAGGTGGGGCATTTAATGATGCTGTCTGAGGCAGCAGGGTGTAGGCAGAATCCATGGAGGAGAGCTTTGTGCACAGCTCTGCAGTTACAGGCAGAGCAGATGCTGTGAATTATCTGGAGAGGATTCCCCTGGCACATCGATAGAAATTGATAAGGGTCAAAGTGGAAATATCAAACTTTACTCAAAGGTGCGAAGAGAATCTTCCCAGGCAGCCCCTGTGTGTGCCTTATTGTCTACCCTTTCTCTGTAACTGTGACATAGTTGCTCTGCTATTGACTGACCGTCAGTGCCCTTTGTAATGATGAATTGATTTGTATGAAGTGTCCTTTAATTTTAGTTTTACTTAGAGTTGCAGCACAATAAGAGGTGCTTCCGGCCCAGCAGGCCTGCACCACCCAGCTGTACCCATCTGTCCAACTAACCGGTACGTCTTTGGAAGCAGAGCGCCCGGAGGAAACCCATGCAGTTACAGAGAGAACACGCAAACTCCTTACAGACAGCGGCAGGAATCGAACCCGGGTCACTGGCACTAACGACTGCACTACCCTTGCATGACAAGCTGCTCACTTATGCCCCTGTATGTGACAATAATAAACCAATTCCAATATGTTCACACGTCCCCTGTCCTGAGAGAGCTCATGGAATCCGCCATCTCACTGTTTGACAGGGAGTGCTCAGGAGTAAGCACAGCTGGTCAGTCAGCATCTGTGAAGAGAGAAGCAAGGACAAAGCACATCAAAGACCCTTAGGTAGAATTGGGACTGGGATGGTCTGTTGGAGACTGGCTTCTTAAGGATGAAGGACTGCAGTTTCAAGAGAATTTTATTGATTGTTAAACAGTCCATTTTCAACAAACGTCTTTGTTTAACCACTTGAAGTCCTCTCATTCAGACTCCCGCCCATATGACTAAAACACTATAAGGCACGGGAGCAGAGTTAGGCCTTTCGGCCCATCAAATCTGCTCCGCCATGCCATCATGGCTGATCCATTTCCCTCTCAACCCCACTCTCCAGCCTTATTCTCCCCATAACTTTTGACACCTTTACTAATCAAGAGACTATCAACCTCCCTTTAAATATTCCCGAACACTCGGCTCCCTCAGCCGTCTGTGGCAACCAATTCCACAGACTCACTACGCTCTGCCTCTATCTTTTTCCAGTCCCGATGAAGCGTCTCCGCCCGAAACGGCGACTCTTTATTCCTCTCTATGGAGGCTGCCTGACCTGCTGAGTTCCTCCAGCATTCTGTGTGTGTTGCTCTGGATTTCCAGCATCTGCAGAGACTCCCGTTGCGCCTTGGTCCTGGGAATTTAACATTTGTAAGGGACTGAGTGACCTCGTTATTCTTTTTCTTGTTTTGTTTTTGTAATCTACAGCATTTTTTATGCTTTTGCGCTGCACTGCTGCCTAAATACAACAAATTTCACGTTATTTGAATCTGAATGTCCGCGGAGACAATTCGCTTTGAACTCGATTGTTCACGCACTCAATAAAGTATTACTTTTAAAGCCGTTCTGGGGATCGGCGAGGATTTCTGCAGCTGTTTTCCTGTGTGTGTGTGTAAACTCGCTGCACACGGAGGAGGGGGGAGTTCTCAAATTGCCCTTGACTGAGATGAGATAACTGGTCAGTGCTCCCTCACCCCCCGCCCGCGTCCAGCCAGGCACTCAGTGAGCTGCGACTCCACCGGGGGATCTGTCTTCCCATTCGGCTGCGGGCTGGAGAAACTGAGGTGATGGAAGATCCCGGGGATCGTGCGGAATTATCCCCGTCTCGCTTCCCTGGCCGCTTTGCGCTCCCTGCACAGACCGTGCACAGCTGGTAAAGACCGCACAAATGAACTTCCAAAATTGCAGGGACGAGGCGTCAAAGAATAACTAGGTGTGAAGTCCTGATGAGGGATCTCCATCCGAAACGTCGACTCTTTATTCCTCTCCATAGATGCTGCCTGACCTGCTGAGTTCCTCCGGCAATTTGTGTGTGTGTTACTCTGGGTGCGAAGACAGCTTTCGATTAATTGCGCGCAGTCCCCAATCCTGAGGTTAGTTTTAGAATTGTTTGTGGAAATTTGAATATGTGAACGCCGTACTGCAGTTGAAACCGATGGGGTTAATGCTCGGTTTACACCGCTGCGTGTCCAATTGACCGGAAACACATTTTAAAATGTAACGAGCTAATATTTTCCATTAGGCGAGTTTTTTTACGCCCGGGATAACGGGGTGCTTGAGGTTATTAGGGAGTTAAATGTTTCCGCAGATTCAGAGGAAAGTTGGAGTGTTGGAAGCCCATCGCAGTTTGTACGAACTCATCAGACCGTAACACATGGGAACAGAATCAGGCCGTTCGGCCCATCAAGTCTGCTCCCCCATTCCATCATGGCTGATTTATTATCCCCATTATCCTTCTTCTTTCCGTAGCCTTTGACACCCTGACTAATCAAGAACCTTTCAACCTCTGCTTTCAATGGACCCAGTGACTTGGCCTCCACAGCCGTCTGTGGCAATAAATTCCCCAGATTCACCATCCTCTGGATAAGGAAATCCCTCCTCATCTCTGTTCTGAATGGATGTCCCTCTGTTCCAGGGGTTCACGGACCCCTTGCTTAATCGCATTGGTCCATGCCTAGCCTGCTCTATTCCGAGGCTGTGCCCTCTGGTCCTGGACTCCCCCACTCGGGTGAAGTTACTGTCTCTGCGGGTGGTATTGGCCCACTCGGAGCAACGCTGTTAAACAGGATGACACCTCTCTTCCCACCCCTCCCCCGCCGCCTCTTCCAAATGACCTGTTACCGTTGTGCGAGCGTTACAGTGTAATTGTTTCCATTTCAGAATCTTTATCCACTCTCTCTACCTGACTTACATTGAATTCACCTACGTTAATTTGCATGGTTTCGCTGTCAACGGTAGCGTGAGGTATTACAGCTCGGGGCGTTCAGGAGTTCGTCCTCTGGCAGGAGTATGTACATTCTCCCCGAGATCGCGTGGGTTTCCTCCCACAGTCCAAAAATATCTGGTTAATTGGTTTATTGTAGATTGTCCCGTGGTTTGGCTAGGGTTAAATGGGTGGATTGATGGATAGTTGGGTCATAAGGGCTTGTTCCCCACTGTATCACCAATAAAAATAAAAATAAATAAACTCGCAGTCTGATTGGTTAAAGAGATACCCAATCATTTACCCTGTTCTTATCTTAAAACCTGCTGCCATAATGGGCAACTTTCAACGACCTGTTTACCTGTGAGTGATTGGGTGAGGGTAAGGTGGATCTAGTGATCATATGGAGAGCCTGTATGAATGAGCTGTCTGAGGTATTCGAGACACACTATTTAATAAGTTGCTATTAAAATTTGTCAGATTTTATTGGGTGGAGAATGTTAAAGTATTTTCCCTTGGAGAACCAAGGGAGCCTTAATTCGGGAATGTTTTTGATTTTCATTTTGTTTTTCCTTCTCATCACATTTGCCAAAGCCTAGAGGACATCAAAGCTGCAAGAACATTTATTATCAAAGAATGAATTCCTTAGCCAACCTTCAGATTCATCCTCTTGCAGGCAGCCACACCCCCACAGCCACACAGTATCACAAATACTGTCAAAATTCAACAAATTGTGCAAATGGTTAAAACTAAATAAACAAATAACTCATAGACTCTGGTCTGCAAATTTCCCAGAAGTGAGTCCGTTCAGTGCTGGGGCGAATGAAGACGATCCGGGAGCCCAATGGCTGCAGGGAGCAAGGACCTGAGATACAGGACATAGGATATGGAGTATAGAACAGTACAGCCTGGGACAAGCGTTTTGACCCGCAACTTTGTGCCAACCTTTTAACTTTCAGTCAACTTGACTGGCCACGTACTCTTATACGTAATAGAAATTTGCTGTGGTGTGTTGGGCACAAAAAACAACATTCAACACTTCTAAAGAATGAAGATTTATATACAGATAAGTTAGAGGGTAAAGTAGAGATATGGAATAAAATGTGCATAAATAAATAAATACTAACAGGCAATAACAATGTAAACAGCATTATGAAAAGTGGTTTGAAAATATTTACAGTACAGTGACTGAGGTAATAGAGAGTGGCTACTTTATTGGGTGCACCTGTACACCTGCTCGTTATGGCAACTATCGAATTAGCCAATCATGTGGTTGCAACTCAATGCATAAAAGCATGCGGACGTGGTTAAAAAGTTCAGTTGTTATTCAGACCAAACATCAGAATGGGGAAGAAATGCAATCTCAGTAACTTTGACCATGGAATAATTGTTGGTGGCAGATTATCTCAGAAATGGCAGATCTCCTGGGATTTTCACACACAACCGTCTCTAGAGTTTACAGAGGATGGTGCGGGAAAACAAAATAAACATTGAGTGAGTGGAATTCTGTCAATGAGAGAGGTCAGAGGAGAATGGTCAGACTGGTTCAAGCTGACAGGAAGGCAGCAGTAACTCAAATAACCATAACCACAGTGGTGTGCAGAAGAGCTTCTCTGAATACACAACACATCGAACCTTGAAGTGGATGGGCTACAGCAGCAGAGGGCAATGAACATACACTCTGTGGCCACTTTATTAGGTACAGGAGGTAGAGGGGGTGGTGGAGGGCTATTAGAATGGTTGATCAGATTAACTGCCTGAAGAAAGAAACTAAAATTTCAATTTAAGGGACTTTGACCATGGAATGATTGTTGATGCCTTACTGGGTGGTTTGAGCATCTCACTCCCATATAGCCCTCCCATTTTCTTTCATCCATGTGTCTATCTAAGAACCTCTAAAAGGACCCTGATGTGTCTGTTCCTATCACCACCCCGTCAGCGTGTTCCACACACTCTGTGTAAAGGAATTACCTCTGACATTCCCCCCTTTGCTTTCCTCCAATAACCTTAAAATTATGCTGCATCTAATTAATTATTTCAGCCCTGGGAAAAAGACCCTGGCTGTCCACTTGATCTTTGCCCCTTAGCATCTTGTATACCTCTATCAAGTCATCTCTCACCCTCCTTCACTCCAAAGAGAAAAGCCTTAGCTTGCTCAACCTATCCTCATAAGACATATTCTCTAATCCAGGCAACAATCTGATATTTTTCATTTGCATCCTCTCTAAATCTTCCATAAATGAGATGACCAGAACTAAACAAAAAATGTGTTCTAACCAGGGTTTAGTAGAGCCGCCACATTACCTTATGGCTCTTGAACTCAATTCCCGACTAACGAAGACCAACATACCATATGGCTTCCTAGCTACCATCTCAATTAGTGCAGAAACTTTGAGGGATCTATTGACATGGGCCTCAACTTCCCCCTGTTCCTCCACACTGCTGAGAATATTGCTATGAACCCTACATTCTGCCTTCGGTTTTGACCTTTCAAAGTGTATCATTTCATACTTTTCTGGATGTAAGCTCCATTTGTCACTTCTCAGCCCAGGTCTACATCATGTCAATGTCCCCAAGATGATCTTCTACGTTATCCACAACACTACCAGCAGGTGCTGGGGTTCATGGACTCAGAGGTGGGTTTTCTGTAGATATCATTACCATCACCTTCCCCACCAGCTAATGGGGTTTCAGGGACTTCATGCAGCCTAGATCCATTATGGAGCAAAACTGAAATCTCAATCCAGGTCCATCTACAACACACCACTCAAAGCCACGGCCTCCCGACCTGGAGCAAGGCAAGGCAAGTTTATTTGTACGGCATGAAGCAGTTCAAAATACTTTACGCAAAAGAAGATATAAAAATCAAATATCAAATTTCAGATAATAAAAGAGAATAAAATAATACATAAAAATAAAGAATTAAATGTTACAGTGCAGGAGATTGTAATTATAAGCTACAGTGAAAAGAAAAATGTTAAGTCTCGATTTAAAAGAGCTTTAAGTAGGGACAGTCTTCAGATCCCCTGGAAGATTATTCCAGGTATGTGGAGCATAGTAACTAATCGGGGAACAGGTTAATTTTGAAGGATGTGGTGTAGAAGAATGAGGGACTGCCCGGGCATAGAACAGCTCCCACACTTGGCAGATGTTAGCCAAGCTACACCTTGCATTGAGAGAACTCTGTCGACACAGTAAGAGTCCAAGGGGCTTCACTGGAGACTGAAGACTGTGCTGTCTGCAGAGATGGTAGTGGGAGGTTGAATGAGTGAGTGAAGAGGGAGAACTCGAACTGGGCGCATCACCATTTGGTCTGGCGGGGACACTGCACAGGACCGGAAAGAGCTGCTGGGGGCTGGAGACTCAGTCAGCTCCTCTTTGGCACCAGCCTCGAGGACACCTTCAAAAAGGCAGCACCCATCATTAAGGATGCCCAAAACCTAGGACATGATCTCTTCTCATTGCCACCATCAAAGAGGCAGTACAGGAGTCTGTACCCAGTGTTTCAGAGACAGCTTTTTCCTCTCTGCCACCAGATACCTGAATGGACATTAAACCCACGTATACCCTCAGTATTTTATCCCTCTCTTGTTTGCACTAGCTATTTAATTTATTTTTGTATATATTGTAATTCACTGTTTTTATTATTATGTAATGCAATGTACT
This sequence comes from Hemitrygon akajei, assembly GCF_048418815.1. Classification (NCBI taxonomy): domain Eukaryota; kingdom Metazoa; phylum Chordata; class Chondrichthyes; order Myliobatiformes; family Dasyatidae; genus Hemitrygon; species Hemitrygon akajei. The sequence continues at coordinate 173,456,998 of NC_133133.1, forward strand.
GCTGCCACAAGACAACAAATTTCAAAGCAGATGCCAGTCTAATTAAACCTGATTCTGATTCTGATCAATAGATTAGAATTGGAGAGGAGTTAGGAACTGTGGGTAACTTTTGTTTATTTGTTTACTTATCTATTTATATCTACCATATTTATTTATTGATCGATTGATACAGCACAGTAGTGAGACTGCACTGCCCAATTACACCATGCGTCCAAATAACCTACTAACCTGTTTGTCTTTGAATGTGGGAGGAAACCGCGGCACCTGAAGGAAACTAACGCAATCACAGGGAGAACGTCTCAGAGACAGCGGCAGGAATCAAACCCAAGTCACTGACCTCACGGTAGCATTACACTAACCGCTACACTACCATCCGTATTTTAAGAAAACAAGAATGCTGTTGCTAAAAAAGACCACACTTGGAGTGTTCTGATCAGATTTTGTCAGCCTGTTATGGGAAAAATATTATTAAATTGGAAACAGTGTAGAAAAGATTTACCAGGATGATGTCAGTACCTGAGGGACTGAGTTACAGGGAGAGGTTTGGCAGGCTCAGAACTTGTTCATACAGTCATAGAGCACTAGAGCAGGGGAACAAACTCTTGGGCTTATTCAGTCCAGACACAACTGTTACTCTGCCTAGTCCCATCAACCCGCACCTGGACCATGGCCTTCCATAACCTCCCATCCAGAACATATCCAAACTTTTCTTAAATGTTGAAATCGAACCAGCATCCACTACTTCCCCTGACAGCTCGTTCCACATTCACACCACTCTGAGTGAAGAAGCTCCACTCACGTTCCCCTTAAATATTTCATCTTTCACCCTTAAACCACAACCTCCATCTCTAGTAGAACTAGGGTTCATAGGCTCGGACAATTCCTTGGGGTGTAGGAGACTGAGAGGTGGTGTTTTAGAGGTGTATAAAGTGATGAAGAGTAAATCCACTCAGTCTTTTTCCCCAGAGTTAGGGTATCCAGAACTAGAGGGTGGGAGGGCAAATATTAAGGAGGAACTTGAGGGATAACCTTTTTACACAGAGGGCGGTTTCCAATTGGAACAAGCTGCCAGAGGAAGGGGTTGTGGCAAGTATAATAACTGTGGCCTCCGTCGGTCGTGGCTAACTATGGGTACTGTGCCTCTGGTAGTCCCTGGGAGTGGCCTCTCTAGAGCACAAGCCAGGGCAGAGTTGATATGGAGATCCGGCTCTTGCCCCTGCAGTGGGACCCCCCCTCCCTCCATGCTAATGACAGGTCCAAAGGAACGACGAAAGTCGATACAGTTTGGTGCCAGCAGCATCGCAGGAGTTGCCGTGCCGATGCTGGGTACAGCAGTCAGCCGCCTTCGGGACTCCGACTCCGGATTTTTCCTCGGGGTTTACTCCCAAAGCCTTTCCCGTGAGCGGGTATAGCCGCAAGGCAGCGGAGGTTTGAGATCGGTTGTGGCAAGTACAATAACAACTTTTAAAAAGAGAGTTGGACAGATGCGTGGATAGGAAAAGTTTAGACTGATATGGGCAAATGGGAATGGCTCGGATGGGGCATCTGTGTCATCACAGAGCAAGGGCACAATAACGTCAGCTGTAAGAGACCAGGTTACTGGCAGTGAGCATGGGTCCGTGCTGCAGAAGGGGGGAGCGGTAGTGATAGGGGACTCAGTAGTCAGAGGAACAGATGGGAGATTCTGTGAATGTGAACAGGGCACCCAGGGATAGTATGTCGCCTCTCAGGTGCCAGGGTCAGGGACGTCTCAGATTGTGTCCAGAGCATTTTTGGAGGGAGGGAGAGCAACCAGATGTCTTAGTACATATTGGTACCAACGACATAGGAAGGAAAAGCAAAGAGGTAGTGAAGAGAGAATTAGAGAGCCAGGCAGAAAGCTGAGAAGCAGGACCTCCCAGGTAGTAATTTCTGGATGTGCCACATACCAGTCAGGGTAGAAACAGATGATTTGTCAGATAAATGCTGGTGCAGGGGGCAGGTTCTTGGATCATTGGGATCTCTTCTAGGGGACATTTGACCTGTTCAAAAGGGACGGGTTGCACCTGAACTCGAGGGGGACCAATATTCTCACAGGCAGGTTTGTTAAAGGTGTTGGGGAAGGTTTAAACTAATTTGGCAGGGGGTGGGAACCAGGGTGAAGGGACTCAGGATAGGACGGATGGTAAAAAAACAAAGACAGTGCGCAGTCAGACTGTCAGGAAGGGCAGGCAGGCAGATGATAGGACAAAATTGCAGCCAGCACAGTGAGTATCAGTGCATTAGGGATGCAGAATCGAAAGGGATAGCAAATACAGTACTTAAAGTGTTATATCTCAATGCACAGAGTATAAGAAATAAGATGGACGATCTTGTTGCACTTTTACACATTGTCGGGTTTGATGTTGAGGCCATCACAGAATTGTGGCTGAAGGACGGTTGTAGTTGGGAGCTGAATGTCCATAGTCACATGGTATATTGGAGGGATAGGAAGGAAGGCAGAAGTAGGCAGTGGCTCTATTGCTAAAAATGGCATCAAATCATTAGAAAGTTGTGACATAGAAATGGAAGTTGCTGAATCCTTGTGGGTTGACTTAAGAAACTGCGAGGGTAAGAGGATCCTGATGGCAGTTATACACAGGCCTCCAAAAGCAGCTGGGATGTGGACCACAGATTACAATGGGAAATAGAAAAGGTGTCTCAAAAGGGCAATGTTATGGTAGTCATGGGAGATTTTAACATGCAGATAGATTGGGAAAATCAGGTTGGTAATGGATCTCAAGAGAGTGAGTTTGTTGAATGCCCCTGAGATGGCTTTCTAGAGCAGTTTGTCGTTGAGCCTACCAGGGGATCAGCTATTCTGGATTGACAGACAGACAGAAAGACAGACATACTTTATTGATCCTGAGGGAAATTGGGTTTATGTAACAAACTGGAGGCATTAGGAAGCTGAAGGCAAATGAACCCTAAGGAACCAGTGATCACAATATGATTGAGTTCAGCTTGAAATCTGATAGGGAGAAAGTAAAGTCTGACATAGCAGTGTTTCAGTGGAGTAAGGGAAATTACAGTGGTACGAGAGAGGAGTTGGCCAACGTAAAATGGAAGGAGATGCTGGCAGGGGTGACAGTAGAAAAGTAATGGTGTGAGTTTCTGGAAAAAATGAGTAAGGTGCAGGATAGATGTATTCCAAAAATGAAGAAATACTCAAATAGCAAAATGGTACCACTGTGGCTGACAAAGTTAATCTAAAAGCAAAAGTAAATTACTGGGAAGAAAGAGGATTGGGAAGCTTTTAAAAACCTACAGAAAGCAACTGGAGGAATCATTAGGAGGGACAAGATGAAATATGAAAGAAAGCTAGCAAACAAAATCAAGGTGGATAGAAAAAGCTTTTTCAAGTATATAAAAAAAATAAAAGAGAGATGCGAGTGGATAAAGGACCACTAGAAAATGAGGCTGGAGAAATATTAACAGGGACAAGGAGATGGCAGATGAACTAAGTGAGTATTTTGCATCACTTTTCACTGTGGAAGACACGAGCAGTGTGCCAGACGTTGAAGGGTGCGAGGGAAGAGAAATGGTGTTGAGGAAACAGGAAGGCTGCAGAAGGACTTAGACAGATGAGGAGAATGGTCAAGAAAGTGGCAAATGAAATACAATGTTGGAAAATGCATGTTCATGCACTTTAGTTGTAGAAATAAATGTGCAGATTGTTTTCTAAAAGGAGAGAAAATTCAAAAATCTGAGACGCAAAGGGACTTGAGAGTCCTTGTGCAAAACACCCTGAAGGTTAACTTGCAGGTTGAGTCGGTGGTGGGGAAGGCAAATGCCAATGTTAGCATTCATTTCAAGAGGTCTAGAATACAGGAGCAGGGATGTGATGCTGAGGCTTTATAAGGCCCTGGTGAGGTCTCACCTTGAGTATTGTGAACAGTTTTGGGCCCTTCATCTGAGAAAAGATGTGCTGGCATTGGAGAGGGTCCGGAGGAGGTTCACAAGGATGATTCCGGGAATTAAAGGATTATCATACTAAGAGCGTTTGATGGCTCTGTTCCTGTACTCACTGCAACTTAGAAGGATGAGAGCTGGAACTCATTGAAACCTTGCAGAAAAGATGTTTCCCATGGTGGGAGAGTCTAGGACAAGAGGGCACAGGATAGAGGGGCATCCATTTAAAACAGAGATGTGGAGAAATTTCTCTAGCCAGAAGGTGGTGACTTTGTGGAATTTGTTACCACAGGCAGCTGTGGAGGCCAGGTCGTTGGATGTATGTACTTACGGAAGAGATTATAGGTTCTTGATTCAAAGCTTACGGGGAGAGGGCCAGGGAGTGGGACTGAGGAGGGGAATGAAGGGTCAGCCATGATTGAATGACAGTGCAAACTCGAGAGGCCAAATGGCATAAGTTTGCTGTTCCATCTTAGATTGGGGTTTGACTCCTGCTGCTGTCTGCATGAATTGGTACGTTCTCTTCTTGACCGCGTGGATTTACTCTGGGTGCTCCAGTTCCCTCCCACATTCCCAAAGACGCATGGGTTCGGGTTAGTAAATTGTGAGCACGTTATGTTGGCACTGGAAACATGGCACCACTCGCGGGCTGCCCAGCACAAACCTTGCTGATTTGATTTGACGCAAATGACGCATTTCACTGTATATTTCAATGGTTTGATGTACATGTGACAAATACAACTAATCTCTATCTCTTGGAAAGATGTCAGTAAGATGGGAAGAGTGCAAAGATAAAATCACTAGGATGTTGCCAGGACTCGAGAACCCTGGCAAACAAATAAAGATAATCTTTTAAATCTTTTTTTAAAAATCTGATATTGGGCTGAAGGGCCTGGTTCCACGTAGGATAGCTCTGTGATTCTAAAAGTCAATATTCACGGTTTTTATTGCCTCTACCTTTGACAATCAACTGGAACTTGAATGTTTGCTTTTTTAAAATCTGAGATATTGCTCAACTAGAAGCCGATACAGATCATTGCGCAAAGGTGAATGGGACCTGGTACAAGTTAGGACACGGCCCGAGGTTTGGATGAGCTCAAGGTTATGTAGGAAGCTTGTGACTGCTGTCTGCATTAGTCAAACACTGGTGGCTGGGTGATGGGCCTTTGACCATTGTCTCTGTTCCCTCTGCAGGCTGCGAGGATGCACCTTGCCTTCTACCCACCCACGTTCTGCCTGATGCTGTGCACGCTAGCCCTGCGTGGGGCAGACGCCGGCCCGGAGAATCTCTGTGGGGCAGAGCTAGTGGACACACTGCAGTTTGTCTGTGGTGACCGAGGCTTCTATTTCAGTAGGTACAATTCCTTCATCTCTCGCAGTTAATGATAGCCGGGCACTGGAAGCCACGGGTACAAACTGTAAAGATCAGTTTTATTTGTCACGTGTACATTGTAACATATAGCAAAATGCACCACTTGCGTCAACGACCAACACAGTCCGAGGATCTGCTGGGTGGGGTAGGGGGGGAATCAGCCTGCAAGTGTCGTCACACTTGCCGTGCCAATGTAGCATGCCCACAACTTAACCGTTATCAACCTCCATGTCTTTGGGATGTGGGAGGAAATGAGAGTAGCTGGAGGAGACCCACGCAGTCATGGGGAGAATGTACAAACTCCTTACAGGCTGTTAGAGACATGGGTCATGACTGGGTTAAGGGAAAATGGCTGGAGTTGTAAGGGTTTTAATTAATGCGTCAAAAATCAAACCGACAAAAATCGACAAAAACAGAGAAAAGAAAGCTGCCATTACTTACAAACAGATACCTACCAGAAAACACCATAACGGCTCCAAACTTAGCCCAGAGTCCCTGGCAATCTGATCTCTTTCTCCCACTGAGGGTGAAGAGCTCCTTTAAATCGGCTCCAGGTCATACCATCTTTAATTACCCACAAAGTTAACTTAAATCTGTACGTGAATTAGAATATGATGCACCCCACAGTGTAGTTAGAATCATTTTACAAAATAAACAAAGTATCTGCCTTAAAAGCAGCATACAAACAACATATACACATGTACACATGCCCATTACTACAAAAATGGAATATTTCACTGTCTATGTTTGGAAAGGGTCCATAAAGACAAACCCGTTATAAGAATATACTGGGGGAAGACATTGAATTGCATATATTCAGCACAACAACAGCAGAATAACGTGTGCGTGTGCGTGTGCGTGTGTGTGCGTGTGTGAGTGTGTGTGTGTTTGTGTGTGTATGCGTGTGTGTGTGTATGTGTGTGCGTGTGTGTGCGTGTTTGTGTGTGTGTATATGTGTGTGTGTATGCGTGTGTGTGTGTATGTGCGTGCGTGCGTGCGTGTGTGTGTGTGTGTGTGTGCGTGTGTGTGTGTAAGGTGCATGGTTACTCAGTGCTCTCCATTACGCAGACAGTGATGGGAATTGAACTCCTATCGTTGGCGCTGTAAAGTGTTATGCTAACCACTACATCTCTGCAGACTTAATAATCCACCCTCCCACTTCCTGACCAAGTCAATAGACAATAGGTGCTGGGGTTAAGCAGGTGAGTTGACAGATGGAGTGGCCCAGAGTGCTGGAAAAGGGCCTGTTGCACACTGTATCTCAATCAATCAATCGATCAATCAATAAAAGGTCGGTGTGCTATCACAGGCTGAAGGACCTGCACTGTTTTGTACGCCGCACCAGGGGAGAGATGTGATTAAGTTAGAGAAGGTGCAGGACAGATTCACGGGATTTGCTGAAGCCGGAGGGTTTCTGCCGCAAGGAGAGACTAGGTAAACTGGGTCTGATTTCCCGGGATCGAAGGGAGGCTGAGGAAAGTTCATGAAATCATGGAAGGACTAAACAAAATGGATTTTCAGTTTGTTTTCCCCAGGGTAGAAGAACATAAAACTTTAGAGCACAGTTTTATGATGAAAGGGAGAAGGTTTTAAAGGGGAACCAAGGGCCAAATATTAGCAAAATGCTATTACAGCAACAACAATCCAGGCTCAATTGCTGCCACTGTCTGTAAGGAGTTTGTATGTTCTCCCCGTCCCCACATGGGTTTCCTCCCACGTTTCAATGACGTAGAGGTTAGTCGGTTAAATTGGTCACATGGGTGTAACTAGGCAGTGGAGGCTGACTAGCTGAAGGGGCCTGTTACCAAGCTGTATCTCTCAATACAGTTACATAAATTCATCACGTAAAAGGCGGTGAGTGTTTGGAACGAGGAGGTGGTAGACATGAGTACGATTACAATATTTAAAAGATATTTGTATAGGTACATAGATAGGAAAGGATTGGAGATATTGAGACAAAATGCAGGCATATGGGACCAGCTCAGAAAAGTACCTTGGCTGGCATGGACGAGTTGGGCCGAAGGGCCTGTTTCCATGGTGTATGACTTCATCAGACATATGGGACCACCACCCCACCCTCCAACTCACACCAGTGTAATATTGCTGGTCCTCATCCCAACCACCTGGAGAGTGTGTTAACGCTGACCTTGTCAGCAACACACAAATCCTGTAAGTGAATTTTAAAACATATTCAACTCTATAGAAGAATGTGTGGGGATCTCATTGAAACCTGTCAAATATTGAAAGGCCTAGATAGAGTGGATGTGGAGAGGATGTTTCCTATAGTGGGGGAGTTTAGGACCAGAGGGCACAGATAGAGTGGATGTGGAGAGGATGTTTCCTACAGTGGGGGAGTCTAGGACCAGAGGACACAGATAGAGTGGATGTGGAGAGGCTGTTTCCTGTAGTGGAGTAGTCTAGGACCAGAGGACACAGATAGAGAGGATGTGGAGAGGATGTTTCCTATGGGTGGGGAGTCTAGGACCAGAGGACACAGACAGAGTGGATGTGGAGAGGATGTTTCCTATAGTGGAGTAGTCTAGGACCAGAGGACACAGATAGAGTGGATGTGGAGAGGATGTTTCCTATAGTGGGGGAGTCTAGGACCAGAGGACACAGATAGAGTGGATGTGGAGAGGATGTTTCCTATAGTGGGGGAGTCTAGGACCAGAGGACACAGACAGAGTGGATGTGGAGAGGATGTTTCCTATAGTGGGGGAGTCTAGGACCAGAGGGCACAGATAGAGTGGATGTGGAGAGGATGTTTCCTGTAGTGGAGGAGTCTAGGACCAGAAGACACAGATAGAGTGGATGTGGAGAGGATGTTTCCTATGGTGGGGGAGTCTAGGACCAGAGGATACAGATAGAGTGGATGTGGAGAGGATGTTTCCTGTAGTGGAGGAGTCTAGGACCAGAGGACACAGACAGAGTGGATGTGGAGAGGATGTTTCCTGTAGTGGAGGAGTCTGGGACCAGAGGGAGCAGCCTCAGAATAGAAGGATGTCCCTTCAGAACAGAGGTGAGGAGGAATTTCTTTGGCTAGAAGGTGGTGAATCTGTGGGATTTGTGGCCACAGACAACTCTGGAGGCCAAGTCATTGTGTATATTAAAAGCAGAGGTCGATAGGTTCTTGATTAGTAAGCACGTCAAAGATTACAGGCAGAAGGAGAATGGGGTCGGGAGGAATAATACATCAGCCATGATGGAATGGTGGGGCAGGATCGATGGGCCAAATGGCCTAATTGTGCTCCTATGTTTTAAAGTCAAACCGTACACTGTTTCACACCAAAAATGTGAATAAAAGGGGCACAGGCAGTAAGTGTTTGATAATTGCAATACGGTTAAGTCAATCCTTTGAATGGCCATAGGATTGACTTCAATGGCACAAAACTACTGTGCTGTGTCAATGGTTTTTGGGACTGCCTGATTAAAGAAGCCATTGAAATAAAACTAGAGGAAAATAATTTTAACAAAGACGAAGGTCTCGCTCTAAGTAAGAACTGGAATTCCATTCAGAACAAAATGGGACAACAGAAACCTGATTGGATGAGGGCTAACCAATTAGGAGGGACGGATGATGGGGTGTAAATGCCACCAGACTAGATGTGCCCAGACATCATCGCTGATGAAGATGGCAGAGTTTGTTATCGAAGCATCAGTTAAAATTGATAGCTGTATCCGGCTCTGAGTCTGAGAAGAGGTTATTCATTAAGACCCTTTGTGTAAGATGTTTTAAGGGTCCCTAAAGGTTAATTTGCAGGTTGAGTCTGTGGTGAGGAAGGTAAACACAATGTTAGCATTCATTTCGAGAGGACTAGAACATAAAAGCAAGGACGTAATGTTGAGGCTTTCTAAAACACTAGAGAGGCCTCCCTAGTATTACTGTGAGCAGTTTTGGTCCCCTTATATTAGAAAGGATGTGTTGACATTGATGAGGATTCAAAGGAGGTTCACAACAATGATTTTGGGATTGAAAGTCTTGTCATATGAGGAGCATTCGATGGCTCTGGGCATCTAACTGGAATTCTAAAGAATGAGGGGTGACCTTGTTGAAACCTATTGAAGGTTGAAAAGCTTTGACGGAGTGTGTGTGGAGAGGATGTTTCCTATACTGAGGGAGACTAAGACCAGAGGGCACGGCCTCAGAATAGAGGGACATCCTTTTAGAATGGTGATGAGGAGTCATTTATTTAGCCAGAGAGTGGTGAATCAGAGGAATTCATTGCCGCTGTGAACACCAAGTCAATGGGTATATTTAAGACAGAGGATGATAGATTCTTGATTGTTCGGGGTAGGAAGGGATATGGGGGTAAGAAAGGAGACTGGGGCTGAGAGAGAAAATAGATCAGCCATGATGAAATGGTGGATGGGCCAAATGGCCTAATTCTGTTTCTATATCTTACAGCCTTATCCTGATTAAACCAACAGATAGTTGTTCTTCAGTAAAATAATTCTGCCTTTAATATTATCAGCAATTTTGATCTGAGCAGCAACTTATCTGGGGAAAACACACCTTTTAACAATAGATGAGCAACTTTAGCCGAAATCTTGACTTTAAAAAAAAACACGCGTTTCCTTTCCAGAAATAGAAATGTACAATGCAGCATTTCTTCTTCCAAGTGAATTCTTTTTCTGGCACGAGGGCTGAGCTGGGGCTGTGAGCCTGCAGATTCTGGCAAGGAGCTGCCTACACAGCCTGAGCCAGAGTCTCAGATGATACATCAAATCATCAGGGCTGTTTGGGTTTCCAGTTGTCTGCTGGTCAGGACAAGTTTAGAATGCAAAGCAATGTGTGTTGATTGGGGAAAAATGTCTACAGTGTAAATCTAGGCAATTCAGCACAGATATATCATCATTTTTTTTTCTCCTGCTTCATGTCTCTTCTTCCCTTCTGTTCTCAACATAGAACACAACAGCAGAATACAGGTCCTTCGGCCCACAATGTTGTGCCAGCCTTTTAACCTACCTGAAGATCATCAGAATCAGGTTTAATATCATGAAATTTATTGTTTTTCAGCAGCAGAACATTGCAAACATAATGATAAAAAAATATAAATTACAATGAGAAACATATATATAATTGAAATGAAATAAGAATAAAGAGAACAAAAAAAGAAAAGAAGTAGTGAAGTAGTGTTCATGGGTTCAATGTCCGTTCAGAAATCTGATGACGGAGGGGAAGAAGCTGTTCCTGAAACATTGAGTTCTGGTGTGTCACTGGAATTTATTATAGATAACATAGAGCATTAGAGCACACTACAGGCCCTTCCGTCCACAATATTTTAACCTACTCCAACATCAATTTAAACCAACCCTCCCACATCACCCCCCACTTTTCTTTCATCCATGTGTCTATCTAAGAGTCTCTTAAATGTCCCTAATGTATCTGCCTCCACCACCACCCGGCTGTGATTCCATGCCCCCACCACTCTCTATGTAAAATAATTACCTCTGACATCCCCCTATACTTTCCTCTAATCTCCTTAAAATTATGCCCCCTCATATTTTTGCCCTCTGAAAAGGTCTCTGGCTGTCCACTCTATCCATGCCTCTGATCATCTTGTCCACCTCCGTCAAGTCACCTCTCACCCTCCTTCGTTCCAAAGAGAAAAGCCCAAGGTCGCTCAGTCCTGGTAAGTCTCCTCTGCACCCTCTCTAAAGTCATTAAATGGTTCTGCACTCTGGACAAAGACTTTGGAACTGACAATTGGTTTATTATTGTTACATGTACCAAGATATCTTAAGGCTTTCTCATTGCCTGCCACCCAGACAGATCATTCCATACGTAAGTACACTGAGGTAGTCAAAAAGGAATACAATGCAGAATATGTCATCGCAGATTCAGAGGAAGTGCAGTGCAAGTAAACCATAAAATGCAAAGGTTACAACAAGATAGATTGGGGGTCATTTTTTATCATATGAATTATGCTAAAAATTAATAACTCATATTATATGCTAAAAGATAGCATTCTAGCCTATGGCATAACCGTTTCTACTGACAGGAGATGGGGCGAAGGCGGGTTACTGGCGCCTTAAAACCAGTCGCTTCGGGCAGATGGGGCTCATCAGCCGCGGTTGGCAGCTCATGTAGGAGAAGGAAAACTCTGATCTCAAACCTCCGCTGCCTTGTGTCTAGACCCAGTCATGGGGAAGGATTTGGGAGTAAACTCTGAGGGAACAATCCAGAGCTGGAGTCCCTAAGGCAGTCCTACGTTGAGTTCAATGCTGACTGGCAACTCCTGCGTTGGTGCTGATACCAAACTGTATCGGTCTCTGCTGTTCCTTTGGGTTAATCAGATGCGTGGAGAGTGGGAGCCTGCTACATGGGTATGTTCCCATATGCAGTACTGTGCAAAAGTCTTAGGTGCATATATATAGCTAGGGTGCCTAAGACTTTTGCACAGCACTGTAGTGATTTTATGTATTGCTGTGTACTGCTGCCGGAAAAAACCATGCCATATGTGAGTGATGATAAACCTGATTCTGATAGGGGTCTCTATTGTGGACTGAGAGTGGGAAGGGGGCAGGGAGAGGGGAATCATGGTTGGAAAAAGGGGAAGGGAGAGGGAAGCATCAGAGAGACTTTCTGTAATGATCAATAAACTAATTGTTCAGAATCAAGTGAGCTAGCCTGGTCTCTCATGACTGGGTGTGTCTGCACCTGCACCACCCCCTGTCCCTGGCATTTCTTCTTTGCCACCTGCCCCACACCCCTCCCACAGTGCTTAATCCTCAGCGTTCTCAACATCCTTTGCTCCCGCCAGATTTACAAATTGCTCTCTGCTCCACGTTGACAAATACAGTCCTGCTTGAGAGTCATTTTCTTGCAAGCATTTACAACAGAAGTTTCAAAAATCAGAGAAAAACATAACAAAAACAAACAAATGATGGGCAAAAGAAGGCAGATTATGCAAGTAACAAGTAAATAAATAAATGAATAAATTGATTGATACTGAGAAGATGAGTTGTAGAGTCCTTGAAAGTGAGTCTGTAGGTTGTGGAATCAGTTCAGTGTTGAGGTGAGTGACGTTATCCCCACTGGTTCAGGAGTCTGATGGTTGAAGGGTAATAACTGTTCCTGAACCTGGTGGTGTGGGACCTGAGGCACCAGTACCTCCTGCTGACGGTAGTAGTGAGAAGAGGACATGGCCTGGATGGATCAGAATTGGCACAGACCCCCTGGGTTAAAAGGCCTTCTCCTCTTCTGTGAACTCCAGGATTTGATATTCCATATTGTCCCCTTCACAATGGTAAAGATGTCTATCAGGACAGCTTCTGCTTCCTCACAGTGTATGGAACCATAGTCTGTTAGGCCCGTCCCTGTTGGTTTATGACCTCTCGGGTCCAGCAAACCTTTACGCTCTCTCTGGTACTTCCCTGCCCTGGAGCTCAGAGTCCAATGTACTGTACACCTTTTCATCCTTCCCACTCTACCCCCTGCAGACAAACCCACAGGCTACAGATCGAGCATGCGAAGGTCACACCGAGGGATCGTGGATGAGTGCTGCTTCCAAAGCTGTGATCTCAAGTTGTTGGAGATGTACTGTGCAAAGCCCCAGCGTTTGGACAGTTCTGCGCGCATCCAGCGTCACACCGAGAAAGGACAAGTGGTAAGTGTTGCAGTAGAATTAAACATTTCTACTGAGTCGGGTTAGTAACGGTACTGGCTGTGCAACTTACAGTGTGGGGAAGACGAGTCGGCCACTGAGACGAAATCATGCACACTCAAAGAGAACAACCTTCCGCACATAAGAAGCCCAAATGACAGGCCGCACAATCAGTCGGCCATGTGCACACTTACCACATTCTCGCAATTTTGTATACCTCTATCAAATCTCCTCTCCGTCTTCTACATTCTAAAGAACAAAGTCCTAACCTATTCAATCTTTCCTTATAACTCAGGTCCTCCAGACCCAGCAACATTCTTGTAAATTTTCTCTGTCCTCTTTCAACCTTATTTACATCTTCCCTGTAGGTAGGTGACCAAAACTGCACACAATGCTCCAAATTAGGCCTCGCCAATGTTTTAATCAACTTCAACATAACATCCCATCTCTTGTACTCAATGCTGGAGAGAAAAAAATTGAATGGCAGAGCAGGCTTGATGGGCCAAAAGGCCCAATTCTGCTCTTATGTCTTATAAACCTTTTCTATCCATGTATCTGTCCAAATGCCTTTTAAATGTTATTAATGCACCTGCCTCAACCATTTCCATGTGTAGCTTGATTCATATCCACCTTTTGGGTGAAAACCTTGCCCCTCAGGTTCCTACTAAATCTCTCCCCTCTCACTCTGAGCTTATGCCCACAAGTTCTCCATTTCCCAACCCCATGGGAAAGACAGCATGCATTCGCTGTCTTTATGTACCTCAGTTGTAATTGAGGGCACACGTAGTGTGCTGATTAGCACAACACTTTACAGTACAGGCGATCAGGGTTCAATTCTTGCTGCTGCCCGTAAGGAGTTTGTATGTTCTACCCATGACCAATTGGGTTTCCTCTGGGTGCTCCGGTTTCCTGCCACAGTCCAAAGGATGTATCAGTTTGTAGGTTAATCGTCCATTGTAAATTGTCCCATGATTAGGCCGGGGTTAAATCTGGTGATTGCTGGACAGTGCAGTCCAAGGAGCAGGAAGGGCCTATTCCTCGATGTATCTCGATAAATAAATAAAAATAGGATTATCTCTCATTCTGTTACACTACAATAAAAAAACTACTCTTCCTCTCTGTATAACGCCTCTGTCCGTGAATAAGGTCCCGGCCTCTAAGGAGGGAAATAGATAGGCAACACGTCAGGCTGAGACTCTTCATCAGGACTGGAAAGGAAGGGAGAGGAACCCTATGTTCTTCTTCTGGCTCCTGCCCCCTTTTCTCCAGTCCGGAACAAGTATCTTGGCATGAAATGTTGACTATTACCCTCCATAGATGCTACCTGACTTGCTGAGTTCGTCCAGCATTTTGTGTGTGTTGCTCAAGATTTCCAGTATCTGCAAAATCTCTTGTGCTTAATGCCCTACCTGCTCGACCATAACCCAATCCCCCAAATACTGGTAAATTTCTCATAATTATTTTCTGTGCTCTTTCCAACTTAATGGCATCTTTTCTATGTTAAGAAGTCATGGGGGGGGGGGGGGGGTTTCAATATTCAGGTAGATTGGGAAAATTAGGTGGGTGTTGGATCCTAAGAGGGGAAGTTGTTAGAATGCCTATGAGATGGCTTTTTGGAGCAGCTGGCGGTTGAGCCTACAAGGGGAACAGCAATTCTGGATTGGATGTTGTGTAATGAACCAGATTTGATTAGGGAGCTTAAGGTAAAGGAACTCAAAGGAGGTAGTGGTCATAATATGATTGAATTCTCCCTGCAGTTTAAGAAGGAGAAGCTAAAATCGGAAGTATCAGTATTACAGTGGGGTAAAGGGAATTATAGAGGTACAAGAGAGGAGCTGGCCAAATTTGAATAGAAGGGGACACTAGCAGGGGAAATGGCAGAACAGCTGGAGTTTTTGGGAGCAATTTGGAAGGTGTAGGAAATATACATCCCAAAGACAAAGAAGTCCTCTAAAGGGAGGATAAGAGAACCATGGCTGACAAGGAAAATCAAATACAGCATAAAAGCAAAAGAGAGGGAATATAATGGAGCAAAAATTAGTGGAAAGCTAGAAGATTGGGAAGCTTTTCAAAACCAACAGAAGACAACTAAAAAAGCCATAAAGAGAGAAAGGATTAAAAATGAAGGTAAGCTAGCCAAAAATATAAAAGGATACCAAAAGCATTTTCAGATATGTGAAGTATAAAAGAGAGACGAGAGTGGATAGTGGACCACTTTAAACTTATGCTGGAGATGTAGTAATGGAGGACCAAGAAGCGGCAGATGAACTTAAATAAGTATTTTGCATTAATATTCACTGTGGGAGACACTAGCAGTATGCCAGAAATATGAGAGTGTAAGGGACCAGAAGTGAATGTAGTTGCTATTGCTAAGGAGAAGGTGCTTGGGAAGTTGAAAGGTCTGAAGGTAGATAAGTCACCTGCACCAGATGGACTTCACCTCAGGGTTCTGAAAGAGGTAGCTGAAGGGATTGTGGAGACATGAGTAATGATCCTTCAAGAGCTACTAGATTCTGGAATCGTTCTGGAGTACTGGAAAATTACAAATGTCACCCCACTCTTTAAGAAGGGAGGGAAGCAGAAGAAAGGAAATTATAGGCTAGTTATCCTGACTTCAGTGGTTGGAAAGATGTTGGTGTTTATTCTTAAGGATGAGGTTTCAGGGCATTTGGAGGCACATAACAAAATAGGCCAAAGTCAGCATGGTTTCCCCTTAAGAGGAAATCTTGCCTGACAAATCTGTTGGAATTCTTTCAGGAAGATACAGGCAGGATAGAGAATTGGTAGATGTTGTGTACTTGGATTTTCAGAAGGCCCTTGACAAGGTGCTGCACATGAGACTGTTTAACAAGATAAGAGCCCATGGTACTACAGGAAAAGTATAAGCATGGTCAGAAGATCAGCTGATTAGCTGCAAGCAAAGAGTGGAAATAAAGGGGACCTTTTCTGGTTGACTACTGGTGACTAGTGCTGTTCCACAAGGGTCTGTGTTGGGACCGCTCCTTCTCATGTTCTATGTCAATGATTTGGATGATGGAATTGATGACTCTGTGGCAAGTTTATGGACAATACAAAGGTAGGTGGAAGGGCAGGTGGTGTTGAGAAAGCTGGGAGTCTGCAGAAGGACTTAGATTAGAAGAATTGGCAAGGAAGTGGCAGATAGAATATGGTGTAGGGAAGTCCTGCACTTTGGCAGAAGGAATAAAGATGTGGACTATTTTCTAAATGTGGAGAAAATTCAAAATTCAGAGGTGCAATGGGACTTGTGAGTCCTTGTGCAGGATTCCCTGAAGGTTAACTCAGAGGTTGAGTCAGTGCAATGCAAGTTTTGCATTCATTTCGAAAGATCTAGAATATAAAAGCAAGGATGTAATGCTGAAGCTTTTTAAGACATTGGTCAGACTGCACTTGGAGTGTTGTGAGCAGTTTTGGGTCTCTTATCTAACAAAAAGATGTACCGACATTGAAAAGGGTCAAGATGAGGTTCATGAGAATGATCCCTGGAATGAAAGGGTTAACATATGAGAAGTGTTTGATGGCTCTGGGCCTGTAATTGCTGGAGTTCAGAAGAATGAGGGGGGATCTCATTGAAACCTATCAAATATTGAAACCTATCAAACATCCTAGATAGATTAGATGTGGAGAGGATGTTTCTTAGAGTGGAGTGTCTAGGACCAGAGGACACAACCTCAAAATAAAGGGACGTCCATTTAGAATAGAAATGAGGAGGAATTTCTTTAGCCGGAGGATGGTGAATCTGGGAAATTCATTGCCACAGATGGCTGTGGAGACCAAGTCACTGGGTATATTTAAGGCAGAAGTTGACAGGTTCTTGATTAATCAGGGTGTCAAAGGTTACAGGAGAAGGCAGGAGAATTTGAGGATATAATGAGTGCAGTGGATGGAGGGGAACAGGTGGATGTCGTATGCTTGGATTTCCAGAAGGCATTCGATAAGGTGCCGCACAAGAGACTTATAAATAAGATATAGATGCATGGAGTCGGAGGAAGCATATTGGCATGGATAGTTGATAGGTTAACCAATAGAAGGCAGAGAGTTGGTATAAATGGGTGTTTCTCCAGTTGGCAGTCAGTGGTGAGTGGGGTGCCACAGGGATCGGTGCTGGGCCTGCAGCTGTTTACCATTTATATTGATGATTTGGAAGAGGGGACTGAGTGTGTTGTAGCAAAATTTGCTGATGACACTAAACTGAGTGGAAAAGCAAATTGTACAGAGGATGTGGAGAGTCTGCAGAGGGATATAGATAGGTTAAGTGAATGGGCCAAGGTCTGGCAGATGGAATACAACATTCATAAATGCGAGATCATCCACTTTGGAAGGAATAATAGAAGAGCAGATTATTATTTAAATATTGAAAGATTGCAGCATGTTGTTGTGCAGAGGGACTTGGGAGTACTTGTTCATGAATTGCAAAAAGTTGGCTTGCAGGAACAACAGGTTATTAAGAAGGCAAATGGAATGTTGACCTTCATTGCTAGAGGGATTGAATTCAAGAGCAGGGAGGTCATGCTGCAACTATACAGGGTACTGGTGAGGCCGCACCTGGAGTATTGTGTGCAGTTCTGGTCTCCATACTTGAGGAAGGATATACTGGTTTTGGAGGCAGTTCAGAGGAGGTTAACCAGGTTGATTCCAGGGAATTAATGGGTTAACCTATGAGGAAAGATTGAGTCACCTGGGACTATACTCTCTGGAATTCAGAAGAATCAGAGGGGATCTTGTAAAAACACAAAATTTTGAAAGCGATAGATAAGATAGTAGGAAAGTTGTTTCCATTGGTAGGTGAGACTAGAACTAGGGGACATTGCCTCAAGATTCAGGGGAGAAGATTTAGGATGGAGATGAGGAGAAACTGCTTTTCCCAGAGAGTGGTGAATCTGTGGAATTCTCTGCCCAGGGAAGCAGTTGAGGCTTCTTCACTAAATATATTTAAGAAATAGTTAGATAGGTTCTAACATAGTAAGGGACTTAAGGGTTATGGGGAAAAGGCAGGTAGATGGAGCTGAGTTTACAGACAGATCAGCCATGATCTTATTGAATGGTGGTGCAGGCTCGATGGGCCAAATGGCCTACTCCTGCTCCTATTTCTTATGTTCTTATGTTCTAATTTGTTCGAGAGGGATAATAAATCAGCTATGATGGAATGGTGGAGCAGACTTGATGGGCCGAACTGTGTAATTCTGCTCCTATGTCTTATGATGACCAAAGCTCAACCCAGACTCATAATCTCCATCTTTTTGACTTAGTCTAAGATCAATCTAACCCATCCCCCTCCCCCGCTACATTGCCTTCCATTTTTCTTTCATCTAATCACCTCTTAAATGTCCCTAATGTATCTGCCTCTACCACCTTCCTCGACAGCACATTCCACGAACCCACCACTCTCTGTGTTTCTAAAAAAAACCTATCTCTGAGATCCTGCTTATACTTTCTTCGATCACCTTAAAGCAGGGGTTCCCAGTCTTTTTTATGCTACAGACCCCTACCATAACTGAGGGGTCCATGAACCCCAAGATGGGAACCCCCACCTTAAAGTTATGTCACTTCTTCCCTGGGCAAAAGTCTCTGGCTGTCTACTTGATCCGTGCTTCTTACTGTACACCTCTATCAACCTACCTTTCACTCCCAAGAGAAAGGTTCTGACTTGCTCAACCTATCCACATAAGGCATTCTCTCTCCTCCAGACAGCATTCTGGAAAAATGAGATCCTCTTACTTTTCTAAAACCTTGGAAACAAGACTTACATTGTTCGATCTCTTCTCTCCACTTTGTCTAGAGAACCTGGATTGGATTCCTTTGAAAGCAAGTCTATCACTGTTTACATTAGGAGACCAAAACTCTCCATAGCTTTCCAGATCCAGGTCTTGGTCCTTTCCAGGAGCTAAACTGGAGAAGGGCCAAATATGTGCAGGACTCTTGAGGCAACCAACTCAAGTTCACTTGGTTACTGGATGAGGATCGTTTGATGGCTCTGGGCCTGAACGCACTGGAGTTTAAAAGAATCAGGGCAGAATTAGGGAGATCTCATTGAAACCTACCAAATATTGAAAAGCTTAGATAGAGTGGATATGGAGAGGATGTTTCCTATGGTGGGTGAGTCTAGGGCCAAAGGACACAGCATCAGAATAGAAGGAAGTCCTTGTTGAACAGAAGTTAAGAGGAATTTCTTTAGCCAGATGATTGTTAATCTGTAGAATTCATTGCCACAGATGCCTGAGGTATCATTGGGTACATTTAAACCGAGGTTGCTGGGTTCTGAATTAGTCAGGGTGTCAAAGGTTATAAGGAAAAGAAAGGAGAATGGGTTTGAGAGGGATAAGAAATCAGCCATGATGGAATGGTGGAGCAAACAAATTGTGTTCCTATGCCTGTGGTTTCATGGTCTTATGATCCTAATATCTTTCTTCTTCCTCTGGTGTTATAGGAGACCCTCTGGAAGAATCCCAGCCGAGCTAATGCCAGTACTGTCAACAGGAATTATCGGATTTGACATTGGAAGATGTGTGCTGGGTGGACTACGTTTGGTGGTCTTTGTGTAAACATTGCCAATGATGGAGGCACTCTCTGGTCACAAGTTATTGAAGGATTCTGATCAATACACGAACTCTCTCTGTAGAATGTGTGTCATACTCCATGTAATCGCTATTCATGGAAGGCGGCCACTTTCGTCGTTGTGGGGTGAAGTGTACGAATGGACAAGTAATGAGTTTTGTTTCTACAAGTGCGCCTTTCCAAGCGCATTCATTGTCCACAGAACCACCACCTCCACGTACCTAAGGCAACAAAGATGTAGAACTCATTTGAATTTGTGCCTTATTATTGTTCTCTTTAATATTATCTGTGAATTGGACTAGATTGAGCCATGGACAATGCTTGGTATTACAAGCCAGCTTCTATGTAACAAACAATCTGTTGAGAGAGACCTATGGATCAAGCAAAATCTGTGGAAGGAAAGGGATTGTCAAAACCTTGCATCAGGATTGGGAATGGAGTGGGAAGATAGCCAATACTGAGCCAAGAGAGGCAGAAGTTGGACATTATAATGTCTTTCCTATCACAGAAGCTGCTCAACCTGCTGAGTTCCTCCAGCAGATTGTTTGTTGCTCCAGATGTCAACATCTGGATTCTCTGTTGTCACAAGTTTTATCCATGTTTGAAAAGCATTCAAGTTGGGAGTGCTCTTAAGAGATTAATACTTTTGATCTCTACACTGGAAGGGCAGAGTGATGGATGAAGTGAGATGAAATGAATGGGACCATGCGAATAAGGATCAAGTTTGGGGTGCTGCTAACAAGCAGGTGTGACACATATGTGTGACAATATGGTAACTGGGCTGCTCACCAGAAAAATGCCGGTCAGGTTTCAAGTACTTTCAATATTTGTACTCTTAAGTGGACTGTTGACACAGGTTGATGAGTATTGCTGATAACCTGAAAAAAATGTGAGATTAACTGATCTTTGCTCCTTCATTGGTAAAATTCCCTAACTTGTAATTTGTATCCAAAGGGCAACTTTCTAAATGTGTTCTGCAGCCTCAATCTCTGACATTGATTCACTCTCCTGGTGAGACTCCAGGTAGAGAATAGACCATAGCTCCCAAAACATGAAGATGACAATTCAAATTAATCCATCTTTCTCTTTTCCATGGTGTGAACATTGGATAGCTAGAAGCGAGCTCATTAAACTCCAATACGACATGACTCAACTTTGCAATCACTGTCCTGTCCAACCAAGTGGACCATCAGGATTTTGAGCTGCACTAGGTTTTTGATTCCCGTTAAGGGTGTACGTTGGGGCCCAGGGCTGGTGAGATTGGACTTTGACAGAAAGGAGATGGTGAATCTGCATTCCCATGTTTTACACTACTCTCAATTTTATTCTATTTCTCTGTAAACTAGTGCTCAATGCAAGCTGAATTCCAATATCCTGTCAGCTTTATAATCTTGTGCTAGCCTCTGAACTCATCCCACTGCAGGCTTAGTGGGGCTGACACTATGATCTGTAGAAGATACCAGTTTTGTACATGAGGTGGTCACCACCTACCAGGGAACAAATTTTAGCATCAGAATCATGCTTATTACCAGTTTTATACGATAAATATGTTACTTCATGGTAGCAGTGCAATACATCAAATTACTATAAGAAATATACTGTATATCTATAAAAGAAGTCGTGGAGAAACAGCGCTGAAGGTGACATAATACACCTGGCTTCATGGTCTGAAATCAGATGGTGGAGGGGAAGAAGCTGTTTCTAAAATTTTGAGTGTGTCTTTAAACTCCTGCCTGTTGGTAGCAATGAGCCGAGGGCATGTCCTGGGTGATGGGGGTCCTTATTGATGGATGCCACCTTTCTGAGGCATCGCCTTTCGAAGATGTCCTCGATGGTCTGGAGGCTATTGCCTATGATGGAGCTGACTGAATCTACAACCCTCCACATCTTTTTGCCGATCCTGTGCATCGGAGCCTCCATAACAGATGGTGATGCAACTGGTCAGATTGCTCTCCAAGGTACATCTGTAGAAATTTACTAGAGTCTTTCATGACCTACCAAATCCCCTCAATATTCTCAAACATTTGCACTATATTCACTCTTTGCTCTTCCTACAGTGCTGGAGAACCTTTTAAAGAGATGTTCTTTACATTATGTAGCAGATGTCAAAGTCCAAACTGGTGTGCAAACAGGGTGATGACAGTGTAACCCGTAACCCTGCTGTAAATAGTTTGTGATGGGGCTGATATAAGAACCTGCTTGTTTTAGAGGTCGACATTTTGTGTATGGGAGGGAACATAGTTTATTTGCAATGTGATGTTCTATCTGTTCAATACAAAGGTGCTATTATGTTGTTTGTTTGTGAATTTGACCTTAAGAGCAATATGTTTCATGTAACAGAATGCTGAAACTTCATTTCAGATGTTGACAAATAGTAGATGTGACCAACTTTGGTTAGAATTCGTCCTGCACTGGGTTACACAGTGAGCTCCTATATCGTCACCAACCTCTCGGCCCACACAGTGAGGTTTCCGTTTGAGAGGCCCTTTCCTGAACGATGAAGAACCAACTCTATCAGTGTGCGCTCGCAGGACTGTATCCACTGTGACAGAGAGAGTTGCTGTTCCTCAGCTCCTGGGGCAATTCCTGAGCCTGCCGCCCACCACTCCTGGGTGAGTCGGTGCCCACAACCATTGTGACAGAGAGAGTCAGACTTGGGTCCAGTCCTGCAAGCACGCACCATAACAGAATGACTCTGCTAATAATGGACCCAGCAGAGTCCTACTGCATTGGAGAGAATGGTTGGTCTGGCGGTGTCACCCAGTCGTCCCTCTGAGTCTCTGTCTCTGTTGGTGTTCCTATGCCTAACCTCTTAATTCCGTCTTTTCCTGGGGATTCTGCCGTTCCTCAGGTCCTGGGTGGAGCAGTGAGCCTGCTGTCTGCCGCTCCTCGATTGAGTTGGTGCCCACAGTTGCTGTGACAGAGAGTCTGGTGGTCCTCCACACTTGGACCCAATGCTGTAACACCACCATGACACAAATCACTGGTCTGTTCAGGCATTCTATCAGGCAGATGAACCTCACTAGCAAAGTTAACCTTGGAGGCCTAGGTAGATGTGGGCCGTCCCCTTGAGCTGCTTCAGTCCCCTTCCTGAGCCAATCTAGCTTTGCTTCTTTGCAATAATGTTTTATTCCAAAATGTCCCATTTTCTAGACTTTGGTCAATAACCTTGTAAACATTTCCAGTCCATGTACCTAGCATGATAGGTTCATAGAACATTACAGCACAGAAATAGGCCCTTTGTCCCATCTAGTCCACACCAAAACATGAACCTCCCTAGTCCCATTGACCTGCATCTGGACCATAGACCTCCATACCTCTTCCATCCATGTACTGTACCTATTCAAACTTCTCTTAAGTGTTGAAATTGAACCTGCATCCTCCACTTCCACTGGCAGCTCATTCCACACTCTCACCTGTCCATGGGATTGTCATCATTCAATGAACAAGAATGTCTCCTCTTTGGATGCTGGCATTGATTTCCAATGTTAATGCAACTGAAATGACATGAAAAATTCTCAGTATCACTAAACCAGTCATTCCCAGAACTTGATCAGTTAAATTTATCTTGGCTTCACTGTAATTTTTTTATCTTTGCTGGTGACTCAGTGATTCAGGAACAACTTCTTCCTCTCTGCCATCTGACCTCTGAATGGACATTGATCCCACGAACACTACCTCACTATGTTTTTGCACTGCTTATTTAATTTAACTATTATATATATATATACATACTCATACAGTATATATTGCAAACTCACTGTTTGTTCTACTATTATATATTGCATTGTACTGCTGCTGCAAAGACAATAAATTTCACGATATATACCATTGATATTAAACCTGATTCTGATATTGTCAGGAGCAGAGTCAGAATCAGCTTTAATATCACCATCATGTGCTGTGAAATGTGATGTTTTGCAGCAGCAGTACATTGCAATACCTAATAATAAAAAACTGTAAGTTTCGACCAGAAGTATAAATGGAATAAGCCGTGTGAAATAAGAGAAAACGCAGTAGTGAGGTTGGGAAATCCGACGGTGGAGGGGAAGCAGCTGTTCCTGAAACGTTGAATTCTGGCGTGTCACCAGAATTTATCATAGATAGCATACAGCATTAGAGCTCAGTAAAGGCCTTGCAGCCCACAATGTTGTGCCAACCTTTTAGCCTACTCCAACATCAATTTAACCTGTTCCTCCCAGATAGCCCTCCATTTTTCTAAGAAACAATGTCTCTATATAAGAGTTTCTTAAATGACTCTAGTGTATCTGACTCTACTATCGCCACTGGCAGGGTGTTCCATGCACCCGCTACTCGCTGTGTAAAAAAAACTACCTCTGACACCACCCCTATACTATCCCCCAATCACCTTCAAATTATGACCCTCATGTTTGCCATTCTCCACTGGGAAAAAGTCTCTGGCTAGCCACTTGATCTGTGCCTCTTATCATCTTGTACGCCTCTCATCCTCCTCTGCTCTGAAAGGAAAAGCCCCAGCTCACTCAACCTATCCTCATAAGGCATGCTCTCAAAACCAGACAGCATCCTAGTAAATCTCCTCTGCTCCCTCTCTCTAAAGCTTCAAATTCTTCCTGTAATGAGGTGAGAACCGAGCACAGTATGAGGGGTAAGAGAGTAGAGTTTTAGATGAGGAAAGATGGCCAGTAGTTGGGTTGAAGCTTGATAGTATAGGGCTAATCAGCCTGTTTCTGCATTGAATGCACATTTGGTAGTTCGATTTAGATTCAAAGTCTCTGCCATGCCAGTAACAGCATTCCCTGGGAAAGTCAGTAAGTGATTGGAAAAAAAGAGAGAATGAAATGGACTTGGATTTGATGAAAATGTTATTTCAAAATTTTGAATATCAAGCCATTGATTTGACTAAAAGACCTAAAACTCCCAACTGATTCAGCATTGCTCAGTGAGAAGGAACTATCAGCCTTCTATTAGAAGCAGCAGATCCGAGGCAAGGAAGAGTTGTGGCGTTGGAACCCAGGCCCGAGAATGAGGAACAAGTCAATGTTTGGCTGATTTAGGCACTGGCCTTAATCGAGGCAGCAGGGCCCAGGCTTTAGAGTGTACTGAAGTGGCGGGCATAGACCCGAGAGCAAGGAATGAGTCCATATCAGAATCAGAATCAGACTTTAATCGCCAAGTACCTATGCACATACAAGGAATTTACTTCTGGCAGATGTTGTCTCTCTGCTCATAACAATAATAATGATAAATATAAATGAAAATATAGATTATACATACAGGTAGTGCAATCCAAGTAATAGTTAGCCGACAGTTAACCGGCAGTTAACTGTTCAGCAAAGTGACCGCAGTAGGGAAAAAACTTCTCCAGTGCCTATTAGTCTTAGTCTGGAGGGATCTGAAGCGCCTACCAGACGGAAGCAGATCAAACAGTCCATGCGCAGGATGGGAGGAGTCCTTTATGATGTTCCCCGCCCTCTTCTTCAACCTGGAAGAGTACAGGTCCACAATTTGTCCAATTTAAGCATAGGGCCAGATTAAAAAGGACAGGAAGCAGAGGAGGGGGATGGTCTAGTGTTTGGCTTGCTACTCCACAAGGTTTACTCGTCTCTGCTGAACTGAAGCTGTGATCTGCAACCAACGGGCTCCTACACCAACTGCAGTAATGACTGGCTTCTTGGCTGTGAACTCACTTCTGTGAATTTTACTTGCTTACTTCTGATTGTTTGCACGATTTGTTCTTTTTTTTTGCACATCGGCTGTCTGTCTTCTTCATCAATGGGTTTTATTGGGTTTCTTTGTTTAGTGGCTGCCTGTAAGGAGACGAATCTCAAGGTTGCATATAGTATACATTCCTCGTTAATAAATGTACTTTGAACTTTGGTCTTCTATCTGTATCTGGCCTCGTTCGCCGCAGGAGTAACCTGCCGTGGGCAGCCCGTCAGTTCTAGGAGAGCTAAGGTGGGAGAAACAGAACAGTGCAGCCACACCCTGAGAATTTAAATGCAAACCAGATGCATCACGGTAAATACTTCCATCACTGTTTACCGTTCATGACTACAATTCTCAAGTGAAATTTTCTGTGAATATTTTTCATCTCGATAGATTGGATGTGGAGAGGATGTTTCCTATGGTGGGAGAGTCTAGGACCTGAGGACACAGTCACAGAACAGAGGGCTGCCCCTTTAAAATAGAGCTGAGGAGTTTCTTAAGGCAGAGGGTAGTGAATCTGTGGAATTCATTGCCGCAGGTGGCTGTGGAGGCCAAGTCATTGGGTGTATTTAAGGCAGAGGTTGATAGATTCTTGATTGGTCAGGGCATGAAGGGATACAGGGAGAAGGCAGATTGCGTTTGAGAGGGATCAGCCATGATGAAATGGCAGAGCAGGCTCGAGGGGTAAATGTTCTAATCCTGCTTCTACATCTTAAGGTTTTATAACAGACACCATTGGGAGGTTGGCTAAGTAAAACTCTTCAATATTCTTTTGTTGTTAGTGGTTGATTTGATTTATAATAAATTTAGATTATTTATCTTTTATTTATTTATTGAGATACAGCACAGAATATGCCCTTTCCGCCATTCGATCCACGTCACCCAGCAATCACCTATTTAATAGACAATAGACAATAGGTGCAGAAGTAGACCATTCAGCCCTTCGAGCCTGCACCGCCATTTTGAGATCATGGCTGATCAATTACTATCAATACCCGGTTCCTGCCTTGTCCCCATATTCCTTGATTCCCCTATCCATAAGATACCTATCTAGCTCCTTCTTGAAAGCATCCAGAGAATTGGCCTCCACTACCTTCCGAGGCAGTGCATTCCAGACCCCCACAACTCTCTGGGAGAAGAAGTTTTTCCTTAACTCTGTCCTAAATGACCTACCCCTTATTCTCAAACCATGCCCTCTGGTACTGGACTCTCCCAGCATCTGGAACATATTTCCTGCCTCTATCTTGTCCAATCCCTTAATAATCTTATATGTTTCAATCAGATCCCCTCTCAATCTCCTTAATTCCAGCGTGTACAAGCCCAGTCTCTCTAACCTCTCTGCGTAAGACAGTCCAGACATCCCAGGAATTAACCTCGTGAATCTACGCTGCACTTCCTCTACAGCCAGGATGTCCTTCCTTAACCCTGGAGACCAAAACTGTACACAATACTCCAGGTGTGGTCTCACCAGGGCTCTGTACAAATGCAAGAGGATTTCCTTGCTCTTGTACTCAATTCCCTTTGTAATAAAGGCCAACATTCCATTAGCCTTCTTCACTGCCTGCTGCACTTGCTCATTCACCTTCAGTGACTGATGAACAAGGACTCCGAGATCTCTTTGTATTTCTCCCTTACCCAACTCTACACCGTTCAGATAATAATCTGCCTTCCTGTTCTTACTCCCAAAGTGGATAACCTCACACTTATTCACATTAAACACCATCTGCCAAGTATCTGCCCACTCACCCAGCCTATCCAAGTCACCCTGAATTCTCCTAACATCCTCATCACGTCACACTGCCACCCAGCTTAGTATCATCAGCAAATTTGCTGATGTTATTTTCTATGCCTTCATCCAAATCGTTAACGTAAATGGTAAACAGCTGTGGTCCCAATACCGAGCCCTGTGGCACCCCACTAGCCACCACCTGCCATTCCGAGAAACACCCATTCACCGCTACCCTTTGCTTTCTATCTGCCAACCAGTTTTCTATCCATGTCAATACCTTCCTCCCGATGCCCTGAGCTTTGATTTTACCCACCAATCTTCTATGTGGGACCTTATCAAATGCCTTCTGAAAATCGAGGTACATTACATCCACTGGATCTCCCCCGTCTAACTTCCTGGTTACATCCTCGAAAAACTCCAACAGTTTAGTCAAGCATGATTTACCCTTGGTAAATCCATGCTGGCTCAGCCCAATCCTATCACTGCTATCTAGATATGCCACTATTTCATCCTTAATAATGGACTCTAGCATCTTCCCCACCACCGATGTCAGGCTGACAGGTCGATAGTTCTCTGTTTTCTCCCTCCCTCCTTTCTTAAAAAGTGGTATAACATTAGCCATTCTCCAATCCTCAGGAACTGATCCTGAATCTAAGGAACATTGGAAAATGATTACCAATGCATCCACAATTTCCAGGGCCACCTCCTTTAGTACCCTAGGGTGCAGACCATCTGGACCTGGGGATTTGTCAGCCTTCAGTCCCATCAGTCTTCTCATCACCGTTTCCTTCCGAATGTCAATCTGTTTCATTTCCTCTGCTACCCTATGTCCTTGGCCCATCCATACATCTGGGACATTGCTTGTGTCTTCCTTAGTGAAAACAGATCTAAAGTACTCATTAAATTCTTCTGCCATTTCTCTGTTTCCCATAACAATTTCACCCAATTCATTCTTCAAGGGCCCAACATTGTTCTTAACTATCTTTTTTCTCTTCACATACCTAAAAAAGCTTTTGCTATCTTCCTTTATATTCCTGGCTAGCTTGCATTCGTACCTCATTTTTTCTCCCCGTATTGTCTTTTTAGTTAAGTTCTGTTGTTCCTTAAAAACTTCCCAATCATCTGTCCTCCCACTCACCTTAGCTCTGTCATATTTCCTTTTTTTTAATGCTATGCAATCTCTGACTTCCTTTGTCAACCACTGTGGCCCCTTTCCCCCCTTTGAATCCTTCCTTCTCTGGGGGATGAACTGATTTTGCACCTTGTGCATTATTCCCAAGAATACCTGCCATTGCTGTTCCACAGTCTTTTCTGCTAGGCTATCCGTCCAGTCAACTTTGGCCAGCTCCTCCCTCATGGCTCCATAGTTTCCCCTGTTCATCTGCAACACTGACACCTCCGATCTGCCCTTATCCTTCTCAAATTGCAGATAAAAGCTTATCATATTATGATCACTACCTCCTAATGGCTCCTTTACTGCAAGATCGCTTATCAAATCCTGTTCATTACATAACACTAGATCCAGAATAGTCTTGTCCCTGGTCGGCTCTCGTACAAGCTGTTCCAAGAATGCATCCCGTAGGCTCTCTACAAACTCCCTATCCTGTGGTCCAGCATCAACCTGATTCTCCCAGTTCACCTGCATGTTGAAATCCCCCAAAACTACTGCGACATTACCTTTGCCACATGCCAATGTTAACTCCCTATTCAACTTGCACGCAATATCCATGCCACTGTTTGGTGGCCTGTAGACAACACCCATTTGGGTCCTTTTGCCCTTACTGTTCCTCAGTTCTATCCACACAGACTCTACTTCTCCTGACCCTATGTCCCCCCTTGCAAAGGACTGAATCTCATTCCTCATCAACAGGGCCACCCCACCCCCTTTGCCCACATTTCTGTCCCTACGATAGCACGTATACCCTTGTACATTCATTTCCCAGGTCTGATCTCCCTGCAGCCATGTCTCCGTTATCCCAACAACATCATAGTTACCCATTCGCACCTGGGCTTCAAGCTCATCCACCTTATTCCTGACACTTCGTGCATTCAGATATAGAATTTTTAACCCATTTCTCCTCTCTCTGTTTGAATCGCTGCCTATTGTGCTTAACCCAGCTCCCCAAACTCCCATCGGGCTATACACCCCTAGAATTTTGCTGTCCTTCCTAAATTTACTTATTCTTTCAACACATTTAACTCAATTTTCCATCAGACCATCCCCCTGTACATGAATCCTCCTTATCACTTGTTCCGCCCCACCTTCCTCTACTACACACTTAATATTCCGGAACCGTGTAGTCCCCACCTGTCCTTTATTCTTCCTCTCGCTATCCTCTCGCACATTCTGGATCCCGGCCCCCTGCAAATTTAGTTTAAACCCCCCCAAGAAGCACTAGCAAACTTCCCTGCAAGAATGTTAGTACCGCTCCAGTTCAGGTGTAAACCGTCCCTTCGGAACAGATCCCACCTTCCCTGGAACAAGGTCCAATTATCTACAAACCTGAAGCCCTCCCTCCTGCACCATCCTCTCAACCACGTATTAATCTTTATAATCTTTCTGTTCCTTGCCTCACTCGCACGTGGCACAGGTAGCAATCCTGAGATTGTTACTCTGGAGGTCCTGCCCTTCAGCTTCGCACCTAACTCCCTGAACTCCCTACGCAGGACCCTCTCACTCATCCTACCCATGTCATTGGTCCCTACATGGACCACAACATCTGGATTCTTGCCCTCCCTTTCGAGAATAACCTGCATCCAATCTGAGATGTCTCGGACCCCGGCACCAGGGAAGCAACATACCATCCGAGACTCCCGATCTTTCCCACAAAATCTCCTATCCGCCCCTCCGACTATAGAATCCCCTATCAATACCGCTCTCTTCTCTTCCCTCCTCCCCTTCCTAGTCGAGGGTCCAACCTCAGTGCCAGAGACAGGACCACTGCAGCTTGTTCCTGGTAGGTCATCCCCACCAACAGTATCCAAAACGGTATACTTATTGTTGATGGGAATGGCCACAAGGGTGCTCTTCTCTCTCTGTCTGCTCCCCCTGCCTCTCTTGACTGTCACCCATTTGCCTACCTCCTGTCTTTTCGGTGTGACTACCTCCCGATAACTCTTATCTATCTCTGCCTCTGCCTCCCGAATGATCCGTAGTTCATCCAGCTCCTGCTCCAATTCCCTAACTCGGTCTGATAGGAGCTGCAGCTGGATGCAC
This sequence comes from Hemitrygon akajei, assembly GCF_048418815.1. Taxonomy (NCBI): domain Eukaryota; kingdom Metazoa; phylum Chordata; class Chondrichthyes; order Myliobatiformes; family Dasyatidae; genus Hemitrygon; species Hemitrygon akajei. The sequence goes on from NC_133133.1 coordinate 173,487,114, forward strand.
CTATTGCAGGTGTGGTCATCAGGGACAACTGTGTTGACCCTGACCTCCCACATACTGCATACGGAGCACACCACTGCTCTAACTGTCTCCCCCATTACCTGATCCTAGATTAGTCAGAATAAATGAAAAATCTAGCCTAATCACAGGAAAATTTACAAAGACCAATTAACCTACCAACTGGTATATTTTTGGATTGTGGGAGGAAACTAGAGCACCTCGAGAAAGCCCACACAGTCACGGGGAGAACGTATAAACTCCTTACAGGCAGCGGCAGGAATTGAACCGAGGTCACCTATATCGGAAAGTGTTGTGCTAACCAGTACACTACCATGCCATCCCAGCTGGCTCTTGTGCACAGTGGCCTGTGGGATAAATTTACTCTCAGTAGCCACATCATATATATTTTTTTTCTGTAGCTGTAGCCCATTCATTTCAAGGTGTGACGGGTTGTGCATTCAGAGATGCTCTTCTGTTCTCTATCGTTGTAACACGTGGTTATTTGAGTTACTGTCATTTTCCTGTCAGCTTGAACCAGTCTGGCCGTTCTCCTCTGATCACCCTCATTAATGAGGTGTTTTCACCCACAGGACTGCTGCTCACTGGATATTTTCTTTTTTTGCACCATTCTTTATAAACTCTAGAGACTGATGTGCATGAAAATCTCAACAGATCAGTAGTTTCTCAGATACTCAAACCATCCATTTGGCACCAATGGTCAAAGCCACTTAGGTTATATTTTTCCCCATTCTGAACATCTTGAACCTCTTGACCATGTTTGCATGCTTTTGTGTATTGCGATGCTGCCACTTGATTGGCTGATTAGATGTTTGCATTGATGAGTGTGTGTACAGGTGTACCTAATAGAGGGGCCACTGAGTGTAGAACACTACAGCACAAAACAGGCTCTTTGGCCCACAGTGTTGTGCCAACATTTTAACCAACTCTAAAATCAATCTAGCTCTTCTCTGCTACATATCCTTCCATTTTTCTTCATCCATGTCCCTATCTAAAGGTTCCTTAAATAACCCTAATGTATCTACCACCACCCCTAGCAGTGTATTCCACACACCCACCACTCTCTGTATAAAAACCTACTTAGCTCTGATATCCCCTCTATACTAATCACCTTAAAGTTATGTCCCCTGGTGTTACCCATTTCTACCCTAGGCAAAGGTATGTTTATCCACTTGATCAATGCTTCTTATCATCTTGCCCACCTCTATCAAGTCAATGTAAGAGAAGTTTGGATAGGAGCATAGATGGGAGAGTTGTGGAGCGCTATCGTTCATGCGCAGGTGGATAGGGTTAGGCAGAATCACAGTCTGACACAAACCAGTTGGGTCGTTTCTGTACCGGAGTACTTTTATGATTTTATGTTCTATAGACAACCTGTCATCCCTCTGATCTGTTCACGTCACATCAGATATATTAAACAAAACCATTGGGCTTTTGCCAAACATGTTCATTCCATGTACTTGATCTCTCCATCAATGGGAACAGTTTTTTCTCTTCACTCCCCCCACCCTCAACAATATTTTAAATATTTCTATCAGATCTATCCCTTGCAATCTCCTTTATTTTAAGAACAACCAGTCTGTCTGTCCTACTGCAGCCCATTATTCCTGGAATCGGTTGTGTAAGTCTTTTTACCCCCTCTACAAAGCCATAAGGCCATGAGGCACAGGAGCAGAAAAGGCCATTTGGCCCATTGAGACATTCTATCATGGCTGACTTACCCCTCTCAACAGCTTTCTCCTGCTTTCTCCTCGTAACCCTTACAAACCAAGAATCTATCGAACTTCACTTTAAATATACTCAATGACTTGGCCTCCACAGCCATTTATAGCAATGAATTCCACAGACTCACACTCTCAAGATAAATACATTCCACCCCACCTCTGTTCCAAATGGTCACCCTTCTATTCTGAGTCTATACCCTCTGATCCTAGACTCCTCCACTGTGGGAAACATCTTCTCCACATACACTTTGTCTAGGCTTTTCAGTATTTGATAGGCCTCGTTGAGATACCCCCCATTCTTTTAAACTGCAGTGAGTACAAAACAATGTTCATCTTTTCAGTCCCGGGATCATTCTCATGAACCTCCTCTGGACTCTCTCCAACATCAGTGCATCCTTTCTTAGAGAAGGGGCCCAAAACTGCTCACAATACTGCAAGTGTGGCCTTATAAAGCCTCAGCATTGCATCCTTGCTCGTATCTTTTTTGGGATAGTGTAGTGGTTATCGTAACACTACTACAGCACCAGTGACTTGGGTTCAGTTCCTGCCACTGTCTGTATGTTCTCCCTGTTGTCGTGTGGATTTCCTCAGGGTGCTTCAGTTTCTTCTCACATCCCGGATTAGAAGACTAATTGGTTACGTGGGTGTAATTAGACAGTGCAGGCTCGCTGGGACAGTGGGGTCTGTTACCGTGCCATATCTCTAAATATAGTAAATATTCTAGTCCTCTTGAAATGAATGCTAACATTGCGTTTGCCTACCTTCCCATGACTCAACCTGCAGTTAACCTTCATGTCTCTGCAAATGTCAGGGCTCAGAAATGGACACCATTCTCCAACTGTGCCTGAAACAGTATTTTAGAAAGTTCACTATGATTTCTTTGCTCTAGTACAGGATGCTAGTCATGATAAAGGGTCTCAGCGGTTTGTTCCTCTCTGTAGATGGTGCCTGGATTGCTCAGTTCATCCAGCATTTTGTGTGTGTAACCCTGGCCACAGATTATATGTTTTTTTTAAACTGCTTTCTCAATCTGCCATGCCATCTTGAGCAAGCTATGTACATGGGCGGAACGATAGCATAGTGGTTAGCACAGTGCTAATCCAGTGCCAGTGACCAGGGTTCAATTCCTGCTGCTGTCTGAAAGGAGTTTGCACGCTATCATTTTAATGTGATTGGGAAAAAGTTTAGGGGGATGTCAGAGGAGAGTTTTTACACAGAGAGTGTGGTTCGCCCTGTCAGGGGTAATGGTAGAGGTAGATAGATTAGTGAGATATAAGAGACTTAGATAGGAACATGGATGATAGAACAATGGAAGGTTATGTGGAGGGGGAGGGAAGTGTTGGACTGATCTTGGAGTAGGTTAAATGGTTGGCACAACATCGTGGGTTAAAAGGCCTGTACAGATCTACATTCTATGTTCTAACTAGATATGGTGCCTATAAAAAGTATTCATCACACCCCCCAGAAGTTTTCATGTTTCATTGTTTTACAATGTTGAATCACAATAGATTTAATTTGGCTTTTTTTGACACTGATCAACAGAAGACGACTCTTTCGTGTCAAAGTGAAAATAGATCTCTACAATGTGATCTAAATTAATTACAAATATAAAACACAAAATAATTGGTTGCATTAATATTCACCCCTTTTAATGACATACCAAATAGAAGCCACATAATTAGTTAAATGGAGATCACCTGTGTGCAGTCAAGGTGGTTCAATCACTTCATTGCAGTAAAGTTATACTTGTATCAGGAAGGTCCAACCACTGGTGAGTCAGTATCCTGGCAAAAACTACACCATGAAGACAAAAGAACACTCCAAGCAACTCCATGAAAAGTTTATTGAAAAGCACAAGTCAGGAGATGGATACAAGAAAATTTCCAAGTCACTGAATATTCCTTGGAGTACAGTTAAGTCAATCATCAAGAAATGGAAAGAATATGGCACAGCTGTAAATCTGCCTAGAGCAGGCCTTCCTCAAAAACTGAGTGACTGTGCAAGAAGGGGACGAGTGATGGAGGTCACCAAGAGACCGATAACAACTCTGGAGGTTACAAACTTCAGTGGCTGAGATGGGCAAGACTGCGGATACAACAGCTGTTGCCCGGGTGCTTCACCAGTCACAGCTTTATGGGAGAGTGGCAAAGAGAAAGTCACTGTTGAAAAAAACTCACATGAAATCTCAGCTAGAGTTTGCCAGAGGCATGTGGGAGATGCCGAAGTCAGGTGGAAGAAGTTTCTATGGTCTGATGAAACCAAAGTTGAGCTTTTTGGCCATCAGACTAAAAGCTATGTTTGGTATAAGCCGAACAGTGGACATCATCAAAAACACACCATCCCTACCGTGAAGCATGGTGCTGGCTGCATCATGCTGTGGGGATGCTTCACTGCAGCAGGCCCTGGAAGGCTTGTGAAGGGAGAGGGTAAAATGAATGCAGCAAAAATACAGGGAAATCCTGGTGGAAAACCTGATGCAGTCTGCAAGAGAACTGCGACTTGGGAGAAGATTTGTTTTCCAACAAGACAATGACCCCAAGCATAAAGCCAAAGCTACACAGGAATGTTTTAAAAACAACAAAGTTAATGTCCTGGAGTGGCCAAGTCAGAGACCAGACCTCAATCCAATTGAGAATTTGTGGCTGGACTTGAAAAGGGCTGTTCACTCACAATCCCCATGCAATCTGACAGAGCTTGAGAGTTTTGTAAAGAAGAATGGGGAAAAATTGCAGTGTCCTGACATGCAAAGCTGATGTAGACCTATCCACGCAGACTCAAGGCTGTAAATGCTGCCAAAGATGCATTTACTGAATACTGACTTGAAGGGGGTGAGTAATTATTCAATCGATTATTTTTTTGTTTAATAATTGTAATAAATTTAGATCAATTTGTAGAAAATTGTTTTCACTTTGAAATGAAAGAGTCTTTTCTGTTGATTGGTGTCAAAAAAAGCCAAATTAAATCCACTGTGATTCAATGTTGTAAAATAATAAAACATGGAAACTTTCAAGGGAGTGAATACTTTGTATGTGGGCCAAGGATAGGCAAATGGCTTTCAACCCAGAGAATGCTGACATATTGTAATTTGGGAGATCAAACCAGAGTGCACGAATACGTTGACTGGAAGGGCCCTGGGGAATGTTATGGAACAGAGGGGCCTCAGAGTAGAAGTCCGTGGTTCGCTGAGAGCAGTGTCTCAGGTAGAGAGAGCGGGCAGTGAAGAAGAAGCTGGAAAGTTATGTAAGATGGTGAGGTCACAATTAAAGTATTAGGTATATTTTGATCACCCTGTTACAGGAAAGATGTTAGTAAACTAAAGAGAGTGCAAGAAAGATTTACTAAGACTTTGCCCGGACTTGGGGACCTGAGATATGAGAGGTTGTGGAGTCTAAGACTTTATTCTATGGAAGAGAGGAAATTGAGGAGTGACCTGATAGAGGCGTACACAATCATGAGAGGGATTGACTGGGAGAAAGCAAAGTCTTTTTGCCAGGGAGAAGATGCTAAAAACAAGAGGGCACAGGTTTAAGGTCAGAGGCGAGAGATTTAAAAAGGCCATCAGGGACAGCTTCTTCACTCAGAGGGCAGTGTGTATTTGGGAATGAACTGCCAGAAATAGTGGTTGAGATGGGCATGTTAGCAACTTTTAAAGTTCATTTAAATAAGTACATGGACAAGAGAGGTTAAGAGGGCTATAGACCAAACGCGGGCAGATGGGACTAGCTCACTGGACATGGACAAGTTGTGGAGCAGACTCAGTGGGCCAAATAGCCTTAATTTGCTCCTGTGCCTTATGGTCTAAACAGCCTGTTTCTGTGTTGTACGATTGTATGACATCAAATAACCCCTTTATACTGCAGCCTTCCACTTTACACCAATGCAAAGGCCCCCATTGCATGAGGTAATGTATTGGCATGAATCAAAGGGAGGCAGGCCAAACAAGAAACCGAGTCGGCACAAATGGGACTGTTTTTGATTCGGAAAGTGGAAGCAGTGTTCTACAGGGATTGCTGCTGGGGCCTCTTCTTTTCACTATTTATATAGATGAGAGATGTACACTACGCATTGAGAAGAGCGTAGCTCACTCTGCTGAAAAGTATAAAGATAAATAGTTGTGAGTTGTGAAAAGAACATGTGTCTACACACACACACACACACACACACACACACACACACACACACACACACACACACACACACACACACACACACACACACACACACACACACACACACACACACACACACACACACACACACACACAATTCCACAAAATGCTGGACGAGCTCAGCAGCTCAGGCACCATCTACAGAGAGGAATAAACTACCAACGTTTTGGGTCTTCATCAGTCCTCACGCCTTGGATCCTGTACACGAGCAAAGAGCGTGGGTCAACTTTCCTAGGACACCATTTCGGCCACGGCTGGGGAATGGTGTCCAGTTCTGGGTGTTGGACATTAGCAAAGATGTAAAGGTTAACTTGCAGGTTGGGTCTGTGGTAGGAAGGCAAATGCAATGTTGGCATTCATTTCAAGAGGGAACTGAAGCACCCGGAGGTAATCCACACAACCACAGGGAGAACAGGAGAACGTATAAACTCCATCCAGACAGCGCCAGAATTGAACCTGGGTCACTGGCGCTGATTTGGTTTTCTTTTTAAAGAGTTGTCACCAAATAAGCGGCGGCCCCAAATGATCAATGGTCAAATATAATTAAGTGTGTTGATGTGACGTGTCTAGTGTGGTAGTGTAGTGGGCAGTGCTTGTCACCCTTACTTTCAGCTTCCACTGCTGGCTAGCAGTCTTGTGAAAGAAAGTCTCTCTTTGCCAGTACATTGCCTCTCCAACAGCAAGCCTCACGTAATGCCTCACTGGCGACACACAGAAACTGAACTCCTTTCAGACAGGCTGATTTGCAGAGGACGGGGAGAAGGTCTGGCCCCTGCACACGTAGCACGCAGGCCCACTGGCGTGTGATTTGTTAACCAGATCCCCAGTTATGGGTAAATAGCCCGACTGCCTTGTGGGCAGCCTCGGGAGAGACAATAGCCACGGGAGTAAACCCAGATAGCAAATCTGGAGTGGAGCCCCTAAGGTGGCTGAATGTCATTGAAAGTCCTTCTGGCAGCTCCTGCAGCCAAATATGGTGCCAAATGTATTGATTCATAAGCTTTCCTTTGGACTACAGCAGTGAGGCTGAGAGGGGGATCTTGACGACTGGACATACCAGGATCTCTGTACCTTCCGCCCCAGCTTGTGCCCTGGAGAAGTCGCTCCAGTGCCAAAACACCCATTGTCATTGACAGATGCCATCCTCATCATCATAATTAAATAATTAGTGCAAGAAGAGCAAAAATTAATGAGCTAGTGTTCATGGGTTCATTGTCTGTTCAGAAATCTGATGGCAAAGGGGGAGAAGCTGTTCCTGAAACATTGAGTATGTGTCTTCAGGCTCCTGTGCCTCCTCCCTGATGGTAGCAATAAGAAGAGGGCACGTCCTGGTGATGGGGGTCCTTAATGGTGGACGCTGCCTTTTTCAGGCATCGTCTTTTGAAGGTGTCCTCGATGTTGGGAAGGCTAGCTCCCATGATGGAGTTTGCAATCTCCTGAAGCTTTTTCCGATCCTGTGCAGTGGCCCCTCCATATCAGACGGTGATGTAACCAGTTAGAATGCTCTCCACAGTACATCTACAGAAAGCAGCTGGAGATATAAACTGTTAAAATCAATGAATAATTCCAATGTGTGAAGAATGTCATTGAAATAAAAGACGCAATGGTTTTTAATCAAAGTTTAGAACTGCTGAGGATTTGCTACGCTCTTGAGTTTTAAATTAGTTTTGTCATAGATAGGAAATTATTCTCAAATAGAAATTTTATCCACTCAAAATTAATCTTTCTGGGATTAGAAATATTTGATTAAGAAATTCAATTTGCTGATATTTGCATGAAAATATTATCCTGGGACGAGAGCGAAGACTAAGAGAGGAGAACGGGTTCTTCAAAGATTGTTTAGAGCTTGGTCTCTTAAATTAAATCTTCAGGACAATGTGTCATCCTGTTTTGTTTTCACTTAGAGGAAATAATTTACGAAGACTGCTGCTGTTTTTGACATTAGCAGGTTGCATTAAAGAAATGATCCAGTCAGCTCCTGTGGTGATGAAGCAGAGATCTTACCATCAGCAAATGATGGCTCTAAGACATGAGATGGGCTCAGTGTAAGGTCGATAAGTGATGCTTAAGGATATAAAAATAGGTGTAATTGTTTCGCTCCAGTCTCAGGCTGACTTCTTTCTTGGTCACTCTGAGTTTAGATGCAGTCCTGCTCTATCTCTTGAAGAGAATTACAGCAAGATTTCAGGAATGTTTGGCTCGGTTTACAGTGCTCTTATCATCTCTGTGCTCTTCTCCCTAGACTGCTCTGCTTCCTCTGTCCGAACCATGGAACAGCCAGAAGAAAGCAGTGTACCCCAGAGAGGCTTTGGCCGGGAGATGGTAGTGCCTGTTGGGAATCTTCTGAAGAATGGAAGGTCTTCAGACTCATTCAATACTGACCAGCGTCTTCAGCCAGGCCAGGTCGACCCAAACCACGTCACCATTCCCGTAAGTGGTCTTAATGTGGATAACAAGTCCACAGCTGATAGTTTCAACATCAATTTATCCTTCTGATAATTTTTCCTCTTCCCCTTTCCTTTTCTTCTATTACCCACCCTGGCCTCTTAACTCTTCTCCTCACCTGCCATTCATCTCCCCCTGGTATCTATCCTCCTTCATTCATGGTCCACTCTCCACTCCTATCAGATTCCTTCATCTACAGCCCTTTATCTTTTCCACCTATCACCTCCCAGCTTCTTACTTCACCCCACCTCCCCCATTCACCTGGCTTCAACTATCACCTGCCGGCTTCTCTTCCTTCCCCACATCCACCTTCTTACTCTGGCATCTTCCCCCTTGCTTTCCAGTCCTGGTGAAGGGCCTCAGTTCAAAATGTCGAATCTTTGTTCATTTCCATAGATGTTGCCTGACCTCCTGAGTTCCTCCAGCATTTTGTGTGTGTTGCTCTGGATAAAGAGTCTGCTGGAGGCTGAAGAAGATGGCCTGTTATGGGGGGGGGGGGGGGGGGGGGGTGTGTGTGTGAGTGTGTGAGTGTGTGAGTGTGTGAGTGTGTGAGTGTGTGAGTGTGTGAGTGTGTGTGTGTGTGTGTGTGTGTGTGAGTGAGTGTGTGAGTGTGTGTTTGTTTCACTGTTGTTGCTTTGTTATGGTCTGTTGGTCTGTTGAACATTGTGGGCATGCCACGTTGGCACCGGAATATGTGGCAATACTTGCAGGCTGTGTGTTGGCTGTTAATGCATATGACGCATTTCACTGTATATCGTGATGTACATGTGATAAATACACTTTATGTAACACACTCTTGTATCAAATGAAGAGGCCACTGAGTGCATGTTCATGGTCTTCTGCTGCTGTAACCCATCCACTTCAAGATTCAACGTTTTGTGTGTTCAGAGATGCTCTTTGCATACCACTGTTGTAACACGTGGTTATTTCAGTTGATGTTGCATTCCTGTCAAATTGAGGCACACCCACTGAATTCAGAAATAGCTTCTTCCCCTCTGCCATCCGATTTCTGAATGGACTTTGAACCCATGAACACTACTTTTCATTTGTTTTTGCACTACTTATTTAATTTAACTATTTAACATATATACTTAATGTAATTCCAGTTTTCTATATCAGGTATTGCATTGGACTGCTGCAGCAGACTTAACAAATTCCACTACATATGCTGGTGACATTAAACTTGATTCTGAACCAGTCTGGCCATTCTCCTCCGACCTCTCTCATTAAAAAAGCATTTTCACCCTCAGAACGGTCGCTCGCTAGATGCTTTTTTTTTGTTTATTGCATCTTTCTCAGTAAACTCTAGGAACCGTTGTGCATGAAAATCCCAGGAGATCAGCAGTTTCTGAGATACTCAAACCACCCCGTCTGGCACCAATAATCATTCCACAGTTAAAGTCACTTAGATCACATTTCTTCCCCATTCGGATGTTTAGTCTGATCTACAACTGAATCTTTTAACCATGAATGCATGCTTTTATGCATTGAGTTGCTGCCACATGATTGGCTGATTAGATATTTGCACTAACAAGCTGATGTACAGGTGTACCTAATAAAGTGGCCACTGAGTGTAAATCTAAATCAAATCTGCTCTTTCTGTTTTGATTCAGTTTGATAAATGTAACATACCTTGTTGGCAGATAAGGTTTCCCTGGACTCCCCATGTTCTAGGGGATAGAATGTAAATCACCTCCCTTCTTTATAAAATACCAAGGGGGCTTTCACTGCAGAAATAGTCTCTCATCCTGGCTACACAGGCGGACAGGTGGTAAAGAAGGTGTACAGCATGCTCGTCTTCATTTGTTGAGGAACTGAGTTCAAAAGTTGTGAAGCTATGTTGCAGATTTATAAAACTCTAGCCTAAACTAACTCGAGGCTACATCTGGAGTACTGCATACTGTTCTGCCTCCCCATTACAGGAAGGGTGTGGAGACTTTGGAGAAGGTGCAGAAGAGATTAAAGGACATGTGCTACAAGGAGATGTTGGGCAAACGTGGGTTGTTTTCTCTGGAGCAGTGGAGGCTAAAGAGAGACCAACAGAGCTTTACAAGATTATGAGAGACACAGGGAGAGCAGAAAGCCATGGGTTGATCTGTCTAATACCAGAGGGCACTCATTTCAGATGAAAGGGGCGTTTTTGTACATAAAGACCGGTGGCTGTCTGAAATGCACTGCCAGGGATGGTGGCGGAGGTAGGTATGTATGATTGAGGCATTCAAGAGACTTTTAGATGGGCACGGGGAATGGAGGGATACGGACATTGGGTAGGTAGAGGGTAATAATTTACTTGTCCATTTGATTACCAATTGACTGAGTTCAGCACTACATTGTGGGCTGAAGGCTCTGCCATTGTGCTGCATTGTTCCGCACTCTGTTACCACTTTAACAGTCAGAGTTGGATTTAATATCATTAGCATGTCATGAAATTTGTTGTCTTTTTAGCAGCAGTACAGTACAATACATAATAGAAAAAATATGAATTACAATATATATAATAGTTAAATTTAATAAGTAGTGCAAAAAAAAAGTAGTGAGGTAGTGTTCATGGGTCCAATGTCCTTTCAGAAATCTGATGGAAGGGAGGAAGAAGCTGTTCTTGAATTGTTGAGTGTGTGTCTTCAGGCTCTCGTACCTCCTTCCTGATGGTAGCAATGAGAACAAGGCATGTCCTGGGTGATGGGGGTTCGTAATGATGGATGTGGCCTTTTTGAGTCATCACTCATTGGAGATGTCCTTGATACCGGGGAGGCTGGTGCCCATGATGGACTGACTGAGTTCAGGACTCTCTGCAGTTTTTATGGGTCCTGTGCAGTAGCCTCCCCCCGCCCCCCCCCCCCCCCATACCGGACAGTGATGCAGCCAGTTAGAATGCTCTCTATGATACACATGGACAACTGGTTCACACTTCGAGTACTGTACTTATCCAATTTCCATTTGGAAGTCACTATGCACCATTCCTGGGGAATGAAATGATTCTGGTTTTTTTTGATATCCCTAAAACGATGTTGCCCATCAGCTGAAAAATGCACAAAAATCACTCAATCACAACAATTTCTCCACAGGTTTGCAAAGAATGGCATCAGAGAACAATGACTAAAAGTAGAGAGAGAAAGGAAACTTTCTGCCATTGTAGAACAAACGTTTGTACGTGTCAGACTTTTGAATTTAATAATTTTATTGAAGCTCCTTTGTATGCTGAACTTCAATGAAGAAGTTTCATTAAAAACCATGTTCTAGTTCCCAACACACAGCAGTTTGTTTGAAACCAGAGGATGGTTTGTAATGAAACTGCTTCTTTATTCTTTCAAGGAGTGTATCACACTACATAATAATTCAGTCCAATAAACAAACATGTTCTTTTTGTCTCTGTTTCCTTCTCCTGACTCCTTGCAGCTTCTGGTTAACGAACAACCAGTGTTGCAGACCGATCCTCTTCAATCCTGATCACTAACAGACCCACCATACCAGCTCCCCTGTTAAATTCACTCTTAATCTTGTAGATCTTCTGCTGGTCGAGGCCAAGTGATGGGGTAGAGACCATGAGATAGGAAAAGAACTTGGCTGATTGGCCCATTGAGTCTGCTCTTCCATTCCATAGAGGCTGATTTATTATCCCTCTCAACCCCATTGTCCTGCCTTTTCCCCATACCCTTAGACACCCTGAATCTTCCGCTTTAAATATACCCAATTACTTAGTTTCCACAGCTATCTGTGGCAATGAATTCTACAGACTCACCACCCTCTGGCTAATGAAATTCCTCCTCATCTCTGTTCTACAGGGACATCTTGTATTCTGAGGTTGTGCCTTCTGGCCCTGGACTCCACCACTATAGAAACCATGCACTCTTTCTAGGCCTTTCAGTATTTGATGGGTTTCAACGAGATTCCCCCTTCATTCTTCTAAATTCCAGTGACTACAGACTGGAGGTTCACCACACTCTGACTAAAGAAACTCCTCCACATCTCTGTTCTAAAGTCATGGCCACTCTAACCGTGCCTCTTATGATCTTGTACATTTCTATCAAATCACCTCTCATCCTCCTTCACTCCAGGGAGAAAATCCCTAGCATACTCAACTTATCCTCATAAGACGTGCCCTCTAATCGGGACAGGATCCTGGTAAATCTCCTCTGCACCCTCTCTAAAGCTTCTACATCCTTCCTATAATAAGGTGACCAAAACTGAACACAATATTCTAAGACATGCATTTAAGGTTGGGGTTAGTGAGCTATGGGTGTGTTATGTTGGTGCCAAATCACCATGCCCAACACAGTCCTCACTGATTTGACTTGATGCAAACAACACATTTCACTGTATATCTTGCTGCACATATGACAAACAAAACTAATCTAATCTATATATTTTAAGGTTCTGCATAATTGCAAATTGTAACTGAAATCCATTTTTGTTTTCCATTTAGGATCTGAGTTTCAAGATGTATCCTGAAACCTTTGAGCAACCTTTCGAATTCCAGAAATTCCTGAAACCACCTCTGGTCTTGAGATTGATGAAGGGGCCACCTGATTTCTTGGCCAAGAGAACAGAAAGCTCACATCTGTCTAACCAAGCAGAACTGTCTGATCTGCCAGAGGTGCACAGAGAACATGGAGATGAAGAAAATGGGGTTGTGTTTCCCATGGGGAGGAGAAATTTTGATGGTAGGTTGTTGGTCTCTGGGCAGGGCTGTTGAGGAAAGGTTCACGATCTATGAGAGGAGCAGGGGAGAATTCGCAAATCATGGATTTAAATATAGGAACTGAAATAATCCATTCAGCCCATCAAGACTGCTCTGCCATTGACCATAGCTGATTTATTTTCCCTTTCAACCCCTGTCTACTGTTATCTTCCCATAACTTTGATGCCCTTTAAGAGAAGGCAGTTTCTACTGGTATGGTAATGTAGTGGTTAACATAACCACTACATAACACTATTACGGCACCAGCAACCCAAGTTTAATTCCCACTGCTGTCTGTACGGAGATTGTACGTCCCTCTGTGACTACTTGGTTTCCTGGGTGCTTTGGTTTCCTCCCACATTCCAAAAACGTACAGATTAGTAGATTAATTGGTCACATGGGTGTAATTGTCTCGTTGGGCTGGAATTGCCGTACTGTATCTCTAAATAAAAACAAATCAGCTGAATATTCTTAAGACATAATGAGATAGTTTCTTGTGATGCAAGGAGGTGAAAGGTTGCTCAGGGATTCAGAAAGGCTGAGCTGTGGTTCATACCAGATCAGCTCTGATTGTAATAAATGGTGAACATATTTAGAATGCCCTCTGATCCTACATTAGACAGTGAACATGGTTTTTAAGAATTGTAATAATAATCTTGTTATTATTATAAAATGGGATGGTGATCAGCTGGGAAGTGGGCCAAGGAATGGCAAAAGGAGTTTAATTTATATGAGTGAGAGGTATTGCATTTCGGAAAGTCAAATCCAGGTAAGACTTTCACAGTGAACTGTAGGACCCTGGTGAGTGTTGTAGGACAGAAGGACCTTTGTGTTTAGATACATGCCTCCCTGAAAATGGAGTCACTGGTAGACAGGGTGGTGAAGAAGTCTTTTGGCTGCAGGCCTTCGTCAGTCAGGAAACTGAGTATAGAGCTTGTGAGGTTATGTTGCAATCCTAGATATTGTGAAGGCACACTTAGAGTATTGTGTTCAGTTTTGGTCTCCTGCTATAGGGAAAATGTTGTTAAACAGGAAAGAGTTCATAAAAATTTAGCAGGACTTGAGGGCCTGAGTTATAGAGAGGGAGGTTCAAGGCTAGAACATTTATCCTTGGAGCATAGAAGACTGATTGGTGACTTTATATGTGTAGAAGATCAAGAGAGGGGTATTAATGTGGTGAGTGCACACACTTTTTCCTGAGTTGGAGAGTCATGAACTACGGGGCACGTTTAAGGTGAGAGGGGAGGGATGTAATAGGAACTTGATGGGTATCATTTTTTTTTTAAACTGAGGGTGCCACCTACAGAGAACAAGCTACCAGAGGAAGTGGTCTAGGCAGGTAGAGTAGCAACTTTTGAAAGCAGTTGGATAGGTAAAGTTTAGAAGGATATAGGTTGATGCTTGAGCAAAGGAGGCAGGAAGGGAGGTACTCGGCTTCGATGTTCCTATCATTCGTTTGATGGGGTTTCTTGTTTTGCTGACGTCTGTGAAGAGCATGAATTTCAGGTTGTATACGTTCTCTGATATTTGAAATATATGGCATGAATTTAAAGTGAAAGGCGGCAAGTTCAAAGGCGATGTGCAGGGTAAGTTTGCTTTTAATTAAACACAGACAGTAGTAGGTTCCTGGAATGTGTTGCTGGGGGTGGAATTGAAATTTTAAAATGAAATTAGCTTTAGTATTTGTCAGATGTACATTGAAACATACAGTGAAACGTGTCTGCATCAATTCAAACCAGTGAGGATCGTGTTGAGTGGTGGTGAAGGCAGGCATGATGGTGTTTAAGATGGCTTTATTTGTATCTATATCTTTTTGGACTTTTAAGAGATATTTAGACACATAAATGTGAGGGAATTCCAGTAACATCATGAACAGTGTCACCCACTCTGGTCATGGAATGTTTGTCCCACTCACATCAAGGAGGAGTTTACACATCATCCACACCAGGACCACCAGACTCAAACGCAGTTACTTTCCCCAAGCAGCAAGACTGATCAATACCTGCACCCACTAACTCCACCACTACTTTACAATTTCCTGTTAGTCTGCTTACGTACAGCTTGGTATCACTTTAATGAACATGCAATCAGTCTCTTTGTGTAGAAGCTATTTATTTTTATTGTTTATTATTATTGTTCATCTTTTGTAGTTTCTTTTAGTGCTGCATTGGATCCCGAGTAAAAAATATTTTGTTCTCTTTTACAATTGTGAATGGGAAATGACATTAAACAATCCTGAATAACTGGAAACAGAAGGAGATGGGCATTGTGTAGACAGAATGGATTAGTTTAGTTGGCAATTTGAATACTAATTAAATCAGAACAACATTGTGGTCCAAATGGCCTGTTCCTGTGCAGTACTATTTCATGGATGAGCTTCTGGCCAGTATGCATTCTGGCCAGAATGGCCTATTTCCATAAATTCTATTGCATTTCTTACTTTCAATTAACTAATAATTAACTTTGAATTATGTATTGTATATGTTACCACACACTACCCTGAGATTTATTTTCTTGCTAACATTCACAGTAGAACAAAGAAATACAGAAGAACCAATGGAAAACTACACACAGACTGGCAAACAACCAATGTGCAAAAGACTACAAAATGTGCAAACACAAAAGAAAAACAAATAACATTGAAGCATGAATTGTAAACAGTTCTTGAAAGTGAGTCTGAGAGTTGTGGAATCAGTTCGGTGTGGAGGTGACTTTAGTTATCCATGCCGGTTCAGGAGCCTGAAGGTTGATTTTCCTGTGAAAGCCCACAAGAAAATGAATCTGAAGGTATTATATGGTTTCTTATACCTACTTTGATATTAAATTTAATAAGACTTTGACTCTCCAATCCTGTTTCTAAGTTGCATAATCATAAATAAGAGAGACGAAGCTATAATTCAAAGTTATGCAGGAACTCAATAACATTAAAAACATAAGAGATTCTGCAGATGCTGGAAACCCAGGATGCTGCCCAGCCTGCAGGGTCCCGCCAGCATTTTGTACGCAGTAATCAATATTATATTTCTTGTGTCTTTCAGTTCTCCGCTGTATGCTGGGACGTGTGTACCGACCTTGCTGGCAAAACTGACCACCCCGTTAATGGCACGCAGGGAAACTCAACACAGCTTTCATTCTTGCTTCGCTCCGAGTGGCCATCGTCATTCATCTGTGCTCCTTGACTTAAACAGTTAAAGTTCTAATGTGAAATTGTGTGTGACAGCCAGTGTACTTATAGTAACCATTAAATACTCTGCATTGATAGTTGTAACATTACACTCAGAGCACATTGAAAATAAAGTCAAACAAACTGATGGAGTAGCATTAATGGATTCAACCTTTAAAATATAATAGAAGAAAAAACACATTAAACTCTGAAGAAGCTGGTGAGCTTCAATTGTCCAGGGATTAACTTGTTTTTAGTTTTGTTGTCCTTCAAACCTCTTTGTGGTTGCTTGAACCGTTGCCCCTCCAGTCTGACTGATTTCACATCCGTACAACCTGGTGGCTTATTCTCATCACCAGAGTCCAGCTCCAGCCGTTTCCGCTTCATCTCTTTCCGGCTGCCTTCCTGATTCCCGGCCTTCTCCGTCCCAGCTTTCCCAAGATTTGCTCTGTCTGCTGGCTTTTTTGTGGTGGGTTTTGGCTTCCCTGTGACCAAAGAACATGAGAAACAGAAGCAGGAGTTGGCCGTCAGTCACTCAAGCCCGGTCACCATCTCCCTGCGTTATCCCCACATCCCCCATTCCTCTGACATCCAGAAACCTATCCACAGCCGTTTCAGCTCTTGAACAGGGCAGGGACCAATGCCACGAGGTAACATTGCAGCACTCTACACCTCTCGTTAGATCACATTTGGAGTATTGTGTAGAGTTCCGGTTGCCTCGTTATAGGAAGGATGAGGAAGCTTTAGGGAAGGTATAGAAGAAATTTACCAGGATTAAAGAACATATCTTGGGAGGGAGGTTGAGAGATCTAGAGCTTTCCATTGTGGCAGGATGGAGAATGGGAAACTACTTAATTGAAGCGTATAAGATTATATGTAAAAAATAACCTTACCTGTGATATCACCCCTAAACTTTTCCTCAATGGCCAATACCAGAGGATATATATGTATAAACCCTGGTTTAAATCCTAAACATCTATCTATTGGTATTGGCCATTGCTGCCTTGGGGAAAAGGCACAGGCTGTCCACAATTCTTCATAAGTCCATAAGACATAGGAGCAGAATTAGGCCATTCAGCCCATTGGGTCTGTCCCACCATTTCATCATGGCCGATCTTATTATCCTTCTCAACTGCATTTCCCTGTAATCATTGACACCATGACTAATCAAGAACCTATCAAACTCCACTTTAAATACACCCAATGACTTGGCCTCCACAGCCGTCTGTGGCAATGAACTCCACAGATTCATCACCGTCTGGATAAAGAAATTCCTCCTCCTCTCAGTTCTAAAGGGAAGTCCCTCAGTTCTAAAGGGAAGTCCCTCAGTTCTGAGGCTGAGCCCTCTGGCCCAAGACTCTCCCACTACTGGAAACATCATCTCCACACGCACTCTACCTAGGCTTTTCAGAAAATAGGAAAAAGCTGTGTTGGTGGATAGGAGGTGTTTGCCCGTAGAAAGGAGTACAAATATAAGTTGTGCAGACAACATGTCTCCTTACCGTCAGGTAGTGTGTTGCCACACGAGATGCTTGGGAGGGGCCTTGGAGCTGGATGGACACAGGTCGGAGCCTGGCTCAGACTCTGCTGATGCAGTACTGCGACCTCATCCTTGTAGGTACAAGAAAACTGAGATTTGCTCACTGTGAGCTTCACCTAGGCAAACAGTGAGAGAAGAGCATCAGCGACCATCACCTCTACACGTAAGCCTGACGATCAGAGTCAGGTTTATTATCACTGACATACGTCATGAAATTTGTTGTTTTGTGGCAGCAGTACAGCACAATACATAAAATATGCTATTTACAATAAGAAATATACATTTAGTGGACACTTTATTAGTTGCCACTGTATACTAGCTCACTAATGCAAATATATAATCAGCCAATCACATGGAAGCAACTAAATGTACAGTATAAAAGTATGCAGACCTGCTCAAGAGGTTGTTCAGACCAATCATCAGAATGGGGAAGAAATTACATTGTCATGACTAAGTGACTTTGACCAAAGGAAGATTGTTGGTGCCGGACAGGGTGGTACCTCAGAAACTGTTGGTCTCCTGGGATTTTCACACACAACAGTCTCCAGAGTTTACAGAAAATGGTGAAAGAACAAAAAAACATCCAGTGAGTGGCAGTTCCGTGGGCATAAGCACCTTGTTAATGAGAGAGGCCAGAGGAGAATGGCCAGGCTGGTTCAAAACGGCCAGGAAGGTGACTGTAACCCAAATAACCATTACAACAGTGATGTGCAGAAGAGCATCCCTGAATACAAAACAGAGTACATTTCATGAAATTCTGTGAAAATTGGTTTGCATGTTAGAATGGGGGGGGGGGGGGGGGAGTTGGAAGGAGCCTCACTCGTCTCAATCTTCTCAGGAAGTGGAGATGCTTCATTCGCTCTATATAAAGGTTTAACAATAGAGAAACCCATCTTTCAAGAAAGCTGGAAAGTGGTGAAGTGTTGAACTAGTATTCTATTGATTCAGTCACTATACTGCAAAAAATAACAAATTTCCCTTGCAACACAACATGCTGGAGGAACTCAGCAGGTCAGGCAGTACCTATGGAGGGAAATGGACAGTCAACGTTTCAGGTCAAGGTCCTTCATCTGGATGGATCCGAGTTCCACCGGCAATCTGTGTTGATTCCCATCCGTTCCCAGTGAAGGGATGCCCAACAACATTGTCTGCCCATTTCCCTCCACAGACGCTGCCTGACACATTGAGTTCCTCCATCACTTTGTATGTTGTTCCAGATTCCAGCATCCAGTCCAGATGAAGGGTCTCGACCCAAAACATTGACTATCCATTTCCCTCCAAGATGCTGCCTGACCAAGTTCCTCCAGTGCCTATATTGCTCCATTTTTCCGCATCTGTAGTCTCTTACCCCCAAACAGCTCGAAGAATTACCTTAGCGGGATTTCTTTCCTGGTGCCGCCTCTGAATGCGGTGACGCAAGGCCTTAGGAGATGAGCCACTCGATTGTTTTGGGGATCTAGAAAGAAAATACAGTGAGAATTTTTTTTCCAAAAAACAATAAGAATCAGGTTTAATATCACTGGCCTCACGTCTTAATAAGCTGGTAAGGAAGGCGGGCTCTGTCGTGGGCAAAGTACTGGAGAGTTTAACATCGGTAGCTGAGCGAAGGGCGCTGAGTAGGCTACGGTCAATTATGGAAAACTTTGAACATCCTCTACATAGCACCATCCAGAGACAGAGAAGCAGTTTCAGCGACAGGTTACTATCGATGCAATGCTCCTCAGACAGGATGAAGAGGTCAATACTCCCCAATGCCATTAGGCTTTACAATTCAACCGCCAGGACTTAAGAACTTTTTAAAAGCTATTATTAATGCTTTTTGAGATAGTGATTTAGATGCATATCTTATTTTTTACTGAGTTAAGTATTGTATGTTATTAGTTTTGCTACAACAAGTGTATGGGACATTGGAAAAAAAGTTGAATTTCCCCATGGGGATGAATAAAGTATCTATCTATCTATCTATCTATCTATCTATGTCGTGAAACTTGGTGTTATGCGGCAGCAGTACATTCCAATACATTATTATACAAAATACAGTAAATATCCATATAAAGTTATATTAAGTAGTGCAAAATGAGAAAGAAATGTTGTGAGATATTGTTCATGGGTTCAATGTCCATTGAGAAATTGGATGGCAGAGAGGAAGAAGCTGTTCCAGAATCATTGAGTGTGTGCCTTCAGGCTTCTGTACCTGCTTCCTGATGGTAGCAATGAGAAGGGGGCATACCCTAGGTGACTGGGATCCTTAATGATGGATGCCACCTTTTTGAGGCATTGCTCCTTGAAGATGTTCTGGATGCTGGTAAGTATTCTAGGGTTAATGAAAAGGGTTGATGAAATCTGCCTCTTCCCAGATTCACCAGTCAGGGAACAGCTACCTTTCATCCTGACATTCATAAAGATTTTAAAAATTTGCTTTACCTGTCACATGTGCATTAATGGGTGATGATTGTCATGGATTCCTTGGGCAAAAAGGACCTCTTGCCACGCAGTGGGACACAACGAGGGTAGCGGACAGCGCATTGATGGTCTGGCCCAGAACAGGCACTGACTCCCTGCTCCACTAAAAGGGGCATTTCCTCAGAAAAGGGATGAAATTCATTCCTTTTGCTGTCTGTAATGAGTTTGTACATTTTCCCCACCACCACATGGGCTTCCTCTGGGAGCTGATTTCCTCCCACAGTTCAAAGGCATGCGGACTAGGGTGAGCAAGATGCGGACATGCTACGTTGGCATTGGAGGCATGGCGATACTTGTGGGCTGCCCCAGCACATATTTGGACCACATTGATCATTGACGCAAATGACACATTTAACTACATGGTTCAATGTTTTGATGCACATGTGACAAGTAAAGCTAATTTTTTTAAATCTTTAAATTTTCAAGATTGCCAGGATGAAAGGTAGTTGCTCCCTGGCTGGTGAATCTGGAAAGAGGCACCGCAGTTTCCAAGTTAAAAGTCGTTTGTGCCATATGGCATGGAAAGAGACTCCTTGACCCAACTGGCCCATGCCAGCTAAGATAGCCATCTAAGCTAGGCATCCCATTTGGCCCACATCCCTCTCACCCAGCCCAATAAGGGCTGAGATGAAGGGGTTCCTTCACTCAGAGGGTTGAGAGTGCCTGCATTTCGCTTTCTGATGGGTCTGTGAATGTGTAGCCACAGAGTGTACTTCAACATGAGATGGATAAGTCGTTGGATGCAGAGGAAATCAGAACAGGGTAGGGACTGGGTAAGAAGGTGGACAAATAACAAGAGAGGCTGAGTGGTGGAATTGGTTTCAGTGTTCTATTCCTGCTGGTGTCCCTGATAGCTTAAGCACAATTTATTGTAGACGCAGAGAACATAGAGCATTACAGAACAGTATAGGCCATTCAGCCCATTGTGCTGACCTTTTAACCTAGTCTAATATCAATCTAACCCCTCCCTCCCACATAGCTCTCCATTTTTTCTTCATCAATGTGCCTAAGAGTCTCTTAAATGTCTCTGCCTCTGCCACCACCCCTGGCAGGGCATTCCACATGCCCACTATTCTGTGTAACAAACTAACCTCTGACTTACCTCCTATACTTTTCACCAACCACCTTAAAATCATGTCCCCTCGTATTGGCCATTTGCTCCCTAAAAATGTCTCTGGCGATCCACTCTATCTATGTCTCTTATCATCTTGTATACCTCTATCAAGTTACCTCTTACCATCCTTTGTTCAAAGAGGAAAGCCCTAGGTCATCATCCTATCCTCATAAGGAGTGCTCCCTAATCCAGGCAGCATCCTGGTAAATCTCATCTGCACCCTCCCTAATCCAGGCAGCATCCTGGTGAATCTCCTCTGCACCCTCCCTAATCCAGGCAGCATCCTGGTCAATCTCCACTGCACCCTCCCTAATCCAGGCAGCATCCTGGTGAATCTCCTCTGCACCCTCCCTAATCCAGGCAGCATCCTGGTGAATCTCCTCTGCACCCTCCCTAATCCAGGCAGCATCCTATGAATCTCCTCTGCACCTTCCCTAATCCAGGCAGCATCCTGGTGAATCTCCTCTGCACCCTCCCTAATCCAGGCAGCATCCTGGTGAATCTCCTCTGCACCCTCCCTAATCCAGGCAGCATCCTGGTGAATCTCCTCTGCACCCTCCCTAATCCAGGCAGCATCCTGGTGAATCTCCTCTGCACCCTCCCTAATCCAGGCAGCATCCTGGTAAATCTCCTCTGCACCCACTCTAATCCAGGCAGCATCCTGGTGAATCTCCTCTGCACCCTCCCTAATCCAGGCAGCATCCTGGTGAATCTCCTCTGCACCCTCCCTAATCCAGGCAGCATCCTGGTGAATCTCCTCTGCACCCTCCCTAATCCAGGCAGCATCCTGGTGAATCTCCTCTGCACCCTCCCTAATCCAGGCAGCATCCTGGTGAATCTCCTCTGCACCCTCCCTAATCCAGGCAGCATCCTGGTGAATCTCCTCTGCACGCTCCCTAATCCAGGCAGCATCCTGGTGAATCTCCTCTGCACACTCCCTAATCCAGGCAGCATCCTGGTAAATCTCCTCTGCACCCACTCTAATCCAGGCAGCATCCTGGTGAATCTCCTCTGCACCCTCCCTAATCCAGGCAGCATCCTGGTGAATCTCCTCTGCACCCTCCCTAATCCAGGCAGCATCCTGGTGAATCTCCTCTGCACCCTCCCTAATCCAGGCAGCATCCTGGTGAATCTCCTCTGCACCCTCCCTAATCCAGGCAGCATCCTGGTGAATCTCCTCTGCACCCTCCCTAATCCAGGCAGCATCCTGGTGAATCTCCTCTGCACCCTCCCTAATCCAGGCAGCATCCTGGTGAATCTCCTCTGCACCCTCCCTAATCCAGGCAGCATCCTGCTAAATCCTCTCTGCACCCTCCCTAACCCAGACAGCATCCCAGCAAATCTCCTCTGCACCCTCTCTAATGCTTCCACATCCTTCCTGTAATGAGGCGTCCAGAACTGAACACAATATTCCAACTGTGGTCTAACCAGGGTTTTGTAGACCTAAAAGATTACCTCGTGCTCTTGAACTCAATCCTCTGACTAATAAATGCCAACACACCATAAACCTTCTAAACCACCCTATCAACATGAGACGTTGGGAGAGGTGACGAACAATTTAAAGAGGCTTGGTCCAGTTAGCGAGCAGTTCCTGGTGACCACATGCATGTCCAAGCTCTCCTTGTCTTGAGGATCAATGGGGCAGGGGGAGAGATGGAGGGGCACTCTCACCTGGCCACTCCCTGGCCAGAGGCAGACTCACCCACTATGAAGGTCCTGCCTGAAGAGAGTAACATCTCCAAAATGCAGATGGAAGGTTTATTGTGGTGCCACGGTAACATAGCAGTTAGTTATTGCATTTTGGGGCATCCGAGTTCAGAGTTCAGTTCTGGCGTCCTCTGTATGACACTTTGCACATTGCTTCCTTTGTGCACGTGGGCTTCCTCCCACGGTACCAGTCAGCAGGTCAACTGGTCATTGGGAATTGTCCTGTGATTAGGCCAGGGTCAAGTCAGTGGTCGCTGTGGGGTGCAGTTCAGAGGGCCAGACGGCCCATTCAGTACTGTGAGGTGTAGCTCAGAGGGCTGGATAGGCCTGTTCTGAGCTGTATCTCTAAATAAAATAAAATAAGTAAAATCTTCCAATACAAATGGAACACTTATCCTTTGGCCCTTGGCAGAGCTCAGAGAATACTCAGGCTCCTGCCTTTGGGATCTTGCTCTGCCATTTTGTCCCACCTGACAACCGAAGCTCTACAATTCAGTTTTGGGCAACTCAGGAAGCCAGACAGCATCTCTAGGGGGAATAAACTGTTGCCGTTCAGGCTAAGACCCTTCATCTCGATTGGAAAGGAAGATGGAAGAATCCAGAATAAAAGGGGTGGGTGAGTGGGGAGGAGAGTACAAGCCTGCACGTGGGAGGTGAGACCAGGTGAGGGGGAAGGTGGGTGGGTGAGTGGGGAGGGGAAGAGTACAAGCCTGCAGGTGAGAGATGAGACCAGGAGAGAGGGAAGGTGAGTGAGTGAGTGTGGAGGGGAAGGGAGTACAAGCTGACAGGTGAGAGGTGAGACCAGGTGAGGGGGAAGGTGGGTGGGTGAAATATGAAGCTGGGAGGTGATAAGTGGAAGTGGTTTCCAGTTGTGTGGGAGTCCAGAATCAGAGGATACAGCCTTAGAATACAAAGATGTTTCTTCAGAACAGAGATGAGGAGGAATTTCTTTAGCCAGAGGGTGGCAAATCTGTGGAATTCATTGCCACGGATGGTTGTGGAGGCCAAGTCATTGGGCATATTTAAGGCAGAGTTTGATAGGTTCTTGGTGAGTCAGGGTGTCAAAGGTTACAGGAAGAAGGCAGGGGAATAGTGTTGAGAGGGATAATACATCAGCCATGATGGAATGGAGGAGCAGATTAGATGGGCCAAATGGCCTAATTCTGCTCCTCAGTCTTATGGTAAAGGGCTGAAGGAGGAGGAATCGAGTAAGAGAGGGCAGTGGAAGAAAGGGGACGAGCAGGGGCACCAGAGACGGTGATGGGCAGATGGGAGAAAGAGAAGGATGGAAGGGTAACCAGAATGGGGAATGGAAAATGAAAGAAGGAAGAAGAGGAGAAATTAGAGAAAGCGTTGTTCATGCCATCAGGTTAGAGATCACCCAGACAGAATGAGGTGCTGCCCTTCCAACAGAGTTTGGCTGAAAAGCAGGCCATGGAGGAATGGGAATAGGAAGACTAATGGAAGTGGATGGTCACCGGGAGATCCAGTGTGAAGGTGCTTAACAAAGGGATCTCGCCAATGTAGAGGGGGCCAGACTGAGGTTGCCAGAGCGCCACGGTATTGCAGTGGCTAGCGCAATGCCCCTACAGCTCAGGGAGTTGGAGTTAGGACTTCATTTCTGACACCATAAGTAAGGAACGTGCAAGTCCTCTCCATGGAACGCACGGATTTCCGCCGGGTGCTCCGGTTTCCTCTCACAGTATAAAGGTATATTGGTTATTGGGTCGTTGTAAGTTGTCTCGTAAACTGGAACTTAAACTCAGAAGGTAGTGATAGTGTAGACTGAGCTGCCAGTGGATACGGGTTTAATATCAAGGTTACAAGAAGTTCGGGTAAATACATAGATGGAGGGGAATGGATGGCTGTGGTACAGTGCAGGTCAATGGGAGTAAGCACAACAGTTTAGCGTGGACTAGATGGACTGAAGGGCCTGTTTCTGTGCTGCAGTGTTCTGTAACTCCATGACTTCCTAGCACTCTTGTTGTTCATTATCTGTTTTGGTAACACTTAATAAAGCGTTATACTTGACTTCCGAAGAACTTCTGAATGCCAAAGCAGCTGGATCCCACATACCTGAAGAGTGACAGCAGACACGGTATGCCGAGAGGGTTAATGGTCTCCTCGGAACCACCGAGCAGCTCTGCCTTGCCTCCGCTCGGAGGTTTGGCTGCTTCTTCATCCAACACGGCAAGGAAGGCCTTGACAGTCCTTCTCCCACCGTACGCCGTGGCATGGTTGATGGCATAAACCTTGGGCTGACAACAAAAAGCAACATGGCTCGTTATGCAGAGGAAAAGTACCCAACAATGAGATAGCAGAGGATGCATTCAGCCCATCGTGCCTCGTGGGTTTTGAACGAGCTTTCCAATGGACCCTCCCCTTCACTCTGTATTGATTGCCTCAGCATGGATGTATGGGGTGGCGTGATAACATTAACGTTATAACAGAGACAATAATCAGCGACCGGGTTCAAGTCCCACCAGTTTGTACACCCTCCCTGTGACAGCAGGGGTTTCCTGCCACATTACAGACGTACAGGTAGGACACGTTACTGAGTGTGGACATGCTACGTTGGTGCCAGAAGCACAACGACACTTGCGGGCTGCCCCAGCACATCCTCAGACTGTGGTGGTTGGTGATGCAAATGACACATTTCACCTAATGTACCGATGTTTCAAAGTACATGTGACAAATAAAGAGAGTCTTTATCAACAAAAAGGAGCGTAGGAGACAATGACGCCGAAGGGCAACTCCTTTGTTTGCATCTTCGGAAACAGCTCTATTTCTACCTTTAATATCTCTATGTTCCCCTTTCAGGGTTCTTTAGAAGACCCTGATTTGGAGTTACACATTGACTTTGGTTCTTTGCGAGAATGGGACACGCTCTCACTACTGACCGTTATTCGATATGCCAAGGACCCGGCCTAGGAGATTAGCTCGCCTTTGGAGTTTTGGGATCTCATGGATCTGGAGGCGGGTGGACTCGAGGTCGGTGCCTCTGCAGGAAATCGGTGCGTCGTGGGAGACAGAAGATCGAAAGCAGCGAGCTGTCTGCTGGCTGTGTGCCTGGAGACCCGAGTTCTTTGGGCACAGAGCTCGGCAAAAGCGACGCAACAGACTTTTAACATCATAAATCAGCGAGTTGTTTGTTACGTCTCCCCTCTCACTGTGAAACAGGGACACCACTTTTTCCCTTATTAGGGAGAGAGCCTGTGGAATGTCAAATTGCCGGGTGAAGGAGTAGTCTCTGGGGTACTGCAGGTCTGTGACTTCATTGATACTTTCTGCATGCTTGAGTGCTCGGTGGGGGGGGGGGGCAATGCTTCTTTTTTGCTGCTGAGGGAGGGGGGCTCGTTGCTTTGCTGCTGCTTATGTGTGGGAGGGGGGAGCTGGGGTGGTTTGGACTTCTAACATTTAACTGTTGTTCATTCTTTGGGGCACTTCTCTGTTTTCGTGGATGGTTACCAAGAAAAAGAATTTCAGAAGGTATATTGTATTCATTTCTCTGACATTAAATGTACCCTCGAAACCTTTGAAAACTAGAAATGTTGTACATTAATTCATTTCTATTAGCCAGAGAACAACATCCAAATAAAACATCAGTTATGATCAGGAAACACAACGACCGGGGGTTCCCAACTCTTTTATAACATTAACCCAGGGGCCCATGAAGTACAGGCTGGGAACCCCTGGAGCACACTGCCTGGAACTACATCCTATCTTTTACAGGGTTAAACTAACCCAGTGTAGGAAATGGTAACCATTACCACACAACCTTCTGCATTATACACCTCCTCGACGATTATCATCGAACTCAGGAGAGGAATGGGCTCTCCGGCCCACCATGTCTGTGCCAAACACAACCAAATTAAATAAATCCTTCTGCCTGCTTGTTCGTCATGTGCCATGTTGTAGGATGTGAGAGGTCGTGGTATTTCCATGACCACGATTGTTCTTGACGTTTGGTGTGCCATTGCCTTCTGGACAGTGTCTTTACAAGACAGGTGACCCCAGCCATTATCAAAACTCTGCAGAAAAAATTGCAAATTGTGCGAACAACAAAAGCAAGTGACTGAAGTGAGTCTGCAGCCATGAAGCCAGTCAGCACTGCGGCTGGGCCACGAGCCTGTTAGTTACAGGCCCCATGGAGCAGAGAGCTGAACACCATCCCTTCCCTCACCTCCAGCCCTGCAACCCTGACCTGCAATCTGCCTGGCCCAGCACTTATATCAGTCAAACCTCAGGTCGTTCCTCACTCCGGGACCCGGGCCTTGCAGCTTCGATACGCTCTTGGCCCGGGTTCCGCTGCCTCAGTTCAGCCCACACCCAACCTTTGCGATTCGGCCCAGAGCTTAAATCGATCAAACCTCGGGTCTTTCCTCACTCTCGGATCTGGGCCCTGCCACTTCAATACTTTCTCGGGCCTCACCACGGTTTTATACAACCGCAACATAACTTCCTCACTCTCATGCTGAAGGGTATGAGCTACAATGAGAGATTGGACAAGCTGAGAGCAGATCTGAAAGACAGAGGCATAGACAGAGTGGGCAGGCAGTATCTTTTCGCAGGGTTAAAATGGCTAATACCAGAGGATGTGCATTCAGGTGAGAAGGGTAATTTCAAAGGACGTGGGTGAGGCAATGTTTGAGATTTTTTTAAAGTGCTAATGCCTGGAATTCACAGGCAGGGAGGATAGATGTGGTTAAGAGTTGGACATGTGAGGAAAATGCAAGGATATAGACATTGTGTAGACAGGAACGATTAGGTTGGTTGAGCACTTGGTTACTGATTTTGTTAGGTCAGCAAGGTATTGTGGGCCAAAGGGCATGTTCGTGTTTAATGCCCTGACTGACGGCAAGCTGCCTTCTCCACTTGTGTGGCTCTGAACTTGGACCCCTAGATGCCTCTATACATCAAGGCTCTTGATGGTCCTGCCATTAACTTTCACCTTACACTGGTCTTCCCAAGATGCAACACCTGTCAATTGCCCAGTGAAAATTCCATCTGTCTTTTCTCTGTGCATATCTGCAGCTGATCTAAACCTTCTTCACTATCCACAACTCCACCAACACAGATGCTGTGACTCCACAACCCATTCACTGTTAACTCTCCATTTACTGCTGCTTACAACAATAATACCACCGATATTTTAAACACTGTAGAGAACTGTGCAGAGAATGCTGGAGAAACTCAGCAGGCCAGGCGGCACTGATGGAAATGAATAAACAGTCGACATTTCAGGCTGAGGCTCTTCATTCAGGACTGGAAAGAAAAGGGACAGAAGGCAGAATAAGAAGGTGAGGGGAGGGGAAGGAGTACACGCTGACAGGTGACAGGCAAGATCAGTCGAGGGCAAAGGTGGTGGGGGGGGGTGGGTGACAGATGGAAGAGGTAAGCAACAGGAGAAGGAGGTATCCAATAGGAGAGGAGAATGGACCATGGGAGAAAGAGAAGTAGCAGGGGAATAGGGAGGAAGAGTCTTTATTATTAAAATTAATCTGACTGAACTCATTTTATCTGCCTTTTTTTATTATTACTTCCCAGAATTAAGAAAACTGTGGTGAACTACATATACCTGTCTGGACACGCCCCCCCCCCCCCCCCACTGCTCCTGTGGCTCCTCCCACTGACCCCGGTATAAAGGCGATTGGAGGCACTGCTCCTCCCTCAGTCTCCAGGATGTTGTGTGGTGGTCGCTTGCTGCTGATGGTGCTTTCTTCCAGCCAATAAAAGCCTACCTTAACTCACGTCTCCGAGAGTTATTGATGGTGCATCAAAAACAAAACAGAGTCTACTTAACAAAATAAAGCACAGAATTAAAATGAGTTACAAAACTAATTTAAACTTGCTACACACACTCAGGAAGGCTTCCTGTGGAGCAAAAAGTTGGAAATGCGAGTTATACCAATATAGAATAAGCACTTCTTCTAAATGACTCAGAATCTCACCAACTCTGTAGGAGTTGATTTATGCAAATCCATCAAGAACACAGCAAGATATTTAGGTATAACCTGGGGATTAACTCATTTCCAGTGAGGGTTAAAGAAAAGAAGGAAATGTAATTTAAACCCAAGCAGTAAGAGATTAGAACTGAAAGGCACTCACTTGTGCAGGGCTGATGTTTGTCGTTCTTCCCCCTGCAGTGTCGTCCAGTCTGTTGACGGCGTTGGTAATCCTCATTGTTAGTTCCTGTCGCACCTCCTCACCGGCAAGATAGAGTGAACTCTCACTGCTTTGTCCCCTCAACAGGCGTCTTGTGATTGTGGATAGTATCTGACCCCCTGCAAAGCTGAAAACAGATAGTCACACATCAGGAGGGTAGAGAAATTTGGTATGTCACTGTGGACCCTCACCAAAATTTACTTAATGTGCCAAAGAACATATATTAATGGTATATTGTATATAAACTGGCTGCATCACAGCCAAGTATGGAAACACCAATGCCCTTGAAAAAAGTAGTGGATATGTCCCAGTCCATCACAGGTAAAGCTCTCTCCACCATTGTGCACATCTACATGGAGTGTTGTGGCAGGAAAGCAGCATCCATCATCGGGGACCCGCACCACCCAGGCCATGCTCTCTTCTCTCTGCTGTCATCAGGAAGGTGGTACAGGAGCCTTAGGACCCACATCAACAGGTTCAGAAACAGTTATTACCCCTCAGCCATCATGCTCATGAACCAAAAGGGATAACTTCACTTGCCCCATCAGTGAAATGTTCCCACAACCTATTGACCTATGAATCTCATTTCCTTGAGGGCATACTCAATAAACCTGTATATATAGACACAATGCACACACACGGTGATAATAAATTAACGTTGAACTTTGAAAGCATCCTACCTAGTTGCTTCACAGCTCAATATGGGAAATACCCTGCACGTAACTACAAGAAACTGCAGAGAGTCATGGACACAGCTCAGAACATCACGGAAAGCAGCCTCCCCTCCATGGACTCTGTCTACAGTTCTCACTGCCTTGGTTAAGTAACCAGCTTAATCAAAGACTCCACCCACCCTGGACATTCTCTCTTTTATCCTAATCCATTGGGCAGAAGATACAAAAGCCTGAAAGCATCAGGCTCAAGGACTGTTATAAGACCGATGAATAGTTCTCTAGTACAATAAGACAGATTCTTGACCTCAGAATCTACCCTGTTATGACTTATGTATTGCCCGTTACACCACTGGCATTTAGGGTAGCGATGAAGGTTCTCCATCTCTGTCTGTCCTTGGCCATCTTCTCTATTGTACCCCAGGTGTGGTTCAGGGTCCTCATTTTGTACATTCCATAAACCAGTTTTGGCCTTTGTTTTGCCAGTGTTCAGGGCTTCCTTCATTATGTCAGCAGCTTCATCTCAGTTTTCACTTCTGTCAGTCATGCAAGTCCCAGGTAGAGTCTCAGGAACACTGCTGTACTCTGATATAGAAGGATTCTTCATTGCTGTTTCTGTAACAATTTTGCTTTACCAGTTGGGGTTATTAGCCCTGAGAGGACCATTCTTAGTCTGGCCACTACTCATTGATCTGTTTGGCATGGGTGACGCTACCAAGAGTCAAAACACAAGGCCCCAACTCCAGCCAACATAGCTCTCTGGGTCATTGAGGCACACAAGCTTCCAAATCTAATGACAAGGTTGTGGTCCGCTTGGAGGGTCTTGTGATGACCTTGCACCTTTTTACGTGCACTACACTTTCTCTGTAGCTGTAACACTTTATTCTGCATTCTGTTATTGGTTCACCTTGATGAATTGATCTGTATGGACAATATCCAGAACAAAATTTTCATTTGTTCATCTGAGAACAATAAGCCGATTCCAATTGCACCCCTCGGTATTGTACCCGCAGTCGAACTTGAATACCCTTTTCATTGACGTGGTTGGTATTGGGTAGACCGGGAATTGTCACCGGAATTATTATTGTCGCAGGTTTCAGAATACAAGAAGAAGCTTTGTCTGCATACCGTCCAGGCAGATCACTCCAAGCACAAGTACTTCGAGGTGAAAAATGGAATGCAGAACATACTGTTACAGATTCAGAGAAAGTGTCATGCAGGTGGACAAATCTGAATGAACAAATTGGCCAAAACTTATCCGGACTCTGATCGTTAGGGATGGACACTAAACCTTGGCATTTAAAGCTGCATCTATAGTCCAACAATGAATAAAGAGAGATGATGCTGCCAATAATGTTATTTGTGAGATATTTTTATTTATTTGGAGATAACCACCCGGTAACAGGCTGTTCAGTCCAACGAGCCCACACCATCCAATAACACCAGAGTAACCAATTGATCCACTAACCCAAACATCGTTAGACTATGGGAGGAAACCGGAGCACCTGGAGGAAACCCACATGTTCACAGGAAGAACGTGCAAGCTCCTTACAGACAGCAGCAGGAATTGAACCTGGGTTGCTAGATTGTAAAAACATTATGCCAAAAAAATCCAGATACATTTAATCTCTTAAATTTATATTTTCCAGTCACCATATTGGGATTTGAACCAGTTCCTGCATCAAAGATCCAAAACTCTGATTGCATATCCGGTGAACTTACCGTAATAGCTGTTGCTATTACAACAGTAGCCTGGAAAATGTCTTTGAAACATTTGGGGCGTTAATAAAAATCAGAACCTATTACAAGGTAAATGGCCAAAATTTTGTTGAGTCAGAATTGACATTTGACTAGGCCCCTCACTGTAGGTGAATTCAAAGTGCAAAGAAAATTTACGATCAAAGTACTGTGTGTATATGTTACCATAAGACATAGGAGCAGAATTAGGCCATCTGGCCCATCGAGTCTGCTCCATCATTCCATCATGGCTGATCCCTTTTTCCCCTCCTAAAGCCCACTCCCCAGCCTTCTCTTCATAACCTTCAATGCCGTGTCCAATCAAGAGCCTATCAAGCTCTGCCTCAAATACACTCAATGATCTGGCCTCCACAGCTGCCTGTGGTAACAAATTCCACAAATTCACCAAATATATTACACTAAAATTCATTTTCTTGCAGGCACTTACAGGGGAAAAATTTAAATACAATAGAATTTAGGAAATCTACATAAACAGACAAAGACAAACAACCAATGTGCAAACAAGGACAAAATGGCTAAAAATAACCCTGAAGTCATGAGGTCTAAGGAGTTTCTGATGGTGTCTAAAGGTTGTAACATCAGTCTCTGATAGTGTCTGTTGGTCATGGTATCAGTCTCCGATAGTTTATGTGGATCGCAGCATTGGTCTCTGTTAGAGTCTGTATATCGTAACATCAGTCTCTGATAGTGAGACTGTAGGTCATAGCATCATTCTCTGATAGTGAGACTGTAGATCGTAACATCAGTCTCTGATAGTGAGACTGTAGATCATAGCATCACTCTCTGATAGTGAGACTGTAGATCATAGCATCATTCTCTGATAGTGAGACTGTAGATCGTAGCATAAGTCTCTGATAGTAAGACTGTAGATCGTAACATCGTTCTCTGATAGTGAGACTGTAGATCGTAACATCAGTCTCTGATAGTGAGACTGTAGGTCGTAGCATCATTCTCTGATAGTGAGACTGTAGATCGTAACATCAGTCTCTGATAGTGAGACTGTAGATCATAGCATCATTCTCTGATAGTGAGACTGTAGATCGTAACATCAGTCTCTGATAGTGAGACTGTAGATCATAGCATCATTCTCTGATAGTGAGACTGTAGGTCATAACATCAGTCTCTGATGGTGAGACTGTAGGTCGTAACATCAGTCTCTGAAAGTGAGACTGTAGGTCGTAGCATCATTCTCTGATAGTGAGACTGTAGATCATAGCATCATTCTCTGATAGTGAGACTGTAGATCATAACATCAGTCTCTGATAGTGAGACTGTAGGTCGTAACATCAGTCTCTGATAGTGAGACTGTAGATCATAGCATCATTCTCTGATAGTGAGACTGTAGATCGTAGCATCAGTCTCTGAAAGTGAGACTGTAGGTCGTAGCATCATTCTCTGATAGTGAGACTGTAGATCGTAGCATTATTCTCTGATAGTGAGACTGTAGATCGTAACATCAGTCTCTGATAGTGAGACTGTAGGTCATAGCATCATTCTCTGATAGTGAGACTGTAGATCGTAACATCAGTCTCTGATAGTGAGACTGTAGATCATAGCATCACTCTCTGATAGTGAGACTGTAGATCATAGCATCATTCTCTGATAGTGAGACTGTAGATCGTAGCATAAGTCTCTGATAGTAAGACTGTAGATCGTAACATCGTTCTCTGATAGTGAGACTGTAGATCGTAACATCGTTCTCTGATAGTGAGACTGTAGATCGTAACATCAGTCTCTGATAGTGAGACTGTAGGTCGTAGCATCATTCTCTGATAGTGAGACTGTAGATCGTAACATCAGTCTCTGATAGTGAGACTGTAGATCATAGCATCATTCTCTGATAGTGAGACTGTAGATCGTAACATCAGTCTCTGATAGTGAGACTGTAGATCATAGCATCATTCTCTGATAGTGAGACTGTAGGTCATAACATCAGTCTCTGATGGTGAGACTGTAGGTCGTAACATCAGTCTCTGAAAGTGAGACTGTAGGTCGTAGCATCATTCTCTGATAGTGAGACTGTAGATCATAGCATCATTCTCTGATAGTGAGACTGTAGATCATAACATCAGTCTCTGATAGTGAGACTGTAGGTCGTAACATCAGTCTCTGATAGTGAGACTGTAGATCATAGCATCATTCTCTGATAGTGAGACTGTAGATCGTAGCATCAGTCTCTGAAAGTGAGACTGTAGGTCGTAGCATCATTCTCTGATAGTGAGACTGTAGATCGTAGCATTATTCTCTGATAGTGAGACTGTAGATCGTAACATCAGTCTCTGATAGTGAGACTGTAGATCATAGCATCATTCTCTGATAGTGAGACTGTAGGTCGTAGCATCAGTCTCTGATAGTGAGACTGTAGATCATAGCATCATTCTCTGACAGTGAGACTGTAGGTCGTAGCATCATTCTCTGATAGCGTCTGTAGGTCGTAGTGTCAGTCTCTGGTATTGAGTCTATAGAGTAGTGGTGTGTAGATGAATCCAGATTTGTTCATGCACCTGTAGAGTAATAACTGTTCCAGAACCTGGTGGTGTGAAATCTAAGGCTCCTATACCCCTGCCCGATGGAAGTAATGGGAAGAGAGAATACCCTGAATTGTTAGCTGAAAAAAAGATTAGCTTTTTTTGTCACATGTAGATCAAAACATACAGTGAAATACGTTAGAGGATTGGCTGGGGGGGGTGGGGGTGTGGGGGCAGATACAAGTGTCACCATACTTCCAGTACCAACATAGCGTGCCCACAATTCACTTACGCTAACCTGTACGTCTCTGGAACGTGGGAGGGGACCTGAGGACCGGGAGGAAACCCAGGCGGTTATAGAGAGAACATACAAGCTACTCTCTGACAGTAGCGGGAATTGAACGCCAATCACTGTCACTGGGACTGTCAAGTGTTATCCCACCAATACACTCTGTGCCACCCGAACCATTTGGGTGAGGTCTTTGATGATGGATGCGGTTTCATTGTGACAGCACTCCATGTAAATATATTCAATGGGGATTTGGAAGGTTAAGATGCATGGGGTCCATGGAGACTTGGTAACTTGGCTTTCCAAATGGCTTCTCCATAGAATTGATAGAATTCAACGGTAGTGGTGGGAAGGTGTTATTCCGACGAGAGGTCCATGACTAGTGGTGTTCAACAGGGATCAATGCTGAGATCTCTGTTGTTTGTGATATACAACAATCATTTGGATGGAAGTGTAGATGGGTGGGCTGGTAAGTTTGTAGATGACACACAGATTACTGGAGTTGTGTACAGAGTAGATGGCTACCGAAGGATGTAGCTGGATATCGATCAGGTAGTGAAATGGCAGGTGGAGTTTAAGCCAAGCAAGTGTGAGGTGTTGCACTTTGGGAGGTTCAGTTTAAAGGGAGAGTATCGAGTTAATAAGGACCCTAGATACTGATATTGAGGAAAGTTCAGCTTAAATCCATAGCTCACTGAATAGGAGTTAGAAGAAATGGCACCAGAGGTCTTTGCAGATCCAGGTGACTTCTTTCAGTTCGTCTGTGAAACAGCTTCCTCTTCTCTCATGTCTGTCTCTTCTTTTCAAGGTGGCGGGGGCCCTGTTGGTGTCCGTGATCTACAGCTACAGCTCAAACTACGGTTCTCCACAAGCATTTGCTCTCGGACTCACCGTGCAGCCTGGCATTTTGATATCTCTAGGGGTGGCTTGGAAGATGTGTGCCTTCGGGGTGCAGCCCCATGGACAACCCAATTCCTCACCAATGTCACCGAGGGTTCAAACATCTAATGGTCTCTTGCTCTTGTTTGTTTCAAGAGTGATACTGTCTCTCCAACACCAGTGAGAGAGAACCTGTGAGATGTCTAAGTGCTAGGATGGACAATAGTTTTTTGATTGACCGTAGATCATGGTCTCTTTGGGGGCTCTGCCATTGCGTGGTTGGTGGGGGTGGGGTGGAGTCAGTGTTTTTGCAGGAGCAAGTGGGGGGAGGGTTGATGCTTTTGTTGCTGCTTGTGTGGGGGAGGAGGAGGGGCTTTGACGTTTCTGTCATTCACTCTTTGGAGTTTTTTCCTGTTTTGTGGATGTCTGTGAAGAGTAAGAATTTCAGGTTGTATACCGTATACATTTTCTGATATTAAATTGGACCATTTGATAGTGTAGTTAAGAAGGTGCATGCCATGTTTGCATTTGTAGGTTGGAGCAATGAGCACAAGAGTCAGGTTACAGGTTACATCGTACATAATTCTGTTCCCCTCATTACAGGAAGGATGTAGTGCTGTTGGAGTGGGGTGGAAGAGGTTTACCAGGATGTTGCCTGGATTTGAGAATATGAGCTATAACAAGAGGCTAGACAAACTTGGATTATTTTCTCTGGAACATTATAGGCAGTTGGATTAGGATATAAAATTACTATTGTTCTTGTAGCCTAACTTTCCTATGCTTAGTGATAATTTTTATGTAATCACCTATATTTGTGTACCTGCTTACTAAATTTTCCAGTAATTGTAGTACAGCTGAATCTATTTTTTTCAGAAACTTCTCAGGTTTCCTGCGGCAGGTGCCTCACCACTTGGTGACATCTCAGATCAGGGATTCCCAACCATTTTATGCCATGGAGCCTTACCATTACTTGAAGGCTCCATGGACTGTAGGTTGGGAACCCCAGATCTACAGCACAGAAACAGGCCATTTGGCCCATTGAGTCATTGCCAAACTATTATTCTGACTAGTCCCATTAACCTGCACAGGGACCACAGCCCTCCATTCCCCTCCCATCCATATACCGATTCAAGTTCCTCTTCAATGTTGAAATCAAACCCACATCCACTACTTGTGGAGGAAATTCATTCCACACACTCACCACCCTCCAAGTCAGTGGTTCCCAATCTTTTTTTAAATGCATGGACCCTTACCATTAACCAAAGGGTCTGTGGCCCACAGGCTGGGAATCCCTTGTGCAGGAAGGCACAGAGTCGAATGTACTTCCTAAGAAGGTTGGCGTCATTCAATGTCTGTAGTGAGATGCTGAAGATGTTCTATAGGTCAGTTGTGGAGAGCGCCCTCTTCTTTGTGGTGGTGTGTTGGGGAGGAAGCATTAAGAAGAGGGACGCCTCACGTCTTAATAAGCTGGTAAGGAAGGCGGGCTCTGTCGTGGGCAAAGTACTGGAGAGTTTAACATCGGTAGCTGAGCGAAGGGCGCTGAGTAGGCTACGGTCAATTATGGATAACTCTGAACATCCTCTACATAGCACCATCCTGAGACAGAGAAGCAGTTTCAGCGACAGGTTACTATCGATGCAATGCTCCTCAGACAGGATGAAGAGGTCAATACTCCCCAATGCCATTAGGCTTTACAATTCTACCGCCAGGACTTAAGAACTTTTTAAAGCTATTATTAATGCTTTTTGAGATAGTGATTTAGATGCATATCACATTTTTTTTTACTGAGTTAAGTATTGTATGTAATTAGTTTTGCTACAACAAGTGTATGGGACATTGGAAAAAAGTTGAATTTCCCCATGGGGATGAATAAAGTATCTATCTATCTATCTATCTATCTTGAGTGAAGAACATCCCATCGGGTTCCCCTTAAATATTCCACCTTGATTTCCACCATCATTCCATCTCACCAATGGAACATGTTTTATCTCCACTCAGAGTATGAGGTGACCACAACTTCTTTTTCCTTTTTTACATTCATTCTTTCTTCATGGAACACTCAGTAAATGGGGTGGCACGGTGATGTAGTGTTTAGCACAACACTTTATAGTACAGGCGACCCGGGTTCAATTCCCATCGCACGATAATGAAGAGGTTGGCACAACGATTTATAGTACAGGCGACCCGGGTTCAATTCCCATCGCACGATAATGAAGAGGTTGGCACAACGATTTACAGTACAGGAGACCCAGGTTCAATTCCCATCTCACAGTAGTGTAGTGGTTAGCACAACACTTTACAGTACCAGTGACCCAGGTTCAATTCCCATCGCACGGTGATGTAGTGTTTAGGACAACACTTTACAGTACCAGTGACCCGGGTTCAATTCCCATCGCACGGTAGTGTAGTGGTTGGCACAACGATTTACAGTACAGGAGACCCAGGTTCAATTCCCATCTCACAGTAGTGTAGTGGTTAGCACAACACTTTACAGTACCAGTGACCCAGGTTCAATTCCCATCGCACGGTGATGTAGTGTTTAGGACAACACTTTACAGTACCAGTGACCCGGGTTCAATTCCCATCGCACGGTAGTGTAGTGGTTGGCACAACGATTTACAGTACAGGAGACCCAGGTTCAATTCTGCCTGTAAGGAGTTTGTACGTTCTCCCCATGACAATGGGTACTCCAGTTTTCTCCCATAATCCAACTATATACCAGTTGGATTGCCGCAAAGGGCCTATTCTGCTTTGTAACTCAATAAATAAATAAATAAATAAATAAATAAGACTACGACCAGGTTTCATGTCTGATTCCTGAAGAACCTCTGGATGAAAATCACCAGATCCAGCAAGGCCAAGGGGAGTTTGTAAATTTATGAGAGGCAGAGATAAGGAGATGGATAGAATCTTTACCCCCAGGGTACAAATGTCATGCAATTAAGGTGAGGGGAGAAAGTTTAAAAGGTGACGTGTGAGGCAAGTTTTTTTAAAAATTACATTCAGACTGGTGGACAGGCTACTTGAGGGCAGCAATGGAAACAGGTACAATAGTGACATTTGAGACTTTTAGACAAACACATGAATATGCAGTGGATGAAAGGGTATGGATCACACGCAGTTTAATTTGGCATCATATCCAGTACAGACATTGTGGGCCGAAGGGCCCTTTCCTGTGCGGTACTCCTCTACGCACGATTACTATTTAACACTCAATAAAGAAAGTAACTTTGAGCTTCATTAAAGCAGAGCAGTTTTACAAAGGGGAAGCCCAAAAATGTCAAGGAGAAACAGAAGGTTCTAGGGGTCCACACAGGTTGGTTAAGAAGGTTGGTTAAGTTGGTCTACAGTAATCAGGGGATTGAGTTCAAGAGCGTGGGGTTATGGTGCTGCTCTACAAAACCCTGGTTTGACCACACTTGGAATATTGTGTTCAGTTCTGGTCACCTCATTATAAGGAGGACATGGAAACTTTAGATAAGGTACAGAGGAGATATACCAGGATACTGCCTGGATTAGACAGCATGATTTATAAGGATAGTTCAAAGTACATAAATCCCACCTTATACAACTTGGAGATTAATTTTCTTGTTGGCAAAAAATAATAAGTCAAGTGAGCTATAGCTTTTCTCTTTGGAGTGAAAGACGACGAGAGGGGACTTGATAGAGATGTACAAGATAAGGTCAGCCAGAACTTTTCCCCCAGTTGGAAATGACTAATACAACACAACTTTAAGGCATTTTGAGAGTATAGGAGTAGGCTTTTTTATTGAATATATAGAT
The DNA here is from genome assembly GCF_048418815.1 of Hemitrygon akajei. Classification (NCBI taxonomy): domain Eukaryota; kingdom Metazoa; phylum Chordata; class Chondrichthyes; order Myliobatiformes; family Dasyatidae; genus Hemitrygon; species Hemitrygon akajei. Next base: position 173,526,145 of record NC_133133.1, read on the forward strand.
AGAAAGTGGTAGGTGTGTGAAAAATGCTGCCAGAGGTGTTGGTACAGGCAGATACATTATGGACATTTCAGAGATTCTCAGATTGGCACATGGATGATAGATGGAGGACTATGTGGGAGGGAAAGGTTAGCTTGATTCTAGAGTAGGTTAAAAGGTTGTCACAACATCATGGGCCGAAGAACCTGCACTGTGCTGTAGTGTTCTGGAGTATGGGTTTGGAAAGGATATTTAATAAAGTTGATATAGCTGGACACTGACCTGATAAAAGGGAATGATTTTGGACAATTTAAAATTGTGAATAATTGACAGATTATAAAATCTAAACCGAATGAAGGCCCTTTGATAACTTCTGTGGAAATCCATCAGCTTTACTGGGAATTAGTCGGAACATTGACGGATAAACTGTTCTTGCCAGTTGACAGAGTAAACTTTCATAGCAAAATAGACAGCCTGCCAAACCAGCATTAATGGCCAACACCTTTCATCATGGCTCTGGGCCTGTATTCGCTGGCGTTTAGAAGAATGGGGGGGATGATCTGATTGAAACACACAGAATATTGAAAGGCCTAGATGCAGTGAATGTGGAAAGGATGTTTCCTACAGTGGGAGTCATGACCAGAGGACACAGATACAGTGAATGTGGAAAGGATGTTTCCTACAGTGGGAGTCATGACCAGAGGACACAGATACAGTGGATGTGGAAAGGAGGTTTCCTACAGTGGGAGTCATGACCAGAGGACACAGATACAGTGGATGTGGAGAGGAGGTTTCCTATAGGGGGAGTCTAGGACCAGAGGACACAGATACAGTGGATGTGGAGAGGAGGTTTCCTATAGGGGGAGTCTAGGACCAGAGGACACAGATACAGTGGATGGGGAGAGGAGGTTTCCTATAGTGGGGGAGTCTAGGACCAGAGGACACAGATACAGTGGATGGGGAGAGGAGGTTTCCTATAGTGGGAAGTCTAGGACTAGAGGGGGACACTGAGTAGAAGGTGGTCCCTTTAGAACAGAGATGAGCAGAAATTTCTTTAGCCAGGAGGTGGTGAATCTGTGGTGAATTTATTGCCACAAACGGCTGTGGAGGTCAAGTCATTGGGTATATTTAATGCAGAAGTTGATAGGCTCTTGATTGGTAGGAATGTCAAAGGTTTTGGGATAATAAATCAGCCATGAAAAAATGGTGGAGACCTGATGGGCCAAAAGGCCTCACTCTTAATACACTGGCCTTCTTCATTCAGGGTACTGGGGACAAGACTTGGGACATTGCACATGAGGGCTGTCCAGGGAGGAGTAGCACCCCTTGTGAAGGGGCTTGTCATTTCGGGCAATCTCACTGGTGACTCCTAGTGGCTGTCACCTGACTCATACCAGGTGAGATTGGGACACGCCTGACCCAGCCTGCTCTTGTGGACTGGGCGGATGAGATCAGCATAGAGATCCAATGGGCAGGAAGGTGCAATGTTCCACAGAGACCAAAGGGCAAGACAAGGCACAGAAGAAGTCATGGTCATCCACTGCGACTCATGATCTCAGTTGTGACAACAACTTGTACCCCGGACCAGGATTTCTGAGGACGAGAGAGTGCAATGGCTTTCCACTTTAAAAACTTTCTGGCACAGGCTTCCTCAGGCAGCTCACATCTGTCTGATATTGTGGGAAAGGACAGAAAACCAATCAACAAGACTGGTGAGACCACACCTGGAGTACTGGGTATTGCTTGGTTCACCCTGCTAGGGGCAAGATCATTTGAGCTGGTAAGAATGCAGGGAATATTTATGAGAATATTGCCAGGTCTCCAGGCTGAGTTACAGGAACAGGTTGGGCCTGACAGGACTTATTCCTGGGAACGTAGGAGAGAGAAATGACTTGGGTGACACTGGTGTAGTAGTCAGCACAATAACTTCCCAGTGCCAGTGATCACCGACCAGAGTTCTATTTCTATCGCTGTCTGTAAGGAGTTTATAAGTTCTCTCCATGACTATGTGGGTTTCCTCCCACGGTCCAAAGATGTACATTTGGGGTTATGGTTAGTGAATTGTGGGAATGCTATGTTGGTAGAAGTGTGGTGACGTTGCAGGTTCCCCCAGCATGTTCCTCGCTGATTTGCTTTGAGACTAACTATACGTTTCCCTGCATGTTTGAATGCATATGTGACAGAGAAAGCTGATCTTTAAAGACATATAAAATCAAAGTTTCAAAGTCCAAAGTAAATTTATTACCGAAGTACCATATACAAGCCTGAGATACGTTTTCTTGTGGCATACTCAACAAATCAAAGAAACACAATGGAATTAATGAAAGACCCACCCACAGTCAACAGGGCAGACAACCAGTGTGCAAGAGACAACAAACTGCAAACACAAAAGGGAAAAAAATAAATAAGCAATAAATATTGAGAAGATGAGATGAATTGTCCTTGAAAGTGAGTCCATAGGTTGTGGGAATAGTTCAGTGGAGTGAAGTAAAGCTATCCTCACTGGTTCAAGAACCTGATGGTTGTTACTGAACCTGATGGTGTGGGTCCTGAGGCTCCTGTACCTCCTTCCTGATGGCAGCAGTGAGAAGAGAGCATGGCCTGTGTGGTGGGGGTTCCTGATGATGGATGCTGTTTTCCTGCAACAGGGTTTCATGTAGACATGCTCAATGGCAGGGAGGGCTTTACCTGTGATGGACAGGGCCAAATCCATTACTTTTTATAGGATTTTCCATTTAAGGGTATTGGCCTTTCCATACCTGGCTATGATGCAGCCAATCAATATACTCTCCACACATCTGGAAGTTTGTCAAAGTTTTAGATGTCATGCTGAATCTTTGCAACTCCTAAGGAAGTAGAGACACTGCTGGGCTTTCTTTGTAATTGTACTTAAGTGCTGTACCCAGGATAGACCTGCTGAAATGGGGACCATGAGGACTTTAAAGTTGCTCATCTCTCCACCTCAGGTCCCCTGATGAGGACTGGCTCATGGACCTCCTGAAGTCAATAATCAGCTCCTTCATCTTGTTGACATTAAGTGAGGCATTTTGTTGTGGCACCACTCAGCCGCATTTTCAATCTCCCTCCTCTGTGCTGATTCGTCACCCCCTCTGAAGTGTGAATCCAGACTGACCTTCTCCCCCACCCCCTGGGAAAAGGAACCAAAAACTAGAGGGCACAGGCTACAGGCTTAAAGTGAGAGGGGAAAGATTTAGGAAAGACCTGAAGGGTACTTTTATCAGAGGGTGATCAGTTTATCAAACAAGCTGCCAGCAGAAGTAGTTGAGGCAGATACAATTGCATTTAACAAGCACTCAACCATAGAACATTACAGCACAGAACAATTTTTCTGCCTAGTCCCACTGACCTGCACCTGGACCATATCCCTCCATACACCTCTCATCCATGTACCTGTCCAAGTTTTTCTTAAATGTTAAAAGTGAGCCCACATTTACAACTTCATCTGGCAGCTCATTCCACACTCCCACCACTCTCTGTGTGAAGATGCCCCCCCAATATTCCCTTTAAACTTTTCCCCCTTCACCCTTAACCCATGTCCTCTGGTTTTTTTCTCCCCTAGCCTCAGTGGAAAAAGCCTGCTTGCATTCACTCTATCTATACCCATCTTAATTTTACATACCTCTATCAAATCTCCCCTCATTCTTCTACGCTCAGATATTTGTACACAGATAGGAAAGGTTCAGAGAGATATGGGCAAAATAGGATGAGATTAGGTCAGCATCTTGGTCAGCAGGGTCAAACTGGGCTGAAGGTCCGTTTGCATGTTGCTTTTTTTAAATTTATTCTATCATATTTCTTAGTTCTTCTGTGAATTGGCTGAATTGGAAAGGTGGGGATTTGCCTAATCGAGGCAGTGTGGCCCAGGCCCAAGAGCATATTGAAGTGGCAAGGCCCAGGATTGTGAGTGAGGAACTACCCAATGTTTAGACAATTTAAGCACTAGGCTAGGTTGAAAAAGTCAGGGTGTCTGTACGGGCTCGGCTTGCTGCTCTACAGAATTTACTTGGCTCTGCGCTGAACTGAGCCTGTGGCCTGCTCCTGCAGCAACTGCAGAGGTGTCTGATTTTGTGTCTGTGGCTGGACTCACTTTCATATACTACAATTCTGAATGCTATTTACTTACTCGTGTTTTTAGTGTGATTCTTTTCCCCCCTGTACAGCGGGTGTTTGACTGTCTATTTTAAAATAGGTTCTTTTGGGTTTCTTTGCTCGTATAGCTGCCTGCAAGGAGACAAACCTCAAGGCTGTATATGCTGACATACATGTGCTTTAATAACAAATTTATTTTGAACATTTGTATGACCCTATAACAGCTGAAAGTGAGATTTAGATGGGCTGAATGTCCTAATTCTGCTCCTTTGGTCTAAATTTGCAATTTTGTTTAAGGGAAAAGTAAGAGCAATAGATGATTCCATTCTGCAGATTCTCTCAACCCATTTGTGACTTTGCCTGTTCCTTATCTGCACCTTCTACCCCGAATACTGTCATCTTTAATCCCTCCAGACTTCCATTTTGTTGCACACCCTCTTTGAGCTCTTCTCCTTCATCTCCCCCCACCCAATCTACGCTTGTGTAATATCTGTAACATGTCTCTGCTGAAAGATCAACCCAGAATACTAACAATTTCTCTCTCTGCTGAGATAGTCAGAGCACTACAGCACAAAACAGGCCCTTTGGCCCATCTAGTCAATGCAAAACTATTTATCTGTCTAGTCCTATCAACCTGCCCCTGAACCATAGCCTTCCATATCCCTCCCATCCACGTACCTATCCAAATTTCTCTAAAATGTTGAAATTGAACCCACATCCATCACTTCTGCAGGCAGCTCGTTCCACACGCTCACCACCCTCTGAGCGAAGAAGTTCCCCTTTAGGTTCCCCTTAAACTTTTCACCTTTCAACCTGAACTCAAGACTTCAAGTTCTAGTCTCACCCAACCTCGGTGGAAAAAGCCTGCTTGCATTTACCCTATCTATACCCCTCAGTTTTGTAAATACCTCCATCAAACCTCCCCCTCTTTCTCCTATGCTCCAGGGAATCAAGTCCTTTTGCCTGACCTCCTGAGAATTCCTAGCAGCTTCTGGTTTCAATTAAGTTTCAAGTATTCATTGTCTTTGTAGTTTTATTGTAAATTACATATTTTTTTTTAATATCCAGGCAGCTCCAGCCTTTTAAATTAATTCATTCTGACCTCAGTCAGTCTCACTAGGAAAGCGGGGGCCCAGGGTGTGTGCACAGCTGTGACCAAGTTCCAAACAGTGTAGCCCCTCATACAGATGTTTCACACTGTAAACTGTTGAGAACAATCCCTCAGATGAACACACAAGTTTATCTTGAACAGAAAACAAAGCAGAGTCACCTAATGTAGTCACCTCACAGCACTGACACAAGTTAATGCCTTCCAATTATTTCCACGTTGGCTGTATTTTTCGTGACACTGTTAAGTGATTAAACACATGGAAAGCGATCAGAGTTAAACCCACAGCTGCTCGACCCTCGTTCCAGGAGCTATGGACGATACAGTCCATGCAAGCTCAGCACTTTTCTCTTTGGCTGTCAGCATACTCAATTCCAACAAGATCTCTTTGTCCCTCTCCCTCCTACTTCTCTGCTCAACACAAAGTTCAGGACTGCACTGCAGCCTCAGGAATAAAGCCAGCCACCATCTGTTTGGAAATACAGGACCCTGGATTGTGCAAGAAACCCCAGCACGGGAGAGGGGAATTCAGCCCAGAAAGTATGTTCTAACCCTTAGCTATCAATTAAAGATCAGAGTTTGCTACATATACATTTTTTTAATGTTTTCAAAGAGGTGTGGGCTTTAATCACAAGATACAAGTAGGCCACTCTGCCCATCAAATCTATTCCACTATTTGATCACAGCTGGTTTAAGATTAGACAGGGGTTTCCAATCTGGGGTCCATGGCATTAAAAAGATGATGAGAACCCATCATAAGGCATTGGCCTAATTCTGCTCCCATTCTTTTGGCCTGTGACTTCCCCAACTATCAGAACCATCTTCTCCATGCCCACTCTACCTAGGCCTTTCAATATATTTCAGAGATTTCCCCCTCAGTCTTCTAAACTCCAGCAAGTACAGGACAAAGCATTCCTCACATTAACCCTTTCAGTCCCATGATCATTCTTGTGAAACTCTGCTGGACTCTCTCCAATACCAGCACATCCTTTACCAGATAAGGGGCCCGAAACTGCTTACAGTACAGCAATGTCTTTTAACCCTGTATCCTGGCCCATAATGTCAACTGTTTATTCATTTCCATAGATGCTGCCTGGCCTGTTGACCTCCAGCATTGTGTGTGTGTTTCTCTAGATTTCCACCATTGGCAGAATCTCGTCTGTTTACACTTATCAATCCCAATTTCATTTAGAGATACAGAGCACAACGGGTCCTTCCAGTCTAACTACAAGACAATTTACAATGACCAATTAACCCACTAAGTAGCAAGTCCTTGGAGTGTGGGAGGAAATGGGAGCACCCAGAACAAGCTCGCGCGCACAAGGGAAGAACGTGCAAACTTCCCAGAGGATGCCGGAATTGAACTCTGATGCCTGGAGCTGTAATAACATCGCAATTGCAACTCATTACTATTAACCAACAGAAGTTTTGAAAGATGGTCTTCCAACGATCTATACAATGTTAGAGATAGTTCGTTGGTGAGGAGAAAAGTGCTGCTTATCAATTGGTAAGCAAGTAGATTTGAGTTCAAAAGTTATGAAGTTGCGACTTTATAAAACTTTAGTTGGGCGACATTTGGAGTATTGCATACATTTCTAGTCACCCCGTTATAGGAAGGACGTTGAGGCTTTGGACAAGATGTTTACCAGAGTGCTTCCTGGTTCAGAGGGCATGTGCTTCTGAGAGGTTGGATAAATGTTTCTTTTTGGAGTAGCAGAGGCTGGGGGGGCGGGGAGAGATCTGATAATGGTTTACAAGATTAGGTGAGCCATTGATAGAGTAGACAGACAGTATCGTTTTCCCGCGGGTAGAAATGTCTAAAGCTGGAGAGCTTACATTGAAGGCAAGAGGGGGTGGTTTCACAGGGGATGTGAGGGGCAAGCTTTTTCTTTAAAAAAAAAGATGCTCAGTGGTGGATGCCTGGAATGTGCTGCCTGGTTTGATGGTAGAAGCAAATATATTACAGGCTTTTAAGAAATGTTTAGATAGGCACATGGATGAGGAAAGATGGAGGGATATGGACATTGTCTAGGGAGGAAGGATTTGTTTTTTGGGGGGGCTTGATTTACTTTTAGCTGGTTCAGCACAGCAGTGAGCTGAAGGGTCTGCTCCTGTACGGTTTGATAATCCATGTTTAAATAATAGATTGTGCTGAATGAAGTGTCAAATTGTTGTAGTTTAATTTGTGCCTGGGCTGACCCATTCCTTGAAACATGGCAATCTGCCTTCTTGAACTGCTGCCATCCAGAAAATGTATACGATTCCTTGGCTTTTAATCAAGCTGCAAAGCCTTTTGTATTAATATATTCAGTGCATGTGGACTTTGCTGGCTGAATGATCCCCAAATAACTGTGCTGGTGAGACAACTTCATGAACTACTGCAGTCCGGGCTGCATGGGTTACACCCACAGCATGATCAGGGAAGGTGAATTAAATAACGATGTGTTTAAATGCTGCTTTTGATAAAAAGTTCAATAATATTTCAGTAAATGCTCACAGCCCAATACCAGGGCTAAGTGGGCAAGGCTGACAACAAAAGCACAAGTTACATGCACACTAGAGGAACAGCAGGTCAGACATCCTCATACGTCAGGCAAGGCCTCTTGGCATGGCCACTTAGTAAATGACGGCTAGTATGAAAACAGGGTTTTTTTGTACAGATTCTCTATGCAAGATATTGTCAGTTTCTCCTGGCGTGGAGTGGGGGAGTTGAGATGCAGAATGAATTGGTGTAATGCACTCAACTGCAGCCCCTACCCAGAGGGCAGTAATCATCAAGAGCAGGGAAAAAAATTAATTCTTCATTACAATTGAATTGTAACAGATTGTATGTTGTATTCATACAGCAAGTTCTTTTTGAATATGAATGAAGTGCCTCATGCACGCCAAACCACAGTAGCGTGTCATTTGCATCAAATCAGTGATGTTTGTGCTGGGGCTGCCTGCAAGTGTCACCGACACTAACCCACACATCCCTGGGCCGTGGGGAGAATCCCGAGAACCCGGAGGAAACCCACGTGGTCACAGGGAGGACATGCAAACTCCTCACAGACAGCAGCAGGGATTGAACACTGCACTTGCAGCTGGCATTTAATTTGCTCCTTTCCACACCTCATGCGGCATCGGGAGGCAACCTTAATGTTTCTTTAGTATTTATTTTTGTTTTTTAAAAAAAAGAATCTAAACGAGGCCGAGTTGTTAGCTTGACACTCAATCCATCATGGATGGAACGTGTACAAGAAGCTGGCCAGATTCGAACCTGGGACCACTCGTCCCAAGGTCAGGTACAAATGCCACCGCACCACAGGCAGGCTTGGCACTGTAATAGTGCAACACTGAATGCTACACCACATGCTGCTACCACGTTAAGTTGACCAGGTGGTTCAAACCAGACACTCTGAATCAAGCAATACATTTCCAGGTCGGAATACTGTGGGTTGAAGGAATTCCCTGTACTTTTGTTGCTCCCATTCTTCCAGCTGGTGGGGGTGGTGGGTTTGGAAGGTGCTCGAGGAGTCTCAGTGAGATGCTGTAATGCATCATGTGGGTACTACACAATGTTGTTGCTGTGTGTCAGTGGTGGGGTGAGTGGAAACATTGAATTTACTATTCAGAACCTCAGCTTCATGTTAGCAGGGAGGAGGTACAGGATCCTGAAAACATACACTCAACATTTTGGGAACAGCATCTTCCCTTCTGCCATCAGATTTCTGAACAGACAATGAACCCATGAACACTTTTCTGTACTTCTAACTTATAAGTACAAGACAATATAAAATACGATTTCTTATTGTAACTTGTGTATTGCACTGTACTACTGCCACAAAAAACAAATCATGATGACATTATCATTATGTGCTGTGTTGTATGACATGGGCGATCATGGTCCTTAACCATGATTCTTGGCAAGTTTTTCCTACAGAAGGGGTTTGCCATCGCCTTCTTCTGGGCAGTGCCCTTAGAAGATGGGTGGCCCCAGCCATTATCAATACTCTTCAGAGATTGTTTGCCTGGTGTCAGTGGTTGCATAACCAGGACTTGTGATCTACACCAGCGGCTCATACGACCATCCGCCACTAGCTCCCATGGGTCTAAGCAGGTGCTACACCTTGCCCAAAGGTGACCTGCAGGTTAGTGGAGGGAAGGAGCACCTTACACCTCCTCTGGTAGAGATTCATCTCGACCCCACCACCCCATGAATTTCATGGCAGTCAGTAATAATAAACCTGATTCTACAGAAGCTCTGTGCTCCTTCCTCAGCCTACCTGCCTGATCTGCTGAGTTTCTAGTTGTTTTTTTTTTTAAATCTCAAGATTTCCAACATCAGTAGTTTGATTTTCACATACAAATACAACGACCCAATTATGTTCTTTATTGCAAAAATTCTTCCCACCTGTTTTTATTCATGAGCTCAAGAGATTGCCAGTACCTGGGGTCAGAAGTCTCTCCCATTATCTCTTGCAGCTTGTCCACGAAGTGCACCAAATCCATCAGTCCCTTGACGTACTGCATCAATGGATCATCTACTGAAGGAGCGTAGCTCTTCCCTCCAAGCTCCAGGCTTCTAATAAAGGATGCTGCTGTCTGAGAATGGGAGAAGAAATGTGACACTAGCTTGTACTATCATAACTATGTTGGTGCTCCCTGTACTGTGTTTTGCACCTTGCTCCCGGAGGAACGGTGTTTCATTTGGCTGTATACACATGTATGGTTGAACAACAATTAAATTTGAACTTGATATGATCTGTGTTGACAGATCAGCCGAAGAGGAAGGCAGTTCTCTATTTGCAGAGGAACAGAGAGCCAGGAGATGAGTTGAGGGGATATTGTTGAACATTGAGTGGGCTCGCTGGCAACATTTAAGAGAAGTTTGGCCCATCTAGTTGGTGAACAGCAGCCTTACAATTTGCTATCTTGATGGCTGAGACTGAGTGAAGGAACATCAACACACACACACTGTTACCATTCACACACCCAGACCTCTTGGAACCCTCAAGAATTCCTCTACCTGACACTTGCTGTTAAAACTCAGCCTTTAATAGAGCTTAGGATAGCACTATACATGCCATTCAGCCCACAATGTTGTGCTGGCCTTTTAACATACTCCAAGATCAATCCAAAACTTTCCTTCCTATATAGCCTCCTGTTTATTCTTCATTCAGGTGCCCAAGTGTCCCAGATGTATCTGCCTCTACCACCATCCCAGCAGCATATTCCATTCACACAACACTCTATATATAAAAAAAGTATATCTGACAACTACCCCCTCCCCCATACTTTCCTCCAGTCACCTTAAAACTTACCCTCCTGTATTACCCGCTTCTGCTCTGGAAGAAAAGTCATTAGCTGTCCAGTCTAGCTCTATCACAGAGTGCTACAGCACAGAAACAGGCCATTTGGTCCATCTAGTCCATGCTGTTACTCAGCCTAGTTTCGTTGACCTGCACCTGGATCACAACACTACATACCCCTCCTACAGACTAGATGGGCCAGACTTCTTAAATGTTGCCATTGAACCCACATTCTCCATTTCTGCTGGTGGCTCACCTTCACTCAGAGGGTGGGGAGTGTGGAACATCTCATCCTCCTTCACTCCAAAGAGAAAAGCCCTCACTCAACCTATCCTCAAGACAAGTTCTCTAATCCAGAGAGCATCCTGGCAAATCTTCTCAGTAATTACCTCCAATAATAGGAATAGAATTTGGCCATTTGGCCCATCAAGTCTACCCGCCATTTCATCATGGCTGATCCAATCTTCCTCAGCCCCAATCTCCTGCCTTCTCCCCATATCCCTTCATGCCCTGACCAATCAACCTCTGGCTTAAATATACATAAAGATTTGGCCTCCACAGCTGCCCTTGGCAAAATTCCTGAGGTTCACCACTCTTTGGCTAAAAAGATTCTTCTGTTCTAAAAGGATGCCCCACTCTGCTGTGTCCACTGGTAATAATTCAGTTTATTTAAAAAAAGATACTGCACAGAACAGGCCCTTCCGACTCAATGAGCCACACCACCCAGCAACTCACTACTTAACCCTGGCCCAACTATAGGACAAGTTACAATAACCAATTAACCTACTGACCAGCAAGACTTTGGACTGACGAAGGAAACACACACTAGCTGAAGCCAGGTGGGATGGAGACAAAGGAATCTGATAGGAGAGGAGAGTGGACTCTGGGAGAAAGGGAAGGTGGTGGAGCACCAGGGGAAGGTGATAGGCGGATAAGGAGAGATAGAGGTCAGAGTGGGGAATAGAGGGGAGGGGGAAGGAACAAGATTACCAGAAGGAGAAATTGATGCTCATGTAATCAGGTTGGAGGCTACCCTGATGAAATGAGCTGCTGCTCCTCCACCCTGGGAGTGGCCTTATTGTGGCAGAAGAGGAGGCCATGGACTGACAAGTTGGAATAGGAATTAAAATGGCTGGCCACCAGGAAATTCCACTTTCAGCAACGGAGCTTAAAGCAGTCTCCTAATTTATGCAGGGTCTCAATGTAGTGGAGGCTGCATTGGGAGCACTGGATACAATAGACAACCCCTGCAGATTCACAGGTGAAGTGTTGCCTCATCTGGAAGGACTGTTTGAGCCCCTGAATGGAGATGGCGAGCGGGCATTTGTTATTTACAGGGATACGTGCCAGGAGGAAGTTTACTGGGGAGCAATGAATGGACAAGTTCAGAGCTGCCTTACCTGGTATAAGGACATCTGCTTTCTGCATGCTGTGTGCTTGAGGTGAGTGAAAGCGTCACAACCAAGTGCCCGCTCAGGGACATTGAAAACACACGCCAATGCCAGGTCACTCCTGGAATTCACCAACAAGTGCAAATAATCACAGAGAAGCTTCCTCCAGAGAGGCACCAGCTGTAACAGAACAACGGTGAAGTGTGAGAAACACCCAATCATGTGCCGGGACCCAAAAACACTAATGTAATACAATAATTAGTTACGGAGATGCTGGAAATCCAGAGCAATGCACAAAATTCTAGTGCAGGGGCTCGAAACCTGCAGAGCATGGCATAAAAAAGACTGTTTCAGGGGAAGTTAGCAAGCCAGTCAACATTTCGGGTGGAAACCGTTCATCAGGACTGGAAAGGAAGGGGGAAGATGCCAGAATAAGAAGAGTGGGGGAAGGGAAGGAAGGAAGACAAGATGGCAGGTGGATAGGTGGGGAAAAAGATAGAAGCTGAGATGAGATATGTGCAAGAGGTAAAGGACTGAAGGAGAAATTTGATAGGAGAGGACAGTGGATCATAGAAGAAAGGAACAGAGGGGGGAGTGCTATAGGAAGGCAATGGGCAGGTGAAAAGGGGACACGGAATGGGAAATGGAAAAGAAAGAAGGGGTGGGGGAAAGAAATTACCAGAAATTAGAAAAGTCAATGCCAATGCCATCAGGTTGGAGGCTACCCAGACAGAATACGAGTGTTGCCCAGTGAGTTATGAATTTAAAATCCCATATATAGGACATTTGTGTTGACATTTTCATGAGAAGATACAAAAGCCTAATCAGAAGAGCTTCTGCAAATATTGGAAACCTTGAGCAATGCAAAATGCTGGAGGAATGCGGGTCAGTCACCATCTATGGAGAGGGATTAATAGTTGATGTTTTGAGTGGAGACCCTTCATCAGTGCAACTGATATCTGATCAAAGGCATGCCATTTGTACAATTTATACCTCTTTCAATAGCACAGTGCAAATGGAGTGGTAGGACGAGTAGATTGCAGTACTATACCTGCAAATCTAAAAAGAAAAATTGTCCTGACCTCATCTTCAAAGTCTTTCCTTTTGCTATCATGCCCATGATAGCTCAGTTTAAGTACAACCATTGGCATTAATTAAATGCAACACTTCTTCAAGACTCTTTGCCTCACCTTAGAAGCGGACTGACTTTGCTCACAGGGTGGAGAAGTGGGTACTTGTGTTGCTGCATCCGATGAAGATCCCATTAGGAAGTCTAGTAGTTCCACCTAAATTATTTGATATTTAGTTTTGTTGTTCTCACAAGTTGGCAACAATTCAGGTTTTGTCACATGCATAAAATGATCTAATTGGGTCTAACCACCTACTTAGAGATACAGTGTGGAACCAGCCACCAGCTCTTAGAGCCCAATGAGCCCACACCACCCAGCAAACCAACCCATTTAACACAAGCCCAATCACAGATCAGTTCAGTGACCAATTTACCTACTAAACAGTTCTGGCCCTTTGTACTTAAAATTGTTTCTTCTTTTTGCATTTACACAGATTGGTGTCTTTTGCACGCTGGGTGGAAGCCCTAGCTGGGCAGTATTTAACTGATTCTGTTATAGTTATTTTATAGATTTGTTGAGTATGCCCACAAGACAATGAATCTTCGGGTTGTATATGGTGACCCACGTACTCCAATAATAAAATGCAATTTGAACTATTCCCTCTGAGTACCAATGGCATTTAAATCAAAGCAGTTATACTCATTAATAAATGTCCAACTATGGCTCCTGTACTTGTACTTTCGGAAGTAAAGTTATTATAGAGGTGCTCCACAGGAAGATGTATCACAACTTGACACAGCAACGCCTCTGCCCAAGGCCACAAGTAATTGCAAGGATTACGAATGCAGCCCAGTCCATCACACAAACTGGTATGGAGCAGTACACCAGTGTAGCCATTAGCACAGTGCTTTATTGCAGCTGCAAGATCAGATTTTCATTCCTGCTGCTGCAAGGAGTGGCCATTCATTTGGAGTGTGCCAGTATTTAGTGACCTTGGCTCATCAGGCTTAGGCAAGATCAGGTTAGGGTGAGGTAAACTGCCTTTCAAGTTGCTCTTTCTATCCTTATTTGTCAATTCCTCATCTGTTAGGGCATGGTAGTTTAGTGAGAATGGCTCCAGGGGCAGTGTGGGGCATCTTACTGTGTAAGATGCGAGAAGTCTGGGGGACCTCCAGCTTCCCAGATGAACACATCTACACCAGCTTCACCAGGTTGCAGCTCCTGAGAGAATGTATTAAAGAACTGAAGCTGCATATGGGAGAATGAGGAGGTGACAGACAGGAGCTTCAGGGAAGTAGTCACCCCTGGTTGCAGGAGACAAGTAACTGGGTGACTGTCAGAAGGAGGGCAAACACAGCCAGTACAGAGCATACCTGTGGCCATTCCCCTCAGTAACAAGTATACAACTTCAAATCTCTTTGGGGGGGGGGGGGGGGGGGAAGAGCCACAATGCTGGGTCTCTGGCACCGAGTCTGGTGCTGTGGCTTAGGAGCAGAGAGGGCTTGACAGGAGATTCCCTCGTCAGAGGAACAGAGACGATGTTCTGCTGGTATGAAAGAGACATCCGGATGGGATGTTACCTTCCTCACTACAGATTCATTACTCACCCCATTACCTAGGACATGCCCTGGTCTCATTTTTACCATCAAGGTGATGGTACAGCAGCACCCCCACCCCCCGGCACTTTCATCCCTCCCATGCTTTCACCCAGTCTTAAAATTCTGCCCTCTCATATTAGCCATTTCCACTCTGGGGGTAAAGTCTGACTGTCCACTCCATTTACGTGTTCTTTTTTCTTTTAACACTTAATAATATGTCTGTAAACAATAAGTTTATGCCTTGTTCTCAGCTTCTGAACTCCACGTCACAAAAACACCAGGTGTACTGAAGGAACTGTTGACATTGTGCTCCTTACCTTAGAGAGCATCTCCTCTGGCTCTTCTTCAGCTTCCAGGTCAGCACAGATCTTGTACACATCAATCAGATCCACTGTATTACCTCTGCTCAGGAAGGAATGATACCTTTCATGCACTCTTTCAAATCCTTCAGGGACCTTTTCAGGATCACTTAGCAACTCCAGTTTCTTCTGAAGTAAATACTTCCACATCAGGATCAGCTCGCTCAACACTACGGTGAATTCACCACAGGACTACATAGGAAAACAGAAAAATAAAAAGGCAAGATTCAGCTGGAAAACTTGTGCTTCACTATGAACTCACTTGTCCAGCTTCATCGCGGATGTGACATTCCTCACCATTCAGAGGCAATGCTTCAAAAAGGCAAGATTCAGCTGGAAAACTTGTGCTTCACTATGAACTCACTTGTCCAGCTTCATCGCGGATGTGACATTCCTCACCATTCAGAGGCAATGCTTCAAAAAGGCAAGATTCATCACCTAGGACCCTTATCACCTGGGACATCACCTGCTCTCACTACTACCATCTGGGAGGAGTAGGTGGAGCCTGAAGTCAGTCAATACAGAAACAACTTCCCGTCGGCCATCAATACTACCTTTGATTTGCAAGTTGATTTCTGTAATTTGCATTTATTATGGGTTTACTCTGTAAAAGATTGGACAGCCGGAGACCTACTCCCAGTGAAGAAACAAAAGGAAGCATAATGTTAAATTGACTGGAGAAAGTACAGGGGTGGGGAGGTGGGACAGATGTCAAACTTTTTTTTTTAATATCCAGAGAGAGTGCATGGAAAGCATTACCTGGGACAGGAGTAGAGGCCAATACATTAGGGACATTCAAGACAAGAGAAAAATTTAATAGTCACATTCACAAAGCATAAAGTGAAGTGCATCATTTTCGTTCAACAACCAATATCAACGGCAATGAGGATTGTGCTAGGGGCAGCTCTCAAGTCTCACCAGAGCCTGGAATTCTCTATCCACAACCATACATTTACCCCACCCTCCCCTCTCCCTGGAGAGGGTCTTGAGGGCCAGAGGGCAATCGAAAGCTTAGCTCAATACTGCCAGTCTGGAATCAGACATGGAAAGGGTGACAAGTCAGGTCAGCGAGTCACAGGCTTACATACCAGCCTGGAATTCAAAGGCCTGCAATCAGACAGTCCAGGGTTAATAAAGAAGTTTGAACCTGAAGGTCAAAGACCAAAAGTCAGAGATTCTGCAAGTCGAGGCTTAATGGCAGGTGTGTCGAGAAGTCAGAGCCCAATGTTTACCAGTTCCGAAGAAGCCCAAAACATCGACTGTTTACCCTTTTCCATAGATGCTGCCTGGCCTGCTGAGTTCCTGTGGAATATTGTGAACATTTGCATGTCTTGGCCAAGTACTGTCTGTGTTAGACTGAGTGGGTGGGAGAAAAGGTGTTGCTGTTGTGTTCTGTTCTGTTGAGTTGTGTCGTTGTTCCCTGTATATTTCTACAATGGTGAGCATGTTACATTGATGTTACAGAAATCATGGCAACACTTGTGGGCTGCCCCAGCACATCCTTGGCTGATAATGCAAGCAATACATTTGTCTGTATGTTTTGATGTACCTGCGGCAGATAAATTAATCTGAATCAGAGCCAAACTATTGAGGGTTTGGTAAAAAAAATAAACCAGATGAATCTTTAAACAGATTTTTCTGAAGTCACCAGTAGTAATATTAGTTTTTTTTCTCTTCCCCAATCACACATTTATACAACCATTGGAAATGTGGAACAGAGGCACCTGGCAGTACAAATACATTGCTCTGTAAATGGTGTTGTAGTTAGTCAGGGCTTTGTCACACTGACCTGCAGTCAGGCACAATATAGATATTGTGATGTTATGTTGCAGTTGTACAAGACATTGAGACCGTGTTTGGAACTTGCATTCAGTTTTGGTCAGCCTGCTATAAAGGAGGTTCTTAAAGTTGTCGTAGCTGGGGGAGATAGCAGGGATAAACTCCCACTACCTATTAAATGTGTCTCAAATAGCCTCTGACAACCAAGACCAGCTCCTGGGCTTCATGTGTGGCTTAGCTCCTGAGCCTGGGAGAACAGTTTCTATTGACAGGAGAAGGGGCAAAGGCACCTTAAAACCAATTGCTTTTGGCAGATGGGGCTCATCAGCTCATCTCGAAGACATACAGTCTTAGGAATACAAGAGAATGAGGGGTGATCTGAGAACTGTATATAACAAAAAATCACAAGCGGTTAGATAGGGTGAATGCACTCAGTCTCTCTCCCCCCCACTCTCCTGATTGTTGGGAAAAAAATCAAGAAACAGAAGGCATAGGGTTAGATGAAGTAGGTATTTAATAGGAACTCATTAAATAACACAAGAACATCAATTTCTCCCCGTCCTTTCTCTTTTTCCATTCCCATTCTTGCGCTAATCTCACCCCTTCTCTTCTCCCCACCTGCCTATCACCACCCCTGGGTCCTCTCCTCCCCTTTCTCCCTTTACCTCTTCCACCCATCACCTCTCAGCTTCTCACTTCACACCTTCTCCCACCCACCTACCTTCCCCCTCACCTAGTCCTCCCTCTCCTCATTCTCACTTCTTCCCTCCCTTCTTTCCAATCCTGATGAAGGGTCTCAGACCAAAATGTCCACTGTTTATTCCTCTCCATAGATGCTACCCAACCTGCTGAGTCCCTCCAGCAGATTGGGGGTGTTTTTTTTAAACCATTTTTCACCAAGAGGTATGTAAGGGGTTTCTTCTTTTACGTTACTGCTAAGGCTAATAAAATGGCTTCTTTGTTATATTAAAAGTAAAACTGCTTCTTTGTTATGTTAGCTGCTGAGAAAGTGCTTTTCTCTCGCAGCTTGTTTGGGTTATAATTACTGATAACAAGAATTGCATTCATTTGTTAACCAATTGTGATAGATGTTATTCTTTGTGGGTCTGTAAGCTATTGTTCCACAGGCTTTAGGGAGTCGGCGCGATGGGGTTAAAGAGGAGACGTGATGCTGTAAGGTGGGTGACGGAATGGACCCCGAGCGGGAGTCTGAGGCCCAGGGTCTTTGGCGAGGAGAGGAGATGAGGACAGATTCATGTGGAGCGTCTGGTCCTGGTTGTTGGTCCCAGGCGGCGGGTCGAGGAGGTCGGAGGGGATCGAATGGTGGCAAGAAGACTTCATTAACTGAGCTCCAACGGTTGTGCACGAAGTGGTTGGACTTTGATAAATTTGGCGCCTTTTACTTTTCCTTTTATATTGTATCTCTATTAATTATAGTTCCAGTAAGATCTATAAAGTGTAATCATTTAATCGCATATGGTTTACTGTCTGTTATTTGGCGTGGTGGGGACATCATACAGCATCTACACAAACTGATTACCCAGTTTGGTGGGGCCGAAGGCTGCTCCCCCTAGACGGAAGCGAGCTGAGCGAGCCTGAGGCTTACCAGGGGGCTACAGGTACAAGTACACCAACATTTGGATGGGTAGATGATAGGAAAGGTTTAGAAAGACATGGGCCAAACAGAAGCAAATAGTACTGGCATGAGGCAAGTTGGCTAGTATTTATATGGAGATACAGAACAGCAACAAGCCACATTGCTAAGCAACCACCTATTTATAACAGAACAGTACAGCTTAGGAACAGGCAATTCAGCCCACAATGTTGTGGTGAACCAGCTAAAAAGCAAATCAAAAGCCCCAAAACACTAATCCCTCGCACCTACACCATGTCTATATCCCCCCACCTTCCTTACACCTTATGTGCCTATCCAAACATCTAAGAGCCTCTAATATTTTTGCCTCTACCACCATACCAAGCAGTGCATTCCAGGCATCCACCACTCTCCGAGTTAAAAAAAACAACTTGCCTTTCATGTCTCCTTTGAACACCCCCCCCCTCCCCACCTTCACCTTCAATTCATGCCCTCTGGTATTAGACATTTCCACACTGGGAAACAGATACTCTGTCCACTATCTGTGAGCCTCTATCAGATCACCCCTCAACCAGTCCAAAAATTACAGATGATGCCAGAATTGAACTCTGTCACCCAACCTGTAATAACATCAGTCTTACCACTTTGCTACATGGTGCCCATAGACAAAAGGGGCTGAGGAGCCTGTTTCCATGCTATGTGAATCAAATTTCAATTCCTCTGTTAGCATGATGGGATTTGAACTCATTCCCTGGATCAACGTCCAGAGCTTTGGATCAATAGCTTAACCGTGGTACCAATCGTTATAGACAGCTGTGGAGGCAGAGTCACTGGGTATATTTAAAGTGGAGATTGATAGATTCTTGATTAGTCAGGGAGTCAAAGGTTACAGGGAGAAGGCAGGAAAATGGGGTTGATAGGGATAGGAGGTCAGTCATGATGGAATGGGCTGATTGGCCCATTTCTGCTCCTGTGTCCTTATGGTCTAATGCAGATACAGTATATGTATACTCCCCCCATGTTGCAGTGTCTGGAAACTCGACATTTATGAGTTCGGGAATTGGATCACCCCCCCCCCCCCCACTCTCAAGATTGGCAAGTCTTGGGGATCAAAGGCCTGTGTGAGCCAGGAGTTTGAGGCCCCAAGATCAAAGTCCTCATTACAACAGTGGAGGAGGCCATGGATGCCCTAACAACCTGATGGCACAAGTTCTGTTTGGGCAGCCTCCAACCTGATGGCATGAACATCAACTTCTCAAACTTCTGATAATAACCTCCCCCTTCACCATTTCCCACCTCCTTGCCCGCCCATTGCCTCCCTCTGATGCTCCCCCCCCACCTTTTTCTTTCTTCCAATCAACTTCCCAGCTCTTTACTTCATACCATCCCCCTCCATTTCACTTATCAACTTGTGATTCTCTTTCCACCCCCCCCCATCTTTTAAATCTACTCCTCAGCACTTCCTCCAGTCCTGCCGAAGGGTTTCAGCCCAAAATGTTGACTTGTGGCGACCCACTTCCTAGCACACTCGAACCGGCTCACAATTAGCCAGCGTGCAGGCACAAAGGCCAGGTCCGCAGCAAAGGGAGAAAAGCCTGGGGGGGGGTATCAGTACGTGTCTCTTGGAGCATCCGCGCCCGGGGGGGGATGAGGGAGGCTTTAAAACAAGGCTGTGAAGTTCGAATAAAATTAACTTTGACTGCAGTTTACCTACTCCGTGTTGTTATTTTAGCACTGCGTGTAGCACACCGCTACAGACTGCACCTTTTTTTACGCCCATAGTTGCTGCCTGGCCTGCTGAGTTCCTCCAGCACCTTGTGTGTGTTGCTCAGATTTCCAGCATCTGTAGATTTTCTCGTTTGTGATTTGTTTCATTGTTGCTCTGCATTCGCGAGCTCCCGCCAGCACATCCTTGGGTGCGTTGGTGATGAATGCAAATGACACATTTCTCTGCCTGTGATCAATAAATGACCCTGAATCTTGTAACTACAGCCAAAGTATGAGGGTTTAGGAAGACATTTTGAACACAAGGGATGGAAGTTTAAAACCCAGAAGGAACAATTTGTACAACATGTAATCCGTTCACACTAATTATTATTACTGACAAAGGAGGTTTCCAAAGGTTAAAGTGAGAGGGGATGGAAATTTAAATTATACAATGGGTCAAACAAATTAAGGCAAACAGAGTTGTGACTACTAGACAGGTATATGGAGGAATTTGAGGTGAGGGGTTACATGGGAGGCAGGGTTTAAGGGTCGGCACAACACTGTGGGCCAAAGGGCCCGTACTGTTCTATGTGAACTGCTCAGGTTCTGCCTCAGCACTGCAGAGTTTGGAACTGAAGTATTCAAGGAGACTTGATCTGTTGATGGAATTGCATTATAATCTACATGCTCTGGAGAGTGTGGGAATAGTTGCACAATTTTGTTGGCTACCTGCACATGTGGGTGTATCAGGTAACGAAAGGGCATTACAGCAAAACAGGCACTTACCAAGTAGAGGTAGATATTATAGTTAATATGATAAAGTATGAAGCCAGATCTTATACTAGGTTGGCTGGGATTAGAAAAAGGCAGAACTTGTGGGATAGGAGTGGGAGGGGGAGGTTGGTTCCATGAGTTCAGGGGAGGTATCTTTTGAAAAGGGATAGGAGGGAAGATGTGTGGTGGCAAGATTGAGGTTTGGACTCCACTTTGGCACTTGTTGGTAAGCATGGGAACAGGTGGTGTGATTATTGTAAGGTCCCTGAGACAGTGGAATAAGAGGTCATGGTGTCATAGATATTCATTGGAAGGTAGGAAGCTATTTGGGCAATTATTGGGTCGATCAGGGGTGCTTAGCTTGCAGGATATTCTGGCACCTGAGGCAGGGATGGTGAATCCCTGTGAGGGCTCTGGTGAAGTTTTTAATTAAAACAGGTTTGTGAGGCTGGATCTGCTCCCAATCGTGGCTCCTGTCATACTCCATTACAGTAGGTGGTGGTAATGCCTCTTTCTGATAGGTGCAAGCCACCTTTAGCACAAAAGAAGAAATTGAGATCTACTTGCTTCTCGGCGATAAACAGAAGAGTTACCTCCTTGTTCACCTCAGCCACGGCAAGCTGTAGAACCAGGAACATGTGGTCCGCACTGCACACCGTCATCCTCTCACGCTCTCTTAATAGGCACCATTCCTCCCGAAATCTCCTTACCAACTGTAACACTCTCTGCTGGCAGGAATTCAGGACCCTAAGAGTCCACGGAGAATTAATCTTTAAATTTGTAGGTATTGAAGACTATGAAAGATTTTAATTATCACTGTAGCCAGGTCGTTCTTGGCTCAAAGTGCACTCCCTTCGTGAAAGTCATATGTTGGGACTGCTAAAATGAAGTTCCATTTAGACCACAAGAGACAATAGCAGAATTAGACCATGTCTAATTGAGTCTGCTCCAATACACCCTCGGGGCTAATTTACTTTTCTTCTCACCCCACTCTCCTGCCTTTGTCCCATAACCTTGGAACACTTACTAAGCAAGACCTAAACCTCCAGTTTAAATATACTCAATAACTTTGCCTCCACGGCCATCTGTGCAATGAATTCCACAGACCCACCACCATCTGGCTAAAGGAATTCCTCATCTCCATTCTAAAGGGACTTCCCTCTGTTCTAAGCGTGTGTCCTCCAGTCCTAGTCTTCCCCACTATAGGAAACATCCCCTCCACATCCACACTATCCAGGAGTTCCAATATTCACTGAGATTCCCCCTCATTCTCCAAGAATGCAGCGAATTCAGGCCGATATCCATTAAATGCTCCTCATATGTTAACCGTTTAACTTCCGGGATTATGGAGTTTTAGAATCTTTAAAGCAGAGATTAATAGGATCCCGATTAGTCAGAGCATCGAAGGTTACAACAGGGAGGAGTGGAGAATGGGGTTGAGAGACAATAAATCGGTTACAATCGAACGTCAGAGCAGACCCAATGGCGGAGCTCTGCACTTATATTTATGGTCTAATATTCTCTACGTCTCACTAACCCGTGATGCCACCCCATCAATATTGATTCTATTTATATCCCCCTCATGCAGAGGAGGATGGCTAAAGCTCATTGGGATAACAGCAGTTTGAGTTACCGAGACAATCTGTGTCTCCACCCTCTCACGGAAACGAAATTCAGGTCACTATAGGGCAGTCACTCAAACCGCATCCGCGTTTCCTCAATATAAAATGCTAGAAATATACATTACAAGGGATATTTCCTTTAAACCCAATCTGACATAACGTTCAAATTTCTTCGAAAAATTGTCAGTAGAGCGAGTTCCTCCTTATACAAGGACAAATGCAGCTTTACAAAAAGCGTTAACAGAAAACCAATCACACGGCAGATGGGCGGTTCAAATTTGGCAACTGTCAGTTAGAACAACACCAACTAACTCTCCTGCCAAAGAACTACTACAGGTGCTTGTCACTTTGCATCTCGAGCTGCCCTGGGAGAGTCCTCTCCCCGAGGCTACGGTTTACCTGGGGGGAAATTCGATTGTGCTTGGTTGGCAGTTTAGATGATCAAAGGACATCGTTCTTGCTCTGATACAGATGTGATCCCGAACACAGATCAAGATCTCCACTGGGTGGTCTGTCGCCTGTGATCCTCTCTGCCCTATCTCCGGGACTACAGAACCGACACACTAACAATACAATCCAACCTCTCCTTAACTGTCGAGCGCTGGCTCTGGGCTGGTTTAAAAGTCCCGGGCCGGTGTTGCAACAGCCAATGGGAGTCGCCGCTCTGCAATGTTGCACTTTCCACTCGGAAGCGAAGTGGCCGTAGCCAATCAGCGGTGGCTGGACGTTCCAAGCGGGGAAGCTTTGAGCGTGTGGTGTTGGTGGGGAACCCTTGGAGCTCAGACCCGGCCACCGCCTGCTCTCCCGATCATGC
The DNA here is from genome assembly GCF_048418815.1 of Hemitrygon akajei. NCBI lineage: Eukaryota > Metazoa > Chordata > Chondrichthyes > Myliobatiformes > Dasyatidae > Hemitrygon > Hemitrygon akajei. Next base: position 173,549,338 of record NC_133133.1, read on the forward strand.
TGCTGAACAAGAAGAAGGAAGCGGGGGCCCGAAGAGCAACGCACTCGGTGCTGAGCGAGGAGACGGTGATCGCCGTGGAGTTCAGCCCTTTCGACAGCTGCGACGCCGGCACCCTCATCGCCTACGGAGGGGACAACTACGTGGTGGTGGGCAGCTGTCGCTTCCAGGTGAGCGAGGGTGGGTGGGGAGGATTTTTGTCGCAACTACATAGAAAACCTACAGCACAATACAGGCCCTTCGGCCCACAAAGTTGTGCCGAACATGTCCCTACCTTAGAAATTACTAGGCTTACCTATAGCCCTCTATTTTACTAAGCTCCATGTACCTATCTAAAAGCCTCTTAAAAGACCCTATCATATCCGCCTCCACCACCGTTGCCTGTAGCCCATTCATGCACTCACCGCTCTCTGAGTAAAAAATTTACCCCCGACATCTCCTCTGTACCTACTCCCCAGCATCTTAAACCTGTGTCCTCTTGTGGCAACTATTTCAGCCCTGGGAAAAAGCCTCTGACTATCCACATGATCAATGTCTCTCATCATCTTATACACCTCTATCAGGTCACCTCTCATCCTCAGTCGCTCCAAGGAGAAAAGGCCGAGTTCATTCAACCTATTCTCATAAGGCATGCTCCCCAATCCAGGAAACATCCTTGTAAATCTCCACTGCACCTTTTCTATGGTTTCCACATCCTTCCTGTAGTGAGGTGACCAGAACTGAGCACAGTACTCCAAGTGGGGTCTGACCAGGGTCCTAAATAGCAGGAACATTACCTCTCGGCTCCTAAATTCAGTTCCACAATTGATGAAGGCCAATACACCCTACGTACCATACACAATACACTGTGCAGGACAGGTGCACACAAAGGAGGCTGTTCGGCCCTGGATGCCTATACTAGCCCAAATTACCATATAAACAGATCTCATTTCCTGCACTTGTGGCTGAATTCCCACCTCTCCCTGTAGGAATTTACTACGTTTTCCCCGTGAGTTTCCTCCGGGTGCTCTGGTTTCCTCTTGCGTTGCGAAGACATATGGGTTGGGATTGGTAAGTTGTGGGCCTGTTATGTTAGCTCCCAAAGCATGGCGACACTTGTGGGCTGCCCCCTGCACATCATCAGACTGAGTTGGTCTTTAACGCAAATGATGTATTTCACTATGTTTGGATGTACTTGTGACGAATAAAGCAAATCTTTTTAATCTTTTTGTTGATTGAGGTTAGGGCAGATTAGTGAGGCACTTCTCGCCTTATTCTGTGTTATAATAGTCTTTATTCTGCTTGAACAAGTAGTGATGAATCAGAGTAATTCATCTAACCCTGGTGTTGCTCACCCCTCAAGCTGTTAGACTCTAACAGGGATTCCCAGCCTATTTTATGCCATGGACCCCTACCATTAATTGAGGGGTCTGTAGACCCCAGGTTCGGAGTCCCTGATTTAGAGCAACACACAAAGTGCTGGAGGAACTCAGCGGATCAGTCATCTATGGAAAGGAATAAACAGTCGATGTTTTGGGCCAAGACACTTCATCAGGACCTCTAGATTTTTCTTCAAAGTTCAAATTTCAAAGTACATTTATTATCAAAGTATATATACTATATATATCCAGTGTTCCCTGTGTGGCCTCCTGTGTATCGGTGAAACCCGATGTAGATTTGCTGAGCCAGAAAATAAACAGGATCTCCCAGTGGCAACCCATTTTAATTCCTCTTCCCATTCCCATTCCAGCATGTCAGTCCCTGTCACGATGGGGCCACACTCAGGTTGGTGGAGCAAACCTTGTATTCTGTCTGGGTAGCCTCCAGTCTGATGGCATAAACATCGATTTCTCGAACTTCCGGTAATTTCCCCACCTCGTCTCCTTGCCTGCCCATCACCTCCCTCTGGTGCTCCTCGCCCTTTTCTTTCTTCCATGGCCTTCTGTCCTCTCCTATTAGATTCCCCCTTCTCCAGCTCTGTATCTCTCTCACCAATCAACTTGCCCCTCTTTACTCCCTCTCCCCCCCCCCCCCAGTTTCACCTATCACCTTGTGTTACTTCCTCCCCTCCCCTCCTCCCACACTGACTCCTCATCTTTTTTTCTCCAGTCCTGATTAAGGGTCTCGGCCTGAAACGTTGACTATAGTCTTTTCCATGGATACTGCCTGGCCTGCTGAGATCCTCCAGCATTTTGTGTGTGTTGTTTGGATTTCCAACGTTTGCAGATTTTCTCTTGCTTGTGATTGAAATATTACATATACAACCTTGAGATTCGTCTCCTTACAGACAGCCACAAAACAAGGAAACCCAATTGAATCCACAGGAAAACCTCGTACAACAAAGACTATCAAACAAGCAATGTACAAAAAAAGAACAAATTATGTAAACATATATCACACAACATGAACCACTGAGTACCTGAAAGTGAGTGCACAACCACGGAGAGTCGGTTCAGGGCTGAGGTGAGTGAAGCTGGTCCTGGAGCCCGGTGATCATCAGGCCAGTTCAGCGTTGGGGCGAGTGCTGATGTTTGCAGGCCACGGTCACGAAGCCAGTTCAGTGCTGAGGAGAGGGCCAGTGGTTTCAGGCAATAGCTGTAGTCAGTTTTGTGCTTGAGGGAGTTTTATTTTCTTTTTCCTCAACCTGTTTATGCACTTTCTAAACATAGAAACCTCATCTTATCTCAAGTCTGCACTTTAGATGGCAACTCCACCTAGTCAGTTTGTCCTTCAAGCCTTGAGCAGCATCCCAGTAATTCTCCAGCACGTTGTCTGTCAGTTCTCTGGACCCTGTTCTTTGGGCCATGAGGTTCTGGCACAAAGGGACCAGAGGGATTTTTATCAAACTGCATCCAAGTTTGGCTGGATGATAGGAGGTAGGGGTAGGTGGTGGCCGAGTGTTAATTCAGACTAGAACTCTGTCACAAATGGTGTACCACAAGGATCGGTGCTGAGTCTTGAAAGTAGTGTCATATGTAGATAGAGTTGTAAAGAGAGCTTTTGGCACATTGGCTTTTGTATATCAAAATATTGGGATGTGTTGTTTAAGTTGTATAAGACATTGGTGAGACAAAATTTTGCAGTGTTCTGTGCCGTCCCAGTCACCTACCTACAGGAGGGTCATCAATAAGATTGAAAGAGTGCAGAGAAAATTTACACAGATGTTGTTTTATCTTAAGAAATTGATGGAGTCATAGAGAGCGAGGAGGTTGTGTAAGGACATAGATCAGCTGGAAAGTTGGTTGGGAGGTGGTAGATGGAATTTAATCCAGTCAAATGTGAGGTCATAAACTCTGCAGATTCTGGGAGGATGTGCAGATCATATGACAAGAACCTCTTACAGAGAGAACTTGAGATGCAAGTTCATAGCTCCCTGAGCTTTCCTGTACAACTAGATCTTTGATTTCCTCACTTGAAGACCCCAGTCAGTTCAGATTGGCAACAGCATCTCCTCCACAATCTCCATCAGCACAGGTACACCACAAGACTGTGTGTTTCGCCCCCTGCTCTCCTCACTTTATACTTATGACTGCGTGGCTAAGCTTTGCTCCAATGCCACATTTAAGTTTGTTGACGACGCCACTGTCCTAGGTTAAATCAAAGGTGGTGACAAATCAGCATATAGGAGGGAGATTGAAAATCTGGTTGAATGGTGCCACAACAACCTCTCGCTTAACATCAACAAAATCAAAGAGCTGATTATTGACTGAGGAAACCGGAGGTCCATGAGCCAGTCCTCATCAGGGGATCGGAGGTGGAGGGGTTAGAAACTTTACATTCCTCAGCATTATTATATCAGAGGACCTGTTCTGGGACCAGTTCCTCAAAGGGACAACAGCATCATCTCTACTTTTTTTTTAGAGATTTGCGCAGATTCGGCATGCCATCTAAAACCTTGATAAAACTCCCATTGAAGCATGGTAGAGAGTTTATTGAGTAGTGGCATCATAGAGTGGTATAAAAACACCTAAATGCCCAGGAACAGAAAAGTATTATTGACTGATTTGTCTTCCTTTGCATATTAGATGTTTGTCAGTCTTTGTTATGCATAGTTTTTCATAAGTTCGATTGTATTTATTTACTTTCCTACAAATGCCTGTAGGAAAATGTATCTCCATACGGTGACATATGGATACTTTGATAATCAGTTCACTATAAGAAGGATGTGGCGGCTTTGGAGAGTGTACAGAGGTGGTTTATCAGGATGACTCCTGGGTTAGAGGGCAGATTTGGGATTGGAGCTCCTTTCCGGGGAATTCGCTAAGACGGTAGCGCGATATTAATATGCAGCAGCCTCTCCGGACTCTGGATGGGGGATTGCCAAACGTTATGTGGATTTTCTGGTGTATCTGTTTTGTCATATGCTTTTGTGATATCATTCTGGAGGAATGTTGTCTCATTTTTTAACTGCATTGCATTTGTGGTTTCTAAATGACAATAAACTGAATCTGAATCTGAATCTGAGATACCATAAGGAAAGATTGGACAAACTGGCTATTTCTCTATCATAGTGGAAATTGAGGGAGGACCTGATAGAAGTTAATGAAATTACAAGAGGCAGAGATAGAATAGATAGCCAATATCTGTTTTGGAAAGTGAATCAGATTTATTATCACTGATGTCCAGTGTGGGTCTTCAAGCACTTGTAGCTGCTTCTTCAAAGCATTCTAAAAACTAGTGGGTTTTTTTGCTCTCTTTTTGTACAAGTGACTTTGTTATATTTCTTATTGTAACTTGTAGGGTGACAGGTTGGAGATACATCTCTACCAAAGGAGGTGTAAGATGTTTTTTCCATTTGCTCACCTGCAGGTCAGTCTTGGGCAAGGTGTGAGGGGGATCTCATTGAGATATATCGAATGGCCTAGATAGAGTGAATGTGGACAGCATGTCTCCTTTAGGACTAGAGGGCACAGCCTCAAAATTGAAGGATGTCCATTTAGAACAGAGATTAGGAAGAATTTCTTTAGCCAGAGGTGGTGAATCTGTGGAATTCAGTGCCACAGACAACTGTGGAGCCATTGGGAATATTTAAAGCAGAGGTTGATAGGTCCTTGATTAGTCAGGGCATCAAAGGTTACGGGAAGAAGGCAGGAGAATGGGATTGAGAGGAACAATAAATCAGCCATGATGGAATGGCAGAGCAGATGTGATGGGCTGAATGGCCTAATTCTGCTCCTGTGTCTTGTGATCTTATGCAAAGGGTTCATTGAGAGACTGCATTTCATAGATTTATGTTCCTGTTCCCATGAAATACCATTCATTTCCACCGCTGTGTGAACAGACATGGGTCAAGCACTAGCAAGTACACCTGGTTTGGATGGAGTTTCTTTGGCAAGGATCAGTTGGGCCAAAGCACCTGTATCGTTCTGAGTTCGAAAATACCTGTTTGCACAGGGAATGCTGGTAGGCTGATCTCACTTCATCTTGGGCAGGAGGAATGAGCTGGAATTTTCTAAAGGAAGTTGGAGATGAAATGTTTGCAGGTTACAGGGAATATTCTGATAAAAGCTGGTGTAGATACTTATAGGCCAAATGGCCGCCTGGGCCCTCACAGCATAGCTATTATTTTTGTCTAACACGAGAGATTCTGCAGGCGCTGGAAATCTTGGGCAACACACACAAAATGCTGGAGGAACTCAGCAAGTCAGGCAGCATCTATGTTGATGTTTTGGGCTGAGATCCTTCATCAGGACTGGAACAGAAGAGGGCAGAAGCCAGGATAAGGAGGTGGGGGAAGGGGAGGAGTACAAACTGGAAGGTGATGGGTGAGACCAGGTGAGGGGATGGTGGGTGGGTAGGGTGTTGAAGTAAGAAGCTGGGAGGTGATTGGTGGAAGAGATAAAGGGCTGAAGAAGAAGGAATCTGATAGGAGATAAGAGTGGACCATGGGAGAAAGGGAAAGAGGAGAGAAATGAGAAGGAGGTGATAGGCAGGTGAGAAGAGAAGTGGTGAGAGGGGAACCAGAATGGGGAATGGAAACCGAGAGGGGGGGAGAAATTACCAAAGGTTGAAGAAATCAATCTTCGTGCCATCAGGTTGGAGGCTACACAGGTGGAATTAAATGAGGTGTTGTTCCTCCCACCTGAGTTGTGCCCTCGTTGTGGTGGTAGAGGGGGCATGTCAGAATGGGGAGTGGAATTAAAATTATTCTTGCCTAATTATTTAAAAACATTATGCCTTCGCGATTCTTCTGCCTGCTCTGGGATTTGAAACCTTAACATTGAATCTGATAAGAGTCAGTCATATGGATCCTCCCGTATGCGTTCCCCTCAGTAAGATCCCTGCTTTGGTTGCACTTCTCCTGCCTGTCCCCTAGAAACTTTGATTCCTTGAAGGCCAACTGGCACAGTAGCGTAACGGTTAGCACAATTGCTTTACAGTGTCAGTAATCACCAGTCGGGGTTCAGTTCTCTCCACTATCTGAATGTTCTCCCTGTGACGGTGTGGGTGCTCCACATGCCCCCTACGTGACGGGTTAGGATTAGTGAGCTGTGGGCGTGCTACTGTATGTTGGTGCCTGAAATGTGGTAACACCTATTGGCTCCCCCCAGCACAATACTCGCTCATTTGATTTGATGCAAACGACTCATTTCCCTTTACGTTTCAATATGCGTGTGACAAATAAAGCTAACCTTTAACTGTCTGTCTGTTCAAGGCATGGGAAAATCACAACCTCTTCATCCTGACCTTTTAGGAAGAAGATGCGGATGTTAAAGGTATGGAGTACAAGACCCTGCAGACCTTTTACAGAGGAGTACGTGTGGGTGCCATTGCCTGGAGCCCAGAGACAAAGATTGACACACTGGCGCCCCTGGTAAAGTAAGAGGGGTTGTTAGTTATTCATTAACCCTTTTAGTGCAGGGTTTCCTTTTAATTTCTGAAATATACTTCAATTAAACAAGCAAAAAGAATTATCTAAGTAATGGTTGGGTTGAGTTGGAATAGGAATGATGTGGAAGCTTTGGAGAGGATGCTGAGGAGATTTACCAGGATACTGCCTGAATTAGAGAGCATGTCTTATGAGGATAGGTTGAGTGAGCAAAGGCTTTCACTCTTTGGAGTGAAGGAGGATGAGCGGCAACTTGATAGAGGTGTACAAGATGATAAGAGGCACATATAGAGTACAAAGCCGGAGACCTTTTCCGAGGCTGGAAATGACCAGTATAAGAGGGGTGGAAATGACTAATACAAGAGGGCATAACAATGATTGGAGGAAAGGTGGTTGGGGGATGTCAGAGGTACGTTTTTTACACAGAGTGGTGAGTGTGTGGAACTCACTGCTGGGGATGGTGATAGGGACAAAAACATTAGAGACATTTAAGAAACTCTTAAGCACATGGATGATAGAAAAATGGTGGTCTATGTAGGAGGGAAGGGTTAGATCGATCTTAGAGTGTAGGTTAAAAGGACAGTACAATATCATGTGTCAAAGGGGCTGTACTGTTCTTTCGAGCTGCCAGATGAAGTGGTGAATGTGGGCTCATTCTTAACATTTAAGAAAAACTTGGACGGGTACATGGACAAGAGCTGTATGGAGGGATATGGTCCAGGTGTAGGTCAGTGGGACTAGGCAGAAAAATGGTTGGGCACAGCTAAGAAGGGCTGAGGGCCTGTTTCTGTGCTGTAATGTTCTATGGTTCTACTGTGTTGTAATGTTCTTTGTTCAGCTATAGCTCTTAAATCTCATCTTTGGATTCACATGAACAATATTTCTTTTGAAACAACACAAAATGCTGGAGGAACTCAACAGATCAGGCAGCATGTACGGAAAGGAATAGAGAGAGTCGATGGTTCAGGCCAAGACCCTTCTTCAGTCCTGAAGAAAGATCTTGGCCTGTTTATTCCTTTCCATAGATGCTGCCAGCCCTGCTGAGTTCCTCCAGCATTTTGTATATAATTTTAATGTGACTGATGGAAAGTATGGGGGGGGTGGTGTCAGAGGTAAGATTTTATACAGAGTGGTGGGTGTGTGGAACGGGCTGCCAAGGTGGTGGTAGAAGCAGATACATTAGGGACAGTTGGATAGTCATGTGGATGAAAGAAAGCTGGAGGGCTATGTGGGAGATGAGTGTTAGATTTTTCTTAGTGTGTGTTAAAGGGTCAGCACAGCATTGTGGGCTGAAGGGCCTGTACTGTGCTGTAATGTTCTGTGTAAGGGGTGAGAGGAGAGGTTTAGTGGAGCTGAGGAAGAATGCTTTCACCCAGAAGGACTTGGAGTCTAGAACACATTGCCCAAGGAGATGATGGAGACAGACTCACAGATTTAAGAAGGTAGATGTGAGGTTACAGTCAACTGAGCAATGGTCTAGAATGGTGAAGCAGTATCATGGGCTGAATGGCTTTCTCCCTATCACCTTTACTAAATCAAATTCCTTTTGTTCTTTTATTTCTTCTCTGATTTTATAAATTTCTTGGTGTAAACATATCAAAGAATCTGTCCTGGGACCAGCACCTAAGGGCGACTATGAAGAAGGCCCTTTCTCAGACGTTTGTATAGATTTGGAATGATATCTAAACTCGGTCAAACTTCATAGATGCACAGTGGAGAGTATCCTAACTGGTTGCATCATGGTCTAGTATGGAAACACCAATGCCCAGGAATGGGAAAATATACAAACGCAGCCCAGTCCATCATGGGTAGAGCTCTTCCCTTAATTGAGTGCTGCCACCAGAAAGCAGCATTGATCATCAAGGACCCACACCAGCAGGGTTGGGAACAATTATTCTACAACCATCAGGTCACTGAACCAGTGTGGATAACTTCACTTTCACTCACCTCAACACTGAACTGATTCCACAACCTACAGATTCACTTCCAAGCATTCTTCAACTCTTATCCTCTGTATTTTTCCCATATGTCATCTTTTGTGCATTGGTTGTTTGTCAGTCTTTGTGTATGGTTTTTCATAAATTCTATTGTGTTTCTTTCTTGTAAATGCCTGCAAGGAAATGAATTTCAAGATAATATCTGGTGACATCTATGTATTTGGATAATAAATTGACTCTGACTTTGAACTGAATAGTTTATTAATCTGAATTTTAATCCTTCATGTTGGGATTGAACTCGAGTCTCTGGATTGTTAATCGAGGCCTAGGGATTATTCACCGGGTAATTGAATTACCTGGCCACTGTTGATGGGCAGAGGAGCCTGTTTCCCTCTCCCTCCCCCAACTCACAAATAAACTGGGTGATATTTTCCATTTAGTTTTAACACAGTTTTGCCTCCGACCCTCACAGGTTATGCACAGCGGACGCCGACAGGAAGCTACGGCTACTGACTTCTGATCTGAAAGGCAGCACGTGGAAGGTGAGCTCCTGGACACAGCCTGCCCTTGGGTTGGGGGACGTAACATGTATAAATTGCTGGAGGAACTCGGTAGGTCAGTCTGTGGAAGGGAATAAACAGACTGCGTTTCAGCTTGATAAAATTTATCAGGACCAGAAAGGAAGGGGGAAGAAGCCAGAATGAGAAGGTGGGGAGAGTGGAAGCTGGCAGGTGATAGGGTGATGCCAGGTGAGGGAGGGGGTGTTTAGTAAGAAGTTGGGAGGGGATAGGTGGAAGAGGTAAAAGGCTGAAGAAGAGGGAATCTGAAAGGAGAAGAGAGTGGACCATGGGAGAGAAGGAGGGGCACCTGGGTGAGGTGATTGGCAGGTGAGGAGAAGAGATGAGAGGGGAATGAAAAAAGAAGGGAAGGGTAGAAATTACCAGAACCTCTGGTGAACAAATAAAGCTAATCTTAAAATAATGTTAATATTTACCATTCATCAGGACTGGAAAGGAATGGGGCTTGTGAGGTGTTGTAGGACTGGGTGGGTGGAATGGGGCCTGTTTTATGTCCTTTGCTGTTTTTCTGTCATTGGTGCATGAATTGGGATGTGGGCATGCTATGTTGGCATTGGAATACATGGCGATACTTGCGGGCTGCCTCCAGCACATCCTTGGTATGTTGGTTGTTAATGCAAATGATGCATTTCAATTCTCCGTATCTTACTGCCTGTTACGTCACTGGCATTTAGAGCAGCAATGAGGGACCTCCATCCCTGGTGGTGTCAAGGGCTTTCTTCATCATGTCAGGAGCTTCCTCTCAGTTTTCACTACTGTCAGCCATGCAAATCCTGGGTGAAGACTCAGGAATACCGTCACACTCATGCAGAAGGATGCTTCATTGCTGTTTCTGTGACTTTTTTTTGACCAGTTAGGGTTGTTAGCCCTGAGCTGAACCTCCGAACCTGGAGGACCGATGGACCACTCTTAGTCTAGCCTGTACCCTTTGACCTGTTTGGCAAGAGCGTCCCTACCAAGAGCCAAAACATAAAACTATGACTCCAGCAAACATAGCTCTCCAGGTCATTGAGGCACCCAGGCCTCCAAACCCTACAACACGGCTGTAGTCCTCTTGGATGTACACATGATCAATAAGTGAATCAGTCAATCCGAGCCAAGCTCTGCATTCTGTCAATGTCCTGTTTTCGCCTACGTAAACCTTCTACACTATTCATAGTGCCTTCGACCTTTGTGTGATCTGCAAACTTACTAACTCGCCTTCCACTTCGTCGTCTAAGTCATTTATAAAAATTATAAAGAGTAGGGGTAGTTTCCAGGGAAGTAAGCTCAGCCTAGCCAATCCCACAGGTTCACATTCAAATTTATTTATCACATGTACATCAAAACATACAGAGAAATGTGTCGTTTGTGTTAACAACCAACACACCCAGGGACATGCTGAGGGCAGCCTGCAAGTGTCGCCAACATAATGCTCAGAACACAACAAGAGTTAAGATTCAAGAAGCAGAGTACATTTATTATCAAGTTTTCTATACATCTCTGAGCGCTGTCCTCTCGCAGATAGTCATGAAACAAAAACAATGTGGAACCCGTTCAAGAGAACATCCAAACACCCATGAGCAAATCGCTCGAGGCAAAAAGTGAGTGAACAACACATAGAATATCAAACATCAAGCCAGGAGTCCAGTAGTATTCAGTTTAGTTCAGTTCGGCATCATGCTGCCAGCCCACTGCAGGCTGCACACAGCCATTTTTTGGTGAAGCACCCCAGTCCATAAGGATCACCCCAATCAAACTGCTCAAAAACAGCAAATAAAAAGTAGCTAGAATACATGCACCAAAGTCCTTCAAAACAGGTCCACAGCCTTGCTGATTAATCCTTGTGCACAGAACCCAAGGTTACTGTACTTTCCTCCAACAGCAGCTAGCAGTCAAACACAGACAGATAGTGTCAAACACCTGCTGTCCTCCACGCTCATCTTCATCAACTTCAGTCTTGCTCGACATCTCATTCGGAGAGAAGCAATGGAGTCGATCATGGGCATGTGCCCTGTCTCTAGGCTTCCAGGCCAGACACGCCGCTCCAAACCTCACCGACCTCGCTCACAGCAGCAAAGTGCCAGATTGCTCATTTGGTCCAAAAACGTACCATCAAAATGTAAATCAAAGGTTGCAATCACACACAGCTTAGTAGTAGAATCATATTTGACAGAAGAAGTAGTTTCATGAATTGTCTGTAGAACGCAAGAAGAAACAAAGCAAGTTTCTTTACTCCCTCAACCCACAGACACAGACAGACCTCCATCTCCAGGCCTCCGATGGCTTTGGCTATTGGGCTACAACTTCCAAACAATGCTTAGGGCTCAATCTTCAAGATCGAGCCCCGGACTAGCCGATGATGCAAGTCATGAAACCTTAAGCCTTAAGTCCAAAGATGTATGAGTTAGGATTAGTGTTGATAAGTTTTGGGCATGCTATTTTGGTGCTGGATTCATGGTGACATTTACCGGCTGCCCCCAGCACATCCATGGGATGTGTTGGTCATTGACACAAAACAATCATTTTACTGTATGTTTCCATGTACCTGTGACAAATAAAGCTAATCTTTCTTATTTCTTCATAATTTTGAAGCTCTCGATTAAATCTCCTCAAAGACAAATATTTTCAGCTCCTCCAGTTTCTGTGTGGCTGAAGGCCTTCCCTGGTGTTATTCCAACAAGTTTCCTGGAACCTTAGGATTGGCTGTTACTCCATGAAGGAACTTGTTTGTTGGAAAGTTGAAGTTTGTTGGACGTCACCCACTGGCAGCTGCCGCTACCTGAACAGCGTTGTTTCAATATGTTTTGCTTTTTTGCCCTGAAAGATGTTCCAAGGGGCGCTCAGCAACCTCCCCTCTGCTTGCCTCATGGACTTGGGTGAACTTTCTGTGTCAATCAGTTCCAGGCACAGAAACATCAATGAAACATGCATGAAATAAGCTCGCTGAGTTTGGGAGTGGGGGGGGGGGGGGGGGGGGAGTAGAATGCAGTTGTTCAAACTGGAAGTGGGAAGAAGGCAGAATAAGAATAAGAATAAGGAGGAAGAGTACAAGCTGGCAGGTGAAAGGTGAGACCAGGTGAGAGGGAAGGTGGGTGGGTGGGCAAGGAGGAGGGGGGATGAAGTAAGAAGCTGGGAGGTGATAAATGAAGAGGTAAAGGGCTGAAGATGAAGGAATCTGTTAGGAGAGGAAAGTGGACAATGGGAGAAAGGGGAGGAAGAAGGGAACCAGATGGAGGTGATAGGTAGGTGAGGAGAGGAGAATGGAGTGAAGATGGATGAAAGGTGATGTAATTGAGGTGTGTAAGATGATAGGCGTAGACTGAGTGGATAGCCAGAGACTTTTTCTCAGGGTGGAATGGCTAATACGAGGGTGCATAATTTTTGGAAGAAAATATGGGAAGGGTTTTAGAAGGGGATGAAAAATGGAAAAAGCGAGGAGAGGAAAACTTACTGGAAATTGAAAAAATTGATGTTTGTGCCAGCACATTGGCCGCGGACAGAGCGAAGGTGCTCAACAAAGTTTGTGTGTGTTGCTCAAGATTTCCAGCTTCTGCACAGTCCCTTGGACTTATGAGTTCTGAGTTGTTCTGACTGAAGCATCTGACTTGTGGTTCCACGTAGGTCATTGAAGGTCACACAGATTACATCAACGACCTGGTCTTCGAGCCCATCAATGGTAAACAGGTAGCGAGCGTGAGTGACGACCACACATGCCGGTAGGTCAGACTTTGGGGTTTGGGTCCTAATTAAGGAGGGGGTGGCAGAGAGAAATTAGAAATAAGTATTGGTTTTTATATCTGAAATGTATCCTGCCCTTGGCCATTTATCTGTCTTTCATCGTTGGCTCTCCTTGCCAGGTTAAATAAAGAACTGCCAAGTCAAACTTGGTCTGTTTGCGGGCTTGGCAGGCTGAGAACTTGCGGGGAAGTTGGCCGTCTTTTAGTTAGGGCGCTGGAGGAGAGCCCGAGGCTTGTCGTGGGTCGTGCCTGTATCACGCAGATAGGTAACATAATTCTCCACTTCCATTCTCGCCAAAGAGTCCAGCCTTCCCCTTATGTGCCCTAAATCAGAAGAATACGAATTAGTTTTATTATTACTGACATACATTCAGTGGCCAATTTTTTAAGTACCTCCTATACCTAATAAAGTGGCCACTGAGTGTGTGTTTGTGGTCTTTTGCTGTAGCCCGTCTACTTCAAGATTCAACGTGTTGTACACCACTGTTATAATGCGTGGTTATTTGAGTTACTGTCACCTTCCTGTCAGCTTGAACCAGTCAGACCATTCTCCTCTGACCTCTCTCATCATGCAGACTTTGCCCACAGACCTGCTGCTCACTGGATGTTTTTTTTTGCTTTTACAGTATTCTCTGTAAACTCTAGAGTCTGTTGTATGTGAAACATTCCAGAAGATTGGCAGTTTCTGAGATACTCAAACCACCCCGTCTGGCACCAACAATCATTCCACGGTCAAAGAAATTTAAGTCACATTTCTTCCTCATTCTGATGTTTGGTCTAAAACCTGAATGTTTTTATGCATTGAGTTGCTGCCACATGATTGGTTGATTAGATATTTTTCATTAATAAGCAGGTATACAGGTGTACATAATAAAGTGGCCACCGTGTAGATCCCAGATTATTGAAAGGAACTAATATGGAGGTTGTTAGGGCCTTGTGTCCTCACTGGCAACAGGTGAGGTTCCAGGCGAATAGCAAATTTTTATTTTTATTCATTTTATTTAGCGATACAGTGCAGAACAAGACCATCTATTTAACCCTAGCCCAATGGCAGGACAATTTACAGTGATTAATTCAATGGCTGATTATCTCCATTTAATATTAGAGAATGTTGACAATACACAACCTGAAATTTGTGCTCTGCACAGAAGAAAAACCCCAAAGAATGAATGACAGAAAAAATGTAAGAACCCAAAGCCCCCTGCCCCCCCCACATGCAAGCAGCATCTACCCTTACCCCCCCCCCCCACTTACAGCAGCGTTTCCATCACCCACCACGCAAGCAATAGCAAAGCCCCCAGAGAGAGACCGTGGTCTACAGTTCACTCCGACATTTCAACATCCCTCAGGCTCGCACTCTCTCTCACTAACAGGTATCGCTCCTTCCACGGAGAGAGGGGAGACAAACAGTCACAGTCTGCAGTGTCGCCTTTTATTTTGAGTTCCCCGACTCAAAAATCCAGAGAGAGAGCCTACTAACCAGTATGTCTTTGGAATGTGGGAGGAAACCGGAGCAACCGGAGGAAACCCACGCGCATGCGGGAAGAACGTACACAGAACTCCAATGCCCCATGCTGTAACAGTGTCACACCCGCTGCTATGCTACCAGTTGTAACTGTTCGAGGAAGGAAGTAGGGATAATCCAGGCCTGTGAGCCTCACATCAGTGGTAGGGATGCTGTTGGAGAAGACACTGAGGGACAGGATTTATGCTTGTTCAGAAAGGCAATGCTCTGCAGCTTTTTCCCATCCTGTGCACTGGCTCCTCCATACCAGACACTGAAGCAACCAGTCGGAATTCTCTCCACTTCCTTCTGCACCCTGTCTCTACCCTCCGATCCTTTGCAATACAGGCAATGTAATCCTTCAAATGTAAATGAAGTCTTGTGGAGTGGAATTTTGCTACGTCACCCTCCAGCTGACTTGAGCTGACCGTGTAACCTTGCAGAAGGTTTAATGAGACACATCTGCTCGTTCCATTCCCCCAGCTGTGTCTCAGTCAATCCCACTGCACGAGATTTCTTTCATCTACCTGGGGTTTGTCATGCACACCCACTTTGGCTCAGTGGGAGGCCCACTCGCCTCTGGGTCAGAGGGTCGCTGCTCCCATCCTGTCTAGGAGCTAGAAGCACGTAACCGGGACCGTTGCCAGAACAGTACGGAGCGCTTGTTGAACTCATGGAGGTGCTGTCTTCAGGCCAGGGCGATTAACCATCTGCTCTCGGCCACAGATCACGCAGCATTTACTGAGAGCATGGAGTGTCCTCAAATGCCAAAATGGACCATCAGGATATTAATTACACAGCTGTTGGGGAGTAGAGCAGTGCATTGAGTAGTGCTGTTGCCTTGGAGAACCGGAGAAACAGGTTCAATCCTGACATCAAGCATTGTCAGATTCAGAGTCCGATATATTTATTGGATGTATATGGAAACATGCACTCAGTGGCCACTTTACTCAGTAACCTGCTCATTAATGCAAATATTTAATCAGCCAATCAATGTGGCAGCAACTCAATGCATGAAAGCATGCAGACACGGTCAAGAGGTTCAGTTGTTGTTGAGACCAGACATCAGAATGGGGAAGAAATGTGATCTAACTGACTTTGACTGTGGAATGATAGTTGGTGCCAGATGGGATGGTTGGAGTATCGCAAAAAACAGCTGATTTCCTGGGATTCTCACGTACAACAGTCTCTAGAGTTCACAGAGAATGATGCAAAAAATCCAAAAACATACAGTGAGTGGCAGTTCTGTGGACGAAAATGCCTTGTTAATGAGACCGTAACTCAAATAATCACATGTTACAACTGTGGTGTGAATGTACAACGTGTCGAACCTTGAGATGGATGGGCTGTGGCAGCAGAAGGCCAAGAACATGCACTCAGTGGGATGTGCGTAACGGAGTGGCCACTGGTTGTGCAGTGAAATGGGTTGTTTGCATTGACAACCAACACACCTAAGGTTGTGCTGGGCAGCCTACAAGTGTGCCTACACATTCCTGTGCCCACAATGCTTGGCCGAACAACACAGAACACATCAAGCAACAAAACAACAACATCAAGGCAAGTCTCTCTCTTCACCTCCCCCCACCCCCAGCCCACACACAGAGACAGTCCTCCGACTGCAGAAAATGCCTCTGGGTCATCGGGCTTTGACTTGCAGACTTTGCAATCAACCCCGCTCCCTCCGAGACGAGTCGATGATGGGACCCCACGTTCTGGGCCAGCCCTCCTGCCTCCTGCTCGCACAGGTATCTGGTGCCAGCCCAATGTCCACGGATGTCCTTCCAGTGCAAAGCAGCGACATCCACATCTGTGTGGGGTTCGCACGCTCACCCTGGGTATTCTGATACCCTCCCACGTCCAGGTTGGTAGGTTAATTGGCCTCTGTAAATTCCCCTTTATTTGTGGAATCTGGGGGAGCTGATGGGAGTGCTGGGGAGAAGAGTTACAGGGGAAATTAGTGGGGGAATAGGATAATGGGATTGAGCCAGCAGAAGTGTTGATGGACTGAATGGCCTTATTCTAAGTCGTAAAGAAATGGGGAAATGAAATAGCAATGTGGTTCTCCCTGAGTACTACACTGGGAGAATCAATGTAGTTATTGTTAATTTCATTGAGAACAGATTCCTCAAAAACGTGGAAAAGGCCCTTCCAGCCCTTTGAGCTGTGTCACCCAGCAACCCCCTCCACCCCCGATTTAACGCTTGCCTTATCACAGGACAGTTTTACAACGACCAGTTAGCCTAGTAACCAGTAAGTCTTTGGACTGTGGGAGGAAACCAGAGCACATGGGGGAAACCAGCACTGTCATGGGGTACAAGCTTCTTACAGACAGTGGTGGGAGTTGTCTCTCTGTGCGTGTCCCTGGAGCGGAGCGTGGGTTGGTAGGTTAATTGGTCACTATTTGGTGCGTAGGTGTGTTATGTGTTTCAGTACCATATCTCTTTGACTGTGGCATCTTGCTGTTCACAGTGGCACCTGCATTTCTGCCACTGCGGTGGTGAGTGCACTCCCAAAGTACATCACTGTTTGTCAGTCAGTTTGGGAATATCTGAGCTGTGTAGCCATCGTTTTGCAAGGTTTGAACTTTAAGGCCAGCATTTATTGCACATTGCCCCCTCCACCCCTGATCAGAACAGTACAGCATAGTACAGGCCCTTTCACCCACGACGTTGTGCCAACCTAATCTAGACTAAGATCAATCTAACCCTTTCGTTCCACATAACCATTCATTTTTCTATCATCCATGTGCCTATCTAAGAGTTTCTTAAATGTCCCTAATGTATCTGCCTCTCCTGCACCCCTGGCAGGGTGTTCCACTCACCCACCACTCCGTGTGTAGTAAAAAAACATAATATCTACCCTATTCTTTCCTCCAATCACTTTAAGATTATGCCTCCTCATACTAGCCATTTCCATCCAGGAAAAATGTCTCTAGCGATCTACTCTATGTATGTCTCTTATCATCATCTACACCTCTATCAAGTCGCCTTTCAAAAGAGAAAAGCCGTAGCTCACTCAATAAGACCTGCTCTCTAATCCAGGCAGCACCTTGGTAAATCTTCTCTGCATTCTCTGTGATTGGCTGTGTCTTTTCAGAGGGCAGACATATGGTACCCAGAGAGGTGGACCTGAGGTCACATACACCAAAGGCCAGGTGGAGCTAGCCAACCTGTGAACCTGAAGGAGCTCAGTAAACAGACTGATGTTTGTGATACTAAGAAGAACTTTATCTTCCAGTACCAACAGGCTCAAGGACAGCTTCTGCCACACTGTAATAAGACTATTAAATGATTCCCTCGTATGACAAGATGGACTCTTGACCTCATAGTCTACCTAATGACCTTTCACTTTGTCTACCTGCACTGCACTTTTATTCTGCATTCTGTTATTGTTTTACCTTGTTCTCCCTCAATGCACTGTGTAACGATTTATCTGTATATGAACATGATACTGTACCTCAGTACATGACCATTGTAAACCAATACCAAAATTTCATAAGTTTGAAAGTTCAAAGTTCTTTTATTTTCTAAGTACATATGTCATTAAATACAACCGAAGTATCAAACCAAGGTAGAACATACAAGGTAAATGGTAGGACACTGAGGAGTGCAGTAGAACAGAGGGATCTGGGAGTACAGGTACATAATTCCCTAAAAGTGGCTTCACAAGTAGATAGGGTTGTAAAGAAAGCTTTTGGTACATTGGCCTTTATAAATCAAAGTATTGAGTATAAGAGTTGGGATGTAAGGGTGAGGTTGTATAAGACATTGGTGAGACCGAATTTGGAGTATTGTGTGCAGTTTTGGTCACCTAATTACAGGAAGGATATTAATAAGGTTGAAAGAGTGCAGAGAAGGTTTACAAGGATGTTGCCGGGACTTGAGAAACTGAGTTATAGAGAAAGGTTAAATAGGTTAGGACTTTATTCCCTGGAGTGTAGGAGATTGAGGGTGATTTGATAGAGGTATATAAAATCATGATGGGTATAGATAGAGTGAATGCAAGCAGGCTTTTTCCATTGAGGCCAGGGGAGAAAAAAAACCAGAGGTCATGGGTTAAGGGTGAAGGGGGAAAAGTTTAAAGGGAACATTGGGGGGGCTTCTTCATGCAGAGAGTGGTGGGAGTGTGGAATGAGCTGCCAGATGAAGTGGTGAATGCGGGCTCACTTTTGACATTTAATAAAAACTTGGACAAGTATATGGATGAGAGGGGTTTGGAGGGATATGGTCCAGGTGCAGGTCAGTGTGACTAAGCAGAAAAATGGTTCAGCACAGACAAGAAGGGCCAAAAGGCCTGTTTCTGTGCTGTAATGCTCTATGGTTCTAACCGTGAGATTATTTTTCTTGTGGGCATACTCAAAAAATCCATAATATAACAATGAACGTAATAGAATTGATGAAAGACCACACCAACCTGGACATTCAACCAGTGTGCAAGACAACAAACCGCGCAAATAAAGAAAGAAAAAACGAAATAATAATAATAGTAAAAAATAAGTAATAAATATTGAGAACATGAGATGAAGAGTCCTTGAAATTTAGGCTATTGGTTGTGGAGCATTTCAATATTGGGGTGATTGAAGTTACCTACTTTGGTTCAGGAGTCTGATGGTTGAGGGGTAATAACTGTTCCCAAACCTGGTTGTATGAGTCCTGAGGCTCCAGTACCACCTTCCAGATGGCAACAGCGAGAAGCAAGTATGACCTGGTTTGTGGGATCTCGGATGATGGATGCTGCTTTTCTGCAACAACACTTTGTGTAGTTGCGTCAATGGTGGGGGGGCCATTAGGTTGGGGGCTACCCAGGTGGAAAATGAGGTCTTCCTCCTCCAACCTCAGTGTGGCAGCAGAGATGACCATGGACTGACATAGATAGATAGATAGATAGATAGATACTTTATTCATGCCCATGGGGAAATTCAACTTTTTTTCCAATGTCCCATACACTTGTTGTAGCAAAACTAATTACATACAATACTTAACTCAGTAAAAAAAAAATATGATATGCATCTAAATCACTATCTCAAAAAGCATTAATAATAGCTTTTAAAAAGTTCTTAAGTCCTGGCGGTTGAATTGTAAAGCCTAATGGCATTGGGGAGTATTGACCTCTTCATCCTGTCTGAGGAGCATTGCATCGATAGTAACCTGTCGCTGAAACTGCTTCTCTGTCTCTGGATGGTGCTATGTAGAGGATGTTCAGAGTTTTCCATAATTGACCGTAGCCTACTCAGCGCCCTTCGCTCAGCTACCGATGTTAAACTCTCCAGTACTTTGCCCACGACAGAGCCCGCCTTCCTTACCAGCTTATTAAGACGTGAGGCGTCCCTCTTCTTAATGCTTCCTTCCCAACACGCCACCACAAAGAAGAGGGCGCTCTCCACAACTGACCTATAGAACATCTTCAGCATCTCACTACAGACATTGAATGACGCCAACCTTCTAAGGAAGTACAGTCGACTCTGTGCCTTCCTGCACAAGGCATCTGTGTTGGCAGTCCAGTCTAGCTTCTCGTCTAACTGTACTCCCAGATACTTGTAGGTCTTAACCTGCTCCACACATTCTCCATTAATGATCACTGGCTCCATATGAGGCCTAGATCATGATGAGGCCATGTCAGAATTGGAATGGTAATTGGTTTCTGGGAAATCCTGTCTTTTGTGGATGGTGTGAAGGTGCTCGACAAAGCGGTCCTCAATCTTTGTTGGGTCTCACTGATGTAGTGGAGGCTGCATCAGGAGCACCGCATACAGAAGACCGTCCCAATAGTCTTGTAGTCAAGTGTGGCCCCATTGTGATGTTAGAGGAGGTCATGGACCGACATGTTATGTGAGAAGCCAAATTGAAATTGTTAACCACTGGGAAATCCTGCCTGTTGTGGCAGAAAGAATGAAATGCTTGACAAGACAGTCTCTTCTACAAGGTAAGTAAGGTTGGCTGAGCAACTGTTGTTGGTAAGGGAATATAATTCGATTAAATTTTCAAATGTATTACAGTATCTGGGACCTCGATGGAAATCAAAAGACTTCATTTCTGCTTCATTCTCCGGGAATGAGCTTGTGTTGGCACCCTGAAGAAGTCTTCAAGGTTCACTTGTAATTTTTTATTTCTGAATCATGTTGTTTGTGTCTGTGGGAAACCTGAACCACAAGTCGGGAGCAAGGGAGCAGTGGGGGCAGAGTTAGGGCTTGGAATTCCTTAATTTTCTGCCAATAATAACTGGTGGGGGAGGGTTTGAAGAAGCAATCCTGGCGGTCTAGAAAAATAATTTGTTTTCTTATATTTTATACCAGCAAAGCCTTGCATTGGCCAGAAGACCATAAGGCATTGGATCAGAATAAGGCTCCTATGTTCTATTCAGTCCATTGATTCTGCTCTGCCATTCCATCGTGACTGATTTATTATCCCCCTCAACCCCATTCTCCCTGTAACCTTTGATGCCCTGACTAATCAAGAACCTCTCAACTTCTGCCTTGAATATACCCAATGACTTATCTCCTCAGCCATCTGTAGCAATGAATTCTACAGATTCACCATCCTCTAAAGGAATTTTTCCTCGTCAGCGTGGATGCAATTAGTTATAAGAGCCAGGTCGATGTATTTACTTAATGCTTTTTTTGTTTTGAATAACTGGAAAAATGCATAAATTTAGTCAATGATAATAACGGGAAAAAATCCTGAATTGAACAAAAGAAACAAAACATTGAATTTCTACACATTTATGGGTTTTATTTTATTTAGAGATGCAGCACGGTAAAAGGCCTTTCCAGCCCAACGAGCCAGAGCTGCCTAATTACATCTATTTAACCTACTAACCCGGACAACTTTGGACTGTGGGAGGGAACCGGAGCACCTGGAGGAAACTCACACGGTCACGGGGAGAACGTATAAACTCCTTACAGACAGCAGCAGGAATTGAACCCAGATTGTTGGCACTGTAAAGCGTTACACTAACCGCGATGCTACTGTGCCGCCCCATGACTCTTTGAAACTCCAGTACATCACATATCACATTGGAACAACCATTGTATAGGCATAGGAACACGTACCAGAGTTTGACAAATCTTTCCAATCTCACCCATGTAAATTGGAAACACTCAGCGGCCAAGCGGCATCTGTGGGGAGAGAGAGAGTTAGTAGGATCGTCATTGGTTCAGCAGTGGAAGGGGTGAGCATGTATGCTAAGCTGTGTCCACAACTCACCAAAGCAGAGAGAGGGGGCGGTCTACCAGCCGATGAGATTGCTGGCATGCAGACCAGTGTTTAGAATTCTGAGAAGTTTCTTCCACACTGACTGTTCCCCTCTGTCTTCGCAGCTGATGGTGGCAGAGAAGAATGGGACCATCCGCTTTTACGATCTGGTAACGCAGCAGGCCATTCTGTCACTGGACTGTGGGCAGATGCCGCTGATGTCGGCTGACTGGTGTCTAGGGAACACGATTAAAGTTGGCGCAGTAGCGGGGAATGACTGGCTGATCTGGGACATCACCCGCTCCAGGTAAGCAGCTGCTGAAGTTAACCATGGAGTCACACAGTAGAGAAACAGGTCCTTCGACCCAACCAAGTGGCCATGTAAACCTGTCCCATTTGACCTTTACCCTTGTAGAGATTAAAGAAAAATTGGCTTTGTCACATGCCAGTGATAATAAATCTGATTCTGATTGAAACGTACAGTGAAACGTTTTGTTTGTGTCAGTGGTCGACACAGTCTGAGGATTTACTGAACGTGTAGAACACAGAACAGTACTACACAGGAACAGGCCCTGCAGCCCACAGTATTGTGCCGCACCAGCTAAAAAACCAATACCCCTAAAAACTAATCCCTCCTACCTACGCACTGTCCATATCCCTTCACCTTTATCATATCCACGTGCTTGTCCAAACATCTCCTAACAGCCTCCAATGTATTTGCTTCTACCACCACACCAGGGCGCACTTCCGGCACCAGCATACATTGCCCACAACTTACCAACTCTAACACGTACATCTTAGGAATGTGGGAGAAACTGGAGCACCTGGAGGAAACCCATGTAGTCACATGGAGAACTCACTACAGGCAGCAACAAACTTACTGTCCAAAAGTACCTTTTAAATGTTGTTTTTGTACCTGCCCCAACCACCTCCTGTGGCAGCTTGTTCCATAAACTGACCCTGTGTGTGAAGACATTAGCCCTCAAGTCTCTCCCCCCCCCCCCCACCCCCCAACCACCACCTTAAACCTGTGCTCTCTAGTTCTTGATTTCTCACACTTGGGAAAAGTCTGTGTGCACTGACCCTATCTCTGCCCCTCATGAACTTATCAGATCACCTCACAGTCCCCGACACTCTAGGGCAAAAATTCCAGCCTGTCTATTCACTCCTTATAACCCAGTCCCTCGAGTTCTGGTAGAAGGATGAGGGGTATAGATAGGGTAAATGCAAGCAGCCTTCTTCCTCTGAGCATCAGACACAAAATGCCAGAGGAACTCGGCAGGCCAGGCAGCATCAATGGAAAAGAGAACGGTCAACGTTTCACACCGAGACCCTTCATCAGATCTCAACCTGAAATGTGGACTGTTTACTCTTTTCCATATATGCTGCCTGGTCTGCTGAGTTTCTCCAGCATTTTGTGTGTGTCGCTTGGATTTCCAGCATCTGCAAAATTTTTCCACTGATTTTGGGTGAGACCAGAGGTCATAGGTTAAAAGATGAAGGGGGAACATGAGGGGGAACTTCTTCACTCAGAGAGTGGTGCAAGTGTGGATTGAACTGCCAATGGAAGTGGTAAATACAGGTTCAATTTCAACACTCTTTATATAAAAAAAAGTACATGGATGGGAGGGGTATAGAGGGCTATGGTCCCAGTAAGGGTCAATGGGTCCAGGCAGAATAACAGTTTTGCATGGACTAGATGGTCTGAAGGACCTGATTCTGTGCTGTAGTGCTCTATGACTCTAACATCCTGTAAATGTTACCTGCACTTATCCCAACTTAAAAACAACCTCATCAAGTTTAAGAGGGACATTTAGGGAGTGTCCATGAAGTATAAAGTAAATTTATTATCAACGTATGTAAATGTCATCATATACTACCCTGAGATTTGTCTTGCAGGCATTTACAGGAAAATAAAGAAATACAATAGAGTTTATGAAAATTGTATGTAAACTAAGACTGACAAACAACCAAAGAGCAAGAGACACATAGGACCTGAAGAAGGGTCTCAGCCCAAAACGTCAACTGTTTATTCTTTTTAAAGACTCTGCCTGGCCAGCTGTGTTCCTCCAGCATTTTGTGTTTGTTGCTCTAGATTCCCTGCGTCAGCAGACTTTCCTGTGTTTACAATGTGCAACAGAAGACAAATTGTGCAAATGAAAAAATAAGTAACACTGAGAACATGGGCTGTAGAGTCTTTGAAAGTGAGTCTGTAGGTTGTGAAAGTAGGTGACTGAAGTTATTCACACTGTTTCAGGAGGCTTATGCTTGAGGGGTAATAACTGTTCCAGAACTGGTGGTGTGGGACCCAGGGCTTCTGTATGAACTCCCTGAGGGCAGCAGCAATAATAGGCCTGGATGCTTGGAGTCCTCGATGATGGATACTGCTTTCTTGTGGCAGCTCTTCATGTTGATGTGTTCAGTGGTGGAGAGCTGATTCTCATCTTAGATTTCTTATGACCAAGAATGAGACCATTCAGCCCATTAAGTCTACATCAGCTCAGTACTATCCCATTTCCCCATTTACGTCCTGACCTATCTGTCATTCCAATCCTGCACTGATCTCTTCCACTAGGAATAAACTACAGCAGACAGTTAATCTGCCAATGTCTCAGCAATGTCAGAGGAAACCCAGGCGGTCACAGAGAACAGGCGAGTTCCACACCCGTCGGCCAAGGCCGCACCATTCTCTGTTCCCTGCAGAACACAGATTTAGTGTCAATTTGTGGATGATTGTGTGTGAAGCTGCCTAAAATGTGGGTATCAAGGAATTTCGCTGTTTTATTACCCAACAAATGCAACTTAGTCCTTAACACAAGATTCTACAGATGCTGGAAATCCAGAACATAGCACACAAAATGCTAGAGGAACTCTGCAGATCAGGCAGCATCAATGGAATAAACAGTCGATGTTTCAAGCCGAAACACTTTATTGGGACTGGAATGGAAGGGGGCAGAGTCAGAATGAGATTTGGGGAGCGGATCATCGACTGTTTATTCATTCCATAGTTTCTGCCTGGCCTGCTGAGTTCTGCCAGCACTTTGTGTATACTCTGTTGATCTGCAGAATCTCTTGTGTTTATAGCTGTGGTTGGAATGGTTTTAAGGGTAGATGTATGTATATTTATGTATTGGTGTAAAGACCCTTTATTGTCAAAGTATATTTGCAATATATAACTCTGAGATTCATCTTCCACACAGACAGTCAGAAACACCCCAAAAAAAAGGACATCAAATCCAGCCCCCCACACACAAAAAAATACAAATTGTGCAAACGATTGAGAAACAGAGTATAGAACACAAAATCAAAAGATTCCAGGCATCTTCAGTTCAGCTCAGTTTGTTATCACCCATCTTCCACCTGTCTGTGTCATATCATCGCTGAAGTTCCCAACACAACACGAAGGGCCCCTTCGGCCCACTTGTCCATGCTGGCCCAGTTGTCCATTTGTCCTTGGCTTTTGAACTGAAATTAATTGATTAATTTTCATCATGTGTTCCAATGTACAGTGAAAAACCTCTCTCACATAATATCCATTTAATTCATTACAACAGTGCATTGATGTATTACAAGGGTAAGCAATAACAATGCAGTTACAGAGAAGGTGCAGTGCAGGTAAACAATAATATGCGCGATCATAACGAGGTAGAGTGTGAGACTCATTTCTATAGCTGGACAGTGGAGACTGCTTGATATGATAGCTCCAATGTACAGGATGGGAAGAGGCTGCAGAGCATTGCAGACTGAACCAGCTCCATCACGGGCTCAACCCTCCTCACCATCGAGGATGTCTTCAGGATGCAATGCCTCACTAAGAGGAATCCATTACCAGGATCCTCTCCACCCAGGACGTCCCTCTTCAGAATCAGATTTATTATCACCTCTGTATCTCGTGAAATGTTGTTGTTATGCAGCAGCTGTGCATTGCCATACATAATAAAAACCTGTAAATTACAGTAAGTATATGTTAAATTGTTAAATAAGCATGGCCAAAAGAGGGAAAGTCATCAGGTGGTGGTCATGGATTCAATGTCCATTCAGAGATTGGATGGCAGAGGGGAGGAAGCTGTTCCTGAATTGTTGAGCATGTGTCTTCAGGTCCTTGTACCTCCTTCCTGATGGTAACAATGAGAAAAAGACATGTGATCGGTGTACTTAATGATGGCCTTTTTGAAGCATCACTCCTTGAAGATGTCCTGGATGCTGGGGTGGCTAGTGTCCATGATGGAGCTGACTGACTTCACAAATTTCTGCGGCTTATTTTGATCCTGTGCAGTAGTCCACCCATCCCCCACCAAACAATAATGCAGCCAGTTGGAATGCTCTCCATCGTACATCTGAAGAAATTTGTGAGCAGTCCTCTTCTCATTGCTACCATCAGGTAGGAGATGCAGAAGCCTGAAGGCACACACTCAGTGATTCAGAAACACCTTCTTCCCCTCTGCCATCAAGTTCCTGAATGAACAATGAACCCATGAACATGAATTTGTTATTCATCTTTTACACTGTGCATATATTTTTGTGACTTGTAGAATATTTTTGTCTTGCAACGTACTACTGCCCCCTGCAGCCTCTTGAAATCCTATGCATCGGAGCCTTCATGATGCAATCAATCAAAACTCCCTCAAGGTGAGGGGGTGAGTTACTGCTCACTTCCCGGTAGGTGGGAATTGGGTGATCAGCTGACCAGACTGGTTCCCTGGACATGCCACTTCCTGAAATCTTTTGCATTCAGACTTCTCATCCAGAAACTCTCTACTCTCTTCATAGATATACTAAATAACCTGAACAAACATTAAGGTTCAAAGTGCATTTATTTTCAAAGATCCATCTCACAGGCAGCCACAAAACAAGAAACACCAAATAACTCATTTAAACAGAAAAAACACAAATTGTGCAAACGTTAAAAGCAAGCAACAGCATTCAGAAAGAAAGTGAGTCTCTAGACGTGACACCCAGAGCAGCCCCTCAGTCTCAGTCTCAGAACCTCACACAGCGGAGCAAAACTGAGCTGGCATACTCGGAGAGTGGAGTAAACCTTGCGGGGCTGCCCTCGTCTCCCATCCCCACATCCAGCCTGGCATTTAAATTGTCCAAACATGGTGTCATTCTCCACACTAGGACCCAGGCCCTGTCACTTTGATACACTCTGGTCCTAGACCCTGCCGCCACAGTTCGAACCCCGCCCGACCGTCCCAAGTCGGCCTGACACTTAGATTGATCTAAGGTCGCTCTCGATTTAGGTGGATGGGCTCTGAAATTCCTCAGCTCTGACTTTCCAATGCTTTGCACATCCCGATTCTGTCCAGACCATGTCTCGACCTCATTCCGTCCACTTCTCCTCAAGCATGTCTCTACCTCGCTCTGATTTTGTAGCGCAACCACAGGCCTCGACTCTTGAGTCAACCTTGCCTCTTCATTTACCACAATTTTCCACAGGAAAAGTGTTATTAATAAAATATTTAGTTGTATTTCTTGTTTTATGAACCACCAGAAAGCTGTCGCCTGTCCTCAACAGCATCATTTTAAGCCTGAAACCTACGTGTGCATCTGTATGTGTTTAATTGTCATGTTAATTTTTGTCTCTTGTCTACAGTTATCCCCAGGAGAAACGACCATCGCATTTAGATGGAGCTCAGAGATTTCGGTAAGACGGAGATTATTTACTAAAATTGCCTTCTTTGGGACAACACAAGGCTGTGACACTTCCCATGCTGCAGGGTGGGGAGGTGACCTCACTGAAACGTTCATGTAGCACAAAGGAATCCCACTGGGTACATATTAATACTAATGACATAGGTAGCAAGAAGGATGAAGAGAGAACATAGGAGTTGAGTATAAAGCTGAAAAGCTGGACCTCCAGGGTAATAATCTCTGAATTGCTCCCTGTGCCACACACCAGTGTGGGTAAGAATAGGATAATTTGGTAGATGAATGTGTGGCAGAAGAATTGGTGCAGGGGTCAGGGTTTCTTATCTGTGGATCATCGGGAGCTGGCCAAAGTTGATTAGAAGGGGACACCAGCAGAGATGATGACAGAACATCAGTGGCTGGAGTTCCTGTTCTGAGCAGAACTCAATGGGCCAAATAGCCTAATTTATGCTTCTATGTCTTATGGGCCAGCTCTTTCCCCAGATCTCTGCAGTTAGACATTAAGACACGTGAGCAGAATTAGACCCATCAAGCCTGCTCTACCATTTCATTGTGGCTGGTTTATTTTCCCTCTTAACCCCTGTCTGTCTGAGAACAGTAACATACGATGCCCTTACTTATCAACTTTCACTTTAAATACAGTCGGCCCTCCCTATCCGCGAGGGATTGGTTCCAAGACCCCTCGAGGATACCAAAAAACCAGGATGCTCAAGTCCCTTATTTAACCTGTTTTAGTGAGGTGGGCTTTAGGACCCAGCAGAACCTCAAACCTTATTTAACCTGTCTCAGAGCGGTGGTCTTTAGGACCCGGTGGAGCTCTGAATCTGCAGTGTTTCTGTTCTCGAAAATAATCACAATCACAATTGAAAATAAAGTGGAAATAATAAAGCAGTCGGAAAGAGGTGAAACGCCATCGGTCATTGGAAAAGTGTTAGGCTACAGTCGGTCAACGATCGGAACAATTTTAAAGGATAAAGTGAGAAAGGCCCTGCCCTGATGAAAGCTACAATTATTACTAAGCAACGCAGTGGTTTAATTATTGAAGTACATATGTTTCTTAAGTGTTTTATATGCATAGAAAGATAAAATATATACTATATACTAAGACAAACGTTTGACTAACTGACACTAAATAATACTGGATGCAGCTGTTCCGACTTACTTAGTAAGAGAACCTCTGATTTTTTCCAATCCTGATCCACAATAACCTACGCACATCCTCATGTATACTTTAAATCATCTCTACATTATTTATAATGCCTAATACAATGTAAATACTATGTAAATAGTTGTTATACTGCATTTTTTAGGGAGTAATGACAAGAAAAAAGTCTGTACATGCTCAAACAACGAGTGCTGGAGAGAGAACTTCCAGGTTTTCCTGATTTGCGGTTGGTTGAATTTGCGTATGCGGAACTCGCGGATAAGGAGGGCCGACTGTATACCCAGTGCCTTGGCCTCCACAGCCGTTTGTGGAATGAATTCCAGATTCGCCACCCTTTGGCTAAAGAATCAACTCCTGCCTGAGCAAGGAACTGGACCTGCTGCAATTTGCCTACTATATACGTTTGTAATAGGCCTACTGTGGATGTAATCGATTGGCTCTCCACATAGCCTTAGACGACCAGGGCAGTAGCAACACCTATGTCAGGTTGCTGTCTAATGATTACAGCTCAGAGTTCAACACTTTCATACCCTCAGTTCTGATCAAAAGCTCCAAAATCTGGGCCTCTACCTCCCCTTGCAACTGGATCCTTGACTTGCTCACCAGGAGACCAGTCAGTGCAGTTTAGAAATAAAATCTCCTCTTCGCTGAATCAACAGTGGCAGACCTCAAAGATGCACTTAGTTCACTGTTCTATTCTCTACACCCACAACTGTGCGGCTGGTTATAGCTCAAACGCCATTTATAAATTTGCCAATGACACAATTACTGTTGGCTGAAATTCAGAGGGTAATGAGGAGTGAGATAGATCAGCTGGTTGAGTGGTGTTGAAACAACGACCTTACACTTAATGTCAGTAAGACCAGGGAATTGATTGTGGACTTCAGGCAGGCGAAATCAAGAGAGTACACACCAGTCCTCATCAAGGGATCAGCAGTGAAAAAGGGTAACCAGTTTCAAGTTCCTGGGTGTTTTTAAAAAAAACTCTGAAGATTTATTCTGGGCCCAACATATTGATGCAATTACAAAGAAGGCACAACAGCAGCTATATTTTATTAGGAGTTTGAGGAGATGTGGTATGTCACCAAAGACTCTTGCAAATTTCTGCAGATGTACCATGGAGAGCATTCTAACTGGTTGCATCACTGTCTGGTATGGGGGGTGGGGGGTGGTGGTGAGGGGTCACTGCAGTGGATCGGGTTAAGTTGCAAACTCAACCAACGCCATCATGGACACTAGTCTCCCCCAGCATCATCTTCAAATGGCAATGTCTCAGAAAGGTGCCATCCATCATTAAGGATCCCTATCTCCCAGGATATGCCCTCTTTTCATTGCTACTATTGAGGAGGAGGAGGAAGTACAGGACTCTGAAGGCACACATTCAAAGTTTCAGGAACACCTACTTCCCCTCTGCCATCAGATTGCTGAATGGACAGTGAACCCATGTACACCTCTTTACTTTTTCCTTTTTTTGCTCTCTTTTTGCACTACATACTTAATTTGATGGTATCTATTTCTTACTGTAGTTTATAGTTTTTATGTATTGCAATGTAGTGCTACCGCAAAGTATTTCATGATTCAGATTCGGAGAAATTCCTTCTCATCTCTGTTTTAAAATGATGGCCACTCTATCTCGGTGTTTTCAATATTCAGTAGGCTGCAATGAAATCCCCCCCCCCCCCCCCCATTCTTCTAAAATACAGCAAGTATTCGAACCATTGAAACAGCCAAGAACAGCCAAGAACCATTGAAACCATCTTTCATTCCTGAGATCATTCCTGTGGATCTCCTCTCCATTGACAACTCATCTTTTCTTAGATAACAGGCCCAAAACTGCTCACTACTCCAAAAGCGGTCTGACCAATATTTAGAGCTTAAACATTACATCCTCGCTTTTATATGTTAGTTTTCTCAAAATGAATGCTAACATCGCATTTGCCTTCCTCACCACTGACTCAACCTGCAAGTTAACCTTGAGGGAATCCTGCACAAGGACTCCAAGTCCCTTTGTACTCTAATTTTTGAATTTTCTCCGTTTAGAAAAAAGTCTATACCTTTATTCCTTCAACCAAAGTGCACGACCATACACTCCGTGACACTGTATTCCATCTGCCACTTCTTTGCCCATTCTCCTAATCTGTCCAAGTCTTTCTGCAGACTCCCTGCTTTCTCAACACTACCTGCCCCTCTGCCTATCTTTGTATCATCTTTAAACTTGGCCACAAAGCCATCAGTTCCATCATATAGATCATCAGCAAGAACGACGAGTCAGCATACAGAGAGGAGGTGCAGCGGCTAACAGACTGGTGCAGAACCAACAACCTGTCTCTTAATGTGAACAAAACAAGAGATGGTTGTTGACTTCAGGAGAGTACGGAGCCACCACTCTGCTGAACATTGACGGTTCCTTCGTTGAGATTGTTAAGAGCACCAAATTTCTTGGTGTTCACTTGGAGAATCTCACCTGGTCCCTCAACACCAGCTCCATAGCCAAGAAAGCCCAGCAGGGTCTCTATTTTCTGCGAAGTCTGAGAAAAGTCCATCTCCCATCCCCCAACATCACCCCATTCTACAGAGGATGTATCGAGAGCATCCTGAGCAGCTGCATCACTACCTGGTTTGGAAATTGCACCATCTCGGATCGCAAGACTCTGCAGCAGATAGTGAGGTCAGCTGAGAAGATCATCCAGGTCTCTCTTCCCGCTATTACAGGCATTTACACCGCACACTGCACCTGCAAAGCTAACAGCATTGTGAAGGACCCCACACACCCCTCACACAAACTCTTCTCCCTCCTGCCATCTGGAAAAAGGTACCGAAGCATTCGGGCTCTCACAACCAGACTGTGCAACAGTTTCTTCCCCCAAGCCATCAGACTCCTCAATACCCAGAGTCTAGACTGACATCTACATCATTTATTATTATATTGTAATTTGTCCTCTACTGTGCCTATTGTCTTGTTTATTAATCATTGTACTGCCCTGCTCTGTTTTGTGCACTTTATGTAGCCCTGTGCAGGTCTGTAGTCTAGTGCAGTTTTTATGTTGTTTTACATAGTCTAGTGTAGTTTTGTGTTGTTTCATATAGCACCAGGGTCCTGGAGGAACATTGTTTCATTTTTACTATGTACTGTACCAGCAGTTTATGGTCAAAATGACAATAAAAGCAACTTGAACTTGATTGACAGATATGTGAAAAGTATTGGAACCAACACTGGCCCAATTTCAGCCACCCCCCCCCCCCCCCCACTTAGAGCAATTAACCGATTTCCTTTTTGGAGACTCCCTTGAGGGACACAGCTGCCAAGTGGTTGGATTGGGATCAAACCCATGGGCCAGTGAAGAACAAACACGAGGAAATCTGCAGATGCTGGAAATTCAAACAACTCACACAAAATGCTGGTGGAACACAGCAGGCCAGGCAGCATCTATAAGGAGAAGCACTGTCGAGGTTTCGGGTCGAGACCCTTCGTGAGGACTAACTGAAGATACTAAGAGATTTGAAAGTAGTGGGGGGAGGGGGAAATGCGAAATGATAGGAGAAGACCGGAGGGGGTGGGATGAAGCTAAGAGCTGGAAATGTGATTGGCGAAAGAGCTGGAGAAGGGAAAGGATCACAGGACGGGAGGCCTCGGGAGAAAGAAGGGGGGAGGAGGGAGCACCAGAGGGAGATGGAGAACAGGCAGAGAGAGAGAAAAAAACAAACAACTAAATATGTCAGGGATGGGGTAAGAAGGGAAGGAGGGGCATTAACGGAAGTTAGAGAAGTCAATGTTCATGTGAAGAATATGTTTTTATCTCCTCATGCAAACTATGGAATTAAATTCAATTAATTGAATAACATTGCAATGAAGTGTTAGTATTGGCGTTTGTATTGTAAAACAACAGGACTATCACTGAAGACTATCTGGTTCCCTTTACTTTTGTCAAATGTACCAAGTTATAGTGAAGAGCTTATTTATTTATTTAGACCCTTCCGAGCCACAAGCCTCGCCGCCCAGCAACCCACTTATTAAACACTAACCTAATATAGGGCAATTTACTATGACTATTTAACCTACTAAGCTGTATGTCTTTGGACTGTGGGAGGAAACCAGAGCAACCAAAGTAAACTCCTTACAGATGGCGCCAGAATTGAACTCCAATCTCTGGAATGCTGCAAGCTGTATTCGCTACACTACTGTAGCGTATTTGCACACTGTTTATACCGAGCAGGTCAATACACAGTGCATTGAGGTAAAACAGTAACAGAATGCAGAATAAAGTGTAATAGCTACAGAGAAAGTGCAGAGCAGGTAAATGATAAAATTCAAAGTTATAAGAAGATAGATTGTGAGCCAAGAGTCTACCTTTTCATACAAGAGGTTGTTCAAGAGTCTGATAAGTGGGGTAGAAACTGTTCTTGAGCCTGGTGGAATGTGCTTTCAGGCTTTGGTATCTTCTGCCTGATGGGTGGGTGAAGTCTTTGATTATACTGGCTGCTTTACCAAGGCAGAGAGAAGTATAGACAGAGGCCATGGAGAGAGGCTGGTTCCCGAAATGTGCTGAGCTTTGTCGACAACTCTATGCAGTGCCTTGTGGTCACTGGCAGGGCAGTTGCTGTGCCAAGTCGTCATGCGTCTGGATAGGATGCTGTCTATGGTGCATCAATAAAAATCGGTAAGGGTCGATGGGGACATGCCAAATTTCTTCAAGTTCAATTTTATTGTCATTTAATTGTATATCTGTATACCACCAAACAAAACAATGTTCCTCCAGACTAAGTGCACAACATAGTACATATTACCACAAATAGAAAAGTAATTAATAATTTGATTGCTTAAATTATTATTTAAATTAGTAATTTAGCTTCCTGAGGAAGTAGAGGCATTGGCCCTGACATCAACCTGACTGAATCAGGACAGGCTATCGGTAATTTCTATTTGAATTACATGTTTTGACTTGGGCGTTAGTTGCAATAGAAATTAAAAACTGGTTTACAGAATGCTTCTTTTATCTGATTGTGTTTGTTCTGTTCTGGTTTCCCAGGTGGTCAAAAACCAATGAAAATCTTTTTGCAACAATTGGCTACCCTGGCAAGATGGACAGTCAACTCCTTGTGCACCATTTAGGTCATCCACAGGTAGGTTTGAATTTCCAAGGTTAAAACTTGTTGTCAGTTCTAGACACCAAAGAAGGAAAAAATTTTAGCAGTGTGGATGAAGAAAGGGATCTTGGTGTCCAAGTCCATAGTTCCCTTAAAGTTCTAATAGGGTGGTTGAAACCATTAGAAAATGGAGCAGATGTAGGCCATTCAGCCCATCAAGTCTGCTCTGCCATTCCATCATGGCTGATTTGTTTTCCTTCTCCCCCTAACCTTTAACAATCTTACTAATCAAGAACCTATCAATCTCTGTTTTAAATATACCTATTGACTTGGCCTCCACAGCCATCCATGGCAATGGCTTTCACAAATTCACCACCCTATAGCAAAACTAAACAGAAGACATGAGTGCAAGTTGAGGGTGAGAGAGTCCAGAATTGAATCAGGTTTATGACTAGTAGATGTCTTGAAATTTGTTGTTTTGTGGCAGCAGAACATTGCAATACATAATAAAACCTGTAAATTACAGTAAAGGTATATATCGTCATCATTATGTGCCGTGTCGTGTGACGTCAGCGATCATGACCATGATTGTTCTTGGCAAATTCTTCTACAGAATGGCAGTGGTTTGCCATTGTCTTCTGGGCAGTGCCTTTACAAGATATGCCACCCCAGCCATTATCATTGCTCTTCAGAGATTGTCTGCCTGGCGTCAGTGGTCACATACCAGGATTGTGTGATCTGCACCAACTGTTCATACAACCATCCACCACCTGCTCCCGTGGCTTCACATGTCCCTGACTGGGGGGGCTAAGCAGGTGCTGCACCTTGCCCAAGAGTAACTTGCAGGCTAGAGGAGGGAAGGAGTGCCTTTCACCTCCTTTGGTAGAGATGTATTTCCACCCTGTTACGTACCCCGTAACTGGGTGTCTGACCAGCAGAGAAAGAAGAATCCGTTGGAGTCTGGTGGTACCAAACTAAAGGTGTTTATTAGTAAACTACACAGTACAATATCAAAAATGCAAATATACATATAAAACAAGTTAGCAGTAATAAACCTAAAAGAATAGGAATAATAATAATCAATAATAAACAAGCTCTATCGATGTCTAGGGGCAAATGAATTGTCACAGGAAAGTATAGAGTTCAGTTCATAAATGCTGAAGTAGTTATGGTTGTTGTATTGAAATCGTTGGAGAGAGAGAGAGCGAGCGAGATGTAACAGCAACAGCTGCGGCAGGCAAACCTTTTGTGGCTTTCTTAATCTGTCGTGTCGTTGTGGCCATTCAGTTATGACCCCTCTGGTCTTCAGCTAGTCCGTTCTTCTGTGGTGGACTCGTCACTCTGGCATGAGTGGACACACACACACACACACACACACACACACACACACACACACACACACACACACACACACACACACACACCACACACACCACACACACCACACACCACACACACACACACACACACACACACACACACACACACACACACACACACACACACACACACACACACACACACACACACACACACGTCCCCACCGGCCCTGCTGTAACACTGTGAGCTTTACTGACCGATCTCCTGGTTCGGTCTTTGAAGCCCCCACCTTTCTGTGGGTTCCCAACACTCAGTCAGTGTCCACTAGTGTGTCTGAAGGGTGTCTCTCCAGACCTGTCTTTTATCTCCACTCACGGGGTCTCAGCTATCCATCAACTCTGAATGACCATGTCCATCAAGTTAACGAGCAAAGTAAAGTCCTTGTAGTGGAAGGTAAATCATCCAGGAAGAGTCAAAATACAGTAAATCAACAGTCTCTCTCCCCCTCTTATCTGTAGCAGATGTTATTGCCTGTGTTTCATCTCTCTCTCTCATGAGCAGCATAGCAACAGCAATAGTTCGTAGTTCTCAGGAGGGGGGTTGGGAATGGTTAACTCTGCACCCCATTGACCATCAGGTCTGTTCATCACTCATAACACTCCCATCCTTCTGGGAATTTTCACCAGAGTGAAAATTAACTAATAAAGCATATTACTGAATTACAGAGTTTAACAAAATACAGAAGTGGTCTTAACTACAAGAATAATACAGATACACTTTCAAATTAACATCTAGATAAACAATCAGCAATTACATTGTCACTCCCCTTTACATGTTGTATTTTAATATCGAATTCCTGTAACAACAGACTCCATCTTAATAACCTCCTATTTTTATTTTTCATGTTAGCCAAAAATACCAATGGGTTGTGTTCTTAGCTTAGGTGTATATTACAAAGTGTGAACCAATACATGTGTGATCATAATGTAGTACATTACAGAAATTTGTGCAAATACTAATCTCTATTTTACTTTTAAGCTTAACATTCAGTCCATCTTCCATGGTGTTGTCTTTATCTTTCACAAGCTTTGTCCAAAAAAAATCAAATTCCCGCAAAACCAGATCCTGTTATTCAAAGTGGCATTTGGTCAACCTTTGCATCTTTTCCGCTTAACCCTCACGTGGTTAGCTTGCTCACCAGCTTGGAATAGGCCTTCACATACTCCTTTCAAAGGAGCTATCCTATCACCAATTTTTTCCAAACTAAGCCCATTTGCTGAACTTCCAAACCACTCATTAATTTTAAGCAGGTCATTAATTTTATCTTCAGGATCTTTAATTCTGTTAGTTTCCAGTTTAACATCGGCAGGTGATCCCTCTTGGTCAAAACAACACTTTAAGTTCTGCCTCTCCAACTCACATACTTGAACAACAAGTTGTTTATCCTTAAATTCCAAAACAAACTGTAATTGACTCACAGGCACCTTGTTAACATGCCATGTTCCTTCAGCATGGTCAAGGCTTCTAAAATCAATCCAGACTTTAAATTTACTTTATTCAAAAGTTTAGTAACACTTTTCCCCTCAATATCTTCAATAACATCCATCTCACCAGCTTTCATCTCCTCACTAACTTTTAACACAAGTGACTGAGAATTCTCACTTTCTCCCAGTGCCAAGGTTAACCCTGAAAGGTTAACCACTGAACCAAGTCTATCTGACCCAAAAGGACTACATTCCTTTTCAACTAAATCAGATACCTCAGACTTTTTCTGAGCTTCCACACAAGGTTCAGTATCCTGTGACTCCACATCCTTCACATCCTGAACACAAGCAAACGGGACATCTGCCTCTTCTAGGCTTTCAATACCAGTCCCCTTTTCAAATTCCAAGTTCCCCTGATCCTCCCAGTTACTCTCTGGGCAACTCCCATCTGGAGTAAACTCAACCTTGCGGGTTAAAACAACCTTGTCTGCTAACCCAGCAGACTCCCTCAAGGTAGCGGCATCCTTTTCATCTAGGACTACCCTTACATCATCGGGAACACACTTAACTTCTTCAACTGAAAACAGCTCTGTCAAGCCAGACAGATCATCCGTGTCCAACCCTGGACCTTCTAACTGCCCCATCTGTTTCTCATCTTTACTCTGTGCCTCCATAACCTCCTTCCTCACTCCCAAGTGTCCACCTAGGGGTATCTTATGAACCAGGTTCAAAATTTTGTTCCTTGACAACACTAAATCTGCTTCGTCTCCCTTACTTTCCTTAGCTCCACTATCCTCTGTTTTACCATCCTCTAACCCCTCTTGGTACAGGGCTGGTAAAAATGTCTTTGCTAAATCAACACTGGACTCATTTAAACTGGCTCCTGTCTCAGCCGCCTTTCGAGACATGCTGCGAGTTACTGCACATGCTGGATAAATCTTGGACTCTATGGGCGGGTCCTCAGCACTCACAGGCTTGCTTGTCAACTTCACTGCTGAATACACATCCCAGCTGCCAGATCGTTACCAAGTAGGACATCCACGCTGTCCAACGGTAGTTTCGACCGCACCCCTATTTCGACTGGTCCAGATACCAGGTCACATTTCAGAAACATCCTGTGCAAAGGTACGGCCTCGGTCCCTTTTCCGATACCTCATAACACAACCTCCCCAGTCTCAGTCTCAGGACTGAGGTCTAACATCTTCCTTAGAATCAATGACTGATCAGCCCCAGTATCTCTCCAGATCCGCACTGGAACTGGGGTTTCTCCTTCCTTCACAGACACTGTCCCTTCCGAGATAAACTTCTCACGCCCCTCTTGTGCTCTATCTACCTTTGCCTTCCTCATCGATCTTTTGACCGACTCAATGCAACCAGTCGGGACTTCCGTTTTCCCTTTTCCTGTCTCCTTCGGAGCAAAGCACTTAGATGCTATATGACCAGCTTTCCCACAATTATAACACATAAAGTTGGGAACCTTCCTGCCTGCCTGCTTTTCCTCCTCCTTACCTTTTCCACTAGCTCCCGGCTTATTCTCTGCCTTGGCCAGTGGGCTTTCTCTGCCATCCCTACTGCCTTTCTGGTAGCTCTTATTTAGGGAAAACTTTGTTTTGTGGGTTAAGGCATACTCGTCTGCTAATTTGGCAGTCACAGACAGAGTCACTGTCTCCTTCTCATCCAAGTACATCTTCATACTCTCAGGGATACAACCTTTGAACTGCTCCATCAGTATTAACTGTAATAGTTTATCATAATCTCCAACGACCCCTTTTGAGGCGCACCAACGCTCACAACACATTTGCATCTCACGGGAAAACTCTACATACGTGTGGTTCCACGGCTTTCTCAAGTTCCGGAACTTCTGCCAGTATGCCTCTGGCACCAACTCGTAACTCCTCAATACAGCCCTTTTTTACTTCCTCGTAATCCTTAGACTCATCCATAGACAATGCCGAATACGCTTGTTGAGCCTTCCCCCTAAGTATGCTCTGTAACAGAACAGCCCATTTCCCCTTGGGCCAGTTCGGATTCACAGCCACTTTCTCAAAATGAAGGAAGAACTTATCGACATCCATCTCCTCGAATGGAGGTACTAACTGGATCTCCTGACCAATCTTGAACCCCTCATTTGGGTTTGCTGCCCGGTCTCTTCCCTGCGATGCCTTCAACCTCTCCATTTCCAGCGCAAACTGCCTCTCTTTCTCTCTGTCCTCCCTCTGCCTATCAGCTTCTTCCCTCTGCCTTGCAGCCTCTATCTCCTTTATCTGGAGTATCTGGAGCTTATGCTCCCTTTCCTCCTTCTCCACAGCCAACCTTAATCTTTCTATCTGTATCTGAAGCTCACCCTCAATTGGTTTTTTCTCAGGGAACAGGTCCAATACATCCGACGTGAACACACCCTCGGATACGTAATGCACAGCTATTGCTCTCTGTATATCCAACTTGCTCATCGCCGATTTCACCGCCGAGAGATTTAATCGTTTTGCAACGCTCACCAATTCCGCCTTCCTGGCATCCTCTAATGCCCCCGAAGTTGCGTCTTTTAAAAATTTGTCAATTTCCATCTCTGATGGTTTCCTGTCTGATTATCCACACAACCAGATCAGATAAGGGACTTTTACCCCGATTCACTGGCCCCCTAATTTGGTAATCAAATCCCGGATGAGCCCCCAATTTGTAATGTACCCCGTAACTGGGTGTCTGACCAGCAGAGAAAGAAGAATCCATTGGAGTCTGGTGGTACCAA
Source organism: Hemitrygon akajei (assembly GCF_048418815.1). NCBI lineage: Eukaryota > Metazoa > Chordata > Chondrichthyes > Myliobatiformes > Dasyatidae > Hemitrygon > Hemitrygon akajei. The sequence goes on from NC_133133.1 coordinate 173,588,523, forward strand.
ACTAAAGGTGTTTATTAGTAAACTACACAATACAATATCAAAAATGCAAATATACATATAAAACAAGTTAGCAGTAATAAACCTAAAAGTGTAGGAATAATAATAATCAATAATAAACAAGCCCTATTGACCTCTAGGGGTAAATGAATTGTCATAGGAAAGTATAGAGTTCAGTTCATAAATGCTGAAGTAGTTATGGTTGTTGTATTGAAATCGTTGGAGAGAGAGAGAGAGCGAGCGAGATATAACAGCAACAGCTGCAGCAGGCAAACCTTTTGTGGCTTTCTTCATCCGTCGTGTCGTTGTGGCCATTCAGTTATGACCCCTCTGGTCTTCAGCTAGACCGATCTTCTGTGGTGGACTTGTCACTCTGGCATGAGTGGACACACACACAAGTCCCCACCGGCCCTGCTGTAACACTGTGAGCTTTACTGACCGATCTCCTGGTTCGGTCTCTGAAGCCCCCACCTTTCTGTGGGTTCCCAACACTGTCAGTGTCCACTGGTGTGTCTAAAGGGTGTCTCTCCAGACCTGTCTTTTATCCCCACTCATGGGGTCTCATCAACTCTGAATGACCATGTCCATCAAATCAGGCCACTCCTGCTATCTCCTGAGGAATGTTAACGAGCAAAGTAAAGTCCTTGTAGTGGAAGGTAAATAATCCAGGAAGAGTCAAAATACAGTAAATCAACAGTCTCTCTCCCCCTCTTATCTGTAGCAGATGTTCTTGCCTGTGTTTCATCTCTCTCTCTCATGAGCAGCATAGCAACAGCAATAGTTCATAGTTCTTAGGAGGGGGGTTGGGAATGGTTAACTCTGCACCCCATTGACCATCAGGTCTGTTCATCACTCATAACACCTGCCACCCAGTGCAAAGAGAAAGCAAAAATAAGTAGTGAGGTAGTGTTCATGGGTTCATTATCCATTCAGAAATCTGATGGTGGAATGGAAGAAGCTGTTCCTGAAATTGAGTGTGTATTTCCAGGCTCCTGTATCTCCTCCTCGATGGTAGCAATGAGAAGAGGGCATGCATGGCCTGGGTGTTGGGCTCCTTAATGAAGGATGTCGCCTTTTTGAGGCATCACCTTTTAAAGGTGTCCTCGATACTAGGGATGCTAGTGGCCATGATGGAGCTCTCTGAGATAAAAGTAATATTGTAACCTGCGTTAGGGTAGGAGATCAGCAGGATTAGCGTAGCAATCCAGTTAACAAACTCTCTCTCCTCTTGGCAGGCGATCCTAGTCGGCTCTGCCCCTGTTGCTTCAGGAATAAGCTGGCATCGGACACTCCCATTATGTGCCATCGGCGGAGATCGGAAAGTTTTATTTTGGATGACGGAAATGTAGAGAAGATCCTTTTTGTCTGTTCATTCACACTGTGGAACATTTTAAATGTGAGCTTTGTTGCTGTGCAGGGAGCTGGTACAGTCTCGGTACCAAAGCACCTCATCTGCTCCATTCGAGAAGGCCTCAATTTGAAACATTAAAGTTCTTGTTTTTTGTGAATCTCACATTGGCACACAACTTACCTTTATGCCACACCTTTAACATTAATGAAGCAGCCCATGGTGTTCATGCAGACCAATGAGACAAAGAGGCAGATGATGTAAACACAAGAGCTCAGAATCAGGTTTATTATCACCAGCATGTGATGTGAAATTTCTTAACTTAGCAGCAGCAGCACAATGCAATACATAATCTAGCAGAGAGAAAAATAATAATAAATAAAAAGTAAATCAATTACATAATTTGAATAGGTTTTAAAAAAAGTGCAAAAACAGAAGTACTGTATGTTGAAAAGAAGTGAGGTAGTGTCCAAAGATTTAATGTCCATTTAGGATGGTGGAGGGGAAGATGCTGTTCCTGAATCACTGAGTATGTGCCTTCAGGCTTCTGTATCTCCTACCTGATGGTAACAGTGAGAAAAGGGCATGCCCTGGGTGCTGGGGGTCCTTAATAATAGATGCTGCCTTTCTGAGACACCGCTCCCTGAAGATGTCCTGGGTACTTTGTAGGCTAGTGCCCAAGATGGAGCTGACTGGATTTACAACTTTCTGCAGCTTCTTTTGGTCCTGTGCAGTAGCCTCTCCATACCAGACAGTGGTGCAGCCTATCAGAATGCTCTCCACAGTACAACTATAGAAGTTTTTGAGTGTATTTGTTGACATGCTAAATCTCTTCAAACTCTTAATAAAGTATAGCCATTGTCTTGTCTTCTTTATAACTACATCGATATGTTGGGACCAGATTAGATCCCTAGAGGTTTTAACACCCAGGAACTAGAAGCTGCTCACTCTCTCCACTTCCAATCCTCATAGAGGGATCCAGGTTGTTGCTGAGGCACCATTCCACTGGTTGGCATATCTCACTCCTGTACGCCCTCTCATCACCACCTGAGATTCTACCAACAATGGTTGTATCATCAGCAAATCTATAGATGGTATTTGAGCTATGCCTAGCCACACAGTCATGGGCATAGAGAGAGTAGAGCAGTGGGGCTAAGCACACACCCCTGAGGTGCGTCAGTGTTGATTGTCAGTGAGGGGGATATGTTATCACCAATTTGCACAGACTGGTCTTCTGGTTAGGAAGTCCAGGATCCAATTACAGGGGGAGGTACAGAGGCCCAGGTTCTGCAACTTCTCAATTAGGATTGTGGGAATGATGGTATTAAATGCTGAGCTATAGTTGAACAGCATCCTGACATGGGTATTCGTGTAGATTGTGCAGATGCTGGAAGTCCAGAGCTAAATCCACACACAAAATACTGGAGGAACTCAGCAGGTCAAGCAGCATCAATGGAGGGGAATTAACAGTAGCTATTTCGGGATGAGACTCTTCATCAGGTAATGCCCATGACTGTGGTCCGACTCCTCACTTCTAACCTGATTCTGTGAATTCTGCCTAATCCCATTGATCCACATCTAGATCACAGCCCTCTAAACCCATCCTTGTACCTATCCAAATTTCCCTTATATGTTGCAGTCAAACCCACATCCACCACTGACAATGGCAGCTCATTCCACACTCTCACCACCCCTTAAACCCCTTAATGAAGAAGTTCCCCTTAAACATTTCACCTTTCACCCTTAACCTATGACCTCTAGTTTTTGTCTCACCCAACCTCAGTGGAAAAAGCCTGTTTGCATTTACCCTATCTCAGTCATTTTCTGCATGTTGTTCTGGATAGGGAGTTGTCTGCCATTCCTGCTGGGATCCCTACAGCGAATTCAGGAGGAGCTTTATCTCGAGTGTGCCAAGAATGTGGAACATACTCTCCCAGGGTGTGTTTACCATGCACAGTGCAGAGGAAGCTGACGAACACTGTCAGAGAAAATGGTGATGGGGGCAGTGAGCAAAAGCCTGGACAGTATGGAGCCCATATAAAACCCATGCTACTTCTCTAATGAGCATCGCCCTGTTGTGCAATGGCTTAAGAGCTCCTCAGGTGACGAGAACCACGAGGTCTGGAGTTTCTCCTGGTAGGATCAGTCATAGCTGCGAGATCAGACAAAGAGTGATCTGACCAAGACTGCATCGGTGGAGTTGGCAACATCACACTGGCAGTGAAGGCCAGTTTTGCACTCCATACCACTGGACCCTGACCCCAACCTGTCAAGGACCTCGTGGAGCCTGCCCACATCAAACAAAGTCACTCACAGGGGATCTCTGTTAAGCGATTAATCCTTTGGGAGAACATCATACTTGTCTCAACTATCTCAACATTTCTCTGTGTTATAATGTCACTGAGGTCAAAGCACATTAAATGGCATTGTCTCAAGTCAAATCAGTGTTTAAATGAAATGTGTCCCAATGAAGGGTCTCGACCAAAAACATTGACTTTATATTCCTTTCCATAGATGTTGCCTGGCCTGCTGAATTCCTCCAGCATTTTATGTTGCTTCAAGAGAAAGATTGTTAATGTGAATCCAAGAATGACTTAAGAACTAGAGTTGAATGTAGATCATTATAGTGTGTACAGACCCTTTGGCCCATGATATTGTGCTGATCTTTTAACCTACTGTAAGATCAATCTAACCCTTCCCACCCAAATGGCCCTTCATTTTTCTTCATCCTTGTGCCTAAATGTCCTTAATATATCTGCCTCTAACACCACTCCAACAGTGAGTTCCACGTACGCACCACTCTCTCTGACAAAAAAACTACCTCTAACATTCCCCCCACCCCATACTTTCCTCCAATCACCTTAAATTATGTCCCTAGTATTTGCCATTTTCTCCTTGCAGAAAAAGTCTCTGCTTGTCCACTGTATCTATGCCTTTTATCATCTAGTGCACATCTTAACAAGTCACTCCTCATCCTCTTTTTACTCCAAAGAGGAAATTCTTAGCTCACTTAGCCTATCCTCATAGGACATGCTCTCTAATTCAGGCAGCATCATCCAGGTAAATCTCTGCACCTTCTCTAAAGTTTCCACATACTTATAATAAGGTGGCCAGAACTGAACACAATACTCCAAGTGTGTCTAAGCAGGATTTTACAGATCTGCAACATTACTTAGCAATTCTTCAACTCAATCATCTGAATAATGGTGGCCAACGTACTATGTGCCTTCTATAAAGTTGTGCAGCAATTTTGAGGGATGTTTGGACATGGACCCTAAGATCCCTTTGTTCTCCACATTACCATTAACCCTGTACTCTACCTTCGAGTAGAGTTGTTGAGATGTGCACAAGTTAGGTAAGGGGCAGGTACAGTGAAAAACTTGATTCACTGGTACAGACAACACAGAATATATCAGAATCAGGTTTATACAGTTTAATATGTGGCTAATGAGTTGGTGTAGGAGGGAAGGTATAAGATTTTTGGAACAATGGGCTCTCTTTCAGGGAAGGTGGGATCTGTACAGAAAGAATAGTTTGCACCTGAACTGAAGGGGGACTAATATCCTAGCGGGAAAGTTTGTTAATGCTGCACAGTGAGGTTTAAACTAGAGTTGCAGGTGGATGGGAACCAGAGTGCCAGAACAGTTAGTGGAGAGGTTGTGGAGGCTGATGTCAATAAGACCTCAGATAAAGTTAGGAATCAAAAGGTTGAGCATGGCGATGACTAGTGTCCTAAGGATGAGGCCTACAAATTACAATGGGAGACAGAAAAAGCATGCCAAAAAGGCAATACTACAATTGTCATGGGGCATTTCAATATGCAGGTACAGTAGTTTGGGAAAATCAGGTTGGTGCTGGATACTGGTGTGGGGGGGGGGGGGGCGATTTCTAGAGTGTCTGCAAGATAGTGTTTTAGAGCAGCTCGTGGTTGAGCCCACTAGAGGATCAAGATTTCTGAATTGGGTGTTGTGCAATTAATCAGAATTGATTAGAGAGCTTAAGGTAAAAAATAAACTCTTAGTGGCAAGTGAGAGTAAGCGTTCGGCACGGACTAGAGGGGCCGAGATGCCTGTTTCCGTGCTGTAATTGTTATATATGATTATAATATGATCGATTTCATGCTGAAATTTGAGAAGAAGCTAAAGTCAGCTGTATCTGTATTACAGTGGAGTAAAGGGAATTACAGAGACATGGGAGAGAAGTTGGCCAGAACTGATTGGAAAAGAACACTGGCAGGGATGACAGCAGAGCAGCAATGGCTGGAATATCTTGAAGCAATTCGGAAGGCACAGGATATATACATCCCAAAGAGGAAGAAGTATTCTAAAGGAAAGATGACCATCGTAGCTAACAAGCAAAGTAAAAGCCAAAGAGAGGGCATATAATGGAGCAAAAACTAGTGGGAAGTTAGAGGATTGGAAAGCTTTTAGAAACTAACAGAAGGCAACTAAAAAAGTCATTAAGGTAAAGATGGAATATGGAAGTAAGCTAACCAATAATATTTAAGAAGATACCAAAAGTTTCTTCAGATACATACAGTGTAAAAGAGAGGTGAGAATGGGTATCGGACCACTACAAAACAATGCTGGAGGGGTAGTAATGGGGGTCAACAAAATGGCCGATGAACTAAATAAGTATTTTACATCAGTCTTCACTGTGGAAGACACTAGCAGTGTGGTGGTGAAGTTGCCATTACTAGAGAGAAGGTTCTTGGGAAACTGAAAGATCTGAAGGTAGAGAAGTCACCTGGACCAGATGGTGTACACCCCAGAGTTCTGAAAGAGGTGGCTGAAGAGATCGTGGAGGCTTTAGTAATGATCAAGAATCATTAGATTCTAAAATGGTTCTGGAGACTGAAAAATTCAAAATGTCACTCCCTGCTTCAAGAAAGGAGAGAGGCAGAAGAGAGGAAACTATAGGCTAGTTAGTCTGACCCCAGTAGTTGAGAAGATGTTGGAGTTGATTACTAAGGATGAGGTCTCAGAGTATTGGGTGATACATGGTAAAATAGGCCGTAGTCAGCATAATTTCTTCAAGGGAAATCTTGCCTGACAAATCTGTTGGAATTCTTTGAAGAAATAACAAGCAGTATAGACAAATGAGAATTGGTTGATGTTGTGTTCTTGGATTTTCAGAAGGCCTTTGACAAGGTGCCACACGTGAGGCTGCTTAACAAACTATGAGCCCATGGTATTACAGGAATGACTCTAGCATGGATAAAGCAATGGCAGATTGGCAGGAGGCAAAGAGTTGGAATAAAGGCAGCCTTTTCTGGCTGGCTGCTGGTGACTAGTGGTGTTCCACAGGGGTTTGTGTTGGGAGTGATTCTTTACAATGGCTTTGTTGTAAAGTTTGCAGACAATATGAAGATAGTGAAGGGGCAAGTAGTTTTGAGGAAATAGGCTACAGAAGGATTTAGACAGATTATGAGAATGGGCAAGGGAGTGGCAGATGGAATACAGTGCCAGGAGTATATGGTCACGCACTTTGGCAGAAGAAATCAAAGGGTTGACTATTTTCTAAATGGAGAGAAAATACAAAAATCTGAGGTGCAAAGGGACTTGGGAGTCCCTGTACAGGATTCCCTGAACATTAATTTGCAGGTTGAGTCTGTGGTGAGGAGGGCAAATGCAATGTTAGCATTTGTTTCAGGAGGACTAGAATATAAAAGCAAGGATGTAATGTTGAGACTTTATAAAGCACTGGTAGGGCCTCATGGAGTACAGTATTGTGAGCAGTTTTGGGCCCCATATCTTAGAAAAACTGCATTGAAACTGGACAGTTCAAAGGAGGTTCACGAAAATGATTTCAGGATTGAATGGCTTGTCATATGAAAACGGTTTGATGGCTCTGGGACATGTTCACTAGAATTCACAAGAATGAGGAGTGATCTCAGTGAAACCAATTGAATGGTGAAAGTCCTTGATAGAGTGGATGTGGAGAGGATGTTTCCTATGGTGGGAATGTCTAAGACCAGAGGACAACAGCCTCAGAATAGAGAGGCATCCTTTTAGAACAGAGATGTGGAGGAATTTCTTTAGCCAGAGAGTGGTGAATCTGTGGAATTCTTTTCCATAGGTAGCTGTGGAAGCTGAGTCTTTATGTATATTTAAGGTAGAGGTGGATCAATTCTTGATTGGACAGAGTATGAAGGGATACCGGGAGAAGGCAAGAGATTGGGGGTGAGAGGAAAATTGGATCAGTCATGATGAAATGGTGGAGTAGACACGATAGGCCAAATGGCCTAATTCTGCTCCTATATCTTATTGTCCTATGGTCTAAAATGCTGGAACTCAGCAGGTCAGACAGCACCTATGGAAATGTGTAAACAGTCGATGTTTCATGCTGAGACCCTTCATCAGGGCACTTTCAGCAGTATGTATGCAGAAGTTTGTCAGAGTATTTGGTGACATGCCAGAACTTCTCAGGCTTCTAAGAAAACAGAGGAGCTTTCTTCACATTGGTCAAATCTCTTGACATTGTCAAGGTGTTTTACAAAAAAGCTACTGTAAGTTACTGATGTAGGAAAAACAAAAGGTGATATGTACATAGCAAACCGTGACACTTCTTTAAATTTAGAAATATAGGGCAGAATCGGTTCTCCCAGCCTAGAGAACCACACCGCCAAGCTACCCACGTATTTACACTAGCCTGTTCAGAGGACAACTTACAATGATCAATTAACCTACTAACCAGTACATCTTCCCACCAGTCTGTGGGAAGAAACCAAAGCACCAGCAGGAATTCCACATGGTTCACGGAGAGAACCAGAATCAGAGTCAGGTTTATAATCATCAGCACGTGTCGTGAAATTTGTTAACTTAGCAGCAGCAGTTCAATGCAATAAGTGATAATATACAGAAAAGAACATTCAATTACAATAAGTATATATATGTAGATTGAATAGATTAAAAATAGTGCAAAATCAGAAATAAAATATATTTTAAAAAGTGAGTTAGTGTTCATGGGTTCAATGTCTATTTAGGAATTATATGGCAGAGGAAAAGAAGCTGTTCCTGAACCTCTGAGTGTGTGCCTTCAGACTTTTATACCTTCCTGATGTTAACAATGAGAAGAGTGTATGTCCTAGGTGATGGGGTCCTTAATAATGGATATCGCCTTTCTGATGCACTACTCCTTGAAGATGTCTTAGATACTACGGAGGCTAGAACCCAATATGGAGCTGACTAATTTTATAAATTTCTGTAACTCCTTTTGGTCCTATGCAGTAGCCACCTAGCCCATACCAGACAGTGGTGCAGCCTGTCAGAATGCTCTCCACAGTACATCTGTAGAAGTTTCAAGTGTTTTAGTTGACAAACCAAATCTCTTAAAACTCCTAATCAAATACAGCCACTGTCGTGCCTTCTTTATAACTGCAGTGATATGTTGGGACCAGATTAGATCTTCAGAACGTGCAAACTCCTTACAAATGGTGCAGGAATTGAAGCTGTAACAACATCACGCTAACCCCAACGCTACCACAGCACCCACATCAATGATGGGGAGCCACATAATAAATTTTCATCATTTTCATCGAGTGGTAAATATTTTTCAGGATGCTTGTTCTTTAACAAACCACCCTGGGACTGTTGCTATCCTAAAGGAAGTACTGTATAAATAAGAGCGCAGTGCTGCAAATCTCAGCTTAGATTGCAAAATCAGAATCATGTTCATTATATGTTGTGAAATCTATTGTTTTGTGACAACTGTATAAGATTAACATTTACCTGTCACAACATACAGTGAATTGTGTCATTGGTGCTCACAACCAACATGCCCAAGGGTTGCTGGGGGCAGTTCCCAAGTGTCATCACACACGGGGTTACAGCAGTATATGAAAATTATAAATTTAAGTAAGAATATAAAAAAAGAGAGCATAATAGTGAGGTAGTGTTCATAGGTTCATGGTAGTGAAAGGGAAGAAGCTGTTCCTGAATCACTGATTGTGTGTCTTCAGCCTCCTTATTTTAGCCCTTGTGGGATTGGTACCCACAGCATTGTCTATCACCATGACCGCTGCCCACGAAGCCACACAGACTGGGGAGCTGAAGTTTGCCCAATTGTTCACATTAATAAGCAAAACTGCAATTTGAATTTGCCATGTCATGTTTTAATCATTGTCCAACCAGATCGAAAGTGGAAAGGGGCTGGTCGGGAAATTCTACATTTATCGGGCTGACTTCATATTTTGGATTGTAGAGTAAATACAAATGTGCTTGCATCTGCTCAAGTTGTCAGACTGGATGAAACATTTCATACAGAATCAGGTTTAATATCACCAGCTTATGTCGTGAAATTTGTTTTTATGTGGCAGCAGTACAATGCGATACATTATAGTAGAAGAAAACTAAAAGTTACAATAAACTATACATATTATACAATTATATGTAATATATATAGTATATAATGAAAAATCTATAAATTACAATATGTATGTATAAAAAATTAGATAAGTAGTGCAATAAGAGAGCAAATAAAATACTGAGTAAGTGTTCATGGGTTAATTGTCCATTTAGAAATCTGATGATGGAGGGGAAGAAGCTGTACCTGAAATATTGAGTGTGTGTCTTCAGGTTCCTGTGCCTCTTGCTTGATGGAGGCAATGAGAGCAAGGCATGTCCTGGGTGATGAGGGTCCTTAATGATGGATGCCACCTTTTTGAGGTATCGCCTTCTGAAAAGGAGGCTTGTGACCATGAAAGGCTGAATTTGCAACCCTCTGCAGCTTTTTTCTATCTTGTGCAGTGGCCCCTCCATACCAGAAGGTGATGCAGTCAGTTATAAAATGTGCAGAACTGAAACTTAATACAATTAATTCTGACAGATGTGAACAAGTATTAAGAATTTCCCAATGAGCAACTCTGAAAAGTGTAATTGCAGTTTTATTTCTGTTACACAAAATAATCAAAGCATATGTTGCATCAAGTTTGACTTGAGCATGAAACCTTCCACAAAGCACAATCTGTTCTGCTACTAAACCTGGTTAAAGAATCACTACAGCCCTACACGAACCATTAGCTTCTCTGGTTCTGAGGACCCTTGGGGCTGATTTGATTCGCAAAGTCCTGGGGAGCACTTAGATGAAGTGGGATGACTGTGAAGTATATTGAGGTCATAGTGTTCATTTTTCCATCTGCAGTCTAATGTGATCCAAACATAACATCTCTCAGCCAAAACTATGTAATTGTCCATTCCTGAATATTGGACGTCGTACTTTTCCATTCATTTTAAACTGTTAAACACAGTTCAAAGTAAATGTATTATCAAAGTATTGCACTAGACACTACCCTGAGATTCATTTCTTGCACACATTCACAGTAGAACAATAGAATCAATGAAAAACTGCACACAACAACTGATAAACAACCAGTCTACAAAATACAAGAATAAATAATAACACAAGAATAATAAATAAATTATATTTTTTAAATTTAAAGATACAGCACAGTGACAAGCCCTTCTGGCCCAACAAGCACTCCCAATTACACCAATGTGACCATTTAACGTACTAACCAGTACACCTTTGGAATGTAGGTTGAAACTGCAGCACCCAGAGGAAACCCTCACAGAGAACGTACAAACTCCTTACAGACAGCAGCAGGAACTGAACTCGAGGTTACTGGTGCTATAATAGCATTGTTGCTAGCCACTACACAACTGTGCTGCCTCAAGTAAATTAATAATACTGAGAACATGAGTTGCAAAGTCTTCAAAAATGAGTCCATAGCTTGTGGAATCAGTTCAGAGTTGGGGTGAGTGAAGATATTAATGTTGATTCAGGAGCCTGATGGTTGTAGGGTAATAACTGTTCCTGAACCTCATGGAGTGGGGACCCAATGTACTTCCTACCCAATGGTAGCAGCGAGAAGAGAGATGAAGTTCAGGGTATAAATTAGAGTTTGGTTGTAATTAAATTAGTAATGTTCCAATACTGGCATCAAGTTAAGTGCAATGTTATCTGGTGCCAAAGTTTTCCTTGGCCTGAACATTAACTGTCTATTCCCCTGCAAAGATGCTGCCTGAGTTGCTGAGTTCCTTCAGTATTTTGTGTGTGCTGCTCTGCATTTCCTGCACCTGCAGAATCTCGTGTTTTCCTTCTCTAATGTGTTGAATTAAAAAGATACTGAGTGAGTTTCTGCCCTGGTAACTGCTCAGCTGTATAGAAGATCAGAGAGGATGTGATGCTGGCAATTCCAGACGACTATCCAAATGGAATTTCCACTTATCTTCCTCCAGATTCCTAAGGAATTTTTGGCTGGGGAAGAATCAGATTGAGGGAAGAGGGGGTGGGTCTCTTGGGTAAGATAATTTCAGAAAGGTGAGGGTTAGACAGGGGTGTGAGTTTGAGGTCAGACTGGAAGCGGGGGAGGAGATACGGCTGGGTAAGGAATAGAAGAGAAAAGGCAAAGAATTTCCACCACTGTCTGTAAAGAGTTTAATGTTCTCTCTGTGACCGTGTGGGTTTTCTCGGGATGCTAGAGTTTCCTCCCACAGTCTAAAGATGTACCGGTTGGTAAATTAATTGGTCTTTGTCACTGAGATTTAGATCACTGAATCAGTTGTTTGTTTGTTTATTTATTTATTTATTGATTGAGTTACAGCGCAAAATAGGCCATTCCCCCCATCCATGTAACTAACCAAATTTCTCTCAAATGTTGCAATCAAGCGAGTATTCATTACTTCCTCTCACAGCCCACTCCACACGCTCACAATCACCTCAGTGAAGATGTTGCCCTTCATATTATCCAAAACATTTCACCTTTCACCCTAACTCATGGCCTCTTAGTTCTATTGTCAACCAAACTCAATGGAAAAAGCCTGCTAGCATATACCCTGTCTATATCCAAAAGATCATAAGAAATAGAAGCATAATTATGCCACTTGTCCCATCGAGCCTGCTCTTCCTTTCCATCATGGCTGATTTATTATCCCTTCTGGCTAAAGAAATATTTTCTAATCTCTGTTCTAAATGGACATTTCCTTCCACATCCACTTTAGACCTTTCAATATTCAATAGGTTTCAATGAGATACCCCCTCATTTTACTAAACTCAGGCAATTACAGGCCTAGGGTCATCAAAAGCGCCTCAAACATTAACCCTTTCATTCCCAGAATCATTCTTGTGAACTTCCTCTTAACCCTCTCCAATGTCACCATATCTTTTCTTAATAAAGGAGACCAAAACTGTTCATAATACTCCAAATACAGTCTGACTATTCCCTTATAAAGCTCAGTATCACATCCTTGCTCTTATATTCTAGACCTCTGAAATAAATGCTAACATTGTGTTTGCCTTCCTTACCACTGACTCAACCTGCAAGTTAACCTTCAGCGATTTCTGCATGAGGACTCTCAAGTCCCTTTGCACCTCTGGTTTTTGAATTTTTTCCCTGTTTAGAAAATAGTCTATGTTTTTATTCCTTTTACCAAAGTGCATGACCAGGCACTTCTCTATACGATATTCCACTTCTTTGCCCATTCTCCCAATCCATCCAAATCATTCTGCAGACTCCCTACTTCCTTAACACTACCTGCTCCTCTACCTTTCTTTGTATCATCTACTATCTTGGCCACAGAGCCATCAATTCCATCATCCAAATCAATGACATATAATGTGAAAAAAGAGGTCTCAATATTGACCCCTGGGGAACATCACTAGCCACTGGCAGCCATTCAGAAAAGCCTCCTTTTAGTTGACTCTTTGCCTCCTGCCAATCTTTATCCATGCTAGCATTTTCCCTACGTTACTTTTATCTTGTTAAGTAGCATCATGTGCAGCACCTTATCAAAGGCCTTCTGATAATTAAAATAAACAACATCCACTGACTTTTCTTTGTCCATCGTGCCGGTTATTTCCAACAGATTTATCAGGTGAGATTTTCCCTTAAGGAAACCATGCTCACTTTGGCCAACTTTATCATATGCCTGAAAGTATCCCAAAACCTCATGCTTAATGATGGAGTCCAACATCTTCCCAACCACTGAAGTCAGGTCAGCTGCCCTATAATTTCCTTTCTTCTGCCTTCTTTCTTTCTTAAAGACTGGAGTGACATTTCCATTTTCCCAGTCCTCCGGAACCATTCCAGAATCTACTGATTCTTGAAAGATCATACTAGTGTCTCCACAAACTCTTCAGCAAACTCTTTCAGCACCGTTATAGTCCAGCTGGCCCAGGTAACTTATCTACCTTCAGACCTTTCAGCTCCCTAAGCACCTTCTCCTTAGTGATAGCAACTGCACTCACTTCTGCCCCCTTACACTCTTGAATTTCTGGTATACAGCTCATATTTTCCACTGATGCAAAATACTGATTTGAGTTCATCTACCATTTATTTGTCCCCTATTATTACCTATGCAGTGTCATTTTCCAGCAGACTGATATCCACTCTCACCTCTCTTACTTTTTATATATCTGAAAAGAATCTTTTGGTATTCTCTTTGATATTTTTGGCTAGCTTACCTTTACACTTCATCTTTTCTCACCTTGTGTTTTTTTTTATTTGCCTTCTGTTGGCTTTTAAGAGAATCGCAATCAGAATCAGGTTTATTAACACCAGCATGTGACGTGAAATTTGTTAACTTAGCAGCAGCAGTTCAATGCAATACATAATCTAGCAAAGAGAAAATAATAATAATAAATAAAATAATCATAATAATAAATAAACAAGTAAATCAATTATGTGTAATGAATCAATTTTTAAAAACAGAAATACTGTGTATTAAAAAAAGTGAGATAGTGTCCAAAGATTTAATGTCCATTTAGGAATCAGATGGCAGAGGGGAAGAAGCTGTTCCTGAATCGCTGAGAGTGTGCTTTCAGGCTTCTGTACCTTCTACCTGATGGTAACAGTGAGAAAAGGGCATGCCCTGGGTGCTGGGGGTTCTTAATAATGATGCTGCCTTTCTGAGACACCTCTCCCTGAAGGTGTCCGGGGTACTTTGTAGGCTAGTACCCAAGATGGAGCTGACTAGATTTACAACCTTCTGCAGTTTCTTTTGGTCCCGTGCAGTAGCCTCTCCATACCAGACAGTGGTGCAGCCTGTCAGAATGCTCTCCATGGTACAACTATAGAAGTTTTTGAGTGTTTTTGTTAACATGCCAAATCTCTTCGAAATCCTAATAAAGTATAGCTGCTGTCTTGCCTTCTTTATAACTACATTGATTTGTTGGGACCAGGTTAGATGCTCAGAGATTTTGAAACCTAGGAACTTAAAGCTGCACAGTTTCTCCACTTCTGATCCCTCTATGAAAATTGATATGTGTTCCTTCGTCTTACCCTTCCTGAAGTCCACAATCAGCTTTCATCTTACTGACGTTGAGTGCCAGTTTGTTGCTGCGGTACCACTCCACTAGTTCGCATATCTCACTCCTGTACGCTCTCCCGTCACCACCTGAGATTCTACCAACAATGATTGTATCATCAGCAAATTTATAGATGGTATTTTAGTTACGCCCAGCCAAATTCTCTAAATTTCCTCTGCTATATTATATGCACTTTCTTTTGCTTTTATGCCGTCTTTGGCTTCTCTTGTCACCCATGGTTGCCTCATCCTCCCTTTAGAATACTTCTTCATCTTAGAGATGTATATATCCTGCACCTTCTGAATTGCCCCCAGAAACTCCAGCCATTGCTGTTTTGCCATCATCGCTGCTAGTGTCCCATTCCAAACAACTTAGGCCAGCTCCTCTCTCATGCCTCTGTAATTTCCATTACTCCACTGTAATACTAATACAACTGACTTTATCTTCTCCCTCTCAAATTGCAGGGTGAATTTCAGCATAGTATGATCACTCACTCCTAAAGGTTCCTTTACCCTAAGTTCCCTAATCAAATTCAGTTCATTTCACAACACCTAATCCAGAATTACAATTTCTCTAGAGGACTCAATCACAATCTGTTCTAAAAAGCTAACTCAAGGGTATTCTACAAATTCCATCTCCTGTGATCCAGCACCAACTTAATTTTCCCAATCTAACTGCATTTTGAAATCCCCCATGACTATCATAATATACCCTGCAAAATATCTGGATATTTGAATCACACAAGTAAACAGGCACCATACAAAGATTCAACATATCATCAAAGACTCTGACAAACTTCAGCTGATATAGAGATCACAAGATCACAAGACAAAGGAGCAGAAGTAGGCCATTCGACCCATCGAGTCTGCTCCACCACTCCACCATGAGCTAAACCATTCTCCCGTGTAGTTCCAATTTCCGGCTTTTTTCCCATATCCCTTGATACCCTGACTGGTAGCATCATTGCCTGGTATGGAGACTCCAATGCTCAGGAGTACTAGAGGCTATAGAGAGTGATGGACTCAGTCAGTTCCACCATGGAAGCCACTCTCCTCACCATTGAGGATATATACAAGGCAGGATCCCTCAGGAAGATGTCATCCATCATTAAGGATCATGCCCTCTTTTCAATGTTGCCATGAGGCAGGATGCGCAGGAGCCAGAATACCCACAACTCAAGTTTCAGCTACCTTGATTTTTGGCACAGTACCATGGGATGAAGGGCCTGTACTGTAATCTTCTACGTCCAATATCCTAGCACCTTCTTCCCCACTACCATCAGGTTCTTGAATCAACCGGAAAATTTTTAACATTACCATAAGATATAAGACAAAGGAGTAGCATCAGGTTATTAGTCAGCTCTACCATTCCATCATTATCTCTCTCAACACCATTCTCCTGCCTTCTCCCCATAACTTTTAACACCCTTACTAAACAAGGACCTATCAACCTCCATTTTAAACATAGCCAGTGATTTAGCCTCCACAACCATCTGTGAAAATGAATTTCACAGATTCACCACCCTCTAGCTACAGAAATTCATCCTCATCACTGTTCTGAAGGAATGCCCTTGTATTCTGAGGCTGTATCTTTGTCCTGGACTCACCCACTCTTGGGAACATCCTCCCCACATCCGCTCGAGGTCGTTCAATCTTTGATAGGCTTCCATGATTCCCCCCCCCCCCCCCCACATTCTTCTAAACTCCAGTGAGTACACTCCCAGTGCCATCAAATGCTCCTCATCTGTTAACCCTTCAATCCCTGGAATCATCCTTGTGAACCTCCTCTGGACCCTCTCCAATGCCAGCACATCTTTTCTGAGATTAACGTTACCTCAGACTATGTCTTACAGTCTCAGTGTCACACAATGTCTTATGTCTCAGTGTCACACAATGGACATTATGTTTTTGTTGTTTATGTTGCAGACATTCATTATGTATAATTTATGTTAATTTATGTTTATCCTCATGTTGTAATATATAGTGCTGCTGTTGTAAAAGTGAATATTCTGGCTCTTACACATGGTTTACATATGTCTGTCATAACAATAAACTTGACCCTGAGGCACTGCACAAAGTTTCTGAAGTATTCAATGAGTTAAGTAGTGAAGATTTTAAACCGAGCTGTTTGTGGGTGGACCTTGGACACAGTCTAAGAGTGCATATTTTTGTTATAAATGAAGTCATTTTCCGCTGCACTATGAAAAATGCTCTCAAGAACATCAAGAAATTTTTGTTCTTTTAAAAGGAGAAATAAAAAAGCAATTATATTCCAAAGACTGTTTGGTGGAATCTGGAAGATTTTATATCTTTTATCTGTGAGTGGGAGTTGGACTTCTCTGAAAAACATCAGCACTTCTAACTGGATTGCCAGCTAAGCAAAAAACATGAATTCCAACAAACTGTCCCAGGGTCACAGTGATTATATTACATGTGGGGTCAAACAGACTGGGAAAGTCACATAGAAAAATGTACTTGGACTGACAGAGAGATTCTCAAAAGTTAAAAATGTCCAGTCTGAAATTGGTAGTCTAAAGCTACAGGATCTCCAACACTGTGACACTCCCTCAGTGTGTTCTCCATTGACAATGTGACACTCCCTCAGTGTGTTCACCATTGACAATGTGACACTCCCTCAGTGTGTTCCCCGTGACAGTGTGACACTCCCTCAGTGTGTTCACCATTGACAATGTGACAATCCCTCAGTGTGTTCACCATTGACAGTGTGACACTCACTCAGTGTGTTCCCCGTGACAGTGTGACACTCCCTCAGTGTGTTCACCATTGACAGTGTGACACTCCCTCAGTGTGTTCCCCGTGACAGTGTGATACTCCCTCAGTGTGTTCCCCTGTGACAGAGTGACACTCCCTCAGTGTATTCACCATTGACAATGTGACACTCCCTCAGTGTGTTCCCTCTGACAGTGTGACACTCCCTCAGTGTGTTCCCGTGACAGTGTGACACTCCCTCAGTGTGTTCTCCACTGACAGTGTGACAATCCCTCAGTGTGTTCACCATTGACAATGTGACACTCCCTCAGTGTGTTCACCTTTGACAGTATGACACTCACTCAGTGTTCCCCGTGACAGTGAGACACTCCCTCAGTGTGTTCCCCGTGACAGTGTGACACTCCCTCAGTGTGTTCCCCTCTGACAGTGTGACACTCCCTCAGTGTGTTCCCCGTGACAGTGTGACACTCCCTCAGTGTGTTCACCATTGACAATGTGACACTCCCTCAGTGTGTTCACCATTGACAGTGTGACACTCACTCAGTGTGTTCCCCGTGACAATGTGACACTCCCTCAGTGTGTTCACCATTGACAATGTGACACTCCCTCAGTGTGTTCCCGTGACAGTGTGACACTCCCTCAGTGTGTTCTCCATTGACAATGTGACACTACCTCAGTGTGTTCCCCTCTGAGAGTGTGACACTCCCTCAGTGTGTTCACCATTGACAGTGTGACACTCCCTCAGTGTGTTCCCTCTGACAGTGTGACACTCCCTCAGTGTGTTCCCTTTGACAGTGTGACACTCCCTCTGTGTGTTCCCCGTGACAGTGTGACACTCCCTCAATGTGTTCCCCTCTGACAGTGTGACACTCCCTCAGTGTGTTCACCATTGACAGTGTGACACTCCCTCAGTGTGTTCACCATTGACAGTGTGACACTTACTCAGTGTGTTCCCCGTGACAGTGTGACACTCCCTCAGTGTGTTCACCATTGACAGTGTGACACTCCCTCAGTGTGTTCACCATTGACAGTGTTTCACTCACTCAGTGTGTTCCCTCTGACAGTGTGACACTCCCTCAGTGTTCCCGTGACAGTGTGACACTCCCTCAGTGTGTTCCCTGTGACAGTGTGACACTCCCTCAGTGTGTTCCCTCTGACAGTGTGACACTCCTTCAGTGTGTTCCCCTCTGACAGTGTGACACTCCCTCAGTGTGTTCCCCTGTGACAGTGTGACACTCCCTCAGTGTGTTCCCTCTGACAGTGTGACACTCCCTCAGTGTGTTCCCGTGACAGTGTGACACTCACTCAGTGTGTTCACCATTGACAGTGTGACACTCACTCAGTGTGTTCCCGTGACAGTGTGACACTCCCTCAGTGTGTTCACCATTGACAGTGTGACACTCACTCAGTGTGTTCCCCTTGACAGTGTGACACTCCCTCAGTGTGTTCCCCCCTGAGAGTGTGACACTCCCTCAGTGTGTTCACCATTGACAGTGTGACACTCACTCAGTGTGTTCCCCATGACAGTGTGACACTCCCTCAGTGTGTTCCCCCCTGACAGTGTGAAACTCCCTCAGTGTGTTCCCGTGACAGTGTGACACTCACTCAGTGTGTTCCCGTGACAGTGTGACACTCCCTCAGTGTGTTCCCCTCTGACAGTGTGACACTCACTCAGTGTGTTCCCCGTGACAGTGTGACACTCCCTCAGTGTGTTCCCCCCTGACAGTGTGAAACTCCCTCAGTGTGTTCTCCATTGACAATGTGACACTCACTCAGTGTGTTCCCTCTGACAGTGTGACACTCCCTCAGTGTGTTCCCTCTGACAGTGTGACACTCACTCAGTGTGTTCCCGTGACAGTGTGACACTCCCTCAGTGTGTTCCCCTCTGATAGTGTGACACTCCCTCAGTGTGTTCCCCTGTGACAGTGTGACACTCCCTCAGTGTGTTCCCTCTGACAGTGTGACACTCCCTCAGTGTGTTCCCGTGACAGTGTGACACTCCCTCAGTGTGTTCCCTCTGACAATGTGACACTCCCTCAGTGTGTTCCCGTGACAGTGTGACACTCCCTCAGTGTGTTCCCCTCTGACAGTGTGACACTCCCTCAGTGTGTTCACCATTGACAGTGTGACACTCACTCAGTGTGTTCCCCGTGACAGTGTGACACTCCCTCAGTGTGTTCACCATTGACAGTGTCACACTCACTGTGTTCCCCGTGACAGTGTGACACTCCCTCAGTGTGTTCCCCTCTGACAGTGTGACACTCCCTCAGTGTGTTCACCATTGACAATGTGACACTCCCTCAGTGTGTTCCCGTGACAGTGTGACACTCCCTCAGTGTCTTCCCCATTGACAATGTGACACTCCCTCAGTGTGTTCCCATTGACAATGTGACACTTCCTCAGTGTGTTCCCGTGACAGTGTGACACTGCCTCAGTGTCTTCCCCATTGACAATGTGACACTCCCTCAGTGTGTTCCCATTGACAATGTGACACTCCCTCAGTGTGTTCCCGCGACAGTGTGACATTCCCTCAGTGTGTTCCCCTGTGACAGTGTGACACTCCCTCAGTGTGTTCTCCATTGACAATGTGACACTCCCTCAGTGTGTTCCCGCGACAGTGTGACACTCCCTCAGTGTGTTCCCCTGACAGTGTGACACTCCCTCTGTGTGTTCCCCTCTGAGAGTGTGACACTCCCCCAGTGTGTTCCCGTGACAGTGTGACACTCCCTCAGTGAGTTCCCCTCTGACAGTGTGAAACTCCCTCAGTGTGTTCCCCTCTGACAGTGTGAAACTCCCCCAGTGTGTTCCCGTGACAGTATGACACTCCCTCAGTGTGTTCCCATTAACAGTGTGACACTCCCTCAGTGTGTTCCCGTGACAGTGTGACACTCCCTCAGTGTGTTCCCCTCTGACAGTGTGACACACCCTTAGTCTGTTCCACCCCGATAACGTGACACTCCCTCAATTTTTCACTTTACATGAATACATCTAAGCCTCAAATAAGTTGCATCATTTGCTTCAACGATCAACACAGTTCAATCATGTGCTCATGGAAGCGTGTAAGTGTCTTTCTGCTGTTGGCGGCAACATTTCGCACCCACAGTTTACTAACACTGAATCTTACTTCTTTGGAGCAAACAGTTACAGAGTGTATGTATAGGCATCAGTGTATTTTGAACCATGATCGGTGTTCATTGGCAATGTAACGTGATTGTACTAACTGCTACACTATCGTGCTGCTAAGTGAGATGGAATTTAACTCAGATAGATGCTAAACCAGAGCAGGACATAAAGAGTTGTAATGTTAAATCAGGTTCACAGGTCAGGCAAGGGAGACAGGAAATGCACTGATTTCGAATAGGTATATTAATCATTTACAAACAGTAAAATTCGACCAAACATTCACATCCCCAACTTACAGACACTACAAAGCTGAATACTTGACAAACATATTTAGTTGTAAGTGCAGTAGGGCACACCTTCTCAATCATCATGTGCATTACTGCCTTAAACAAAGAAGAGAGCAAACCCCTTCCATGTGCTAGTTTATCTACCCAGGATATTTGAAACCAGACACCAGGCATCTATCCAATGGGAAAAGCAGCTGCAGCTTCTAAACTAACCAATCACAATGGAAACATGGTGGCTACCCATCTGGGTAGCCTCCAACCTGATGGCATGAACATTGATTTCTCGGACTTCAGTTAATGCCCTTCCTCCCCTTTTACCCCATCCTTCCTTCTTTCCTTTCTCTCTTTCTTTCTTTATCTATCTATCTATCTATTTATTTCCCCCCCTTTCTTTTTCTCTCTCTGTCCCTCTCACAATCACTCCTTGCCTGTTCTCCATCTCCCTCTAGTGTTCCCCTCCCCCTTTCTTTCTCCCTATGCCTCCCGTCCCATGATCCTCCCCCTTCTCCAGCTCTCTATCCCTTTTGCCAATCAACTTTCCAGCTCTTAGCTTCATCCCTCCTGTTTTCTCCTATCATTTTGGATCTCCCCCTCCCCCTCCCACTTTCAAATCTCTTACTATCTCTTCTTTCAGTTAGTCCTGACGAAGGGTCTCGGCCCGAAATGTCGACAGTACTTCTCCCTGTAGATGCTGCCTAGCCTGCTGCGTTCCACCAGCATTTTGTGTGAGTTGCAATCACAATGGAAACAACTTCCAACAATCAGAATAAGACACGTCCCCACAGGATTGAGTGAATGGCAGGGCCCTG
Organism: Hemitrygon akajei; assembly: GCF_048418815.1. Taxonomy (NCBI): domain Eukaryota; kingdom Metazoa; phylum Chordata; class Chondrichthyes; order Myliobatiformes; family Dasyatidae; genus Hemitrygon; species Hemitrygon akajei. The sequence continues at coordinate 173,610,121 of NC_133133.1, forward strand.
GGGAGTGTTGTTGAACAGGGAGACCTAGGTGAACAAATACACAGTTCCCTGACAATGGGAACACAGGTGTCCAGGGTGTGGTATGCTTGCCTGCATCAGTCCAGGCACTGAGTACAATCATTGGGACATTATGTTACAGTTGTACAAAAAATAATCATGTTGTCAGTCTTATTTGTTTATTTATTATTTGTGTGTGTTTTTGTATTTGCATAGTTGGCCTTCTTTTCCACATTGGTTGCTTGTCAGTCTTTGTGCATAACTTTTCTTTGATTCTGTTGTATTTCGTTATTCTACTGTGAGTACTTGCATGAAAATGAATCTCAAGGTAGTAAAGGTGACACATACTTACACTGATAATAAGTTTCCTTTGAACTTTGAATATACATTTAGAGTATTGAGTGCATCTTCTGGGCATCACACTTTTGGAATAATGTGATTAATGATTAAACATTAGCTTTATTTGTAGTAGAAACATTGAAATTTGTTGTTTTGTATCTTTGCCAACACAGTCCAAGGATGTGCTGGGGGCAGCCAAAAGTGTCACCATACATCTGGCACCAACATAGCATGCCCACAACTTACTAACCCTAACCAGTACACCTTCAGACTGTGGGAGGAAACTGGAACACCTGGAGGAGACCCACCCAGTCACGGGGAGAACGTACAGACAACGCCAGGAATTGAACTCCCATCGCAGGCACTGTAAACAGTTTTGCTAACCTCTTTGCTGCCGTGCCACCCCTGGAGAGGCTACAGAAATGATTCAAAGGGAGGCTACATTGAGTGAAGAGTGTGAATTAGCAGGAGAGACTGGATAGGCTGAATCTGTTTTTCCCAGAATAAATAGGGCTGAAAGGTGACAAGGGAGAGGTACATGAAATAGGGGAGGAAGTCAGTGTCTCATAACACCTTCTTGATGAAGTGTATAGGGACCGGACATCCATAGTAAAAATGAGGCAGTCAGGGCCAGAGAGTTGAAAATGCCAGTGATATTAAAGTCGATTCGGATTCTGATCACACATTCACTGCCACAGGAATCACTGATTGTTCACCAACACTAATTATTTATCATTACATTATTAATATCAATTGCTCACTACTACTGATTCTCCTTTTTCAATTATTGTTTGTTGTAATCATTTCAATCCAGAAAAGTGCAGTGATTTGCTTTGCAAAGTTGACCATGAAGGCAGAATACAGGGTTAATGGCAGGATTGTTAGCAGTGTGGTGGAACAGAGGGTTGCTGGGGTCCAAGTCCATAAGACCTAAGATCAGAATAAGGCCATTCACCCCATTGAATCCACTCCACCATTCCATCATGGCTGATTTATTATCACTCTCAACCCCATTCTCCTATCTTCTCCCCATAACCTTTCATGCCCTGACGAATCAAAAACCTATCAACCTCCGCCTTAAACGCACCCATTGACCCGGCCTCCACAGCCAACGTGGCAATGAATTCCACAGATTCACTATCTACTGGCTAAAGAAATTCAAAACGTTTATTACCAGAGAATGCATACAGTACATGACCTGAAACACTTGTCTTCACAGACATCCAGGAAAAACAGAAGAACCCTGAAAGAATGAATGACAGAAGAACGTTAGAATCCCGAAGACCCCCTCTCCCCTCCCCTGCACAAGCAGCAGCAAGCATTAATGAAACAACCTCCCCCCTCCCCCCTCCCCCACCCACTTCAGCAAAAAGTGTCAGCGCCCACCACCACAAAGCAACAGCAGAGCACCCAAAGAGAGACCATAATCTGCAGTCAGCAAAAACCATTGTTTACCCGACAGTTCAGCATACTACAAGCTCTCTCTCACTAACAAGGGACACAGCGAAAGGGAAGACTGACAGTTGCTGTTATGATATTACAGTCTGCCACGTTGCTTCGTATTCTCAGATTCTCCCACTCGAGAATCGGCAGCAAATTCTCCCCACCATCAAAAGAAAGAGAGAGAGTGCGACCGCTCGTCTGCAGAGACCTCTGTCCACACGCCTACCACGGTAAAATACTGATGTTCCATCTTCTGCAACACCGCAGCTGGCAACACCGACCTGGAATCGGCTGTCCAGAGCTGCCACCTTCCAAGCCGTGCCTCGGAGAATGCCGGAAAATGGTCGACTGATGAGCTCCAGGAATGGGAACCCATCCACCATTAAAAAAAACACAATTAAAGTGCCACTTTCAGATCAGGATCTCAATAGAACCCAAACTGCCTTAAAAAGTGAAAAAGAGACATTAAAGAGAGGAATTACAGCTGCTTCTGCAGATGAGCTCGATGAGGCAGCCATTTGGTGCCATCTTATTTACTCCTCAGATCTGTTGTAAATGGACATCCCCCTATTTTGAGGCTGTGCCCTTTAGTCCTAGATTCCCCCACTATAGGAAACATCCTCTTCACATCCACTCTATCTTAGCCTTTTAACGTTCAATGGGTTTCAATGAAATTCCCCTCTCATTCTTCTAAATTCCAGCGATACAGGCACAGAGAGCCTTCAATCTCTGTTCAAATGATAACACGTTCATTCCTGGAATTATTCGTGTGAACCTCCTCCGAATCCTCTCCAATGTCAGCACATCTGTTCCTAAATAAGAGACCCAAAACTGCTCACAGCTTTACTCCAAGTAAAGCCCTAACAGTGCCTATACAGCCTCAACATTACATCCTTGCTTTTATATTCTAGTCCTCTTGAAATGAATGCTGACATCACATTTGCTTTCCTCACCACTGACTCAGCCTCCAAATTAACCTTTAGCAAATCCTGCAAGAGGGCACCAAAGTCCCTTTGCACCTCTGGTTTTTGAATTTTCTCCCTGTTTAGAAAATAGTCTATCCCAACACTTTGCCAATTCCCCTAATCTACGTCCTTTAGCAGCCTCTCTACTTCTTCAGCACTACCTGCCCCTCTATCTATCTTTGTATCATCCGCAAACTTGGCCACAAAGCCATTGATTCCATCACCCAAGTTACTGACATATAACGTAAAAAGAATCAGCCCCAACACAGAACCCGGTGGAACACCACTCGTCACTGGCAGCCAATCCAAAAGGGCTCCTGTTATTCTCACTTTTTTGCCGCCAGCCAATCAGCCACTACTTTATCCATGTTAGTATCCTTCCTATAATACCATGGGCTCTTATCTTGTTAAGCCACCTCATGTGTGGCAGCTTGTCAAAGGCCTTTTGAAGATCCAAGTACACAACATCACCAATTCTCCTTTGTCTGTCCTGCTTGTTATTTCTTCAAAGAATTCCAAAAGATTTGTCAGGCAAGATTTTCCCTTGAGGATCCCTCATAGTTGTAGTGCAGGTTGACACACCATACGGTTAAGAAGCCGTATGGTGTGTTGGCCTTCATTAGCTGGGGGACTAAGTTCAAGATCTGTGAAGTAATGCTGCACCTCTATAAAACTCTGGTTAGACCACACTTGGAATATTCTGTCCAGTTCTGGTCACCTCATCATAGGAAGGATGTGGAAGCTTTAGAGAGAGTGGAAATGAATAATAAAAGGCAGTATAACTTTAATATGTTGGGGAAAAGTATAGAGGGGATGCCAGTGATAGTTTATTTTGCACAGAGTGTAGGTGTATGGAATGTGCTTCCGGGGATGGTGGTAGAGGCAGATACATTAGGGATATTTAAGAGACTTTTAGATAAGCACATGGATGTGGGGGAGAAGGGTTGGCATATCATTATGGGCCGAAGGGCCTGTACTCCGCTGTAGATCTCTAAGATCTATGATGGCTCACTAAAACTTGTTTACTGCTAGTGTACGCCATCACAGGTCGTACATCACTGATAACTGTATACATTGCTCACTACCACAATTACAGCTCACAACCATTCTCCGCCATCACTATTTATTTATTGTTATTGTCATTTAGTGCACATCGATAGTAAACGGCTGGACCAGGAGCATCACATCATTCCAAACACCTTTACCGTTAATGAAACTCTAACGATTCTCTCTCTCACGGATGTGAAACTCACCCTCACAGATTTGTCACTATCATTGTTCACCCTCACAGATTTGTCACTATCATTGTTCACCCTCACACGTTTGTCACTATCGCGGACTGTCATCGATATGGGGCGGTGTCAAGCGAGGGGAGGGGTGACCGGGCCGAGGTCACTTCCGGGTTACCAAGCGGCCGTTGCCATCACGCGCGGCGCCGCTTCCGGTGGGGAGAATGGACGAGGACGGGCTGCCGCTGGTCGGCTCCGGGATCGACCTGACCCGGGTGAGGGAGCGTTGTCGAGTGGGGTGGTGGGGCTGGGGACATCACCGAGCCGTCACCGTCCTTACCCCCGGTCCCTCCGTGCCTCACTCGACATTCCTTGTGAATTAAATGCAAGAGTGCTGTGATTTCCTCTGGTCGATATTATGTTTGATTAAACCGATGGATCCTTCATTGCAGGTCCCAGCTATTCAGCAGAAGAGAACTGTGGCATATCTGAACCAATTCATTGCCCACACTGTTCAGTTTCTGAATCGTTTCTCAACAGTTTGCGAAGAGGTAATAAGCTCTTCCTCCTTTGCTTCAGAGAGATTGTCTCGTTACGGATAACTTCCAGTTTTTCTGACCTTGTTTATAATTTACATAGTCTGCACTACAGAGTTTATTCATGTAATACTTTATTCTTTCAGTTGCTACTGCTGCGCTAATGTTGTTCGAGAAGGAAATAGGGATAATTCTGGAAACCTTAGATCAGTGAGTCTCATGTGAGTGGTAGGGAAGTCACCGAAGAGGATTCTTATGAGCATTTCGAAAACCATGTTCTAATTAGGCAGAGACTGTGTGGCTTTGTATGGCAAGTTGTGTCTTACTAACTTGATGGAGTTTTTTGATGAGGTGATAAGGGTGATTGATGAGAGTAGAGCTGTGGATGTTGTCCACATGGATTATAGTAAGGTGTTTAACAAAGTCTCTTATGGGAGGCTCATCCAGAAAATTCAAATCCATGGGATCCTTGGTGAATTGGCCATTTGGATTCAGAATTGGCTTGCCCATGGGGGAGAGGGTTGTGCCTGATGGGCTTATTCTAGCTGGAAGTCTGTCATTAGTGGTATTTTACAGAGACTTTTTAAAGGACTTCTGTTTATGATGTATTTAAATGACCTGGATGAAAATGTAGATGGATGGGTGAGTAAGTTTCCATACAATACAAAGATTAAAGATTGGTAGTGTTGTGGATAGCGTAGAAGTCTACCAACGGGATATAGGTCAGTTGCAGATATGGACAGAGAAATGGCGTATGCAGTTTAACCTGGATAAATGTGAACTATTGCACCTTGGTTGGTCAAATGCAAGGAGGCAATACACTGTTAAGAGCAAGACTCTTAATAGTGAACAGTATTGATGAAAAGAGGGATCTTAGTGTCCAAGACAATAGCTCCCTGACAATGGTATTCAGGTTGATAGGGTGGTCAAGAAGGCATATGATGTGTTAAACTTTATTGTTGAGGCACCGATTTCAAGACTCAGGAAGTTATGTTTCTTCTTATAAAACTCTTAGATGGACCACATCTGGAGTATTGCATTCAGTTTTGTCTGCCTCATTACAAGAAGGATGTTGAGGCTTTGGAAAGGGTGCAGATGACATTTACCACCTGGATTAGAGGGTATGTGCTATAACAAGAGGTTAGACAGACTTGGGTTGTTTTCTTTGGAGCAGCAGAGGTTGAGAGATCTGATGGAGGTTTATAAGATTATGAGAGGCATAGGTAAGAGTAGATACCCCGTATTTTTCCCCGCAGTTGAAATATCTAATACCAGAGGCCATGTATTGAAGTTGAGTTCAAAGGCGATGTGTGGGGCAGATTTTTACATACAGAGTATTAGGTACCTAGAATGTGCTGTCACATTGGTGCTGGAGCCAAATACAATGGAGACTTTTAAAAGATCCTTATAGACGCAGAGAATGCATACTTTCTGGGCAAAGATACCAGTTTAATTAGTTCAGCACAACATATTAGTATTGGGTTTTTTTGATATTGGTTTATTAATGTCACATGTACTGAGATACAGTGAAAAGCTTTTCTTGCATACAGTTAGAACCATAGAACACTACAGCACAGTACAGGCCCTTCAGCCCTCCATGTTGTGCCAACCCATATAATTCTTTAAAAAAAGTACTAAACCCACACTACCCCATAACCCTCTATTTTTCTTTCATCCATGTGCCTGTCCAAGAGGCTCTTAAATACCCCTAATGTTTTAGCCTCCACCACCATCCCTGGCAAGTCATTCCAGGCACTCACAACCTTCTGTGTAAAAAAAAAAAAAAAAAAACTTACCCCTGATGTCTCCCCTAAACTTCCCTCCCTTAATTTTGTACATATGTCCTCTGGTGTTTGCTATTGGTGCCCTGGGAAACAGGTACTGACTATCCACCCTATCTATGCTTCTCATAATCTTGTAGACCTCTATCAAGTCCCCTCTCATTCTTCTACACTCCAAAGAGAAAAGTCCCAGTTCAGCTAATCTTGCTTCATATGACTTGTCCTCCAAACCAGGCAACATCTGGTAAATCTCCTCTGCACCCTCTCCATAGCTTCCACATCTCTCCTATAATGAGGTGACCAGAATTGAACACAATACTCTTAAGTGCAGTCTCATCAGAGATTTGTAGAGTTGCAACATGACCTCTCTACTCTTGAACTCAATTCCCCTGTTAATGAAGCCTAGCATCCCATAGGCCTTCTTAACTACCCTATCAACCTGCGCAGCGACCTTAAAGGCTGTATGGATTTGAACCCCAAGGTCCTTTTGCTCATCCACACTCTTAAGTAACTGACCATTAATCCTGTACTTAGTTTTCTGGTTTGTCCTTCCAAAATGCATCACCTCACACTTGTCCTGATTGAACTCCATCTGCCATTTTACTGCCCAACTCTGCAGCCTGTCTATATCCTCTTGTAACCTTCGACAACCTGCAGCTCCATCCACAACTCCTCCAATATTCATGTCATCCGCAAACTTACTCACCCATCCTTCCGCCTCTACATCCAGGTCATTTATAAAAATCACAAATAGCAGGGGTCCCAGGACAGACCCCTGCGGCACTCCACTAGTCACCGACCTCCAGGCAGAATACTTTCCTTCCACAATTACCCTCTGCTTTCTTCCTTTAAGCCAATTTTTTATCCAAACAGCCAAGGTTCCACTTATCCCATGCCTCATGACTTTCTGGATGAGTCTCTCGTGAGGGACCTTGTCAAATGCCTTGCTAAAGTCCATGCAGACCACATCCACTGCCCTACCCTCATCAATTTCTTTTGTTACCTTTTCAAAAAACTCAATCAGGCTCATGAGGCACGATCTTCCCTTCACAAAGCCATGTTGACTATCCATGAGTAGACTGTTCTTCTCCAAATGCTCGTAGATCCTATCCTTAAGAATCCTTTCCAGTAGTTTGCAGACCACCGATGTAAGACTCACTGGTCTATAGTTCCTAGGTTTCACCCTATTACCTTTTTTAAACAAGGGAACTACATTTGCCATTCTCCAGTCCTCTGGCACTTCCCCTGTAGTCAAAGAGGATTCAAAAATCATAGCTAATGCTCCAGCAATATCTCCTCTCAATTTCCACAACAACCTGGGGTGTATCATATCCAGCCCTGGGGATTTATCAATCTTGATGTTTTTAAGAAGATCCAGCACTACTTCTTCCATAATCTCCACATTGTCCAGCACACAGGCCCGCTCTATTTCGACCTCACCCTGATCAAGATCCTTTTCACTTGTGAATACTAAAGCAAAGTATTCATTTAGGACCTCCTCAACCTCCTCCACTTCCAGGCACATGTTGCCCTCTTTATCCTTTAGCAGTCCCACCTTGTTCTCGTCATCCTCTTGTTCTTCACATATGCATAGAACGCTTTGGGGTTCTCCTTAATCCTACATGCCAAGGCCTTCTCATGCCCCCTTCGAGCTCTCCTAAGTCCTTTCTTTAGCTCCTTCCTGGCTACCCTATATTTCTCATGAGCCCCTCCTACTTCCTGCTTCTTATATCTAACATATGCTTCCTTTTTCCTCTTGACGAGTTACCTCACATATTTCGTCAGCCAAGGTTCCCTTTTCCTACCATTTTTTCCTTGCCTCAGTGGGACAAACCTATCCTGAACCCAGCTCAAGTGGTCCCTAAACTTCCACATTACTTCTGTGCTTTTCCCTTTGAACATTTGTTTCCAATTTACTCTTGCTAGTTCCTGCCTCATCCCTTCAAAGTTAGCCCTCCACAGTTAAGCACTTTACCATTTCGTCTGATTTTATCCCTTTCCATAGCTATTCTGAAGCTAAGGGAGTTGTGGTCACTCTCACCAAAATGCTCCCCCACCAAGAGGCTGTCACCTGATCAGGTTCATTACCCAGAACTAGATCCAGTATAGCCTCTCCTCTCGTCTGGCGGTCCACATACTGTGTCAGGAATCCTTCTTGAACACACCTGACAAATTCAACCCCATCTATCCCCCTTGCACTCAGGAGGTGCTAGTCAATATGAGGGAAGTTGAAATCACCCATAACTACTACCCTGTATTTCCTGCTCCATTCTAAAATCTGCCTGTTTATCTGCTCCTCAGTGTCCCAAGGGCTAATTGGAGGTCTATAGACTACTCCCAGCACAGTGATTGATGCCTTCCTACTTCTGACTTCCACCCAGACCGACTCAGTGGACACCCCTTCTGCAGCGTCCTCCCTTTCTATAGCCGTGATACTATCCCTGACCAGCAATGCCCTTTTCTACTCCCCATCCTATTCCTTTTAAAACACCTGAACCCTGGGACCTGCATCATCCAATCCTGCCCTTCCTCCAGCCAAGTTTCAGTAACGACCACAACATCGTAGTTCCACGTACTAATCCATGCTCTAAGTTCATCCTCTTTGTTCCTAATACTCCTAGCATTTCAACCCCTTTAACTGGCTATGATTATGTTTCATCCCCTGCCTGTCCTTCCTCATCAACTCAGAACTCTTAGCATCATGCCCTTGTCCTTCTCCCTTAATCCCTGCACTCACATTCTGATTCCCACCCCCCTGCCAAACTAGTTTAAACCCTCCCCAACAACTCTATCAAACCTGCCCGCCAGGATATTGGTCCCCCTGGATTCAAATGCAACCAGTCCTTTTTGTACAGATCACACCTGCCCCAAGAGAGGTCCCAATGATCCAGAAATCTGAATCCCTGCCCCCTGCTCCAATCCCTCAGCCACGCATTTATCCTTCACCTCGTTCTATTCCTATTCTCACTGTTGCATGGCACAGGCAGTAATCCTGAGATTTCTACCTTTGAGGTCCTGTTTTTCAACTTCCTTCCTAACTCCCTGTGGTCTTTTTTCAGGACCTCTTCCCTTTTCCTACCTATGTCATTGGTACCAATATGTACCATGACCCCTCCCACCACAGGATATCGTGGACGCGATCAGAAACATCCCGGACCCTGGCAACTGGGAGACAAACTACCATCCGAGTTTCTTTCCTGCGTCCACAGAATTGTCTGTCTGACCCCCTGACTATAGAGTCCCCTATCACTACTGCCTTCCTCTTCTTTTCCCTACCCTTCTGAGCCACAGGGCCAGACTCTGTGCCAGAGGCACGGCCACTGTCGCTTCCCCCAGGTAGACTGTTCCCCCCCCCCCCCCCCCCCCAATAGTACTCAAACAGGAGTACTTATTGTTAAAGGGTACAGCCACAGGGGTACTCTCTAGTACCTGACCCTTCCCCTTCCCTCTCCTGACTGTGACCCGTTTATACAGATCAGATCATTACACAGTGCATAGAGCTTGACAAAGGTAAAATGTTAGCAGAATGCTGAATAAAATGTAATGGCTACCAAAAGAAAGCGAAGTGCAGGTAAATAAGTGGAAGATCATAACAAGGTTGATTGTGGGTCCATTTTATCGTACAACAAATGGCAGATGGAGTCCATTTCAGAATTGATCACAGTGGGACAGAAGCTGTCTTTCAGCCTGGTGGTACATGCTTTCAGGCTTTTGTATCTTTCTATTTACTGTTAATGCCTGCAAGAAAATGAATCTCGGGGTAGTATATGGTGATGTTAATGTACTTTGAATGTCTGGAGTGGGTGGGATATTTGATTATACTGGCTGCTTCACTGTGGCTGAGAGAAATGTAGACAGACTTCTTGGAGGGGACGGGGTTCCTGTGGTCTGAGCTGGGTCCACAACTCTGCAGTTTCTTGAGGTAATGTGCAGAGCAGTTACCATACCGAACCTTGGTGCATTTGGATAGAATGCCTTCTGTGATGCATCGATAAAAATTGGTACGAGTTGTGATTCAGTTCTGTTCTGTTTCTTTATGAAGTTCCTAATTTGACAGAGGTGGTAAGTGGCACTCAGAGTGCTGGAGGAACTCAGCAGGTCAGGTAGTATTGATGGACGGGAATAAACAGTTGATGTTTCGAGCTGAGACCCTTCACCTGACTTCATTACTCCCTCTGATTTAGGAGATCGTTATTATTCCTGCATTTAACGAGCTGTTAATCAATACTAGTCTGTCTTTGAACATGTAAAGGAAACCACCTATATCCTGTGAATGTATCCCAGTTTCTTGATACACAAATTTCTTTCCTCTCCGTTTCAGAAACTGGCTACACTTTCCCTTCGGATCCAGCAGATTGAAACTACACTTAATATTTTGGAGGCAAAGGTGAGTTCAGGCTGACTGTGGCCGGGGTGAATCTCGGTAGAAGCATAGGTAATCGTAAATCATTTCAAGATTCAAGATTTTTATTGTCATTTGCAGTATGAGTGTAAAGGAGTGCAAATGATTGTTACTCCAGATCCGATGCAGCTTACAGATCACAGTAAATATAAATATAAAAGCAATCTTATAAAACACAATGTACAAGTAACTGCTGAATGGTTGTATATACATAAAATTAGCGTATGCACGTAGACTGTATATGTGTATATTCACTAAGGCATCTGATCAGGCTCCTCATGCGAAGCTCAGTCAGAAAGTAAGGAGGCATGGGGTCCAAGGAGACATTGCTTTGTGGATCCAGAATTGGCTCGCCCACAGAAGGCAAAGGGCGGTTGTAGATGGTTCATATTCTGCATGGTGACCAGTGGTGTTCCGCAAGGATCTGTCCTGGGACCCCTCCTCTTTGTAATTTTCTTAAATGACCTGGATGAAGAAGTAGAAAGGTGAGTTAGTAAGTTTGCTGATGTCACAAGGGTTGGGAGTTTTGTGGATAATTTAGAGGGTTGTCAGAGGTTACAGCTGGAAATCAATAGGATGCAGAACTGTGCTGAGAAATGGCAGATGGAGTTCAACCCAGATAAGTGTGAAATGGTTCATTTTGGTAGATCAAATTTGAAGACATAATATAGTATTAAGGATAAGACTCTTGACAGTGTGGAAGATCAGAGAGATCTTGGGGTCTGTGTCCATAGGACACTCAAAGCTGCTATGCAGGTTGACAGTGTTGTTAAGGAGGTGTATGGTGTGTTGGCATTCATCAACCATGGGATTGAGTTTAAGAGCCGCAAGGTAATGTTACAGCTATATAAGACCTTGGTCAGACCCCACTAGGAGTACTGTGTTCAGTTCTGGTCGTCTCACTACAGGAAGGATGTGAAAGCAATAGAAAGGGTGCAGAGGAGATTTACAAGGATGTTGCCTGGATTGGGGAGCATGCCTTATGAGAATAGGTTGAGTTCTTGGAGTGACGGAGGATGAGAGGTGATCTGATAAGAGGTGTATAAGATGATGAGAGGCATTGATCATGTGGATAGCTAGAGGCTTTTCCCCAGGGTTGAAATGGCTAACACAAGGGAGCATAGTTTTAACGTGCTTGGAAGTAGGTACAAGGGGGATGTCAGGGGTAAGTTTTTCAAACAGAGTGGTGGGTGCATGGAATGCACTGCCAACAACGGTGGTGGAGGCGGATACAATAGGGTCTTTTAAGAGCCTCTTAGATAGGTACGTGGAGCTTAGAAAATAGTGAGCTATGCGGTAGGGAAATTCTAGGCAGTTTCTGGAGTTGACACAACATTGTGGAACAAAAGGCCTGTAATGTGCTGTAGATTTCTATGTTCTTTGTATATAAGTGGCACTAGGTTTAGGGGTATCTGAACATAAGAGGACTCTGACAGGAAATGATAAAGTGACAAAGTGACTCTTGGCAAGAGGAACTCTTCTCAGTAGTGGCAAGGCAGATGAAAACACAGTGTATGACTGTAGGTATGAGATGTGCAGTGCAAGCATAAGGTGCTGGTATGGGGGGTGGATCTGGGTTCTCTGACATGCTGTCAATACTATAAACGTAGCTTACAACTTGATGACATGAACATCGATTTCTCTAACTTTCGGTAATTTTTTTTCTCTTCCCTCTTCTCTCTCTTTCCATTCCCCATTCTGTCTCCCCTCTTTACCTCCTCTCATCTGCCCATCACCTCTCCCTGGTCTCCCTCCTCCTCCTTCCCTTTCTTCCATAGTCCATACTCCTCTCTCATCAGATTGCTTCTTCTCCAGCCCTTTACTGCTTCTACCTATCACCTCCCAGCTTTTTAACTTCATTTTCCCTCTCCTCTACCCATTCACCTTCTCTCACCTATCACCAGTCAGCTTGTACCTCTCCCCACCACCTTATTCTGAGTTCTCCCCCTTTCTTGGCCCATTGAAGGGTCTTAGTCCAAAACGTTGACTGTTTATTCATTTCCATAGATGCTTGACCTACTGAGTTCCTTCAGAATTTTGAGCATGTTTATCTAATGTACTTTCCTCAACTGCTTTCACTGATGGCTTATTTCGTATATCTACCAGGAAAGTTGATGAAAGCAAGGCAGTGGGTAATGTCCACATAGGCTTTGACAAGGTCCCACATGGGAGGTTGGTTAAGAAGGTTCAATCACTTGGCATCAAGGAGGAGGTAGTAAATTGGATAAAACATTGACTTTGTGGAAGAAATCATAGAGTGGTTGTAGATGGTTGCCTCTCTGACTGAGGCCTGTGACTAGGGGCGTATTACAGGGATTGATACTGGGTCCGTTGTTTCTCATCATTGGTTTGAAAATTCCATGAAAGTGGCATCACAGGTAAATAGGGTCGTAAAGAGAGCTTTTGGTACATTGGCCTTCATAAATCAAAGTACTGAGTACAGAAGTTGGGATGTTATTTTGAAGTTGTATGAGACGATGAGACCTAATTTGGAGAATTGTGTACAGTTCTGGTCACCTAACTAGAGGAAATATATCAATAAGATTGAAAGAGTGCAGAGAAAATTCACAAGGATGTTGCTGGAATTTGAGGACCTGAGTTATAGGGAAAGGTTGAATAGGTTAGACTTTATTACCCAGAGCGTAGGAGAATGAGGGGAGATTTTATAGAGGCATACAAAATTATGAGGGGTATAGATAGGGTAAATGCAAGCAGGCTTTTTCAACTGAGATTGGGTGAGACTAGAACTAGAGATCATGGTTTAAGGGTGAAAGGTGAAATGTTTGAGGGGAAACTTCTTCACTCAGAGGGTGGTGAGAGTGTGGAACGGATTGCCATTGGAAGTGGTGGATGTGGGTTCAATTTCAACATTCAAGCGAAGTTGGATAAGTACATGGATGGGAGGGATACAGAGGGCTATAGTCTCAGTGCAGGTTGATGGGATGAAGCAGATTAATACTTCAATGTGGACTAGATAGGGGGAATGGCCTGTTTCTGTGCTGTACTTTTCTCTGACTCTGTTTTGTGAAAATTGTTGTTTTGTGGCAGCATTACAGTGCAATACCTCAGAATTATGCAAGTCAGAATAAGAAATATGTAAAAAAAAAAAATTAAATGCAAAAAAAAAAGCAAAATAATGAGGTAGTGTGCATGGGCTCGTGGACCGTTCAGAAATCTGATGGTGGATGGGAAGAAGCTGTTCTAAAATGTGTGTGTGTCCTCAGACCCCTGTACTTCAGTGATGATAGTGAGAAAAGGGCATGCCCGGCTGCCAAGGGTCTTTGATTATGAAGATGTCCTCAGTAGCGGGGAGGCTGGTTGTCCCAACCCCACCTCATCCTGTTTAATGGGTGTAAAAAATGAGAAATGCTTTATGATATTAAACTTTACAGGGCAAGGCTATTTGCCATCTGAATCAGGTTTAATATCACTAGCACGTTGTGAAATTTGTTTTGTAGCAGCGTACATTGCAATACATAAAAATTCTATAACTTACAATAAGAAATATGTATAAAAACAATTAAATAGTGCAAAAACAGAACAGAAAAAAATAGTGAGATAGTGTTCATGGGTTCATTGTCCATTCAGAATTCTGATGGCGGAGAGGAAGAAGCTGTTCCTGAAATGTTGAGTGTGTCTCTTCAGGCTCCTGTACTAACTCCCTGATGGTAGCAATGGGAAGAGGACATGTCCTGGGTGATGAGGGTTCTTAATGATGGATGTCGCCTTTTGAAGGTGTCTTTGGTGCTGGTGAGGGTAGTAGGAGTTTTGCTCTAACTTGTGTGTTTACGTACCGCAGCTTTCGTCAATACCTGGCCTGGAGGATGTCACAGTAGAGGCGACGAGCCAGAGTCAGCATATTTCAAATGGCCCACCTTCTGACCAACAGCAGCCATCCCCAGTGGAGGTAACTTACTTACTAAAACTCATGACCCTTACTGGAGCATAGGCCACCAACAGCAGCTCACCAGGGTCCTCTGTCCTGGGCCAGTCTTTCAAGTTGGCCCCAGTGTAGCCCATTTTTGAAGATCCTTCCTCTCTTAGGGATGAGGTCTTTGGAGCTTCTGTAGCACTGTTTTTTTATGGAATGGGGTTGCTAACCCCATGTCCGACCCTCCTTTTGCAGCTGGGTCCAGGATCATCCATGGTGGATTTCAGTAGCGCTTTGGATAAAATGAAGGAGCAAAAGGTCAGAGGAAGTACATACCATTCAGATTTGTGTGTGCCTCCGTAATGTAGCGGTTAGTGCAATGCTAATACAGCTTGGAGTGTTGGAGTTCAATTCCAGCATCCTCTGTAAGAAGTTTGTATGTTGTTCCCATGGAATGTGTGCCTTCCCTTCAGGTGCTCCGGTTTCCTCCCAGAGTCCAAAGACATATGGTTAGAAGATTAATTGGTCATTGTAAATTGTCCTGTGATTAGGCTGGGGCTGGTGGCATGACTCAAAGATCTAGAAGGACTTATTTCATGCTGAAACTCTTAGGTATTTAAATAACAGGTTGTATTGAGAGCATCCTGAGCAGCTGCATCACTGCCTGGTTCGGAAATTGCACCATCTCAGATCGCAAGACTCTGTAGCGGATAGTGAGGTCAGCTGAGAAGATCATTGGGGTCTCTCTTCCCGTCATCACGGACATTTACACTACACGCTGCATCTGCAAAGCAAACAGCACTATGAAGGACCCCACACACTCCTCATACAAACTCTTCTCCCTCCTGCCGTCTGGGAAAAGGCACCGAAGCATTCGGGCTCTCACGACCAGACTGTGTAACAGTTTTTTCCTCCAAGCTATCAGTCTCCTCAATGCCCAGAGCCTGGACTGACACCTTACTGCCCTATTGCCTTTTTATTATTTAGTGTAATGCCTGCACTGTTTTGTGTGCTTTATGCAGTCCTGGGTAGGTCTGTAGTCTAGTGTAGTTTTTTTCTGTGTTTTTTTTACGTAGTTCAGTCTTGTTTTTGTACTGTGTCATGTAACACCATGGTCCTGAAAAAACGTTGTCTCATTTTTACTGTGTACTGTACCAGCAGTTATGGTGGAAATGGCAATAAAAAGTGACTTGACTTGACTTGACTTGACTTGAACTAACTCCTGGCTGATTGGACAAAGAACAATGAATTTCGTAACATTCTCCAGTGATGTTGAACCTGATTCTGATTATTCTGACCTTGACTCCACTTTCCAGCCTATTACCCCTAATCCTCGACACCTCATGACGAATGATATCTTGGACTTGACATCCAATTCTGATTTGGACTATCTTAATCTGAAAGAGGGGTGGAAGAAGATGCAAAAGAAAATCTTGGAAGGGAATTCCAGAAAATTCTTACAAAGGAATATTTCCTTTGGCTGGAGAGAGAGGGGGGTTAAATGAAATAAGTTAGGCACATTTTACAGTGGCTGTATCCTTGCCAGTGCAACTTCATCTACACCCCTCGCTATCTCGGTGAAGCGCCGGCATAAAGATCCTGGCCATCCCGGATATTCCTCCTACTCCTGTCAGGCAGAAGATACAAAGCCTGAAAGCATGTATGTTACAATACATGGGGTTTGACTGCAAAAGAAAGATGCTTGGAGTTGCTTAGCACTTTATTGCAAGGGTGTCTATTAGGTGCATCAAAAATCGAACTTATAAAAATCAGTGAAATTAGCGAAAACTGTCAATATTTACAAAAAGCTATCTACCAGAAAGCACAACAATAGCTTCATACTACTTTCTTCGGTGTGAACTACTGGCAGCTGTGTCTTTAAGAGCGATCTGCCCTGTTTTTTTAGGCACCAGGACATACCATCCTTAATGACCCACAAAGTTAACATAAGACAACACATAAATCAGAATATGATGCACCCCACAACGTAGTTAGAATCATTTTACAAAATAAACAGAAATATCTATCTTAAACAGAGTTTACAGACAACATGTACACATCCCCATTGCTAAAGAAATGGAATATTCCAAAGTGTATGGCGGGGAAGGCTCCATAAAGCCAAACCCATTATAAGAATATACTGGGGGGAGACATTGAAGTGTGCACATTCAGCGCAAGGACAGCAGCAGGGTGACAAGGCAATGTTTGTGTGTGTACATGTGCATGTGCACAGAGTGTGTTTACCAAGAGCTCAGTAAACACACAATGTACCACCAGGCTCAAGGACCACATCTAAAAGTTGGTGTGAGATGACCCTAAGGCATACTTGTTACAAAATTATTAGATCCTCCCTGGTATAATTTCCCCCTTGGATGTGGGATTTCTTATTATGAGATGATTTGACTCATTATTAATTATTAACTCTGTTTTGCATTGGAATCCTAATAGATTTGAACCTGAGCATCAAATGTTTAAGAATTTAATGCTCTTGTTACATCTTTAATTGCAGTTGTATTTATCTTTCAGGTCCAAAAAAATGTGGAATCTTCAGCTCAAGTTAAAGCAGATTCACCAACAGAAAATGCTATTACTGTAGCGAAAGACCCTCGATACGCACGATACCTGAAGATGGTGCAAGTGGTGTGTGAATGTTTGTTTCTCTGTCATGAATCTGTCTTAGGATGTCAGCTGTGGCCCAGTCATTACATACCCTGATGAGGGGTTTTGGTTCAAAATGTTGACCATTTATTCCCCTCCGTGGATGCTGTCTGACTTCTCAATCCTATACGTGTAGCACAAAGGGAGCACTGACCTTTTGTCAGATGAGAGATTGATTAGAGCTCCCGTCAGCCCTGAGATGATTGTGAAACATTCTATGCATTGTTTGAAGGACAAAGTTCTGCCTATGCGCTAAGCAGCCTTTATCCCTTGCCCAACATCACAATAGCTATAAATTCAGGATTTAATTTCTGACACTGTCTATAAAGAGTTTGTATGTTCTCCCTGTGACTGCGTGGCTTCCCTCCCATATTCCAAAGAAGTTGCAGCTAGGGTTAGTGAGTTGTGGGTATATTACGTGGTGTGCTGCTAGTAGGATATCCTCAGACTGTGTTGGTTGTTGACACCACAGGCACATTTCACAGTGTCAATGTACCTGTGACACATTAAGCTGATTTTTAAAAATCTTCAAGATAATAAGGAAACTTTGATTGCCATCCTATCCTGTTGTCCATTGACAGAGCTTGAAGTGCCCAGGTTATGATGCTTATACTACTATGCTGGGAGCTTGTAAAGTGCATGGGTATATCGAGATTGTAAAAGTTTTCAAAGGCATACAATTTCTTGTTTAAATTGCCACAGACAGTTGCTGTGACTGTAGCCTCAACCCAATCCATGGCCTCTGCTTTTAACCTGCCTTCTCTATATTTACTACTCAAACACCTTCCCTCCCATGCCCTCTGCCTCTCTCACCCCAGTGTGACAAGTTCCTTTTACCCCTGTATTAACAACCCACTAATTTGCCCTCTGCCTTTTAAAACCCAGCTGGCCCCATACCCTCCGCCCCTCCAAAAATGTCTACTTGTTCAGCTCCACTATGTCTTTTCTCATTGACTCTTGATTATCTCAAACCCCCATCCCTAAACCGCAGCCCCTTTTGTACCTTGCACAAAATGCTGGAGGAACTCAGCAAATCAGGCAGCATCTGTGGAGGGGAATAAACAGATGACATTTCAAGTCGAGACTCTTAATCAGGAAGGGGGGAGAAGCCAGTAATGAAAAGTATGGGAAAAGGAAGGAGTACAAGCTGGCAGGTGATCGGTGAGACCAAGTGACGGGGGAAGGTAGATGGTATTGAGGGGGGTGGGTGGGAGGTGATTGAAAGCAGTAAAAAGCTAAAGGGAGAGGAAAATGATAGAACAGGGCAGTGGAACATGGTAGAAAGGGAAGGAGAGGAACGAGAGGGAAGTGATAGACAGATGTGGAGAAGGGGTGAGAGGGAACCAGAATGGGGATTGAAAAAGAGAGAGGGTGGAGGGAGGAGAAATTACCAGAAGATGGAGAAATCGATGCTCTTGCCATCAGGTTGAAGGCTGCTCAGACAGAATATGAGTGTTGCACCTCCAATATGAGCGTGGCCTCATGGTGGCAGTGGCGGAGGTGTTTGAAGAATTGGTCCGTCTTTGTACCTTCTGCTTGCCTTTGTCCCTACATCCCTAGTATGTATCACTTTTTTACTGTAATTGACACAAGGTTACATTATGGCTTTTAAAAATATTTTAATGCATTTACTACCCAAAACTTGAAAATTGTGCTGCTTGGTGAACCATTGATGTATAGTGTGGTGAAGTGTTCGGGAGGAGTGCAGGTAATTTACATCCAGCAATAATGGAAGGAGCCCTCGGCCATTCATGTCTGTGCTGACCATTTACCTACATGTGGTCGTTGGTGGTTGAGGCACATACATCAGGGGCATTTAAGAGACTCTTACAGTGGCACATGGATGAAAGAAAAAAATGAAGTGCTATGTGGGAGGGAAGGGTTAAATTCATCTTGGAATGATTTAAAGGGTCGGCACAACTTTGGGGGCCAAAGGGGCTGTGCTGTTTTATGTTTGATCGCTCTTATCCATGCCTGTACACATACCTGTAGAAATGCCTTTTAAACACTTTTGTGTCTGCTTCCTCGATTGCCCCTGGCAACGAGTTCCAGACCACACCACCCTGTGTTTATTTAAAAATAAAAAAGCGCTGGGCATCAAGGGACAATCCCATACTTCCAATTATGTGTGATGTGGGACATTGAGGGTTACCTACGGACGGAAGTTTCCACACCTGCCCTTGTGGTGGTAGAGATTTGAGGCTTGTAAAGTGCAACAAAAAGCCTTGTTGAATCAGCATCAGATTTATTATCACCGGTGTGTGTCGTGAAATTTGTTGACTTACCAACTGTAGTACAATGCAATACATGATAATATAGAATGAATAGTAAATCAATTACAGTAAGTATATATGTATATTAAATAGATTCAAAATAATACAAAACAGAAATAATATAAGTGAAGAACTGATGTGTGTGTTTTTTTTAATCCCCACCCACTATAGATTAGCAGGAGAGAGAGTTAATTTCAAAATCTGAGGATTTGCATTCTTGACAGTTAGAATTTTAAATTTCCTGTTGATATTCATCTCCAGCCTCTAAGAAATTCAGCACGATGAAGATTTTTTTCAGCCAGAGGGTGGTAATTCATTGCTATAGACAGCTGTGGAAGCAAAGTCATTGAGTGTAGGCTGATAGGTTCTTGATTAGTAAGGGTGTCAAAGGTTATAGGGAGAAGGCAGGAGAATGGGGGTGAAGAGAGTTAATAGATCAACCTTGATGGAATGCCAGAGCAGACTCAATGGACCAAATGGCCGACTTCTGCTCTTATGTCTTACGGTAACTGAGAACTTCATATTCTCTTTTTCAGGGTGTTCCTGTAATGGCGATAAGGAACAAGATGATTTCTGAAGGACTCAACCCTGATCTATTGGAGTGAGTTTTTATTAACTACTGCTAGATATTTTTCTTAGTTTTTTGTGGCTACAAGTAGTTTGTGGGTCTCAGCTGTCTCATCCTTATGGGTTAGTTTAAGTTTGGGGTCCTCCAGTTTGGGGTGCTATTTATTTTTATTGTAAGTTGTAATAATTTTAATGTCTTGAACTCTCCTGCTGCCACAGAACAACAAGTTTTATTTAGAGGTACAGCATGGAATAAATCCTATGGTCCTTTGAGCCTCGCTGCCCAGAAATCCCCGATTTAACCCTGACTTAGTCACAGGACAATTTACAATGACCAGTTATCCTACTAAACTGTACGTCTTTCAACTGCGAGGAAACCGGAGCTCCCAAAGGAAACCAACACGTTCCATGGGGAGGATGTACAGACTCCTTACCGATGATGTCAGAATTGAACTCCTGCGCCCCAAACTGTAATAATGTCATGCTAATTGCTATGCTGCCTCTTTCGTGTAGCTTAGTTTAAATTTAGGGTCATTGAGCTTGAGATGCTACTTGTTGTAATGTATACTTTTTTTTAATGTATTATGTAAGAACCTAAGAACACAAGTTTGTCAAACAGGACCTGCCTTTGCTGAATCCATGCTGCGTCTGCCTGATGGATCCATTTCTTTCCAGATGCCTCACTATTTCTTCTTTAATGATAGCTTCAAGCATTTTGCCAACTACAGATGTTAAACTAACAAGCCTATAGTTACCTGCCTTTTGCCTACATCCTTTTTTGAACAATGGCGTGACATTCACCGTCTTCCAATCCACCAGGACCTTCACAGGGTCCAGTTTTGATAAATTATCACCAAAGCCGCTACTATAACCTCTGCCATTTCTTTCATTATCCTGGAATGCATTCCGTCAGGACCAGGGACTTGCCTATCTTCAGGCCCACAAGCTTGTTCAATACTACCTCTTTAGTGATAACTATTGTATTGAGGTCCTCAACTCCCATCGCATCCATAACATCTCTCTTTGGCATGTTAGATGTCTCCATCGTGAAGACAGATACAAAATAGTCTTTCAAAGCCTCTGTTATTTCCCCATTGCCCCTTCTCATCCTCCAAGGGACCTACATTCACTTTAGCCACCCTTTTCCACTTAATGTAATTATAAAAACTTTTATTATCTGTTTTTATATTTGCGCTGGTTTATTTTCACATCCTATCTCCTTTCTTTATTGCTTGCTTAGTGGTTCTTTGTTGCTTTTTAAAGTTTTCCCAATTTTCCAGTTTCGCACTAGTCTTGGTGACTTTGTATGCATGAGCTTTTAGTTTGATGCCTTCTTTTATTTCCTTAGTTATCCAAGGCTGACTCTCCCCACCCTTACTGTCCTTGTTTTTAACTAGAATATACTTTTGTTGAGCACCGTGAAAAATCTCTTTGAAAATCTTCCACTGTTCCTCAACCGTCCCACCATGTAGCCTGTTCCCAGTCTACACTGGCCAAATCCTCCCTCATCCCATTGTATCTCCATTGTTTAGATGTAATACACTGGCTTTACATCGAACTATTGCACCCTCCATTTGTATGAGAAAGTCAATCATACTGTGATCACTCTTAGAGGATCCCTGACTACAAGATCACTAATTTTACCTGTCTCATTGCACAGGACCAGATCTAAGATGGCACATTTCCTTGTAGGTTCAGTAACATGCTGTTCAAAAAAGCCATCACTGATGCATTCTATGAAGTCCTCCTCAAGACTGCCTTGACCAACTTGATTCACCCAATCTATGTGCAAGTTAGTCCCCCACGATAACTGCTGTTCCATTCTTCCATGCCTCAGATATTTCTGTTTATTGCCTGTGCCACTGTAATGTTATTAATTAGTGGTTGATAGACAACTCCCACCAGTGGTTTCTTTTTTTCCCTTTACTATTCCTAATCTCTACCCAGGTGGATTCAACATTCTGCTCCTTAGATCTTGTATTGTCTCTCACTGTCGTCCTGATCTCATCTTTAATTAAGAGCACTACCCCACCTTTCTTACCTGCGTACCTATCCTTCCATATTACTTGATATCCTTGGATATTTAATTCCCAATCCTCTTCACACTGCAACCACATTTCTGTAAGGCCACTAAATCATACCCCTTTGTACTAATTTGTGCCACAAGTTCACTGACCTTATTTTAAAAACTACGGACATTCAGATAAAGTGCCCTTACACTCATTGTGCTTTTAAAATCTTGTAATCTTTTCCTCATTTGCTCTTGACTTTACTCCACTCTTACTTTTCATCTTTTGCTTTTTCTTTATCTTTATCCACACTTTTCTCTTTTACTTATCCAATCTTTTACTTCTCCAATCTGTTAAACCCACCCCCCTACTATTTAGTTTAAAGCCCTATTACTCTGTCCTGCTGCTGCAAAATAACAAATTTCACAACGTATGTCAGTGATGGTAAACCTGATTCTGAGCATTTGTGCTTTGGTAGTCTTTCTTAGATCAGGGTACAAAATGATGGAAAGAGGTGTTGCCAATTTCCAGTGCACACAGTGTGGTACTCGTACAGTATTTTGTCTTCTGTTGTGTTCAAGTTTCTGTTGCGTTGTAGAGTTGGGTCTGCTGCTGTATTTGATTCCTGGCCTACTGTTTCACAGTCACATTCATGAAAGCATGCGGTGAAATGTGGCATTGGCACTAACAACCAACACACCCTCTCACTTGTTTAATTGTCAGTGAACCATACCCATGAATACAGCCAAGCAAAACAGCGTTCCTCCAGGGCCAGGGTGCAAAACACAGAACCAACAGTTGCACACAGCACAAGACACATATAGCACATCTAATTATGATAGAAAAACATAGTTACAAAAATATTCTAGCCCAAGCCCCTGAGTGTCATGGCCTGTCAATTGGATGTTATCCTGGAGCTATATTTCTGCAAGGACAAGCCTGCAACAGTTTCTCATCACACACTGGTGCAGTCACAGATGAACACAATCCAGGTCATCTTCCCACAAGTGAATATTGGCGGGCAGCCCTCAACCCATCTTAGAATCCAGTGTGTTCTAACCTAAGGATATGCTGAAGGCAGCCTGCAAGTGTGGCCATACATAGCATTCAGTACCAACATAGCATTCTCACAATGTTCAGGAGAACAACAACATCAAAACAAGCTACTTTCCCAGCCTCCCACCCATCCACCAATTCTCACAGACATATTCTTACATTACTGTGTATTAGAATTGTGGTACTGCACACCACCGTGCAGCCGGTTACAAGGAGCGTCTTGGCCTGAAATGTTGACTGTTCATTCATTTCCATAGATGCTGAGTTTCTCCAGCATTTTGTGTGTGTGACGTCTGTAGGAGTTTGCTAAAAGTTCAAAGGGAATTTATTATTGAAGTACATATATGTCACTATATATCAGTGTTATTATTTCGGAAGATCTGTTCTGGGCCTAGCACATAAGTGCAATTACAAAGAAAGCACGGCAGACCCTCTACTTCCTTGTGATTTTGCAGAGATTTAGCATGGCATCAAATACTTTGACAAACTTCTGTGGATGTGTGGTGAAGAGCATATTGACTGGCTGCATCACAGACTGGTATGGAAACAGCAATGCCCTTGAATAGAAAATCTTACAAAAAGTAGTGGATATAACCTAATCCATCATGGGTAAAGCCGTTCCACCAATGGAGCACATCTACATGAAATGCTGTCACAGGAAACAATGACCCCCACCATCTCGGACGTGCTGTCTCCTCATTGCTGCCATCGGGAAGAAGGTACAGGACCCTCAGGATCCACACTACCAGGTTCGGGAACAGTTATTACCCTCAACCATCAGGCTTGTGAACTAAACAGGGTAACATCACTCAACTTCACTTGCCCCATCAATGAAATGTTCCTACATCCAATGGACTCTCTTTCAGGGATTCGTCATCACATGTTCTCCATATTTAGTGCTTATTTATGATTATTATTATTTCTTTTTGTGCTTGCTATTTGTTGTCTTCTGCACTCTAGTTGAACATCCAAGTTGGTGTAGTCTTTCATTGATTCTTTTATGGTTATTATTCTATTATGGATTTGAGTGTGCCCACGAGAAAATGAGTCTCAGGATTGTATATGGTGACGTAATTTACTTTGATAATATATTTACTTGAATTTTACAGAGGCAGACAAACAATGAATGTGTAAAAGACAAACTGCAAATAGAAGAAGAAAGGAAAATAATAATAAATAATTAAGCAATAAATGTCGAGAGCACAAGTTGTAGACTCCTTAAAAGTGAGTCCATAGGTTGTGGAGTCCCTGTATCACTTCCCTCAAGAACAAATCAATTTAAAAACATTCAGAGCTAATTTAGATAAAAGCAAAGGAAATAGTTAGAAGACTGGGCAAAGTACAGACTAACTGGTATGCAGAGGAACTGGAGCTGGCGGCTTTGGTTTGTGTGTGCTGCACCATTCTAGTTTCCTGTGTGTGGTGATTGGACAAATGGCTCCCCCTAGTGGACTCTTGTGGATTCTGTTCTGAGTTCTTGACAAGTTCCGAAACCTTGGTAGTTTCTTTCCTCCCACCAACACTACTCAACCCATTGAGTTCTTCCATTATGCGTTGCTCCAGATTCCAGCATCTGCAATCTCTAACACGAAATTCTGCAGATGCTGGAACTCTAAAGCAACACACACAAAATGCTGGAGGAACTCGGCAAGTCAGGCAGCATTTATGGAAATTAATAAACAAGTTGATGTTTCAGGCTGAGACCCTTCATCAAGACTGGAAAGGAAGATGCCAGAGTAAAAAGGTGGAGGGCAGGGGGAAGAAATAATGGGTGATAAGTGAGGCAAGGTAAAGGACCGGAGAAGATGGAATCTGGTAGGAGAAGAGAGTGGACCATGGGAGAAAGGGAAGGAGGAGGGTCACTGGGGAGATGATAGGCAGGTGAGGATAAGAGGTAAAAGGTCCGAGTGGGAACTGGAAGAAGGGGAAAGGGGAAAAGATTACTGGGAGGAGAAATCGATGTTCATGCCATTCGTTGGAGACTACTTACACAAAATATGAGGTATTGCAAATGGCCTCATTGTGGCACAAGAGGAAGGAGGCCATGGACCAACATGTCAGAATGAGAGTGGAGATAGGAATTAACATGGTTGGCCACCGGGAAATTGTGCTTTATGTGGATGGGGTGGAGCTGAATTCTCTCCTGTCTCAACTGACATTTTCTTCTTTTGCCAGCTTTCTCTTCAGTTGCAAAGTGCTTTTCTCAATGATTCATTAAAAATTCTCACCCAGTCACTGAAACACTGATGCTCAAATATAGAAACTAAATTATTGGAGGTACTCGGTGAGACCATATCGTGGAGGGGTTTCCAAAAGTGGGGGAGTCTGGCACCAGAACGCACAGTTTGATATTAAATATCAAACCTCAGAGTCCTTGAAACAGTCTAGGAATGTTCAGTGTAGTTTAGTTACAGTTCAATTTAGAGCTATGTCGTTCGTTGACCACAGGCTGCAGCACCAGTACCTGCCGAAGTGCCCCGATCAAAACCGCGCATGGCAATAAAAAAGGTGTAACCAGGAACACACATAAAGTGAACTGCAGAGTCCTCTAAAAATGAATCCAGTCCACAAACTGTTACGATCAAAGATGCTGGAAATACTGAGTAACGCCCACACAAAATACTGGAGGAACTCAGCAGCTCAAGCAGCATCTACAGAGGGGAGTAGATAATCAACATTTTGGGTTGAGACATTTCATCAGGACTCATGAAGTCCAGTTTATTCCTCTCCATAGATTCACCCTGACCTATTCAGCATTTTGTGTGTGTTGCTCTGACCATAGACACTGTCTGACCTGCCGAGTTCCTCCAGCATTTTGTGTGTGTTGCTCTGACCATAGACACTGTCTGACCTGCCGAGTTCCTCCAGCATTTTGTGTGTGTTGCTCTGACCATAGACACTGTCTGACCTGCCGAGTTCCTCCAGCATTTTGTGTGTGTTGCTCTGACCATAGACACTGTCTGACCTGCCGAGTTCCTCCAGCATTCTGTGTGTGTTGCTCTGACCATAGACACTGTCTGACCTGCCGAGTTCCTCCAGCATTTTGTGTGTGTTGCTCTGTCCATAGACACTGTCTGACCTGCCGAGTTCCTCCAGCATTCTGTGTGTGTTACTCTGACCATAGACACTGTCTGACCTGCCGAGTTCCTCCAGCATTTTGTGTGTGTTGCTCTGACCATAGACACTGTCTGACCTGCCGAGTTCCTCCAGCATTTTGTGTGTGTTGCTCTGACCATAGACACTGTCTGACCTGCCGAGTTCCTCCAGCATTCTGTGTGTGTTGCTCTGACCATAGACACTGTCTGACCTGCCGAGTTCCTCCAGCATTTTGTGTGTGTTGCTCTGTCCATAGACACTGTCTGACCTGCCGAGTTCCTCCAGCATTCTGTGTGTGTTACTCTGACCATAGACACTGTCTGACCTGCCGAGTTCCTCCAGCATTTTGTGTGTGTTACTCTGACCACAGACACTGTCTGACCTGCCGAGTTCCTCCAGCATTTTGTGTGTTACTCTGACCATAGACACTGTCTGACCTGCCGAGTTCCTCCAGCATTTTGTGTGTGTTGCTCTGTCCATAGACACTGTCTGACCTGCCGAGTTCCTCCAGCATTCTGTGTGTGTTACTCTGACTATAGACACTGTCTGACCTGCCGAGTTCCTCCAGCATTTTGTGTGTGTTACTCTGCATTTTCAGCATCTGCAGATTCCCTTGTTGCTGTAAACCAAATTTCTATTTAAATGAAATATCCTTCAAACATTAACATCTTATGTCTCAGGTTAGTGCTACTTATGATGCATGAGGTTTGAGCCCTCTAATTGTTCTCTATACGTCTCGCCTTTTCTACAGGACCCCAAATGCCTTGGTCCCAGATGGAGTTAAGGAGGATGAAGGAGACAGTTCTGGCAGCGAGTCATCATTCAGTGACTGAAGGTGGAGTGTGTGTGGACGCTGAATTTGATGAAGAGTAGTTGGAAAGGATTGTGCTTGTATTTGTGCCACTTCCTTTCCTATATTGAAAACTTAACATGCTCTTATTAATTACAGCTGTGTCACTGGCATAGGGCTGTCTAGCTGTAACACTCACAGCCAGTGTAAATCAAGACACAGTCTGTTATTTCATTCTCATGTGTATATTATGTTACCATCACTTTTTCCTGTAATTCTGAAACTCTTTTGGCCTGCTCCTCTGCACAGTTCAGGGCCTGGAGCCATGTTGTTTCTCTTTTCCCTGTCATTGTACTTGCTCGTGAGTAAATGTGGGAAACTTTGCTTGTAATAAGTGTACCTTTGTTTAACACATGTGCATTGAAACGTCCAGTGAAATGCGGCGGTTCATCAACAACCAACACAGTTTGAGGATGTGCTGGGGGCAGCCCACAAGTGTCACCATGCTTCTGGCACCAACATAGCGTGTCCACAACTTAGTAACCCTAACTGGTACGTCTTTGGAATGCAAGAGGAAAGCAGAGCACAGGGAAAATGTACATTCTCCTTACAGACAATGGTGGGAATTGAACCCTGATCACTGGTGCAGTAAAGTATTAGGCTTCACTACTGTGCTGTATTAACATTTTTATTAAAAATCTTTATCCTGAGAAAGACTGAGGCTAAACTTATTGCTATCAAGTTCATTAATAAAAGCAGCTAAAGGAGATATAGCATACATAAAACACTGGAGGAATTCAGCAGGTCAATCATTCATTGCTTTGGGCCAAGACCCTTTTTCAGGACAGAGATTTAATAAAATCTTTTTTCCCCAGGGCTGAATTGGCTAGAGAGGGCATAGTTTTAAGGTACTTGGAAGTAGATACAGAGAGGATATCAGGGGTAAGTTTTTTATGCAGAGAGTGGTGAGTGCGTGGAATGGGCTGCCGGTGGCAGTGGTGGAGGTGGAAACGATAGGATCTTTTAAGAAACTCCTGGGTGGCTACATGGAGCTTAGGAAAATAGAGGGCTATGGGTAAAGCCTAGGTAGTTCTAAGGTAGGGACATGTTCGGCACAGTTTTGTGGGTTGAAGGGCATGTATTGTGCTGTATGTTTTCTATGTTTCTCTAATCCATTGGGACAGCCCCCTCTACTGGGCTTCCTATTAACTGTCTAACTAAAGCTTTATCATCTTTATAGTATAGAATTTCAATTATTTTAAATTAACTTTTTTTTCTGGAGGATCTCCTTTACACACCCAAGTTAGTTCTAAAATGGTACTTGAATTACAACATTATAACCATCACTTTCTGGCAATGTTCCATGTTACTAAGGGGGAGATTTACCACCTTTTCTAAACTACTACCAACTTCTTGGAATCAGTTTCTTGTCAAATAAAATGTCAACTTCATTAGAAGCTGACAAATTGAAACTTTTTCCAGATAAAATTCGAACATAGAAAGCATTTCCCAATTTTTAATCAAATTTACCAGCATCTTGGTCCTATTTAAGGATGTTTATTCTCCTTTTGTTATTACGAGGGGTGAGTGATAAGTTCGCGGCCTAAGGTAGGAGTCAATTTTAGAAAACCTAGCACATTTATTTTACAACATAGTCCCCTCACATATTTACACAGTTAAAGGTAGGAGTCAATTTTAGAAAACCCAGCAGATTTATTTTTCAACATAGTCCCCTCCTACATATACACACTTAGTCCAGCGGCCGTGGAGCGTACGGATCTTGGACCTCCAGAAAGTGTCCACAGATGGGTGATTGATAAGTTTGTGGCCTATGGTAGAAGGAAATGAGTTATACAGCTCTCGTTACATGCACATGCAGGACAACTCTTTGATTATGCAGAAAGTTTGAAGTTAATAACTCATCTCCTGTAGGCCACGAACTTATCAATCACCCCTGATGAGTTAACTTATTTATTATTATTTTCCTCTTCTATGTTACGTATTACACTGAACTGCTGCTGCTAAGTTAACAAATTTCACGTCACATACCAGTGATAATAAACCTGATTCTGATTCTGATTTAGTATGTTACTGAAAATAAAATCTTTGTTTTCAGTATCTCGTTATACAGGGAACACGAGGTGCCCAGAGATGAAGTTAAATGCCAGGAAGCTTTGGGCTGAATAGGTTTAATTTTAACAATGCTGATATGGCTCTCTTACACATCCCAACAGCTCTCAGATTTTAATGTGATTTGTTGAATCAGATTTAATATTACCATTATGTGTCATGCAATTTGTTACTTGTTGGGCAATTTATATGGTCACGAAAACCTGCTTTTCCCCTCTTCCAAATATTTTAAGAGTCATAGAGACATAGAACACTACAGCACAGAAAGGGGCCAGAGAGGGGAACTGAAGGGGGAGGGCGAAAATTGCCTCACGTTGGAGAGAATGATGTTCATGCCATCAGGTTGGAGGATTTTGTCGTGGTTTCTCTTGCCCCACAAATGACCAAGAGACGCAGAAGATTATTCAAGAAGGGTTAAACTTTAATTTGCAAATCAAAGCTGAGACAGTCATTGAGCTAGTCGCTGATTGCCCACCAATCCTCGGACCCAGCGTTTTTTATAGCAATCTCTTGGTCCAGTTGTATTAGCATATGTAATCGATCTATAGTTGCGTATCACACGTACCACAAGTACATCTTGCCCCTATTGTTTTTACCAGTTGACTTAATCATGTTCTAATCTACATCTCTTAGCTACCTCTCATTAACATACCATTGTCTTCTACATTTTTAGGATTTCATTCTCCTACTAAATTGGGTACATGCATAGCAAATAGTAAACTCAGAACTGACCAATGTTGTAATATACATCTCTTAGCTACCTCTCATTAACACACCATTGTCTTCTACATTCTTAAGATTTCGTGACTTAATCATGTTCTAATCTACATCTCTTAGCTACCTCTCATTAACACACCATTGTCTTCTACATTCTTAAGATTTCATTCTACTAAATTGAGTACATGCATATCAAATAGCAAGTTTCAAAACTGACTTCATAGTTTTGGTTACACAGCAAAATTTATACTTTTATACTCCAATACTATCCAGACAGAATATGAGGTGTTGAATGTTCTATTCCTCAAAAAAACAGAACACTGGAAGAACTCAGCAAGTTGAGCAGCATCTGTGGAGGCAGAAGGTGTATGTTGGTGTGTCAGGTCGAGACCCTGCATCAGGACTGAGGGGGAATAGATTGTCCAGGAGTGTGAGGAATGGGTGGGACAGAGTCCGGTGACTGATAGGTCGAACCAAGGAGAGAGATGTTGGTAGATGGAGTCAGGTGGGGATGAATCAGAATCAGGTTTATTATCACTCGTGTTGTTTTGTGGCAGCAGTACAGTGCAAAATTAAAATCACTATAGTTACTGCTCGTTACATCACTGACATTTAGGGCAGCAATGAAGGTTCTCCATCTTTGTCCGTCCATGACCATCTTCTCTATTGTGCCCAAAGTATGGTTCAGGGTCCTCATTTCTGACTCTGTGGGTATTAGGAGCCGAGAGGTAATGTTGCAGCTATATAGGACCCTGGTCAGACCCCACTTGGAGTACTGTGCTCAGTTCTGGTCGCCTCATTGCAGGAAGGATGTGGAAGCCATAGAAAGGGTGCAGAGGAGATTTACAAGGATGTTGCCTGGATTGGGGAGCATGCCTTATGAGAATAGGTTGAGTGAACTCGGCCTTTTCTCCTTGGAGCGAAGGGGGATGAGAGGTGACCTGATAGAGGTGTATAAAATGGTGAGAGGCATTGATTGTGTGGATAGGCAGAGGCTTTTTCCCAGGGCTGAAATGGTTGCCACAAGAGGACATGGGTTTAAGGTGCAGAGGAGATGTCGGGTAAGTTTTTTACGCAACGAGTGGTGAGTGCGTGGAATGGGCTACTGACAACGGTGGTGGATATGATAGGGTCTTTTAAGAGGCTTTTGGATGGGTACATGGAGCTTAGTAAAATAGAGGGCTATAGGTAAGCCTAGTAATTTCTAAGGTAGGGACATGTTGGGCACAACTTTGTGGGCCAAAGGGCCTGTATTGAGCTGTAGGTTTTCTATGTACAGTCCCAAGTTGTATTTGGTCTTTCATGTTTCCTCTGCCCTTCAGGGGCCCAATGAAGTGCTGTCCTAATGGTGGAGTTCACCTCTCTTCACAACACGTGCCCAATCCATCTCCAACGTGTCCTCATGATTATTGCGGCCATTTCCTTTAAATGACACTGAAGGAGTAGGGCATAGCTGGAGATCTTTCCTGACCAGAAAATATGAAGGATCTTCTGGAGATTTGTGGTGTGGAATGATGACAGCTTGGGAAGGTCGCTCTCTGCCATGCGCCAGCATTCTGACCCATAGAAGAGAATGGACAGATCACAGCTCTGGTACAGCTTCACTTTGGCTTGGAGGCTGTAAAATTACTATAACTTACAATAAAAAGTGCAAAAGAGGAAATAGTAAGGAGTTCATAGGTTCATAGATGAATCATAATGGTAGTAACATCATCTAGTGGTCATCGTTAAGAACTACTTTGACTCAAGTCAAGTGCAGTGCAGAAACTTTAGGGATTGTAACATCCAGTCCTATTAATCAAACTGAATATCTGGAATAAACCAGTGACCGTTGTGAAAGGGCAGCTGACATTGGGCTGGCAGGATCCATCGCTAGATAGTGTATTAGATCCACCCATTTATTGCCACGAAAACTTCAAGATGAAGAATACCCCTTGAGTCTGCGAGAGCGGGGTGCAAGATGACTCACTGACAGACTACACAGTAACAGACCTAGGAATGGAAACGACGACGAAATAGACAACTAGCACGGCATTTGACAGAGCAGCAGCACTGATAGGACACAAACTACAATGCTGCATCTGTGGCTGGACAAAGATAACATCAGAGAAGGGGCTTAAGATCCACCAGGGCAGGAAAAAGTGCCTGAGGGAGCTCGGCGAGGGGCCTCGCATTGACCATTACCTTCTAAGAGGTAGATTAAATCAGTCAAGTGAAGCCAAGTGACAGGACAAACATCACAGTCCACAGGGTATCAGCACCCCAGGCGAAGCTCAGCCAAGCACAGATCCACCAACGGACAGGAGTCCAGAGCCCAACCAGCCACGGCCAGCAGCAGAAAGGAAGATGGAAGGATGGAAGCCCCAAATCTTGTGGCCAAATCCTGCCAGAAGAATGAGTGGGAGATCATCAACACAGACCTAGTCCATCTTCTAGAAGGACTGAAGGGAAGTGTGGAAAGAAAACTGGAGAAGTGGGGAGACACCAGATACAGCTATGGGGTAGGGAGATTTGGTGTGAAAAAACAGAGGACACAGAGGGAACCTCCAGTCCAGCCCAAGTCTAGGAGACAGCAGGAAATCGAAAGACTGGTGAAAGAAAGGAGACAGCTGAGGAAATGGTGGAGGAAGTCCACAGAAGGGGAAAGGAAAGAACTCGAGGTATTACAAGCAGAAATAAAGCAGCACTTGACAAAGCAGCAAACAGCAGAATGCTTGAGACAACAACATAAGAGGAAAGAACGGGCAAGGGCAAGCTTTTAAAGAGATTCTTACAAGTTCGTCAAAAGCCTCTTTGGCAAGGAGAAGAGTGGGGTCCTTAGAGTACCTGTGAGGGAACTGGAGGACCCACTCTGACAGCCAGAGGCATGAGCCAGTCACCATTCTGAATCACATGCCATCAATCCACCCACCTGAGCACCAGATGGAGGTAAGGCCCCCTACATGGAGGAAGGTGGAAAGTAAAGTTAAACGAGCAAGATCAGCATCAGCTCCAGGGCCCAATGGCATCCCATACAGCATATATGTCAAACTCAAGGCCCGCGGGCCAAATCCGGCCCGCGGTGGAATTATCTTTGGCCCGCGAGATAATATCTAATTACTATTAAAGCTGGCCTCAGTAATCGAAGTGCCTATGGCGTATGATATGGCTAATGCTGAGTTTATTCAGGTACCAGGTTTTCAGGGTTTTTAGTGTTTATTCGGCAGCCTTGCTCGGCAGTCTTCTTCATAAGAAACGGAATTTGTAAAGTGAAACACTTTGTAGTTATAGCAGAGACTGAGACACATGAGAGCAGGTTGAAAAAACAGAGGCAACGAAAGCTGCGTTCGCACGCGTCCGACTGATCCGGCCCACATGAAGCTGCATTTTGCTCAATCCGGCCCGTGACCTAAAATGAGTTTGACACCCCTGCCATACAGGCTCTATAAGAACACCCCCGGCATCCTGAAATACCTCTGGAATCTAATGAAGATGGTATGGGGGAAAGGAATTATACCTAAGGCATGGGGAAGGGCAGGAGGGATACTAATTCCCAAAGAGAAGAATTCCTCAACAATCAGTCAGTTCCGCCAGATCAGTCTCCTGAATGTGGAAGGAAAGATCTTCTTTGGTGTTGTGGCTCAAAGACTCTCAGCCTTTTTGCAGAGCAACCATTTCGTCGACACATCAGTGCAGAAAGCAGGAACACATGGTTTCCCATGATGTCTGGAACAGGCAAATGTCATCTGGCACCAGGCACAAACTGCCAAGAAAGAAAAGAAAGACCTGCATGTGGTCTTCCTAGATCTTGCCAATGCCTTTGGGTCGGTGCCTCACAAGACTCTGTGGGCAGCTTTCAACTTTTTCCAGGTTCCACAGGGCATCACAAAGCTGGTCAAAGAGTACTTCCAGGATCTGCAGTTCTGTGTCACAACACAAGATAGCACCACCACATGGCAGCACCTTGAGATAGGCATAATGGCAGGCTGTACCATCTCTCCTCTGGCATTTATCATGGCAATGGAGCTCATTATCCGAGCATCACAATGGGTGGTCGGTGGGAAACACTTGAAGAATGAGCTGCGTCTTCCTCCAATCAGGGCGTACGTTGATGACATGACTACAATAACAACAACAGAAGCATGCACCAAACACCTGCTGGATAAACTCCAGGGAAACATCAAATGGGCACGAATGGAGATCAAACCCAATAAGTCTTGCAGTATCTCAGTTGTCAAAGGTCGGCTCACCAACATAAGGTTTTGTATCCGCTGATTAGTTGAACTCTTGTCAATCAAAGGGTTTAAACATCAGTTAAAATCACCACCCATTAACAACATGTATTCATTTAAGTCCGGCAATAAAGCAAATAAAGTGGCTTCTGAGTTGTTCTGCATCACTTATTAACTCTTTTCTAATTGATTTTGGCCTGGTTGAAAATTGAAGACATTTACAGCCTAATGATAGAGATTATTCTTTTTTTTTCACACATTCACAAAAAATATTCGAGAATCAATTACTTTATAGTTGATCCACGATTTTTGTCCAAAGTCCAGAAATGTGAATATGATGCTATAGTTCTTTCAGATCATGCGCCTTAAAGTTAAGTTTTAGAATTGAATGATGTTGCTATTGCAAATTTGTGGTGGCAATTTTGAGAAAATTTATTACAAAGTCCGGACTTTGTCAAATTTATTGAGACTCAGATCAAAGATTTTTTTCTTTTTAACAATACAGGAGATGTATCAAAATTGATTATATGGGATATATTTAAAGCGTATTTGCGTGGTCAGATAATTTCCTATTCAGCTAAGCTTAAGAAACAGACAAAAACTAAGTTAGATAAAATTTCCAAACAAATTAAAAACTTGGATAATATTTATGCATTCTATCCTAACATTGATTTATTTAAACAAAGAGTTGAACTCCAATCACAATATAATGTATTATTAACTCATCCTTTTGAAAGAAATTTACTTTCAGAAAGCTATTTTTTCAATGCAATCTTCTAAAGCTCCTGGACTGGATGGTTATTCTGTAGGATTCTAAAAAAAATTTGAAAAATTGCTCTCTTCATATATGTTGGAAACGCTTAAAGATTCTTTTTTGATAGGCGAGCTACTTCCCACATTTTATGAAGCTTCTATTTCTTTAATTCTTAAGAAAGATAAAGATTCTGCTGACTGCTTCATATAGACCTATTTCTTTATTAAATGTGGATGCTAAAATTCTCTCAAAAATAATAGCTAATCAGCTGGAGAATATTTTAGGTGAAATTATTTCTCAAGATCAAACAGGTTTTGTAAAGGGCCGCTATTAATTTAATAATTTTGTAACAAGTATGCCTTAGGGTCATCTCACACCAACTTTTAGATGTGGTCCTTGAGCCTGGTGGTACATTGTGTGTTTACTGAGCTCTTGGTAAACACACTCTGTGCACATGCACATGTACACACACAAACATTGCCTTGTCACCCTGCTGCTGTCCTTGCGCTGAATGTGCACACTTCAATGTCTCCCCCCAGTATATTCTTATAATGGGTTTGGCTTTATGGAGCCTTCCCCGCCATACACTTTGGAATATTCCATTTCTTTAGCAATGGGGATGTGTACATGTTGTCTGTAAACTCTGTTTAAGATAGATATTTCTGTTTATTTTGTAAAATAATTCTAACTACGTTGTGGGGTGCATCATATTCTGATTTATGTGTTGTCTTATGTTAACTTTGTGGGTCATTAAGGATGGTATGTCCTGGTGCCTAAAAAACAGGGCAGATCGCTCTTAGAGACACAGCTGCCAGTAGTTCACACCGGAGAAAGTAGTATGAAGCTATTGTTGTGCTTTCTGGTAGATAGCTTTTTATAAATATTGACAGTTTTCGCTAATTTCACTGATTTTTGTAAGTTCGATTTTTGATGCACCTAATAGACACCCTTGCACTAAAGTGCTAAGCAACTCCAGGCATCTTTCTTTTGCAGTCAAACCCCATGTATTGTAACATACATGCTTTCAGGCTTTGTATCTTCTGCCTGACAGGAGTAGGAGGAATATCCGGGATGACCAGGATCTTTATGCCGGCGCTTCACCGAGATAGCGAGGGGTGTAGATGAAGTTGCACTGGCAAGGATACAGCCATTGTAAAATGTGCCTAACTTATTTCATCTTTTGTTTGGAATAATAAAAGACCAAGAATTACTAAATAACATTTACAAAAGTTTAAAAAAAGATGGAGTTCTTGCTTTGCCTAATTTAAGAATGTATTGTTGGGCTGTTAATATACGTTATATGTGTTTTTGTCTATATTGGCTGATAGAGATGAACAACCACCTTGGGCTGATTTGAAATTGAATGCTGTGAAACAGTTTCATTTAACCTCATTATTAGGAGCTTCTCTGTCTGTACCACTGGCCAAAATTACTAATTTAAATTTATATCCTGTGATTAAGCAGTCATTACAAATTTGGTTCCAGTTTCGTAATTTTTTTAATCTTAAAAAATTTAAACTTTTTATTTAATTTATCGAAATTATTTATTTAAACCTTCATTAAGTGATCCTACTTTCTTCTTTGGAGGAATAAAGGGGTTTATTCCTTCACAGATTTGTTCCAAGATGGCCAACATGTCTTTTGAGAAGTTAGTAACTAAATACTCTCTCTCATATTCACATTTCCTGCAATATCTTCAGGTCAGACACTTCTTATAAAAATCCTTAAGTAATTTTCCACACATACAAACCCCATTTCCAGAAAAGTTGGGATATTTTCCAAAATGCAATAAAAACAAAAATCTGTGATATGTTAATTCACGTGAACCTTTATTTAACTGACAAAAGTACAAAGAAAAGATTTTCAATAGTTTTACTGACCAACTTAATTGTATTTTGTAAATATACACAAATTTAGAATTTGATGGCTGCAACACACTCAACAAAAGTTGGGACAGAGGCATGTTTACCATTATGTTACATCACCTTTCCTTTTAATAATACTTTTTAACCGTTTTGGAACTGAGGATACTAATTGTAGTAGATTTGCAATTGGAAATTTTGTCCATATTTGCTTGATATAAGACTTCAGCTGCTCAACAGTCCGTGGTCTCCATTGTCTGATTCTCCTCTTCATGATGCGCCATACATTTTCAATAGGAGATAGAGCTGGACTGGCAGCAGGCCATTCAAGCACACGCACACTGTGTCTACAAAGCCATGCTGTTGTAGCCCGTGCAGAATGTGGTCTGGCATTGTCCTGCTGAAATAAGCATGGACGTCTCGGGAAGAGACGTTGCCTTGATGGCAACATACGTCTCTCTAAAATCCTAATATATGCCTCAGAGTCAATGGTACCTTCACATACATGCAACTCAGCCATGCCGTGGGCACTGATGCACCCCCATACCATCACAGATGCTGGCTTTTGCACCTTTCGCTGATAACAATCAGGATGGTAGTTTTTATCTTTGGCACGGAGAACTCAACGCCCGTTTTTTCCAAAAACTAGCTGAAATGTGGACTCATCTGACCACAGCACACGGTTCCACAGTCTTTCGGTCCATCTGAGATGAGCTCGGGCCCAGAGAACTCACCGGCGTTTCTGCATAGAGATGATGTATGGCTTCCTCCTTGCGTAATACAGTTTCAAGTTGCATTTCTGGATGCAGCGACAGACTGTGTTAAGTGACAATGGTTTTCTGAAGTACTCCTGAGCCCAGGTGGCTATAATTGTCACAGTAGCATGACAGTTTCTTAGGCAGTGCCGCCTGAGGGCTCAAAGATCACGCGCATTCAACAGTGGTTTCCGACCTTACCCTTTACGCACTGAGATGTCTTTGAATTCTCTGAATCTTTTCACAATATTATGTACTGTAGATGTTGAAAGACCTAAATTCTCTGCAATCTTGCATTGGGAAATGTTCCTTTTGAACTGACTAACAATTCTCTCACGAATTTTGGCACAAAGGGGTGAGCCATGACCCATCTTTGCTTGCAAAGACTGAGCCTTTGATGGACGCTACTTTTATACCCAGTCATGATACCTCACCTGCTACCAATTAGCCTGCTTAATGTGGAGTCTTTCAAACCAGTGTTATTTGAATATTTTGTGCACTTTTCAATCTTATTTTAACTCTGTCCCAACTTTTGTTGAATGTGTTGCAGCCATCAAATTCTAAATTTGTGTATATTTACAAAATACAATTAAGTTGATCAGTAAAACTATTGAAAAGCATTTCTTTGTACTTTTGTCAGTTAAATAAAGGTTCACGTGAATTAACATATCACAGATTTTTGTTTTTATTGCATTTTGGAAAATATCCCAACTTTTCTGGAAATGGGGTTTGTACAAGATTCTGACCTGTTAGATATTATTTTTTAAATGAATCCTTTAGTGAAGGGTTTTATTAGGAAAATTTATAATTTATTGTTACAGCAACACAATTACCCTTCACTTAAGATTAAGCAAGATTGGGAGAGAGAGCTTAACACAAGCAGAAGATTGGTTGCGGATTTTGAAGTTGGTCAATTCTTCTTCGATTTGTGCCAATCACTCTTTAATTCAATTTAGAATTGTACATCGTTACTATCTGACAAAGGAGAGACTGTCTAAAATGTTTCCTAATGTTGATAGTCAGTGTGACAGATGTAAAACCGAGACAGCCACATTGACACATATGTTTTGGTCGTGTTCTGTACTGAAACATTTTTGGAAGCCTATTTTCTCTACAATTTCTAAAGCTTTAAAAATTAATTTACAACCTAATAAATTGACAGTTTTATTTGGTATAATCCCTCAATATATTCATGGTATTTCTCCATCAGACCAACATGTAATTGCATTTGTTACATTATTGGCCAGAAGAGCTATTTTGTTGAAATGGAAAGATGCTTCTGCTCCTACTTTGATACAATGGTTTTCCCAAGTGATGTTATGTCTTAGTTTGGAGAAAATCAGAAGTCGAACTTTTGATCCTCGATTCGATTTTGAGAAAGGTGGGGTTCATTCGCCCGCTACTATCATCTGATTTGAGATAATTAATATGGTTTCCTTCCGATTT
The DNA here is from genome assembly GCF_048418815.1 of Hemitrygon akajei. Classification (NCBI taxonomy): domain Eukaryota; kingdom Metazoa; phylum Chordata; class Chondrichthyes; order Myliobatiformes; family Dasyatidae; genus Hemitrygon; species Hemitrygon akajei. The sequence continues at coordinate 173,649,008 of NC_133133.1, forward strand.
TTCTTTAAGTGGATTTGAGTTGGCGGAATGATGTTTTTTTTTATGGAAGCTTGTATAATGTATAGCTCCGGGGTTGTGTTCCCAATGGGTTTTTTTGCTTTTTTTAAGTTAGTAGGGGTTCCTTTTTTTTTCCTTCTTTTTCTTTCAAAAAAATATTCTTAACACTTTACTTTTTTATTATTATTGATATATTGCTTAGCTTTGTTAATCAGTTATTTGCTCATTTAATTCCTTATTGCACGTAATGACATATTGACTTAATATATCTTTTTTTGTCAATCTTCAATAATAATTAATAAAAAGATATTAAAATGAGTAAGGTTCTGTATCAATGCTGAGCCAATACCAGCTGTCCTGGAGAAGCCCATCAAAAGCCTTGGACGTTGGTACAATGCAGATCTCAGAGACACCAAGCAGGTGGAACAACTAAGGCAGAATACAATCAGTGGCCTCAAGCTAATCAACAACACGGCTCTCCCAGGGAGGTTGCTGCTTTGGTGCTTTCAGTTTGGACTGTTGTCCCGACCTATGTGGCCAGTTACCATCAATGAGGTCACGATGTCTCATGCAAGTCAGCTGGAGAGGCTGATGAACTCACATGTGAGGAAGTGGCTTGGGCTACAGCAGCATAGGACTTTACAGGAATGGAGCCCTTTCTCTGCCAATTTCTAGCCTGGTGGAGGAATACAAATGTGCCAAAGCAAGGCTGGAAATGACACTCAAAAAATCTCGGGACCCAATCGTAAGAGGCGTTGCTCCTGCTCTAGCAGCAGGGAAGAAATGGACCCCAGCCGCAGCAGTACTGGACGCAGAAGCCGCCCTCCCACACCAGGACATAGTAGGCTGTGTCCAACAGGGCAGAGGAGGCTTTGGCCTTGGAGTGATGAAACCTACCTGGCAAAAGGCTACTACAACAGAACGCCAGCACCTGGTGGTGGAGGAGGTGCGCCAGCACGAAGCAGCCAGATGTGCCAAAGCAATATCCCAAGCCAAGCAAGGCTGCTAGATGAGGTGGGAGGGTGTTGAGAGCAGGAAAATCACATGGAGTGAGCTGTGGAGCATGGAGTCAAACAGATTGAACTTCATCATCAGAGCAACATATGATGTCCTGCCCTCTCCTACAAACCTAAATCTTTGGCTGGGAGAGGATTCAGCCTGTCCTCTGTGTCCAGTTCCGGCATCCCTCAAGCACATCTTGGTTAGTTGCAAGACCAGCCTAATACAAGGCAGATACACCTGGCAGTTCCCCTCAGGTAGGGGATATCTGCAGCCCTGCAGTAGTCAGAAAATCCATCCACTGGTCTCCCAAATGCTCATTGGTGTGTTTGGGCTGTCCACGTCAGGCATTCCTAACCTGGGGAGAAACAGTAAGGTTACTCACTTTGGTAAGAGGAACAGAAAAGTGTCTTTGTTTTGTATTCAAACCATCTGTTAAGTGTTGCTGTTTGGGTAGATTTTCACTGCATCAGTGAATCACAAAGTTAAGATGGATGCCTCCTTCTTGACACACCATCTCTTGAAGATGTTCTTGATCTTGGGAAGCCCATGATGGAGCTGGCTAAGAAAGGTGTTCAAAAAGGGGATATGCCCAGATGGACACGTTGGAGAAGGACATCTGACATTAAAATATTTAATGTTCATTCCATTGGGTTGTAAGAACCCAAGTGAATACAAGGTGTTTGGACTCTCCATGGAAATGGCCAAGAGTAGATAGGTCAATGCGTGAGAAGGAGACTTAAAATAACTTTTGCCCAGAAGCTCCAGATGGCTGCTCAGGGAGAGTTCAGGTGATCTGCAACATGGTTTCACCAGTGTAGAGAAGATCACATGAGGAGCACTGAGTGAAACAGACAAGTTGGACAAGGTCCAAATGAACTACTGTCTAACCGAGGAGGGCTGTTTAAGTCCGTGGATGATGGTGACATGACAGGTGAAGGCACACGTAATAAGGCTGTGGGACAGTGTCAGATTTAATATCACCATCAAACAAAGGAGCCATTTGTGGATTACAGGTGGAATGGAGATGGGCTAACCCCTACTGACATCAATGGATCTGGGGTTGAGAGGGTGAACAGCTTTAAGTTCCTCAGCGTAAACATCACCGAGGTTCTCATGTCATCTGTACATACCGGCTGTGTGGTGGAAAAGGCAAAACAGCACCTTTCACCTCAGACGGTTGGGGAAGTTTGGTGTGGGCCCCCAGATTCCAAGAATCTTCTATAGGGGCATAATTGAGAGCATCCTGACCAGCTGCATCACTGCCTGGTTTGGGAACTGTACCTCCCTTAATCGCAGGACTCTGAAGAGAATGGCGTGGACATCTCAGTGCTTCTATTGATGTTATCTTCCTGCTATTCAGGACATTTACAAAGATGGGTGTGTAAAAAGGGCCTGACGGATCACTGGGGAACCAAGTCACCCCAACTGCTACCATCTGGGAAACGGTACCACAGCATAAAAGCCAGGACCAACAGACTCCACGACAGCTTCTTCCACCAGGCCATCAAACTGCTTAATTCAGGCTGACACAACTGTATTTCTATGTTATATTGACTGTCCTGTTGTACATAATATTTATTATAAATTACTATAAATTGCACATGGCACATTTAGACAGAGATGTAAAGATTTTTACTCATGTATTTGAAGGATTTTTTTGTAATTTATTTTTTTATTGAAGTTCATCAAACAAACATTTCCATAAGATGTATTTCAGACATTGTACATATACATCATATAATCATATATATATCACAAATCTCCACAAAGTATTTATCTGAGGTATACACTTATAGAAAAGAGTGGAAAGAAAAAACAAGCAAAAGGAAAGAACTATGTACAAGTAGGGAGTGATCTTTTTTTTACAACAGATTCATTGATTTGTGAGAATAAAATCAGGCCTATGAGGCATTATGTAGTTAAACCATTTTTCCCAGTATGAATCAAATTGTTCCAGCTTATGATTAACAGATGCTGTTATCTTCTCCATTTTGTAAATGTCCATTGTAATTTCCATCCATGTATTTAAAGTTGGGCTCTCCTGTGATAACCATTTCCTAGTAAGAATTATCAGAATGTTATTATCAGCCTTTATATAAAAAATTAAGGAAGATGTGGCAAGATGGAGCCTGATTCCTTTTCTCAGTCTCAGTTCAAGGATTGAGTCTATTAAAATGAATATACTGCCCAGACTGTTATATCTCTTTCAAACCCTACCAATAGAGATTAATCAAAATCAATTCAATGTATGGAACAAGATGCTATCAAGGTATATTTGGCAGGGTAAAAGACCTAGAATTCGTCTTTAAACTTTGCAATTAGCAAAGGAAAAGGGGGGGGGATGGGGCTTGCCTTCTCTTAGAGATTATTATTTTGCAGCACCGTTGAGAGCTGTGATATGTTGGTGCAACCCATCATATGACACTCAATGGAAAAACATTGAGGAGTGGGTACTTCCCATCCCCATACAAGCAATTTTGGCTGATAACAACCTGCAAAAGTACATAAATACTATTGATAACCCATGGGTGAAATTGACTCTTAAAATATGGAAAACCACTATAAAAGAATATAATCTAGAGGGAGATATTGCAATTCTTTAATGGTGTGCATATGACTCTGATTTTACACCAAATAAATTGGATGCTAGATTTAAGGACTGGACAGCTAAAGGAATAACAGTTCTTTGCAACATAATGAAAGAAGGGACATTGTTCAGTTTTGAAATGCTTAAAGAGAAACACTTATTAGAAAAACAAGATTTTTATCGGTATTTACAGATGCAACAATATGTTAATAAGTCGCTTAAAAATGTAACCAAGGCAAATACATGTTTGATAGAGCTCTTTAGAAAAGCATATAATTCAGATAATGGTAGTAGAATCATTTCAAGCATGTATAAGGGTTTGTCAAATCTTAAAACACATTCGACTTCATACATTAAAACAAAATGGGAGAAGGAAGGAGGGATAATTATATCTGAGGAAGAATGGACAACAATATGGAGATATCAATGGAAGTGTACCAATTCACAGAAATGGAGGGAGTTTGGATGGAAAAACTTCATAAGATATTTTATTACACCCTTTCAGAAATCCCATTATGGTAGTAACCTCCAGTAATAAAATCAATTCAATTCAATATATGCCATGAAACTTGCTGCGTTCAGCAGAAGTACAGTGCAAAGGCATAAAAATTGCTATAGGATTGAAGATTAATTAATGTCATTAATAAATGAGAACAAAAGTAATTATTACTCCTGATCCGAAGCTGGCAAAAAGCACAATAAGTATAAATACATAAGATAGCCTATATACATAGATTGATTGTATGTTCATAAAGTGACGCTGGACACAGGAGTGTCTGCACATAAGGTGACTGAAGGTAATGATAAAGTAGTGGTGGTTGGGGGTGTAGAGGGGTGGGTTAGTGGGTGGAGGTGTTGATCAGCCATACTGCTTGGGAAAAGTAACTGTTTTTGAGTCTGATGGCCCTGGCGTGGATCCTACGTAGCCTCCTCCCTGATGGGATTGGGACAAGCAGCCCATGAGCAGAAACAAGAGAAAATTTGCAGATGCTGGGAATCAGAGCTACACACACAAAGTGCTGGAGGAACTCAGCAGGCCGGGCAGCATTTTGGGCCGAGATCCTTCAGCGGGACTGGAGAGAAAAAGATGAGGAGTAGAGTTAAAAGTTGGGGAGACGGGAGGGAGAAACACAAGGTGATAGGTGAAACCAGGAGAGGAGGGGTGAAGTAAAGAACTGGCAAGTTGATTGGTGAAAGAGATACAGGGCTGGAGAAGGGGGAATCTAATGGGAGAGGACAGCAAGTTATGGAAGAAAGAAAAAGGAGGAGGAGCACCAGCAGGAGGTGATGTGCAGGCAAGGAGATAAGGTGAGAGAGGGAAAAGGGGATGGGGAATGGTGAAGGAGGAAGACCTTATAGTCCATCTGGGTAGCCTCCAACCTGATGGCATGAACATTGATTTCTTGTACTTCCAGTAATGGTACCCTTCCCCTTCACCATTCCCCACCCACTTTTCCCACTCTCACCTTATCTCCTTGCCTGCCCAGCACCTCCCTCTGGTGCTCCTCCCTCTTCTTTCTTCCATGGCCTTCATCCTCACCCTGTACCCAGCTTGCTATACTTGCAGTGTTTTCCCTGTTCTCCTTTACCAACATTCCCATGCCACCAAGTGAGATGGGTGCTGGCGTTGTGCCCACAACCCACGGGCTGAGTTGCCTGTGAGACCAGGCACTACACAGAGCAGGGAGTAATCATTTCTTTTGGAACAATCTGCCAGAAGAAGTGGCTGAGGCAGGTACAATAGGATCATTAATTGAACAGTTGAGCAATCCAGGACTTTTCTCTTTGGAGCAAACGAGAATGGCAGATGACGTGAGAGGTGTTCCAGAAGACAAGAGCCACAGAGCGAACAGCCAGAGACTTTTACCCAGGGCAGGAATATCTAATGCCAAGGGGATATATTTTTGAGGTGATTGGAGGGAAGTATAGGGGGGATGTCAGTGGTAAGTTTTTTTCAGAGTGGTGAGTGTGTGGAACACGTGGCCAGGGTGGTGATAGAGGCAGGTACATTAAGGACATTCAAGACACCCACACAAGATGCTGGAGGAACTCAGCAGATCAGGCAACGTCTATGGAAAAGAACGAACAGTCAAAATTTTTGGCTGAAATCCTTCTTCAGGACTGAGAGGGAAATGGGGAGAGTTCTGAATTAAAAGGCGAGGGAGGGGAAAGAGGCTAGCTGGAAGGTGACAGGTGAAGCCAGGTGGGTAAGAAAGGTCAAAAGTTGGAGAAGAAAGAATCTGATAGGAGAGGAGAGTGGATCCACCTTTTAATTCAGGCATCTCCCCTCTTCCTTCTCAGTCCTGAAGAAGGGTCTCAGCCCAAAATGTCGACTATTTATTCTTTTCCATGGATCTGCCTGACCTGCTGAGTTCCTCTAGCATGTTGTGCGAGTCTCTTGAATGTCCATAAACTATCTGTCCCTACCACCTCCCCCGGCAGTGTGTTCCACGTGCTCACCACTAACATCCAAGTTCCTCCAGCATATTGTGTGTGTTGCTTTGGATTTCCAGCATCTGCAAATCTTCTCGTGTTCGTCTGTGCTTTAAGGAACTCTTAGATAGCCATATGGATGTTAGAAAAAGGGAGGGCTACGTAGGAGGGAGGGTTCGAGGTCAGAGTAGGTTAAAAGGTTGGCAAACATGGTGGCTGAATGGCCTGTAATGCACTGTGGTGTGTCATATCCAGAAACACTTGGGCTGGACGTGGAGGGATAGGGCGGAACACAGGAAATCGGGACTAACCATGTGGTCAGTATGGGCTTGGGCTGAACTTCCACAACCTGCAGACTGGTTGAGAAGTGACGGACCTCAAGCTGAATAATCTGCCATTGTTTCAGATTCAGGAGAATGACTGAGATCAGGGACTCATGGAAAGAAGACAGGAGTGGGGACGTGTGAACATAAAATCACAAACACAATTTGATAAAATATTGTTTATTAATAAAAATCTAACAAACAGTAATGAAACTTCAGTACAGTAAAATAGACATGTATAAATTCTTATGACCATTTCAAATAAAGTTCTATCAAATTTTCATCAACTGGTTTATAAATCAAATCATAAAATATTTCATTAATCTTCTTTGTTAGATTTGCATTCCTATTGAACAAAACTCAGATTTCTGTTGGTATTGTTGTGTCTTAAAAAACCAGCATTGGGATTAACCAAATCTGAGGTTTCTGTGAGAAAATCTGATTTGAACAGATACAGCAATATTTATATACGGTACATTTATCATTGCAGACGGCAGTGGAGACCAAGTCATTGAATATATTTAAAGCTGAGTTTGATAGGTTCTTGATCAGTCAGGGCATCAAAGGTTACAGAGAGAAGGCAAGAGAATGGGATTGAGAGGGTTAACAAATCAGTACTGATGGCATGGCAGCACTGACTCAATGGGATGGATGGCCTATTTCTGCTCCTATATCATATGGTCTAAAATCTTCGTATGTGCTGCAGGAGCACTAGAAGGCAAAATATGACAGAATTCTATCGGAGGTGTAAGGGAGTTGATGAAAGGCTTGGTTAAAGGGATGGTGGAGAGGTTTAGGGAAGAGTTCCTGGAGATAGGCTCCTAGGCAGCTGAAGACACAGTGCCGATGGAGAGTCATTACATTCAGAATGAACAAGAAGCCAGAATTGGAGGAGCACAGAGATGTAGGGCTGGAGGAGATCACAGGAGTTTAGAAAGAGCTTTGATAACTATGCTTTGCAGCAGAGTAGCATAGTGTAACACTTTGTAGTACCAGTGATTAGGGATTTAATATCCATCACTGCCTCTAAGGTGTACATTCTCTCCATGACCATATGGGTTTCCTCCAGGTGCTCTGGTTTCCTCCCACAGTCCAAAGACATACATGTTAGGGTTAGTAAGTTGGCATGCTATGTTGGCAATGGATGCATAGCAACACTTATCAGTTGCCCCCAGCACATCTTTGGACTGTGTTGGTTGTTGATGCAAATGACACATTTCACTGTATGTTTCAATATAAGTTTGACAAATTATGCTAATCTTTCATATTTAATATTACTGGAGTGTTATTGGATTCAGATCCAGACTGAGTGCTGTTTTGCAGTCAGAAAGTGTGCAGTTTCAGCAAGAACTTGCAAGTGGTGCAATTTCCATTTGCTTGGTGCCCTTCTCACACTGGAAGGTAGAGTTTGCAGTCTTAGGAGGAACTGACAAAAAAGTCTCTGTGTGTATCTGCTATGCTACTGCTGCATTGTAATTAAAGATATTTAAACACTTAAGTGTTCAACAATTTGTACTTTTTTGCATGGGAGCATTTGTAATGATTTGGTTTTGCAAGCATTACTCAATAGTTATGTGGGACAGGGGTGGGGAGTATAACCATATAACAATTACAGCACAGAAACAGGCCATTTCGGCCCTTCTAGTCCGTGCCGAACGCTTACTCTCACCTAATCCCATTGACCCGCACTCAGCCCATAACCCTCCATTCCTTTCCTGTCCGTATACCTATCCAATTTTGCTTTAAGTAACAATACCGAACCTGCCTCTACCACTTCTGCTGGAGTAACACACACAAAATGTTACAGTCCATGTTCCAAGCTTTCCCTGATAATGCTCCCCAACTCCTCTTGTGTTTCATTGGCTATTTAGAACAGTCCATTTTCCAAGCCATCCCTGGTAATACTTCCTAGCCCTTCATGCGTTTCGTTGGCTATGTCAAACAGTCCATGTTCCAAGCCTTTTTTTTAGTAAGTGCAATCGTTACCAATGGCCAGATCAGAAATGTATGTTATCACAGGGGGATCATGCAGACCCCGTCCAGGCAGTGCCATACCCTGGAAGCTATGAGGTAAATGTTCCTGTGCTGCCTCTCTGAGAAACGTTTGGGAGTTTACTATCCTGACTTTCTGCCTCTTCCTCACTCGTTAATACTTAACATTTTCTCCAAACTGATAGTCACATATAAATAACTTGTGAAAAGTGTTTTTCTTGTGAATTTTCTAGGTTCTTTTACAACTTTAAATGTGCTATATAGTTTTGGGATTATTTCTTCCTGAGCAATCCAGTCTGTTGTGGGACAATCTGCATCTCTTTCTCCAACCTGTGCTGGGATCCGTAGACTAGACCACAGCTAAGCCAGATGGGTTTACAGTTTTAGTATTGAGGTTAGCGTAACACTACAACAGTGCCTGTGACCTGGATTCATTCCTGCTTCTATCTGTAAGGAGTTTGTATGTTCTCCCCATGACTACGTTGGTTTCCTTCAGGTGGTCCAGTTTCCACCCACAGTCCAAAGGTGTATGGGTTAGGGTTAGCAGACATCCCACCCTGCAAAAACTCATTTCAGGGAGGTAGCACCGTCAATTTGCAGGAGACTCCCAGAACTTCCGGGAGAGGTGGGAGGTCTACAATAGATTACCTCCTTAGTTAGCCAGCAGGTTTAAATAGTGTTAGCTATGCTGATGAACGAATGACACCTGTTAAACTCACCCCAACAGTGATTTAACCCACCATGGGCAATAGAAAAGTCACTGTTGCAAACAGTGCAGTGAGCAACACTGTCATTATTTTTGACCCCTATTAGGCAGGGGTACACTTTAGTGTAGTCTGGGGTGAGGCACGTTTTATATTTTCTTTTTTTGGGAACGTTCTGCCATGGCGCACTCTCTCTCTCTTGCTCAAACTCGCTCGCTCTCAAAAAAAAAATCAATTTCCGGGATATTGTATATAATTTGCAGGCGTCAGGGAGCCACTGTCAATATGCGGGAGACTCCCGGAACTTCTGGGAGAGGTGGGATGTCTGGGTTAGTGAGTTGTGGACATGCTATGTTGGCAACACTTACGGGCTACATCCTCAAACTGAATTGCTCATTGACACAACACATTTCACTCTATGTTTTGATGTACATGTGACAAATGAAGTTAATCTTTTGTTTGGATTGCTAGAGGCTCCATCTCCTGTTAGGTAAGGCTTCTGGTGCTTCTGTTGAAGAAAGTCTTGGATCTCAGATCCTCCCTATTTGCTTCTATGATGATGTCAGTGGCCATGGACCAGTAACTCCCACCAGCTGGTGTGGATGTTAGTTTATTTTTGATGATACTTACAGAAGGTCCTTAAATTGTTTCTGTGTCCTCCTGGAGCTGGCTGGTCATGTTTATCCAGAATAGTCTGTCTATATCCAGAGTCTAATATTGCCCATGTGGAATGTCTGGAAGTACATTGTATTAGAAGTGCAAAACATCTTAAAATACGAGAAGGATACCGTTGATAGCTATGCCAATTCCTCTCTGTCACGCCACATCTTCAGACCTAAGCACAGGATCACACAGAGATTCAGAAGGGTTAAACAAAACTAGGAATTTTATTAACAAAAGAGACAAAGCTAAACACTAGAACTTACAAGGTCTTTGCTAACTCAGCCAGAACTTCACCGGGCAAGGATCAGGACAACAGAGCCAGTACAGGATTAGCATTGCCCCTTTAAATACGCTCCAGGGTACGAAAGAATCTGTGCCCAGCTGATAAAACCCCAGACTAATTACAAGCTTACAAGTAACTATTCTAATAAGAGACAAAAGTCCAAGGTTACTTAATTGGACACTTGCAAAGTCTCAGAGAATTAATTGGAAGTGATCAAGGGCAATTGCAACTTAAATGAAAACTAGAGAAAACCCAACAATAACCCATAAAAAGTCCGAAGCGCAGCAATAGGGATAATTATAATAAATAAAATGCAAAGAGTACAAAAAACTCAGAGCTCTCAGAATACTGTACTGACGGCCCAAGGTGGTGACACGTACCGTCTCAGAGAAGTCACTGATGTTGGAGGCTGTGGATAATAGGCCTTCTTAACTCATCATCAGAATCAATCATCTCCGTTTTAATATGTAGAGAAAATTTCTGTTGGAGTGAAAGAAACATTGATTTAGAAAACATTTTTTTACCTAATTAGACCAAAGTTAGCAGTGTGGCTACAGGCAATGGTCTTGATGAAGGGTCTTGGCCTGAAACATCAACTGTTTAAGACAAGATTAGCTTTATTTGTCACATGTACATTGAAACGTACAATGAAATGCATCATTTGCATCAAATTAAATCAGTGAGGATTGTTCTGGGGGCAGCCCACAAGTGTCACCACACTTCCAGCGCCAACATAGCATGCCCTCAACTCACTGACCCTAACCCACACATCCTCACCAGTTCCCAACACCACCACACTCCTCAGGTTGGCGGAACTGGTACTCACACTTAATAACTTCTCTTTCGGCTCTTCCCACTTTCTTCAGACCAAGGGTGTAGCTATGGGCACTCGCATGGGCCCCAGCTATGCCTGCCTCCTCGTGGGTTATGTGGAACAGTCTATGCTCCAAATCTATACTGGTATTGTTCCTCAACTTCTCCTTCGCTACGTTGACGACTGCATTGGTGCTGCTTCCTGCACCCATGCTGAGCTCGTCAATTTCATCAACTTTACCTCTAACTTTCACCCTGCCCTCAAATTCACTTGGTCCTTTTCGGACACTTCTCTCCCCTTTCTCAATCTCTCGGTCTCCATCTCTGGAGATAGACTGTCCACTGACATCTTCTATAAACCCACTGACTCTCATAACTACCTCGACTATACCTCTTCCCACCCTGCCAAATGTAAAAATGCTATTCCCTATTCCCAGTTCCTCCGTCTCTGCCGTATCTGCTCCCAGGATGAGGCTTTCCGTTCCAGGACATCTCAAAAGTCCTCTTTCTTTAAGAATCATGGTTTCCCTTCTGCCGTCATCAATGATGCCTTCACCCGCATCTCCTCCATTTCCCGCACTTCAGCTCTCACTCCATCCTCCCGTCACCACAACAGGGAACGTGTCCCCCTTGTCCTCACCTATCACCCCACCAGCCTCCGGATCCAGCATATTATCCTCTGCAACTTCTGCCACCTTCAACAGGACCCCACCACTAAGGACATCTTTCCCTCCCTACCCCTCTCTGCTTTTCGCAGGGATCATTCCCTCCGCGACTGCCTGGTCCGCATGTCCCTCCCCACAGATCTCCCACCTGGTACTTACCCCTGCAAGTGTAAGTGCTACTCCTGTCCCTACACCTCCTCTCTTACCACCATTCAGGGCCCCAAACAGTCCTTCCAGGTGAGGCAACACTTCATTTGTGAGTCTGTTGGGGTAATTTATTGCATCCGGTGCTCCCGGTGCGGCCTCCTCTACATCAGCAAGACCCGACGCAGATTGGGGGACAGCTTCATCGAGCACCTACGCTCCGTCCGCCACAACAGACAGGATCTCCCGTTGCCACCCACTTCAACTCTGCTTCACATTCCCATTTGGATATGTCCATACATGGCCTCCTCTACTGCCATGATGAGGCCAAACTCTGGTTGGAGGAGCAACACCTCATATACCTTCGGAGTAGTCTCCAGCCCCTTGGTATGAACATCGAATTCTCCAACTTCCAGTAATTCCCTCCCTCTCCCTTCCACTGAAAGTGGGAACTTTCACTCTGTCTCCTCTTCCAGCTGCCTGTCACCACTCTCATGATTCTGCCTTCTACTACACAGTGCTTTCCCCTTACATTCCTTCTTCACCTTTCCTGCCTATCCCCTCCCTGCTTCCCCTCCCCCACCCCTTGATCTTTCCTCTGATTGGTTTTTCACCCGGCACCTACCAGCCTTCTCCTTCCCACCCTCCCCCCACCTTCTTTATAGGGCCCCTGCCCCCTCCTTCAGTCCTGACGAAGGGTCTCGGCCTGAAACGTTGACTGCTCATTTCCATGGATGCTGCCCGACCTGCTGAGTTCCTCCAGCTTGTTTGTACGTGATGACTGAGTGAGTAGTCTTTTTTCCAGAGTGCAAATAGCCTCAGGACTTGTCCATGACCTTCGCCTCCAGCCCTCTGGTTCTCCTCCCCCTTCCCTTTATCCACAGTTAATTGTCCTTCCCTATCAAATTCCACCTTTACCTCTCCCACCTATCTTCTGACTCGACAGAAGTGTACAGGTAAGAGGCATAGGTCGAGTGGATAGCCAGAGCAGAAATGGCAAATTTGAGGGGGCATCATTTTAAGTGTTTGGAGGAAAATATAAGGGGATGTCAGAAGTAAGTTCTTTACACAGAGAGTGGTGAGTGAATGGAACATGCAGTCAGGGGGTGGTGGTAGAGACAGATACATTACGGGCATTTAAGGAACTCTTAGATAGGCACATGGGTGATAGAAAACTGGAGGGCTATGTAAGAGGGAAGGGTTAGATTGATCTTGGAGTAGGTTAAAAGGTCAGCACAACATTGTGGGCTGAATGGCCTGTACTGTGCTGTCATGCTCTACGTTCCATAATGAGGTAGATTGTGAGAGTCAAGGCTCCGTCTTTTTGATCACCTGCATTGCACTTTCTCCATAACTGTAACACTGCATTCTGTTTTCCCTTGTACTACATCAATGCACTATTGTAACGCATTTATCGACATGAACAGTATGAAAGGCAAGTTTTTTTTTAACTTACCTTAGTTCATAAGAGAAGAGTATAAAATATAGGAGCAGAAATAGGCCATTTGGCCCATCAAGTCTGCTCAGCCATTTCATCATGGCTGATCCAATTTTCATCCCCACATCCCTTCATGCCCTGACCATATGACAATATGTGACAATAATAAACCAATTCCAAACTTGGTGGGATGTGGGAAACTCATCCTGTCACAGAAAGGAAGTGCAAACATTGTGCGCCAAATGGCCTGTACTGTGCTGTAATGTTCTGTGTTCTGGGGAAGTCTGCAAGTCAGGCAGCATCTATGGAGGGGAGTAAACAGTGAACGATTCGGCCCGAGACCCTTCGTCAGGAATCCTTGAATATTTCCCACTGTGGGGCAGAGCAGGAGAGGCAGGTTGTGTTCCCTCGAGTTGCAAACACGTGTACGAGGGTACGGAGTTCATCAGCTGTGGGTGTGAAGCTGAGAATGAAATGGGGGGGGGGGTGTTAGAAGTAGGGAGGGGTGAACCGGCAGGGGTGGTTGACACAATCCATACCTGAAAGTCTTTGATAAAGGTCATGAAGAAGAAGTTAAAGCAGAAGCCGACGATCCACTCACAAACTGCACTGGCTACATGGCAGCCATAACCCTGGGGAGAAGGACGCGAGAAAAAGACTTAAACTCACATTCCGTTAGCCTAACACTACTTAGTGACCACTTTATCAGCTACATCCTGTACCTTCCACTGAGTGTATGCTCGTGGCCTTCTGCTGCTGGAGCCCATCCACTTCAAGGTTCGACATATTGTGTGTTCAGAGATGCTCTTCTGCACACCACTGTTGTAATGTGTGGTTATTTGAGTTACTGTCACTTTCCTGTCAGTTTGAAGCAGTCTGGCCATTCTCCTCTTACCTCTCTTAATAGCAAGGCATTTTTGCCCACAGGACTGCCCCTCACTGGATTTTTTTTGTTATTCGCATCATTTTCTGTAAACTCAGTAGATCGTTGTGTATGAAAATCTCAGCCCCATCTGAGATACTCAGACCACCCTGTCTGTCACCAACAATTATTCCACGGTCAAAGTCACTTAGATCACATTTCTGCCTCATTCTGATGTCTGGTCTGAACAACAACTGAACCCCTTGACCATGTCTGCATGCTTTTATGCACTGAGTTGCTGCATCATGATTGGCTGATTGGATATTTGCTTTAATGAGGTGTACAGGTGTATCCAAAATGTCGGCACTGGGTTGATAGCACAAACTAGTGGCATTTCTAGCCACTGTCAGACACAGCGTGTATAAGTTGGGAAGTCATGGTGTGGTTGTATAGGCTGCAGTCTAGAGTTGTTTATATATCACATCTACATGGCAGCATACAGTGAAATGTGTCAACAACCAAACATTGAAAGGCCCAGAGAGGATGTTTCCTATAGTGGGGGAGTGCAGGACCAGAGGGTACAGCCTCAGAACAGAGATGAGGAGGATTTTCTATAGCCAGAAAAGTGGTGAATCTGTGGAACTCATTGCTATAGACAGCTGTGGAGGCCAAGTCATTGAATAAAGTGGAGGTTGGTGGGTTCTTGATGGAACTGTTAGAGCCACTGCCTCGCAGGCCTGAAGTTCAATCCTGTTCCCTGGCTCTGTGTGTGTGGGTGATGGGAAAAGTCTGGGAGGGGGTGATGAAAATATCAGGAGAAAGGAGAATACAGGATGTGAATGATGGTTAGCACAGATGGGGAGGGCCAAAAGGCCTGCTTCCATGCTGTTTTTGTGAACTTCCATGCAGGGTGTAACTTGTCACAGGCAAGAATCTCTAAGTCCAGGCAGTCTCCTCTAACTTTCTCAGTTTCTGATCAAATGTTTTCAATCTGAAACAATGACATTTCATAGACACCACCTGACCTGACTTTACCCGATGTTTTCTGTTTTTTTTTTCAGGTTTTCAGCTTCTGGAGTATTTTGCTTTGCTCCGTTACTATTTACATTAGAGCGGTGGTTTTTAAACTTCCTTCTTCACTTTAACCAAACACTTTAATGAATGATAGCATGTTCCCCAGAGACACAAGCAACTGGAATCTGGAACAACAGGTCAATCCCTCACATAGAGGCTAGCAACTTATTCTCTCTCACATGCGTGTCAAACCCCATCCCCCTGCCCTGGTTCATCTGCCAGCCTTATGAGGGGTAAATTTACAGTATCTCACCTCCCGGCATGGCTTTGAGATGCTGCTAGATAACACACTGACAGGACCTGCTGATCACCCATTTCAACTCAACTTCCTATTCCCACTCTGACATGCTGGTCCACGGTCACAATGAGGTCACTCTCAGGTTGGAGGAGCAATGCCTCATTTTTCATTTAATGGCCTCCAACCTGATGGCATAAACTTCGATTTCATCAATTTCCAATAATTTCTCCTCCCTCCCCTTAACTCTTTTTCCATTCCCTTTTTCTGGTTCCCCTCCCCCTTCCTTTTCTTCCACGGTCCACAGTCCTTTCCTATCAGACTTTATCGCTTCTACCTATCACCTCCCAGCTTCTTACTTCACCCTCCTCCCCCACCCACTCACCTTCTTCCTCACCTGGTCTCACCTATCACCTGCCAGCTTGTCCTCCTTCCCCTTCCCCCATCTTCTTATTCTGGCTTCTTCCCACTTCCTTCCCAGTCCAGAAGAAGGGTCTCAACCTGAAACATCGACTGTTTATTCCACCCCTTAGGTGCTGAATTCCTCCAGCATTTTGTGTGTGTTGCAGCAGTCCACCCACTTGTCCTTCCCCAACCTTGGGTGTCCCCACATCAGGATGGGGCAGTAAGTTTGCTGATGACACAAAGGTTGGGGTGTTGTGGATAGTGTGGAGGGCTGTCAGAGGTTACAGTGGGACATCGATAGGATACAGAACTGGGCTGAGAAGTGGCAAATGGAATTCAACACAGATAAGTGTGAGGTGGTTCATTTTGGTAGGTCAAATATGATGGCAGAATATAGTATTAATGGTAAAACTCTTGGCAGTGTAGAGGATCAGAGGGATCTTGGGGTCCAAGTCCGACACTCAAAGCAGCTACGCAGGTTGACTCAGTGGTTAAGAAGGCGTACGGTGAATTGGCCTTCAACAATTGTGGAATTGAATTTAGGAGCCGAGAGGTAATGTTGCAGCTATATAGGACCCTGGTCAGACCCCACTTGGAGTACTGTGCTCAGTTCTGGTCACCTCACTACAGGAAGGTTGTGGAAGCCATAGAAAGGGTGCAGAGGAGATTTACAAGGATGTTGCCTGGATTGGGGAGCATGCCTTATGAGAATAGGTTGAGTGAACTCGGCCTTTTCTCCTTGCAGTGATGGAGGATGAGAGGTGACCTAATAGAGGTGTATAAGATGATGAGAGATATTGATCATGTGGATAGTCAGAGGCTTTTTCCCAGGGCTGAAATAGTTGCCACAAGAGGACACAGGTTTAAGATGCTGGGGAGTAGGTACAGAGGAGATGTCAGGGGTAAGTTTTTTACTCAGAGAGCGGTGAGTGCATGGAATGGGCTACCGGCAATGGTGGTGGAGGCGGATACGATAGGGTCTTTTAAGAGGCTTTTAGATAGGTACATGGAGCTTAGTAAAATAGAGGGCTATAGGTAAGCCTAGTAATTTCTAAGGTAGGGAGATGTTCGGCATAACTTTGTGGGCTGAAGGGCCTGTATTGTGCTGTAGGTTTCCTATGTCACTACTATGTAACCCCCTTAATCTACTTCCTAATATCTCCTCCGCGGTCTCAGCCCTCCACAGACACGAGAGATTGCAAAGAAAGTTGTTCCATATGGGATGGCTTGTGCGGCAAGTGCAGTGGGGAATGGGGTTTTTAAAGCTCGCAGACCAAGGCCAACAGAATAGTTCGGGTGTCCCCAAGTCAGAGATAAAAATGTAACTTGATTTGCGTAGGAGGTGGGCAATAAAAAAGCCTGTGATAGTAGGAGGTAGGAGAGACTGCAGCATGGGGGGGGGGCGGGGGGGGAGGTTAGTAATGGGACAAAGTATCTGGGAGTACAGTTGGACGAGAAGCTAGACTGGACTGCCAACACAGATGTCTTGTGCAGGAAGGCACAGAGTCGACTGTACTTCCTTAGAAGGTTGGCGTCATTCAATGTCTGCAGTGAGATGCTGAAGATGTTCTATAGGTCAGTTGTGGAGAGCGCCCTCTTCTTTGTGGTGGCGTGTTGGGGAGGAAGCATTAAGAAGAGGGACGCCTCACGTCTTAATAAGCTGGTAAGGAAGGCGGGCTCTGTCGTGGGCAAAGTACTGGAGAGTTTAACATCGGTAGCTGAGCGAAGGGCGCTGAGTAGGCTACGGTCAATTATGGAAAACCCTGAACATCCTCTACATAGCACCATCCAGAGACAGAGAAGCAGTTTCAGCGACAGGTTACTGTCGATGCAATGCTCCTCAGACAGGATGAAGAGGTCAATACTCCCCAATGCCATTAGGCTTTACAATTCAACTGCCAGGACTTAAGAACTTTTTTTTTTTTTTTAAAGCTATTATTAATGCTTTTTGAGTTAGTGATTTAGATGCATATCATATTATTACTGAGTTAAGTATTGTATGTAAGGAGTTTTTGCTACAACAAGTGTATGGGACATTGGAAAAAATGTTGAATTTCCCCATGGGGATGAATAAAGTATCTATCTATCTATCTATCTATCTATCTAAGATTCAAACACAAGAGATTCTGCAGATCCAGAGCAACACACACACACAAATGCTATTGGAACTCCGCCGGTCAGGCAGCATCTATGGAAAGGAATAAACAGTAATGTTTAGGGTGAGATCATTCATCAGGACAGGGTTGAGATTTAGATTATTTTAAGATTAGATTTATTTGTCACATGTCAAAAAGAGAACTATTGGCACAGTGCCCTTCATAAATCAAAGTATTGAGTACAGGACATGGGATGTTATGTTGAAGTTGTATAATACGTTGGTGAGACCTAATTTGGAGTAGTGTGTGGAGTTTTGGTCACCTATCTACAGGGAAGGTTGAAAGAGTACAGAGAAAATTTAAAGGATGTTGCCGGGTCCAGAGGACCTGAGTTATAGAGAAAGGCTGAATAGGTTAGGACTTTATTCCTTGGAACGTAAAAGATTGAGAGGAGATTTGATAGAGATATACAAAATCATGAGGCATATAGATAGGAAAAACGCAAGCAGGCTTTTTCCACTGAGGTTGGGTGAGAGTCCAACTAGAGGTCAAGGGTTAAGGGTGAATGGTGAAAAATTTAAGGGGAACATGAGGGGAAACGTCTTCACTCACAGGGTTGTGAGAGTGTGGAATGAGCTGCCAGCACAAGTGGTGCGTGTGAGCTTGGATAGGTATGTGGATGGTAGGGGTAGGGAGAGCCATGGTCCCAGTGCAGGTCGATGGGAGTAGGCAGTTTCAATGGTTCAGCACAGACGAGATGCGCCTGTGCGGTACTTTTCCACAACTCAATGACTCTATGTACAGTACATTGAAATATGCCATTTGTGTCAATAACTAACCAAGTCTGTGGATATGTGGAGGCAGCAAGTATTACCATGCCCAGAATTTACTAACTCTAACCCAAGCATCTTTGAGATGTAAGAGGAAAGCACAGCAACCGGAGGAGCCCCACATGGTCATGGGGAGAATGTACAGACTCTTTGCAGATAGTGGCAGGACTCAAACCCCAAACCGCCCCACCCCAGGGAGCAACATTATCCATTCCCTTTGGTTACAAGATTCTTTGTTTCTTGAGAGCACTGGGGGAAGTTTGTTCAAGTGGATGGCCCCTTCCACCAGACCACTGCTGAGAAGCAACCAAGAGCCCGTGCCCCCTCCCTCCAAACTCTCACTGATGACAATCCTTACCTTGTCCGCTGGTTTCCAATTGAACCTTGACGTTCCACTTAAGAAGTAACAGATGAGCACTGGAATAGGCAAAGGTCAAGGAAGGTCAACGACATGTCTGTAAGAAATTAAAGTGACTTCATCGAGGATTAGAATCTAAACAGGCGCATGTCATACCTGCGGTGTACAGTCTGATGTACCATGGACAACGTTTTAAGTGGTTGCATCACCATCTGCTATAGAGGAGTCACTGCACAGGATCGGGAAAAGTAGAGGGTTGTAGGCTGAGCCAGCTCCATCATAGGCACAAGGCCCCCCAGCATCGAAGACTATTTATTTAATTCTGCAATTTATGGTAAGTTTTATGCCTTGCAATGTATAAATCTCACAGCATCTGTTAGTGACAATGAACCTGATCCTGATTCTGAAGCAAAGGCTTCACTGAGCAGATCAACTTCTATTAGACTCAGTAACCACTTCATTAGGTACGGCAGTGGAACCCCATGTGGTCCACGGCCCATTCACTTCCAGGTTCGACAGGTTACACACTCAGAGATGCTCTTCTGCACATCACTATTATAACATGTGGTTATTTGAGTTACTGTCAGCTTGAACCAGTCTGACTTCACTCAACAACAAGGGGTTTTCGCCCACAGAACTGCTGCTCACTGGATTTTTTTTGGTTTCTTGCACCATTCTCTGTAAACTCTAGAGACTGTTGTGTGTGAAAATCTCAGGAGATCAGCAGTTTCTGAGATACTCAAACCACCCCGTCTGGCACCAACAGTCATCCCATGGTCAAAGTCACTTAGATTACATTCCTTCCCCATTCTGATGTTTAGACTGAACAACAACTGAGCCTCTTGACTATGAATGCTTTTATGCACTGAGTTGCTGCCACATGATTGGCTGTTTAGATATTTGCATTAACAAGATGTACAGCTGTACCTAGTTAAGTGGCCACTGAGTGTACTTTGAAATGTTTGAAGGAGGATCTTGTCTGGAACTGCTGTTATGGGGTGTGTCTGGAGTAGAAGGAAAGGTGGGGTGGTCTCCTCTCTATCCCAGACAATATTTGTCATGTTAGCTATCTGAACATTGTTTTATTGTGGACCGTGGGATCTTGCTGTGCATGGGCTGCTGGTAGTGTAGTCTGGGGTCACTTTCAGATCATAAAAGGTGCTGCAAAGCTATAAACCCACTTCTCTCCTGGACAGAGTTGTTTAGCCCGGATTCTATCCATCTATTTTTGTGGGCTTTAATTTCCTCCCAAATGTGTTCGTTGGATGGGTAATCCTCCCAGCATCCTCTGCATCCGCCAAGACATCAGCACATTGCAGGAAACAGACTCCCACCATGGACTCTACAACTTGAATGTCATAGAAAAGTACAGCACAGAAACAGGCCCTTTGGCCCATCTAGTCCATGCCAAACCATTTCAACTTCCTATTCCCATCGGCCTGCACTGGGACCATCACCCTCCATACCCCTGCTATCCATGTACCTATCCAAAGTTTTCTTAAACCTTGCTATTGAGCTTGGATGTACCATTTGCACTGGGAGCTCGTTCCACACTCTCACAACCCACAGAGTGAAGAAGTTTCCCCTCATGTTCCCCTTAAACTTTTCACCTTTTACCCTTAACCCATGTCCTATCCTATCTATACCCCTCATAATTTTGTGTACCTTTATCAGATCTCCTCTCAATCTTCTATGTTCCAAGGAATAAAGTCCTAACCTAGTCAATCACTGCCTCAGTAAAGCAGCCAGCGTAATCAAAGACCCCACTCACGCCAGGCGTTTTCTTTCCTCCCCTCTCCCATCACACGAAGGATACAAAAGCCTGAAAGTACGTACCACACGCTCAAGGGAAGTTTCTACTCCTCTATTATATGACTATTCAATGTTTCCCTAATACGATAAACTGGACTCTCAGCCTCACAATCCTCGTTACGACTTTGCACCTCACTGTCCACCTGCACTGCACTTTCACTGTAGCTGTTACACTTCATTTTCTGTTTTGTTAATGTTTTGCCTCAATAATGAGAAATGATTAAAGAAGATAATCTGTATTTGTCACACGTGCATTGCAACATCAAAGCATACAGTGAAGTGTGTCGTTTGTATCAGTGACCAACACTAATGTGCTGCCGTAAACACGGTGACAGTAGCAGGCTCACCCAGCACATACTCGGATTGTGTTGGTCGATGACACAGATGATGCATTTATTGCTATTGTTTGATGCACACATGACAAATAAAGCTAATCTGTTTTTCTCACCTTTTTCCCCTCTATTTTGCCCCTCCTCCTTCCCTTTCTCCCGTGGCCCACACTCCTCTCCTATTAGATTCCTTCAGCCCTCTTCCGTCTATTACCTCCCAGCTTCTCACATCATCCCCTCTCCCATCCACCCACCATTTCCCTCACCTATCATCTGTCAGCTTGTCCTCCCCCTCCTCTTCCCACCTTCTTATTTTCCCCCTTCCTTTCCAGTCCTGATAAGCTGTCTCGGCTTGAAATGTCGACTGTTTATTCCCCTCCACAGATGCTGCCTGACCTGCCGAGTTCCTCCACTATTTTCTGGGTGTTTCTCTGCCCTTTGCCCAGCAAATGGAACAGTACCATGTCGAGCTTTTCACTTTATCTTGGTACAAGTGACAATAACAAAGCAATTCCAATTCCTTCCTGTCGGAGATTCTAAAGGATAGTTAACCAGTTCCCAGAATCCTGACCACATATACACTTTGTAAGTGATCACCAAACAGCAACACTGCCATCTGGATTTCACAGACATTGAACGGATAACTGTCCACACAGGAGCAGGCTCTGCCTCTTTGATGATATGCTGAACTAATTAAGCGAGTAGTTAAATGCCCAACTAAACTGATCCCTACTGCCCACATAGTGTCCCTATCCCTCCATTCCCTGCACAGGTATGTGTTTAACTAAGAGCCTCTCAGATGCAAAACACACAAAACGCTGGAGGAACTCAGCAGGTCAGATGGCTGAATTAATACATGGGGGGGGAGGGGAAGCTGGAAGGTGATAGGTGAAGCCAGGTAGGAGGGAAAGGTCATGGGCTGGAGAAGAAAGGACCTGATAGGAGAGTGGACCATAGGAGAAAGGGAAGGAGGAGGGGACCTCAGGGAAGAGATTGGCAGGTGCAGGACATCACAGGGAACATCTTCTCTACTGTGGCTATCACTGTGTCAGTGAGGCAGCCAGCACAATCGAAGAGCCCAGCCACCCTGGCACAAAGCAGAGCAAAGGTATCTGAACGTATTGTGACTCAGTACGGCAGCCGCTCTGCCTGAGACCACGAGAAGCTGCACGGACACGTCACAGGAGCCAGCCTCCCTCCATGGGTTCGGTCTACACTTCTCACAGCTTCAGCAAAGTATCGAGCAGAATCAAAGAGCCCACCCACCCCGGACGTTCTCTCTTCTCCTCCCTCACAGAAGTCCAAAGCACATACCACCAGACTCAAGAACAGCTTGTATCAGATTCCTGAACAGACAACTTGTACGATAAGATATACTTTTTGTTTCACAATCTACCTCATTATGATCTTGCACTTTAATGTTTACCTGCACTGCAATGCTTTAACAGCTGTTACTCTTCATTCTGCATTCTGTTATTGTTTTACCTTGTTCTACATCACTGTGTAATGATCTGATCTGTATGAAGAGTACACAAGACAAGCTTTCCACTGCATCTCAGTACATGAGACAGTAATAAACTAACTTCCAATTCCAGTGATGGGAACCTCTTCCGTTCTGTACTGATGAGAAAGAAATCAAAATCAGAGGAGCATCTGGCTTCAGCCTTCTCCTCCCGTGGATAAAATCACAACTGAACTGACTGTCTTCAATATCTTTCCCCAGCTGCTCCGGTTTCCGTGAGATTCAGTCGCACCACTGAGTCTGCTCCATCTTTTTAATCATCTCAACTCCATTCTCCTGCCTTCTCCCCATAGCCTTTCACGCCCTGACCAATCAAGAACCTATCTACCTCTGCTTTAAATATACCCAATTATTTGGCTTCCACAGCTGTCTGTCGTAATGAATTTCACAGATTCACCACCATCTGGCTACAGATTCCTCCTCATCTCTGTTCTAAAGGAACATCCTTCTATTTTGAGACTGTGCCCTCTGGTCCTGGACTCCCCCACTACAGGAAACATCCTCTCCACATCCATTCTATCAGGGCCTTTCAATATTCGTTAGGTTTCAATGAGATATCCACTTCGTTCTTCTAAACTTCCGTGAGTACAGTCCCAGAGCCATCAAACGCTCCTCATACATTAACCCTTTCATTCCCAGGATCATTCTCACGAACCTCCTCTGGACCCTCTCCAATGCCAGCACACCTTTTCTTGATAAGAGGCCCAAACCTGCTCTCAATACTCCCAAGTGTGGTCTGACCTATGACTTAGAAAGCCTCAGCATTACATCCTTGCATTTCCTCCAATATCCCACAGACACATGCTCTGGTAGGTCAATTGGCCATTGTGTGGGTGAAGGGTGGGATCTGGGGCAAATTGATGGGAATTGGGAAATGTAATAATGGACTCGAGATGAAAATGGGATCAGTGTAGGATTGAGAGTGGGTTCAAGGGTCTATTCCTATCTTCCTCTAAATGACTCTGAAGTGAACAGTCTCACTTACACAACTGCCTTAGGTGTAGCTTTAGAACCTAGAACATTAAAGCACAGTAAAGGCCCTTCTAAACTTCCAACCTTCTTCAAGGTCATCTAACCTTTCCTCAAAGTACCCTCCATTTTTCTACCATCCCTGTGCCATCTGTGAGTCTCTTAAATGTCCCAAATGAATTTGCCTGTACCACCACTTGGCAGCATACACCACGCAATCATCACTCTCTCTGTAAAACAACCTCCTCTGACACACCGCTGCCCCCTACACTAATCATCTTCAAATAGTCAAACTAAATTTATTACCCACGTACACGTATGCTACCGTATACAACCCTGAGATTCATTTCCTTGCAGACCTTTACAGGAAAATAAAGAAATACGATAGAATTTATGTAAAGTTATACGTCAAGACAGAAAAATAACTAATGTGCAAAAGAAGCCAAGCTAAAAGAATATAAATAATACTGAGAACATGAGTTACAGAGTCCTTGAAAGTGAGCCTGTAGTTTGTGGAATCAGTTCACTGTTGAGGTGAGTGAAGTTATCCACGCCGGTTCAGGAGCCTGATGGTTATAGGGTAATAACTGTTCCTAAATCTGGTGGTGTGGGAGCTAAGGCTCCTGTACTTAAAGAAGGGAACCTGGCCTGGATGGTGGGGCTCATGAGTGATGGATGCTGTTTTCTTGTGGCAGCAATCCTTGCAGATGTGTTCAACGGTGGGGAGGGCTTTGTCTGTGATGGACTGGGCCGTATCCACCACTTTCTATAGACTGAAGAAAGGCGCTATCGGTAATGATAATAATAATAATTATTATTACCGTGGCATGGTAGCATAGTGGTTAGCACACACCTTACAGTAAAGGTGACCCATGTTCAATTCCCACTGCTGTCTGTAAGGAGTTTGTATGTTCCCCCGGCACTGCGTGGCTTTCCCCTGCGTGCTCCAGTTCCACCCACTGTCCAAAGATGTACTGGTTGGTAGATTAACTGGTCATTGTAAATTGTCCCATGATTAGATAGATAGACAGACAGACAGACGGACAAATAAATAAATATTTATAGAGTACTTTTCATGCAAACAATATAGTTTAAAGAGTTTTACAGTGGGATAAATTGCAAACATTAGAATAAAATAAAAAATAAACATAAGCATAAAAGACAAAAAGATGTTGGTTAATGGCGAGGTTAAATAAATAGGTTTTGAGCTGGTGTTTAATAGTGCCAACTAAGTCTTCATCCCTTATAGTTTTAGGGATTGAGTTCCACAGTTTAGGACTGTAGTTCAGAAAAGCTGGCCTGCCAGTTTTGAGGAAGATTGTTTAAATTTGAAACACTGGTGGAAGACCTGAAAGCTCGAGCAGGATTATAAAATGAAAACAATTCTATGATATACTCTGGTCCCAGACCATTAAATGCTTTAACAACAAGAAACTTTAAAATCAATTCTAAATGATACAGAAAACCAATGCAGAGCAGCTGGAACTGAAATGATAGGCCAGTCATCCTGTCATCAATGACTCTTATCACCTTGTACAGCTCTATCAATTCACCTTTCACCCTTCTAGCCTTAGCCTTTTGTGGCGTTCCACAGCTGTTCAGAATCAGCAGTGACCTATCACCTCTCACCTGTGTTGTGTCGTTATGTGGGAGATTGATCCCAGTACATTATCAGCAGTGACCTATCACCTCTCACCTGTGTTGTGTCGTTATGTGGGAGATTGATCCCAGTACATTATCAGCAGTGACCTATCACCTCTCACCTGTGTTGTGTCGTTATGTGGGAAATCGGTCTCATACATTATCAGCAGTGACCTATCACCTCTCACCTGTGTTGTGTCGTTATGTGGGAGATTGATCCCAGTACATTATCAGCAGTGACCTCTCACCTCTCACCTGTGTTGTGTCGTTATGTGGGAGATTGATCCCAGTACATTATCAGCAGTGACCTATCACCTCTCACCTGTGTTGTGTCGTTATGTGGGAGATTGATCCCAGTACATTATCAGCAGTGACCTATCACCTCTCATCTGTGTTGTGTCGTTATGTGGGAAATCGGTCTCATACATTATCAGCAGTGACCTATCACCTCTCATCTGTGTTGTGTCGTTATGTGGGAAATCGGTCTCATACATTATCAGCAGTGACCTATCACCTCTCACCTGTGTTGTGTCGTTATGTGGGAAATCGGTCTCATACATTATCAGCAGTGACCTATCACCTCTCACCTGTGTTCTGTCGTTATGTGGGAGATTGATCCCAGTACATTATCAGCAGTGACCTATCACCTCTCACCTGTGTTGTGTCGTTATGTGGGAGATCGATCCCAGTACATTATCAGCAGTGACCTATCACCTCTCACCTGTGTTGTGTCGTTATGTGGGAGATTGATCCCAGTACATTATCAGCAGTGACCTATCACCTCTCACCTGTGTTGTGTCGTTATGTGGGAGATCGATCCCAGTACATTATCAGCAGTGACCTATCACCTCTCACCTGTGTTGTGTCGTTATGTGGGAGATTGATCCCAGTACATTATCAGCAGTGACCTATCACCTCTCATCTGTGTTGTGTCGTTATGTGGGAGATCGATCCCAGTACATTATCAGCAGTGACCTATCACCTCTCACCTGTGTTGTGTCGTTATGTGGGAGATCGATCCCAGTACATTATCAGCAGTGACCTATCACCTCTCACCTGTGTTGTGTCGTTATGTGGGAGATCGATCCCAGTACATTATCAGCAGTGACCTATCACCTCTCACCTGTGTTGTGTCGTTATGTGGGAGATCGATCCCAGTACATTATCAGCAGTGACCTATCACCTCTCATCTGTGTTGTGTCGTTATGTGGGAGATCGATCCCAGTACATTATCAGCAGTGACCTATCACCTCTCACCTGTGTTGTGTCGTTATGTGGGAGATTGATCCCAGTACATTATCAGCAGTGACCTATCACCTCTCATCTGTGTTGTGTCGTTATGTGGGAAATCGGTCTCATACATTATCAGCAGTGACCTATCACCTCTCACCTGTGTTGTGTCGTTATGTGGGAAATCGGTCTCATACATTATCAGCAGTGACCTATCACCTCTCCCCTGTGTTGTGTCGTTATGTGGGAGATTGATCCCAGTACATTATTAGCAGTGACCTATCACCTCTCATCTGTGTTGTGTCGTTATGTGGGAGATCGATCCCAGTACATTATCAGCAGTGACCTATCACCTCTCACCTGTGTTGTGTCGTTATGTGGGAGATCGATCCCAGTACATTATCAGCAGTGACCTATCACCTCTCACCTGTGTTGTCGTTATGTGGGAGATCGATCCCAGTACATTGTCAGCAGTGACCTATCACCTCTCACCTGTGTTGTGTCGTTATGTGGGAGATTAATCCCAGTACATTATCAGCAGTGACCTATCACCTCTCACCTGTGTTGTGTCGTTATGTGGGAGATTAATCCCAGTACATTATCAGCAGTGACCTATCACCTCTCACCTGTGTTGTGTCGTTATGTGGGAGATCGATCCCAGTACATTATCAGCAGTGACCTATCACCTCTCACCTGTGTTGTGTCGTTATGTGGGAGATCGATCCCAGTACATTATCAGCAGTGACCTATCACCTCTCACCTGTGTTGTGTCGTTATGTGGGAGATCGATCCCAGTACATTATCAGCAGTGACCTATCACCTCTCACCTGTGTTGTGTCGTTATGTGGGAGATCGATCCCAGTACATTGTCAGCAGTGACCTATCACCTCTCACCTGTGTTGTGTCGTTATGTGGGAGATCGATCCCAGTACATTGTCAGCAGTGACCTATCACCTCTCACCTGTGTTGTGTCGTTATGTGGGAGATTAATCCCAGTACATTATCAGCAGTGACCTATCACCTCTCACCTGTGTTGTGTCGTTATGTGGGAGATTAATCCCAGTACATTATCAGCAGTGACCTATCACCTCTCACCTGTGTTGTGTCGTTATGTGGGAGATCGATCCCAGTACATTATCAGCAGTGACCTATCACCTCTCACCTGTGTTGTGTCGTTATGTGGGAGATCGATCCCAGTACATTATCAGCAGTGACCTATCACCTCTCACCTGTGTTGTGTCGTTATGTGCGAGATCGATCCCAGTACATTATCAGCAGTGACCTATCACCTCTCACCTGTGTTGTGTCGTTATGTGCGAGATCGATCCCAGTACATTATCAGCAGTGACCTATCACCTCTCACCTGTGTTGTGACGTTATGTGGGAAATCGGTCTCATACATTATCAGCAGTGACCTATCACCTCTTACCTGTGTTGTGTCGTTATGTGGGAAATCGGTCTCATACATTGTCAGCAGTGACCTATCACCTCTCATCTGTGTTGTGTCGTTATGTGGGAGATCGATCCCAGTACATTATCAGCAGTGACCTATCACCTCTCACCTGTGTTGTGTCGTTATGTGGGAGATCGATCCCAGTACATTATCAGCAGTGACCTATCACCTCTCATCTGTGTTGTGTCGTTATGTGGGAGATCGATCCCAGTACATTATCAGCAGTGACCTATCACCTCTCATCTGTGTTGTGTCGTTATGTGGGAGATCGATCCCAGTACATTATCAGCAGTGACCTATCACCTCTCACCTGTGTTGTGTCGTTATGTGGGAGATCGATCCCAGTACATTATCAGCAGTGACCTATCACCTCTCACCTGTGTTGTGTCGTTATGTGCGAGATCGATCCCAGTACATTATCAGCAGTGACCTATCACCTCTCACCTGTGTTGTGACGTTATGTGGGAGATCGATCCCAGTACATTATCAGCAGTGACCTATTACCTCTCACCTGTGTTGTGTCGTTATGTGGGAGATTGATCCCAATACATTATCGGCAGTGACCTATCACCTCTCACCTGTGTTGTGTCGTTATGTGGGTGGTCGACCAGACTGCTCAATGGAAAGGATACTAATGATGAAGGCCACCACTGACACTGCCGTCAGTCCTGTCCTAGCGAGAAACGCTGAGCGATTGTTACACAGATGCTGCATTTTGAAGGAAATATAGGTCTGAGAAAAGAGATAGAGAGTTCCCATGCCAAACGTAAGCAAAGCACCGATGTCGTGGACTACTCTCACAGCGGTCTCCTAAACACAAGACGGAAAATAGAAAGTGTAAAATTATTGGAAATGAGAAGTCCCCATTGTCAATAAAAATGAATGCATTCAACCAACATACAGAAGAGCAATATTTATAGTAGAGACACAAAAGTATCTTCCATACCAGCCAAGATCCCCTGGTGGCAGCCATTTTAATTCTACTTCCCTTTCCCATACTGACACGTATGTTCACAGCCTCCTCTACTGCCATGTTGAGGCCAGGAACAGACTAGTGGAGCACCACCTCATATTCCATCTTAGTATTCTCCAACCTGATGGCATCAACACCACTGTCTCTAATTACTGCTAATCACTTCCCTCTTGTCACTCCCTCTCTCTCTTTGTTTTCCTTTCTCTCTGTAGCCCCATTAACCCTTTCTCCTCCTCTGCCCATGACCTGTCTATAACCTTCCTCCTTCTGGTTCCCATCCTCCTTCCCTTTCTCTCACGGTCCACTGTCCTCTCCCATCATTGTCCTTCTTTGTCAGTCCTTCCCTCTTCCACCAATCCCCTCCCAGCTTCTGACATCATTCCCATTTCCAACCTCCTGGACTCACCTATCAGCGGCAGCTTGTGCTCCTCCCCCTGCCTCCACCCTTTTATGCTGGCTTCTGCCCTCTTTCTTTCCAGTCCTGATGAAGAGACTTGGTCCAAAATATCAACAGTTTATTTTCCTGTGTAGATGCTGCCTGACCTGCTGAGTTCCTCTGGCATTTTGTGTGTTGTTTATTACCAACACAACACTGTATGGTCACTTTCAGCAAACTCAGACCCACTCGCAGATGTTAGAAAAGAATACTGGAAAATAAGGTGAAGAATAAACATGGGCCAACGTTTATCCTCTGAATAGTGCCTCTGATGTCATCACTACATTGCTGAGTATTAAATAGTAACATATATATAATCATATATAACAATCACAGCACGGAAACAGGCCATCTCGGCCCTCCTAGTCCGTGCCGAACTCTTAATCTCACCTACCCGCACTCAGCCCATAACCCTCCACTCCTTTCCTGTCCATATACCTATCCAATTTTACCTTAAATGACACAACTGAACTGGCCTCTACTACTTCTACAGGAAGCTCATTCCACACAGCTATCACTCTCTGAGTAAAGAAATACCCCCTCATGTTTCCCTTAAACTTTTGCCCCCTAACTCTCAAATCATGTCCTCTCGTTTGAATCTCCCCTACTCTCAATGGAAACAGCCTACTCACGTCAACTCTATCTATCCCTCTCAAAATTTTAAATACCTCGATCAAATCCCCCCTCAACCTTCTACGCTCCAATGAATAGAGACCTAACTTGTTCAACCTTTCTCTGTAACTTAAGTGCTGAAACCCAGGTAACATCCTAGTAAATCTTCTCTGCACTCTCTCTAATTTATTGATATCTTTCCTATAATTCGGTGACCAGAACTGTACACAATATTCCAAATTTGGCCTTACCAATGCCTTGTACAATTTTAACATTACATCCCAACTTCTGTACTCAATGCTCTGATTTATAAAGGCCAGCGTTCCAAAAGCCTTCTTCACCACCCTATCTACATGAGACTCCACCTTCAGGGAACTATGCACTGTTATTCCTAGATCACTCTGTTCCACTGCATTCCTCAATGCCCTACCATTTACCCTGTATGTTCTATTTGGATTATTCCTGCCAAAATGTAGAACCTCACACTTCTCAGCATTAAACTCCATCTGCCAACGTTCAGCCCATTCTTCTAACCGGCATAAATCTCCCTGCAAGCTTTGAAAACCCACCTCATTATCCACAACACCTCCTACCTTAGTATCATCAGCATACTTACTAATCCAATTTACCACCCCATCATCCAGATCATTTATGTATATTACAAACAACATTGGGCCCAAAACAGATCCCTGAGGCACCCCGCTAGTCACCGGCCTCCATCCCGATAAACAATTATCCACCACTACTCTCTGGCATCTCCCATCTAGCCACTGTTGAATCCATTTTATTACTCCAGCATTAATACCTAATGACTGAACCTTCTTAACTAACCTTCCATGTGGAACTTTGTCAAAGGCCTTGCTGAAGTTCATATAGACTACATCCACTGCCTTACCCTCGTCAACATTCCTCGTAACTTCTTCAAAAAATTCAATAAGGTTTGTCAAACATGACCTTCCACGCACAAATCCATGCTGGCTACTCCTAATCAGATCCTGTCTATTCAGATAATTATAAATACTATCTCTAAGAATACTTTCCATTAATTTACCCACCACTGATGTCAAACTGACAGGTCCATAATTGCTAGGCTTACTTCTAGAACCCTTTTTAAACAATGGAACCACATGAGCAATACGCCAATCCTCCGGCACAATCCCTGTTTCTAATGACATCTGAAAGATCTCCGTCAGAGCTCCTGCTATCTCTACACAAACTTCCCTCAAGGTCCTGGGGAATATCCTGTCAGGACCCGGAGATTTATTCACTTTTAAATTTCTTAAAAGCGCCAGTACTTCCACCTCTTTAATTGTCATAGGTTCCATAACTTCCTTACTTGTTTCCCACACCTTACACAAATCAATATCCTTCTCCTTAGTGAATACCGAAGAGAAGAAATCGTTCAAAATCTCTCCCATCTCCCTCGGCTCCACAAACAGCTGACCACCCTGATTCTCTAAGGGACCAATTTTATCCCTCACTATCCTCTTGCTTTTAATATAACTGTAGAAACCTTTCAGATTTACTTCCACCTTATTTGCCAAACCAAACTCGTATCTTCTTTTAGCTTTTCTAATCTCTTTCTTAAGATTCCTTTTACATTCTTTATATTCCTCGAGCAATTCCTTTACTCCATGCTGCCTATATCTATTGTAGACATCCCTCTTTTTCCGAACCAAGTTTCTAATATCCCTTGAAAACCATGGCGCTTTCAAACCTTTAACCTTTCCTTTCAACCTAACAGGAACATAAAGATTCTGTACCCTCATAATTTCACCCTTAAATGACTTCCATTTCTCTATTACATCCTCCCCATAAAACAACTTGACCCAATCCACTCTCTCTAAATCCCTTCGCATCTCCTCAAAGTTAGCCTTTCTCCAATCGAAAATCTCAACTCTAGGTCCAGTCCTGTCCTTCTCCATAATTATATTGAAACTAATGCTATTGTGATCACTGGACCCGAAGTGCTCCCCAACACATACATCTGTCAGCTGACCTATCGCATTCCCTAACAGGAGATCCAACACTGCCCCATCTCTAGTTGGTACTTCTATGTATTGTTGCAAAAAACTATCCTGCACACATTTCACAAACTCTAAACCATCCAGCCCTTTTACAGAATGAGCTTCCCAATCTATGTGTGGTAAATTAAAATCTCCCACAATCACCACCTTGTGTTTACTACAAATATCTGCTATCTCCTTACACATTTGCTCTTCCAACTCACGCTCCCCATTAGGTGGCCTATAATACACTCCTGTCAGTGTTACTACACCTTTCCCATTCCTCAATTCCACCCAAATAGCCTCCCTAGAGGAGCTCTCTAATCTATCCTTCCAAAGCACCGCCATAAGATTTTCTCGGACAAGCAATGCAACACCTCCTCCTCTGGCCCCTCCTACTCTATCACACCTGAAGCAACTAAATCCAGGAATATTTAGTTGCCAATCACACCCTTCCTGCAACCATGTTTCACTAATAGCTACAACATCATAATTCCAGGTATCAATCCACGCTTTAAGCTCATCCACCTTTCTTACAATGCTCCTAGCATTAAAATAGATACATTTAAGATACTCTCCACCTCCTCCTCTCTTTTCATCCCTAACAATACATTCAAATTTATTATCCTTTTCTTTCTTCTCCCCTACATCTTCGGGCTGAGCGCATCCCTTCTCCATCACCTGCCTTTCCTCCCTCACACACTGTCTACTTACTTGCTCTACTGGTGAACTAACCTCCTCTCCCATAGTTTCCTCAAATTGATTCCCGCCCCCCCCCCCATCTTACTAGTTTAAAGTCTGCCCTGTAGCCCTAGCAATCCTCCCTTCTAGGATATTGGTCCCCCCAGGATTCAAGTGTAACCCGTCCTTCTTGAACAGGTCACGCCTGCCCCAGAAGAGGTCCCAATGATCCAGAAACTTGAATCCCTGCCCCCTGCTCCAATCCCTCAGCCACGCATTCATCCTCCACCTAATTCCATTCCTACTCTCACTGTCGCGTGGCACAGGCAGTAATCCCGAGATTACTACCTTTGCGGTCCTTCTTCTTAACTGCCTTCCTAACTCCCTATACTCTCGTTTCAGGACCTCTTCCCCTTTCCTACCTATGTCATTGGTACCTACATGTACCACGACCTCTGGCTCCTCATCCTCCCACTTCAGGATATCTTGGACGCGATCAGAAACGTCCCGAACTCTGGCACCAGGGAGGCAAACTACCATCCGGGACTCCCGATCACCTCCACAGAACCACCTGTCTGAACCCCTGATTATCGAGTCCCCTATTACTATGGTCCTCTTTCTTCTATCCCTACCCTTCTGAGCTACAGGGCCGTCCTCTGTGCCGGAGGCCCGGCCACTGTCACTTCCTCCAGGTAGGCTGTCCCCCCCAACAGTACTCAAACATGAGTACTTATTGTCAAGGGGTACAGCCACTGGGGTACTCTCTAGTACCTGCCTCTTCCCCTTCCTGACCGTGACCCACCTATCTGCCTCCCGTGGCCCCGGAGTGACCACCTGCCTGTAACTCCTCTCTATCATCTCCTCACTCTCCCTGACCAAGCGAAGGTCATCGAGCTGCAGCTCCAGTTCCCTAACTCGGTCCCTCAGGAGCTGCAGTTCGGCGCACCTGGCGCAGATGTGGACGTCCGGGAGGCTCGGAGACTCCAGGATCTCCCACATCCGACATCGAGAACAACAAGCTGCCCTCACACTCATACTTCCCGAATAACTGAATATAACAAGGAGTACTAAAAGATAAGCCTACTGTGCCCTATTCCGCTTAAGCCCTCTGAGCCCAAGCCCTACACTCTGCTCCCGGCTCACTCCGCTGCCCGCAAACGAAGCTGCCCGCTGCTTAAGGCTGCGTTCTTTTTATATCTTCCCTCCTTCCCAGGCCTCCTTCACGCGCCTGCGCAGTCCCGCCTCTCAGAACTCCGATCTGAGAAGCAATTTGAAAATGGCCGCCGCCGCACTTCCTCTCAAAGCCTCGCTGTCTTCTTCCAAAAGAGAACTACCTCACTCTTTCTCTCCTTTTTATATCTTCCCTCCTTCCCAGGCCTCCTTCATGCGCCTGCGCAGTCCCGCCTCTCAGAACTCCGATCTGAGAAGCAATTTGAAAATGGCCGCCACCGCACTTCCTCTCAAAGCCTCGCTGTCTTCTTCCAAAAGATATTCTTCCAATATATGTACCATGATAATAAAATTGCTTTGAATTTGCTTCAAATTTCCGCTAGCATTTTATTTAAGTTGCTCAAAATTCCCAGCACTTGCATAGTCTCTTGTGCTTATGATCTGCTGTGTCGGTGCCTTTATTTTCTTAGAAGGATGGTCGGTTGGGTGCTGGCCTGTCCCATCGGTGCTGCTCTCCAGTGTTCGCAAGCACTGGAAGGCAAGCTGGATTGTGTTCATCTGCAGCTGCACTGAGCGAGATGAGCAACTGCTGCGAGCTTGTCCTTACAGAAACATGGCTCCAGGACAACATCCCATGCACCATCAATCTACCGGCCATGACACTCAGGGGTTTTATTATTTTTTTGTAACTGTATATTTTACTGCTATCATAACTACCTGTGCCTTGTGCTGTGTGTGACTTGTTGGTTCTGCGTTTTGTACCATACCCTGGAGTAACACTGTTCCATTTGGCTGTATTGTTTTGTAAGACTGAATGACAATTAAACTTGAACTTGAACTTGAGGTTGGCATGTCACCGAACACTCGAACAAACATCTACAGATGTACTGTTGAAAGTATGCTGACGAGTTGTGTGGCGTTTTAGTCCGGCAATTTGAGTGTGTAGGAACATAAGAAGCTGCAGAGAGTAGTGAACTCTGTCCAGTATGTCACAGGCAGAACCATCCCCACCATCGGTAATATCTACAGGAGGTGCTCCTCAATAAAGCGGCACCCCAACCACCCGGCCATGTCACCTCTGGAAGTTACTATCAAGCAGGAGGTACCCAAGACTGAAGTCCCACACCAGCTGCTTTAAGAACAGCTACTTCCTTTGAACTGTTTGGTTCTTGAACCAACCAGTATGACCATAACCTCTACAGTTTAAAATTCAGAGTTCAAAGTAAAACTTATTATCAGACCACATACAACCCTGAGACCTGAGATTCCTTTCATGACAATCAACCCTTTGACCACTTCAATGTTCAAAGTAATTCATTATCAAAGTACATATATAGCACCATATACAGTCCTGAGATTTGATTTCTTGTTGTCATACTCAGTAAATGCAGGAAACAGAACAAAACCAATGAAAGATGACACACAACAGGACAGACAACCAACGTGCAAAAGACAACAAGCTGCGCAATTAATAAAGAAAAAAATAAACAAGTAATAAATATCAAGAATGTGAGATGAAGAGCCCTTGAAAGTGAATCCATAGGTTGTGGGAACTGATCGGTGATGGGGTGGGTGTAGTTGAGTGAAGTTATCCCCCCTGGTTCGACAGCCTGACGGCTGAGGGGTAATAACTGTTCCTGAATCTGGTGGTGTGAGTCCCGAGGCTGCTGTATCTCCTTCCTGATGCCAGCAGTGAGGAGGGAGCATGGCCTGGATGGTGGGGTCCCTGATGACTGACAATAAACTTGAATTTTTTCCAGTGCTGTGACGCTGAACTGAGGTCATATGTTTTGGAGACGTTGGTAGCCATGACAATAGCCTTGTAAGAGATCTTCAATCTTCCACTGCTGCAGTCAGGAATCACCTGTTTGAAAAGGGCATCAATCATAGCAGTGCCCAAGAAGAGCAGGGTGTGCTGTCTCAACAACTGTAGCCCAGTAGGACTCACATCTACTGTGATAAAGTGCTTTGACTGGTTGGTCATGGCTAGAATTAACCCCTGCTCAGCCTTCTGGATCAGCTTCTTCACCCCCACCATCAGATTTCTGAATGGTCCATCAACACCATCTCACTATTTTAATCTCTTTTTGCACTACTTATTTTTAAAATATTTCTTGTTGTAACTTCTTTTATTTCAAAGGTTCAAAGGTTTATTTTATTATCAAAGTATACAACTCTGATATTGTTCAGTTCTCTGGGTATGTCTTGTTCTTTTTTGCTGTCACAAAACAACGTCCTCCAAGGAAGTAGAGGTGCTGCTGTGCTTTCTTTGTAAGAACACTTACGTGGTGGCCCAGGACAGGTCCTCTGAAATAATAACACCAAGGAATTTAAACTTACTGACCCTCTCCACCTCTGATCCTTCGCTGAGGACTGGCTCATGTGCCTCTGGTTCCTCTTCCTGAAGTCAACAACTGGCTCCTTGGTCTTGCTGACACTGAGTGAGAGGTTGTTGTTGTGGCTCCACTCAGCCAGATTTTCAATCTCCCTCCTATTTGCTGATTCGTCACCACCTTTGCTTTGGCCAATGAGAATGGCGTCAGCAGCAAACTTAAACATGGTGTTGGAGCTGTGTTTAGCCTCACAGTCATAAGTATAAAGTGAGGAGAGCAGGGGGCGAAACACACAGTCTTGTGGTGTACCTGTGCTGATGGAGATTGTGGAGGAGATGTTGCCAATCCAAACTGACTGGGACCTAAAAATAAGGAAATCGAGGATCCATTTGCATGAGGATGTGTTGAGAACTAGATCTTGAAGCTCATTGATTAGTTTTGAGGAAATGATAGTACTGAATGCCAAGCTTGTTGGTAAATAACAGCCCGATACATGCTGTGCAGCTGTTGAGAGGGTTGAGCAAAGAGCCATTGAAATGGCATCTGCTGTGGACCTGCTGTGCCAAAAGACAAATTAGATCAGATCGAAGTCACTTCTCAGGCAGGAGCTACTATATTTCATCACCAACCTCTCAAAGTACTTCATCACAGTGGATGTAAATGCCACTGGATGATAGCCATTGAGCAAATTACCACGTTTGTAGGCACCGGTATAATTGAAGCGTCAAACTGCCAAAGCGAGGGGTGAAGGATGGTGGTGAAAACTTCAGTCAGTTGATCAGCACAGGTCTTCAGTCTTCAGCCAGATACTCCATCCCTCCTGAAGGGTGCTCTCACGTCAGCATCAGAGACTGAAATCACAGGGTCAGCAGGTGCAAGGGAAGTTTGTGAAGGTTCATGTTTTGACGGTCAAAAAGAGCAGAGGCATTGAGCTCATTTGAAAGCAAAGCCCTCTTGTTACCCATGTTGCTTGATTTCACTTCGTAAGAGGTAATAGCATCATTTTGGTATGTTGGAAATTGCAGAAAGTGGTATAGCAGCTAAACTAACGGTATACCACCTTTCTCATTATTCACTGGCTAATGATTAGCACAGTACCCATGTGATGTAATTGTTTTAATTATGTAGCCTATTAACTACCTCATTTCGACCTAAGGAATTTTCTTTATCGTATCTATATAAGTAAGGGATATTTCAGAGGTGCCACCTTGGCTTTTTGGCTTTTATGTTCCTTCGACCTACACCAGATAGCGTCATTCCCAGCTATTTATTTAGTTTCCTTAGTATGCTATTACTATGTTTGCTTGTGATGCTGTTACCTGACGCCCCGTCCGTGACATCATCCACCTGACACTCTGTGCCTGTGACGCCTTCTACCTGACATTCTGTGCCTGTGACGCCGTCTACCTAACGCTCTGTCCCTGTGACGCCGTCTACCTGACGTTCTGTCCCTGTGACGCCGTCTACCTGACGTTCTGTCCCTGTGACGCCGTCTACCTAACGCTCTGTCCCTGTGACGCCGTCTACCTGACGTTCTGTCCCTGTGACGCCGTCTACCTGACGCTCTGTGTCCATGATGCCGTCTACCTGACGCCGTGTCTGTGACGCCGTCTACCTGACGCCCTGTGCCTGTGACGCCGTCTACCTGACGCTCTGTGTCCGTGATGCCGTCTACCTGACGCCGTGTCCGTGACGCCGTCTACCTGACGCTCTGTGTCCGTGATGCCGTCTACCTGACGCTCTGTGTCCGTGATGCCGTCTACCTGACGCCGTGTCCGTGACGCCGTCTACCTGACGCCCTGTGCCTGTGATGCCGTCTAACTGACGCTCTGTGCCTGTGACGCCGTCTACCTGACGCTCTGTGTCCATGACGCTGTTTATCTGAAGCCCTGTGCCTGTGATGTATTGTTTTACAGCACCCGTACACACACACAGACTTGTACAGTTTGACTCTAATGCACTGGGTCAGGACTAACCTGGAAATTTGCCACGATGCACATCCCAAGACTACCCAGCAAACCAAGTACAAGTGCAGCATGATTCCAGCAGGGCGAAATGATGGGATTTTCCTCATTCAGTGTTTGCAGCATCTTGTATTGAACATACATGGTGAATGCACCTGTAACAGAATACATAGGATGTCAAACAGTGGCTTCATCTGACAAGTTAAAAAAATTTCTGTGGAATGGCTTATTCCAAAAGAACATAGAACATAGAACGTAGAATAGTACAGCACATTACAGGCCTTTCAGCCCACAATATTGTGCTGACCCTCAAACCCTGCCTCCCACAAATCCCCCCCCTTAAATTCCTCCATATACCTGTCGAGTAGTCTCTTAAACTTCACTAGTGTGTCTGCCTCCACCACTGACTCAGGCAGTGCATTCCACGCACCAACCACTCTCTGAGTAAAAAACCTTTCTTTAATATCCCCCTTGAGCTTCCTACGCCTTACCTTAAAGCCATGTCCTCTTGTACTGAGCAGTGGTGCCCTGGGGAAGAGGCGCTGGCTGTCCACTCTATCTATTCCTCTTAATATCTTGTACAC
The DNA here is from genome assembly GCF_048418815.1 of Hemitrygon akajei. Lineage (NCBI taxonomy): Eukaryota > Metazoa > Chordata > Chondrichthyes > Myliobatiformes > Dasyatidae > Hemitrygon > Hemitrygon akajei. Next base: position 173,687,627 of record NC_133133.1, read on the forward strand.
CTCTATCATGTCTCCTCTCATCCTTCTTCTCTCCAAAGAGTAAAGCCCGAGCTCCCTTAATCTCTGATCATAATCCATACTCTCTAAACCAGGCAGCATCCTGGTAAATCTCCTCTGTACCCTTTCCAATGCTTCCACATCCTTCCTACAGAGAGGCGACCAGAACTGGACACAGTACTCCAAGTGTGGCCTAACTAGAGTTTTATAAAGCTGCATCATTACATCGTGTCTCTTAAACTCTATTCCTCGACTTATGAAAACTAACACCCCATAAGCTTTCTTAACTACCCTAAACTACTTAACTACTGTGAGGCAACTTTCAGGGATCTGTGGACATAAAAAAACTTTTTCAGTAACAACTGTGATCTTTGAGTTCTCTATGCAGATGGGAGAAAGTTATATAAAAAGTTATATAAAAACACCAGAACTCTGCTTTTCAAATGGTTATTTAGACCATTAAAAGTGTTGGGCAGGAACAATGGAAGCCAGGTGGTGAGAATCAGAGTGAGAGAGAGCGAGTGGGACAAGAGAGAGATCAGAGAGGAGGGAGGAGGGAAGAGAGGAGGGAGGGGGGAAGAGAGGAGGGAGGGGGGAAGAGAGGAGGGAGGGGGGAAGAGAGGAGGGAGGGGGGGAAGAGAGGAGGGAGGGGGAAGAGAGGAGGGAGGGGGAAGAGAGGGGGAAAGAGAGGAGGGGAGAGAGGAGGAAAGAGAGAGGAGGGGTTGAAGAGAGGGGTGGAAGAGAGTAGGGGTGTGAAAGTGGAGTGAAGAGGGGGGAAGAGAAGGTGTAAGAGGGGTTGTGGGAAGAGAGGGGGTAGTAGGAAGAGAGGGGTTGTGGGAAGAGAGGTGACAGAGAGAGAGGTGGGACAAGGGAAAAAGAAAAAGGGAGAGAGAGGTGGGAAGAGAGAGAGAGAGACAGAGAGGGGAAGGGGAGGGAGAGAAAGGGAGAGAGAGAGGTGAGATGAGTAGAGGGAGAGAGGGAGGGGGAAAATATGAATGTGAACAGCGCAGAGGAACATCTGGTACAGGGACCGGGTTCCATCCTGACTGTCTGTACCATCTCCCTCTGATGGGGTGGTGTGTGTACCCTCTCCCCGTGATGGGGTGGTGTGTGTACCGTCTCCCTCTGACGGGGTGGTGTGTGTACCCTCTCCCCGTGACGGGGTGGTGTGTGTACCCTCTCCCCGTGAAGGGGTGGTGTGTGTACCCTCTCCCCCTGACGGGGTGGTGAGTGTACCCTCTCCCCCTGACGGGGTGGTGTGTGTACCCTCTCCCCCTGACGGGGTGGTGTGTGTTCCCTCTCCCCGTGACGGGGTGGTGTGTGTACCCTCTCCCTCTGACGGGGTGGTGAGTGTACCCTCTCCCCGTGACGGGGTGGTGTGTGTACCCTCTCCCCCTGACGGGGTGGTGAGTGTACCCTCTCCCTCTGATGGGGTGGTGTGTGTACCCTCTCCCTCTGACGGGGTGGTGTCTGTACCGTCTCCCCCTGACGGGGTGGTGTGTGTACCCTCTCCCCCTGACGGGGTGGTGAGTGTACCCTCTCCCTCTGATGGGGTGGTGTGTGTACCCTCTCCCTCTGACGGGGTGGTGTGTGTAACCTCTCCCCGTGACGGGGTGGTGTGTGTAACCTCTCCCCGTGACGGGGTGGTGTGTGTTCCCTCTCCCCGTGACGGGGTGGTGTGTGTACCCTCTCCCCGTGACGGGGTGGTGTGTGTACCCTCTCACTCTGACGGGGTGGTGTGTGTACCCTCTCCCTCTGACGGGGTGGTGTGTGTACCGTCTCCCCCTGACGGGGTGGTGAGTGTACCCTCTCGCCGTGACGGGGTGGTGTGTGTACCCTCTCCCCGTGACGGGGTGGGTGTGTACCCTCTCCCCGTGAAGGGGTGGTGTGTGTACCTTCTCCCCGTGAAAGGGTGGTGTGTGTACCCTCTCCCCGTGACGGGGTGGTGTGTGTTCCCTCTCCCTCTGACGGGGTGGTGTGTGTAACCTCTCCCCGTGACGGGGTGGTGTGTGTAACCTCTCCCCGTGACGGGGTGGTGTGTGTTCCCTCTCCCCGTGACGGGGTGGTGTGTGTACCCTCTCCCTCTGACGGGGTGGTGTGTGTAACCTCTCCCCGTGACGGGGGTGGTGTGTGTACCCTCTCCCCGTGACGGGGTGGTGTGTGTACCCTCTCCCTCTGACGGGGTGGTGTCTGTACCCTCTCCCTCTGACGGGGTGGTGAGTGTACCCTCTCCCTCTGATGGGGTGGTGTGTGTAACCTCTCCCCGTGACGGGGTGGTGTGTGTACCCTCTCCCTCTGACGGGGTGGTGTGTGTAACCTCTCCCCGTGAAGGGGTGGTGTGTGTACCCTCTCCCCGTGACGGGGTGGTGTGTGTTCCCTCTCCCCCTGACGGGGTGGTGTGTGTACCCTCTCCCCGTGAAGGGGTGGTGTGTGTACCCTCTCCCCCTGACGGGGTGGTGTGTGTAACCTCTCCCTCTGACGGGGGTGGTGTGTGTACCCTCTCCCCGTGACGGGGTGGTGTGTGTACCCTCTCCCCGTGACGGGGTGGTGTGTGTACCCTCTCCCCCTGACGGGGTGGTGTGTGTACCCTCTCCCCGTGAAGGGGTGGTGTGTGTACCCTCTCCCCCTGACGGGGTGGTGTGTGTACCTTCTCCCCGTGAAAGGGTGGTGTGTGTACCCTCTCCCCGTGACGGGGTGGTGTGTGTACCCTCTCCCTCTGACGGGGTGGTGTGTGTAACCTCTCCCTCTGACGGGGGTGGTGTGTGTAACCTCTCCCCGTGACGGGGTGGTGTGTGTACCCTCTCCCTCTGACGGGGTGGTGTGTGTAACCTCTCCCTCTGACGGGGGTGGTGTGTGTAACCTCTCCCTCTGACGGGGTGGTGTGTGTACCCTCTCCCCGTGACGGGGTGGGTGTGTACCCTCTCCCCGTGAAGGGGTGGTGTGTGTACCTTCTCCCCGTGAAGGGGTGGTGTGTGTACCCTCTCCCCGTGACGGGGTGGTGTGTGTACCCTCTCCCCGTGACGGGGTGGTGTGTGTACCATCTCCCCGTGACGGGGTGGTGTGTGTACCCTCTCCCCGTGACGGGGTGGTGTGTGTACCCTCTCCCCGTGACGGGGTGGTGTGTGTACCGTCTCCCCGTGACGGGGTGGTGTGTGTACCCTCTCCCCGTGACGGGGTGGTGTGTGTTCCCTCTCCCCGTGACGGGGTGGTGTGTGTACCGTCTCCCCGTGACGGGGTGGTGTCTGTACCGTCTCCCTGTGACAGTGGGATTCTCCTCCGTACTCTTCCCACGTTGCAGAGGTTGAGTGGGTGGTGGGAGGGGTCAGGGTCTGGTTTTGCTGCAGTTTCTGTTGTTCCACCGAACATCGTGGACATGTTATGTTGGTGCTGGAATGAGTGCGGCACGCGGCCCACCCCCAGCACATTCTCAGACTGTGGGGGTTGTTAATACAAAGACAGATTTCACTCTCTGCTGTCACGTACATGTGATCAATACGTACAGACAGGAACCTGTCGCGTGTTGTAATGGGAGAGAATGAGGCGAGCATAGTAACCATCTCTTTAGCCGACAATGTGTCTGCCCAACTAGGCTAAATCTGCTGAAAATCCATACTCTGCCGAGAAAGGTAAGGGGTATCTTACAGGTCGTTAAAAATTACCCTGGGTTGGAAAGAATTATCAAGTAGAAACCATTTCCTCTGGGATTTTGGTCAAGACTCTGATAATTAGCTGAACACACTCCTGTACGTTTCGCAATGGCGAAATGTTTCTTCATGCAGGAAGTTACCCACTGGAATAGCAATGGTGTCTCATTTCATTAGAATATTAAAAAATAACAAAGACAAGTTTGGGATTATGTGGGGTCTAACTGGAGAATTCAGCCTGCAGCCATGATATGTTCGTTTGTTTTTTTCTCTCTCTCTCTCTCCCCCACTTTTTTTCCTTTCTCCCTTGTCCCACCTCTCTCTCTCTTTGGACATAAAATTCTGTAATTCTACAATATAGGGTCATAAAGGAACACAGCATGGACACCAGGCCCTTCGGCCCAACTCGTCCATGCTGACCAACATGGCCTTGTATTCTAACGCTTTTCCCTGCATTTGGCACAATTGAGCTCACCTTTAACACAGCATCTATAATCTTTGTAACCTGAGATTGCTAATTCAGATATAACCAGGACTCCCGGTTCCTTTTGCCTTAAACTATCCACATCTTTAGCAAAATACCACTTTCTCTTCTCATCCGAAGTTCTGTAGTCTGCAGCCATTTGAAACTTGGGTCCATTACCTCATGTGAGCAGCACAGGTGCATCTGCAGCGACAGTAAAGCAGAACACCTCTTCTCTTCGTGAACCAGTTCAGAACGCTGTCTGCAATTGTCTGCAGCATTCTTTTTTATGGCAGCACACACAAAATGCTGGAGGAACTCAGCAGGTCAGGCAGCACCTATGGGACACATTTCCAGTCCTGATGAAGGGTCTCGGCCCGAAATGTTCTCCGTTCCAGAGATGCTGCCTGGCCTGCTGAGTTCCTCCAGCATTTTGTGTGTGTTGCTCTGGATTTCCAGCATCTGCAGGTTTTCTCGTGTTTGTGATTATTTTTAATGTTTCTTTGTTTTGTGACTGCCTGTAAGGAGACGAACCTCAAGGCTGATAATAAATGTACTTTTGAACTTTGTTTCAATGGGACAAACCAAAGCTCTGTCAAGTTCCACGCACATGCAGCTTCAAGACACCCCCCCCGCCCACGGTTCCAGAGTCACACCCACTACCCCGGTAGTGACCTACACGAGGCAGGGGAGGGGCTTGTGTGTGATGTCGCATGGCTGTTGCCCATGCCTACACGAACAACCCCCTGCGCCGCTGGGCGTCAGCCCTCTCCGCTCTGGTGGGTCGGCAGACATCGACCCATGGCGGCGGTTGAGGGGGCTGCTGGGTTACCATGGAGATATCTGTGGTCCTGCTGCCCCAGAGCCGCATCACCCCTCCCTGGGCTGGGCCATAGGGTCGTCATGGATGAAGGTGGGCAGTCCTTGAGAGACTGGACCCTAATCTGGACAACATTGTGTTTCTATGGAGTACATGGGACCTTAAACGTGAGATAGTGAGGAATATCACCTGGGCTTTATAGAATCTTGGAGCAATACAGCACAGATGGAGGCTGTCCAGCCCAACCAGTCCATGTCAATTACATTGTCCCAGTTTCCTGCATTCAACCCATATCCAGCCCAGACCCTCCATGGAACTAGAATTGATAATACATACTGAGGTAGAGTGAAAAGCTGCTCTTGCAAACTGTCCATACAGATCAGATCACTACACAGTGCACTGAGGCCGAGCAAGGTGAAACAACAACAGAATGTAGAGTAAGGTGTATCAGCTTCAGAGAAAGTGCAGCACAACTAGACAGCAAGATGCAAGATCATAACGAGTAGGTTGTGAGGTCAAGAGTCCATCTTACAATAGGGATACGTTTGATTGTGGGGCACAACAGCGTGGTGTTCAGCACAATACTTCACAGTGAAGTTCAATCCCCACCACTGTCCATACGTTCTCCCCCTGACCGTGTGGGTTTCCTCCGGGCGCTCTGCTTTCCTCCCACGTTTCAAAGATATATGGGTTGGTAGGTTAATGGGTCAGTGTCTATCGTCCCGTGATCAGGCTAAGATTAATTCCGGGGTCACTGGGTGGTGTGGCTCGAAGGACAGGAAGCGCCTATTCCACACTGTATCTCAGTGAATAAATAACAGCAGTGTAGAAGCTGTCTGTGAACCAGTGAAATTCCCTGCTGACATAAAGCTGACAGTGTAACAGTGCAATGAGAAACACAACATCGAGCACGAGGAACATGGAATGGTGTAAGGTGCAGCAGTGCAGAAAGAAATACTATAGTGACAATTACAAAACAGAATCAGGTTTATTGTCACCAATATATCTTGTGGAATTTGTTAAACACGAGGGATTCTGCAGATGCTGGAAATCCAGAGTAACCCAAGCAAAATGCTGGAGGAACTCGGCAGGTCAGGCAGCATCTATGGAAATGAATAAACAGTCGAGGTTTCCAGCCAAGACAACTTCCCCAGGATTGGAAAAACTATTATAAAGCAGAAGATGCCAGAATTAGAATGTTGAGGGGGGGAAGGGAAGGAGGATAGCTCAAAGGTGATAGGTGAAGCCAGGTGGGTGGAAAAGGTGACTGGAGAAGAAGGAATCTGATAGGAGAGGAGTGTGGATCATGGGAGAAAGGGAAGGAGGAGGGACACCAGGAGGAGGTGATAGACAGGTGAGGAGAAGAGTGAGGAATAGAAGAAGGAAGGGGGAGGGGAAAATTACTGGAGGGAGATGTCGATGTTCACGCCATCTTGCTGGAGGCTACCTGAAGTTTGTTGCTTTGCAGCAGCAGGACAGTGCCGAGTTAGAATTAAGAGTTCAAGAACATTGTCGAACCACTGGAAAGGGGATGTGAAAGAGGAGATTGGTTCAGAAGTCAGCAGTGGGGAAGAAGCTGCTCCTGAATCTAGTTGTACGAGCTTTCAAACTCCTCCATCTTCTGACTGAACATAAAAGAGAGAGAAGGGAGCGGCCAGGGTAGCAGACATCCTTCACAGACTTCCCGCCTACCCAAAGCAGCGTGGCGCGAGCAGAAACTGCAAGGAAGGAAGAATCCAGAAGGAAGCCATAAAGAGGACAGCCAAGATGAAGGAGAACCTGCAGAAAATTTCCAATCCATCCCACATCTTCTGTAAAAGAATGAGAGGTTTCTGTGCTTACCTAGAAAGGCGGAGATATTTACCATTAATCCGAACACACAACTCTCTGGAGGGTTTGCCCCGGTATCACTACAAAGAAATACAGTGAGAAAAAAAGATGAAAAACATGGAAAGGACATCACAGTAGCTAAATAAATTCCTCCTCATCCTGGACATGATCTGATTATGATCTCGACATTGACCCTTCCCACCAGAATTCACCCAAAAGTATGCAAATGCTCATTCCATTGTGGCCAAAACCTTGGATGTAAATCGCAGTGAGACCATGCTGTTTATCCTAGATTCAGATTACCACTTGTGCATCAAAACATACAGTGAAATGCGCCATTTGCGTTAATGACCAACAAAGTCTGAGGATGTACTGGGGACAGACTGTAAGTGTCACTACGCATTCTGGCACCAACGATGCTCAGCAGAACAACACTGAACACAACAAGCAACAAAACAAGGTAGTGGGGTGGTTAGTGCGATGCTTTTACAGATCAGAGTGTCAGAGGTTGGAATTTAATTAAGGAGTTTTATGTTCATCCTGTGACTGTGTGGATTTCCTCTGGATGTTCCAGTTTTTCTCACAGTCCAAAGACATAGCAGTTAGCAGGTTAATTGGTCGTTGTAAATTTTCCTGTGGTTAGGCTAGTGTTAAATCAGTGAGTTATAGGACCATATGGCTCATTGGGCTGGAAGGGCCTGTTCCGAGCAGAACCTCAAAATAAAATAAATAAAGCCCCTTTCTTCCCTCCCACCCACCCACACGCACATACAGTCCTCCAACTCCGGGGCAGGCCCCCGGCCTCCAACTCCGGGGCAGGGCCCCCGGCCTCCAACTCCGGGGCAGGGCCCCCGGCCTCCAACTCCGGGGCAGGACCCCCGGCCTCCAGCGCTTTGACCAATGGCCAATCAGACATCAGAAGTTGGAGAGGAGGGGACTTCAAACAGGTCCATTGCCCGAGGATAAAGGGCAGGAGCAGTTTGTGGCAACATAATAAGTGCTTTGATCAGCGTCCAATCGGTGTTTGGGATTGATTAATAAGAGAAAATTAAAGGAAAGCAGCAGCCATCGTCAGAGTGAATGGTCTTAAGGCTCTAGCTTCTCGAGGCTTCACCCAGCAAAGGAAAAAAAGGCCCGTTTTTTCCTTCTCTTCTTTATATTTGCTCAGCTGGGACAGTAGAGATGACAGGCAGGATAGTGCAATGCTTCTCTTGCATTTGGGTTCTTCTCTTCTCTTGCGGGGTTTGGGAAGGCAGGGAGATCTCCAGTGATGCTGATGACTACAACTACAAGAAGTGCATCCAGCTGCAGCTTCTAACAATCTACGTTAAGGATTTGGAGCTGGAACTGGATGAACTCTGGATCATTCGGGAAGCTGAAGGGGTGATAGATAGGACATACAGCAGTTATACAAGGTGCAGGACACAGGAGACTGGGTTATAGTCAGGAAGGGGAAAGGGGTTAAGTAGCCAGTGCAGAATGCCTTTGTGGCCATCCCTCTCAACAATAGGTGCATCACTTTGGACAGTCGGTGGGGGGGGGGAGGGTTGACCTAACAGAGGAAAGTCACAGGTCTGTGGCACTGTCTGCCTCTATGACTCAGAAGGGAAGGAGAAGAAGAGGCATGGTATGGTGATAAGGGATTCATTAGGTAGGGAACAGACAGGAGGTTCTGTAGGAGTGAATGAAATACCCGGATGGTACGTTGCCTCCCGGGTGCCAAGGTCTGGGATATTTTGGATCGAGTCCTCAGCATTCCTAAGTAAGAGGGTGAACAGCCAGTAGTTGTGGTCTATGTCGGTACCTATGACATGGATATGACCAGTGAAGAGGTTCTGCATCGGGAGTTCAGGGAGTTGGGTGCTGAGTTAAAGGGCGGGACCCCCAGGGTTGTGATCTCAGAATTGCTTCCTGTGCCATGTGCTAGTGAAGACAGAATGAGGAAGATTACACAATTTAATACGTGGCTAAGGAGTTGGTGTAGGTGGGAAGGCATAAGATTTTTGGATCATTGGGCTCTCTTCCAGGTAAGATGGGACCTGTACAGAAGGGAAGGTTTGCACCTGAACTAGAGGGGGAATAATGTCAGCGGGAAGATTTTTTAATGCTGCACGTTGAGGTTTAAACTAGAGCTGCAGGCGGATGGAAACCAGAGTGCCGGGACAGTTAGTGGAGAGGTTGTGGAGGCAGATGTTGGTGAGACCTCAGACAAAGTTAAGAATCAAAAGGTTGAGCATGGTGCGACAAAATCGAAAAAGGAGGAATTCCGAACTGAAGGTGTTGTTTCTGACTGTGCGCAGTATACAGAATAAGGTAGATGAACTTGCAGCACAGTTGCAGATTGGCAGGTATGATGTTGTAGGCAACACTGAACCATGGCTGTAAAATTGTAGCTGGGAGCTTAATGCCCAAGGAGACACATTGTATTGAAAGGATAGGCAAGAAGGCAGAGGGGGTGGCATTGCTCTTGGTAAAAAATGAAATCAAATCTTTAGAAAGAAGTGACATGGGGTCTGAAGGTGTTGAATCATTGTGGTTAGAGCCAAGGAACTGCAAGGGTAAAAAGACACTAATGAAGTCCTATAGAGACACCCAAACAGTAGTAAGGATGTGGTTTACAAATTACAACGGGAAACAGAAAATGCATACCAATGCTACAATAGCCATGGGGGATTTCAATATGCAGGCAGATTGGGAAAATCAGGTTGGTGCTGGATTCCAGATGGGGAATTTCTAGTGCGCCTACAAGCTGGGTTTTTTAGAGCAGATCATGGTCGAGCCTACTAGAGGATCAGCTATTCTGGATTGACAGTTGAGCAATAAACCAGAATTGATTAGAGAGCTCAAGGTAAAAAAAACCCTGAGGGGAAAGTGATCATAATATGATTAAATTCACCCTGAAATCTGAGAAGGAGAAGCTGAAGTCAGATGTATCAATATTACAGAGGAGTAAAGGGGATTACAGAGAGGAGTTAGTCAGAAATGATTGGAAAAGAACACTGGCAGGGATGATGGCAGAGCAGCAATGGCTGGGATTTCTGGAAGCAATTTGGAAAGCTCAGCATATATACATCTCAAAGAAGAAGAAGTATCGTAAAGGAAAGATGACACAACTGTGGCTAACAAGGGAAGTCAAAGCCAAACAGAAAGCATATAATAGAGCAAAAATTAATGGGAAGTCAGTGGATTGCGAAACTTTTTAAAAAACAGCAGGAAGCAACTAAGAAGGTAAAGATGGAATATGAAAGTAACTGAGCCAATAATATTAAAGAGGACACCAAAAACTTTTTCAGATACAGAAAGTGTAAAATAGAGGCAAGTATGAATATCGGACCACTGGAAAATGATGCTGGAAAGGTAGTGAATGGAGAAACACTGTGGAAGACCCTAGCAGTGCAGTGGGAGTTCCAGGTGTCAGGGGTCATGAACTGGGTGAAGTTACCATTACTAGATGGAAAGTTCTTGGGAAACCAAAAGATCTGAAGGTAGATAGGTCACCCGGACCAGATAGTGTACACCTCAGGGTCCTGAAAGAGGGGGTTGAAGGGATTGTGGAGGCATTAGTAATGATCTGTCAAGGATCACTAGATTCTGGAACGGTGCTGGAACACCGGAAGATTGCAAATATCACTCCACTCTTCAAGAAGGGAGAAAGGCAGAAGCAAACAATAGGCCAGTTAGTCTGACTCAGTGGTTGGGAAGGTGTTGGAGTCGATTGTTAAGGATGAGGTCTCAGGGTACTTGGAGGCACATGATAAAATAGGCCATAGTCAGCATGGTTTCCTCAAGGGAAAATTTTCCCTGACAAATCTCACAAATAGGGAAAGCATTGGGTCACAAATAGAGAAAACTTGGAGACAGTGTGAGAGGGAGGACAGGCAGGTGATCGAGAAGGGACACATTCACACTGATGGTTTGAGATGTGTCTATTTTAATGCAACAAGTATTGTGAACAAGGCGGATGAGCTTAGAGCGTGGATCAGTACTTGGAGATATGATGTGGTGGCCATTACAAAGACTTGGATGGCTCAGGGGCAGGAATGGTTACTTTGAGTGCCAGGCTTTAGATGTTTCAGAAAGGACAGAGAGGGAGGCAAAAGAGGTGGGGACATGGCACTATTGATCAGAGACAGTGTCACGGCTACAGAAAAGGTGGAAGTCATGGCGGGATTGTCTATGGAGTCTCTGTGGGTGGAAGTTAGGAACAGGAAGGGGTCAAAAGCTCTACTGGGTATTTTTATAGACCACCCAATAGTAACAAGGACATGGTTGGAGAGTCTAAGACCAGAGGAAAGAGCCTCTGATTAGAGGGGCGTCCTTTTAGAATGGAAATGAGGAAGAATTTCTTTAGCCAGAATGTGGTGAATTCTTTGCCACAGACACTATGGAAGCCAGGACTTCATGTACATTTAGTTTCTTTTTTGGTCAGGACATGAAGGGATACGGGCTGAAGGCAGGAGATTGGGGCTGAGAGGTAAATTGGATCAGCCATGATTAAACGGCAGAGCAGATGTGATGGCCCAAATGGCCTAATTCTACTCCTGTATCTTATGGTCTTAACTCCAGTACAGGCCTCCATCCTCGAACTCAGGACCGGCATCCAGCCTCTGACTCCAGGACAGACCTTCAGGCCTCCAGGCCTCCCGTTTCCAGGCTTCGGCCATTTGGACTTCAACTTTCATTCTTCCGATCGACCTTCAGGCTTCAGTCTTGGATATCGACCCCCGGACCATCTGACGAAAAGACCCTGAAATCCAGGCTCAAACTTCAGGAATGCTGACTCATTGGCCCTTGTACTTCCCGAGACCCACTGACATGGGACAGCCATAGATATCCATAGATATCCTTTGTCACCCATCAGCATCGCTGATCATTGAACGTGAAGCGGAGGCCTATATTCTGATAAAAGATCATCAACCTGAAGTATTAACTCTCTCTATAGCTGCTGTTCATCCTAATGAGTATAGTAGGTTCTGGTTAATTGGGATACATTGGAACCAGTACATTTTGGCCAAATGAAGCAGCTTTTAGCTTAAGTTTCATTGGAATAGTTAACAATGTTTAAAAATACAAGCTACCAGTTAACTGAGAAACAAAATATGTATTTAGGTGAAATGCAGAACAAATTAGAACTCTATAAATCCTATTACAGTACTATAAAACTGTGTATTCCTTCCTAATAGTTATTGCCAGAAGAGTTCATCCAGTGTACGAAACCATGTTCTTTTGATTGACTGTAAATGAACAAAATCAGTGCAGATCCCTGGTGCAGATAATGGGCTGCCTTCACACAATGCTTTTGATGACTGCATCTTCCAAATCTTCATTTACATTGTAACATTGAAGATGATCGTCAAAACCTTCAAATGTTGCCGTAATTCCTAAATTGTTGAAGTAGTGAAATCATCTCATTTTTACCTCTGGCCATTTCTGGCATCTCCAAGCCTAGTCATTTGAAACCGCAGTAAGCAAAACAGTTCTGAATTGTCTTACTGCTTATTTCTCACCAACTATCAGCAGCAAAAATCATTGGTTTCTGAACACAAATAATTAAGACTGACAGCATTTAAAAACTGCTTGCTCTAGGCATGGTGTACTATCTAACAGCCACACAAATGCATGTATCTGACACTAGTTAGAAACTGTATGGCAAGAGTCTCCTGTCCCAATTAAACTGCATAGTGTCTTAAATAAATGAAAGGAATCCTGGCTTTCTTCTCGAATACTTTCTATCTTTAAGAGTTGTTTGAAAGAAGTGGCTACCCTGATTAATCAATGGCCCAGTTAACCAGAATCCACTGTATTTCCAGCAATGTTTAATTTTATACAATTAAGTTGTATTTTATTAAATACTATGTTGGCACTGGAATGTGTGGCAGCACTTGCAGGCTGCCACAGGCTAGGCTTGTATCCACCGGAGTTCAGAAAAGTAAGAGGGGATTTCCCCAAAGTTTGTAAAATCCCAAGTGTTGAAGTAAAGAGGACTACAGCGCAGAAAGAGGCCCTTCAGCCCATCTACAGCTGATATTCTGCCTAGTCCAATCGACCCGCACCTGGACCATAGCCCTCGCATCCACACACTTACCCAACCTTCTCTTATATATTACAATCAAACTCACATTCACCACTTCCACTGGCAGCTCGTTACACACTCACACCATCCTCTGAGTCAAGAATTTCCCCATCATGTTCCCCTTAAACTTTTCACCCTTCACCCTTAACCCATGAGCTCCAGTTCTCATCTCACCCAAACCGAGTGCAAAAAGCCTGCTTGCATTTCCCCATTCTATACCCCTCATAATGTTGTATACCTCTATCTAATCTCCCCTCATTCTCGCAGTTACAGCAAATTTCAAAGTGCATTTATTATCAAATATGTAAACACTGCACAACCTTGTGATTCATCTCCCGACAGGCAGCCATGAAACAAAGAAACACAAAAAGCCAAGAAACTGATGATCATCAACCACCCAATGTGCTGAGAAAGAATAAACAAGCCGAAGCAAACAGCATTCTGAGCTGAAGTCCACAGAGAGACCGTCCCCTAGCACAGAGCTGAGCCGTGAGCTGTACTGACTTGTCCCTCACTTCGTGCCCCGACACCCTGACCTTTCCAATTCGGCCCGTTGCTCAAATCATCGTCCACACATCAGGTTCAGTCGCTCCAACACGCTCCGGGGCCTGGACCCCACTCCCTCGATTCTGCCTGTACTCAACCTTTCCAATTCGGCCCGGTGCTTAAATCATCGTCCACACATCAGGTTCACTCACTCCAACACGCTCCGGGGCCTGGACCCCACTCCCTCGATTCTGCCTGTACCCAACCTTTCCAATTCGGCCCGGTGCTTAAATCATCGTCCACACATCAGGTTCAGTCGCTCCAACACGCTCCGGGGCCTGGACCCCACTCCCTCGATTCTGCCTGTACCCAACCTTTCCAATTCGGCCCGGTGCTTAAATCATCGTCCACACATCAGGTTCACTCACTCCAACACGCTCTGGGGCCTGGACCCCACTCCCTCGATTCTGCCTGTACCCAACCTTTCCAATTCGGCCCGGTGCTTAGATCTATCAAACCTTGGGTCTTCCTTGCTCTCAGCAACAGGTCGTCTCGCCTCGCCTCCCTTCCACCACATCAAATTGCTTCCAAGTCCAAAGGGAAGTTACACACTACTGTTTGCGATGATAGTTTGCCAGAAAAAGTACAGTTCACCAAGTATTTAGTTGCTTTCCTTGTTTTGATAGCCACCAGCTTGAAATCACTGAGGTTCACCAGTACCATCATAACCTTATCTTAAACTGGATAAGGAGATGTGGTTTTCTCTTAGAACTAGGACAGTACAGCATGGGAACAGGCCTTACAGCCCACAAGCTAATGCTGAACTATTTAAGCTGACAACACCTATCAATCCCTTCTGCCTGGACATGGTCGTATTCCTCCTTTCCCTGCACATTTATGTGCTTCTGAAATGCCTCTCTCGTATCTGCCTCCACCACCACTCCTGGTATTCCAGACACCTATCACAAATTTCCCCAACCCTTATCTTAAATGCATGACCTCTGGTATTAGATCTTTCAACCTTTGGGAAAGAACCTAGAACTGGAAGATGCAGATACAATATATTGTGGAATTCATTGCCACAGACGGTTGTAGAGGACAAGTCATTGGGTTATAACCATATAACAATTACAGCACGGAAACAGGCCATCTCGGCCCTTCTAGTCCGTGCCAAACGCTTACTCTCACCTAGTCTCACCTACCTGCACTCAGCCCATAACCCTCCATTCCTTTCCTGTCCATATACCTATCCAATTTTTTTTTTAAATGACAATATCGAACCTGCCTCTACCACTTCTACCGGAAGCTCGTTCCACACAGCTACCACTCTCTGAGTAAAGACGTTCTCCCTCGTGTTACCCCTAAACTTTTGCCCCCAAACTCTTAACTCATATGCTCTTGTTTGAATCTCCCCTACTCTCAATGGAAAAAGCCGATCCATGTGAACTCTGTCTATCCCCCTCATAATTTTAAATACCTCTATCAAGTCCCCCCTCAACCTTCTACGCTCCAAGGAATAAAGACCTAACATTCAACCTTTCTCTGTAACTTAGGTGCTGAAACCCACGTAACGTTCTAGTAAATCTTCTCTGTACTCTCTCTATTTTGTTGACATCTTTCCTATAATTCGGTGACCAGAACTGTACACAATACTCCAAATTTGGCCTCATCAATGCCTTGTACAATTTTAACATTACATCCCAACTCCTGAACTCAATTCTCTGATTTATTTATTTATTCGTTTGTTTGTTTATTTATTTAGAGGTGCCATGTGGATCCATACTGCCCAGCAACCTACTGATTTAACCCTAGCCTAATTGCAGGACAATTTACAATGACCAATTAACCCACTAACCAATATGTCTTTGGACAGTGAAAGGAGACCAGAGCACCCGGAGGAAACCCAGGCGATTGACAGGGAGAATGTACAAACGTTCTTACAGAGGATGCTGGAAGTAGCCTCTGAACTCTGACACCCCGAGCTGTAATAGCCACCGTGGCATCCCAGAGAGCGAGAACACAGTGCAACACTATCACAAATTACACGGCGGAGTATCCTGCATCAGGGGATATGGCAGCCAAGGTACAATGGGATGCTCTCACCCTAGAACCTCAGCCCACCTGACCACTGATGATCCCCTGCCAGGTAAGTTTAAGGCGGAGATAGATAGGTTCTAATTAGCCAGAGTGTCAGAGGTTATGGGGAGAAGGTAGGAGAAGGGGGTTGAGAGGAATGATAATTAGCCATGATGGAATGGTGAAGCAGTCTCAATAGGCTGAATCCATAAGACATAGATCTTGTGTTGTATGTCATTTATAATGCAGAGAGCCAATGACTGAAGGTCAGAAGCGTGGAGCTGTGACTGTGTGTGCGGGTGGGAATGAGGGAAAGGGACTTGTTTTGCTCCTGATATTTTGCTTTGTTATTTTTGCTCATTGTTATGTTGGCTACATGGTGTTCAGCTGAATATTGTGGCCCCGCTCTGTTGGCACCAGAATGCGACACTGCCAAGCTTCCCCCGGCAGATCCTTGGTTGTTGGTTGTTAATGCAAATGATATGTTTCACTGTAAATTCTGATGTACCTGTGACAAATAAATCTGAATCTAATCAAATTAAATTTTTCTCCAAGGATTGTGATGCTTTGGAACTTTCCTTCCCCACAGGACAATGTGTTTCTGAATATTTATGTAGAACAAGAGTACAGCATAGAACAGGCCCTTCAGCCCAAAATTTAGTGCCAATATTTTAACCTACTCCAAGATCAATCTAACCCTTCCCTCCCACATAGCTCTCCATTTTTGTATCATCCATGTGCCTAATTAAGAGTTCCTTTAATATCCTTAATGTATCTGCCTCTACCACCACCCCTGGAAGGACATTCCACGCACCCACCACTCTCTGTGTAAAAAACTTAACTTTGAATTCCCCCCGTACTTTCCTCTAATCATCTTAAAATTATGGCCTTTCATATTGCTGGGGAAAAGTCTCTGACTGTCCACTTAGTCTAAGACTCTTATCATCTTGTACCATGAGATATAGGAGCAGAATTAGGCCATTCAGCCCATCAAGTCTTCTCCATCACGTCTGACTTATTACCCCTCTCAACCCCATTCCCTTGCCTTCTTCCTGTAGCCTTTGATGCCCTGACTAATCAAAAACCTAACAACCTCCGCTTCAAATATACCCAATGACTTGGCCTCCACAGCCATCTGTGGCAATGAATTCCACAAATTCCTATGGCTAAAGAAATTCCTCCTTATCTCCATTCTAAATGGATGCCCCTCTATTCTAAGGCTGTGCCCCCTGGTTCAAGACTCACCCACTTTAGGAAACATCCCCTTCAGGGGAGAAAAAACCAGAGGACATGGGTTAAGGGTGAAGAGAGAAAAGTTTAAAGGAAACATTAGGGGGGGGCTTCTTCACACGGAGAGTGGTGGGAGTGTGGAATGAGCTGCCAGATGAAGTTGTAAATGCGGGCTCACTTTTAACATTTAAGAAAAACTTGGACAGGTATATGGATGAGAGGGGTTTGGAGGGATATGGCCCAGGTACAGGTCAGTGGGACCAGGCAGAAAAATGGTTCGGCACAGCCAAAAAGGGCCAAAAAGCCTGTTTCTGGCTGTAATGCTCTATGGTTATATAACCACTCTATCTATGGCTTTCAATATTCTATAAGTTTCAATGAGATTCCCTCCCATTCTTCTAAACTCTGGCGATTACACTCAGAACCATCAATGTTTTCTATAAGTTAACCCTTTCATTCCAAGAATCATTCTCGTAAACCTACTGTGGACCCTCTCCAATGCCAGCACATCTTTTCTTAGAGGCCCAAAACTGCTCACAATACTCCAAATGCTGTCAGATCAACACCACCTAAAGCCTCAGATTTACATCCTTGATTTTATATTCTATTTTTCTCAAAATGAATGCTAATATTGCACACGTCTTCCTTACCCCTGACTCAGCCTGCAAGTTAATCTTTAGGGAATCCTACACAAGGACTTCCAAGTCCCATTTAGAAAACAGTCTACACCTTTAATCCTTCTCCCGAAGTGCACGACCATACAGTTCCCTACACTATATTCCATCTGTCTCTTCTCTGCCCACTCTCTCAATCTATCTAAGTCCTTCTACAGACCCCCTGCTCCTTAAGTACTACCTGCCCCTTCACCTATCTTCGTATCATCTATTGACTTGGCCACAAAGCCATTAATTCCTTTCATCCAGATCATTCACATGTAATGTGGAAAGAAACGGTCCCAACACTGACCAGCAAAAAGGCTCCCTTTATTCTTACTCTTCCCCCCCGCCACCCCGCCAGTTCCCTGCCAGGCAGCCAATCCTCTATCCATGCTGGTATCGTCCCTGTAATCCCATGGACTCATGTGTGGCATCTTGTCGAAGGTCTTCTGAAAATCCAAGTAAACAACATCTACTGACTCTCCTTTGTCTATCCTGTCTGTTACAGGTATTTCCTCAAAGAAATATGCCCTCTGAGACCATGAAAAAAGATACTTTTTGTAGTAACATTATTCTAGAGGTTGCCAGATTCTGAATGAGTCATAGGGTCTTACAGTACAGTAAGAGGCCTTCCAGCCAAATTCAGCCACATTCAATGTGCCAAGCATACTTGTCTTGGGTGTGGCATAATGCTCTAAACATCTTTAAGATGTACTAATAGATAGATAGATAGATAGATACTTTATTCATCCCCATGGGGAAATTCAACTTTTTTTTCCAATGTCCCATACACTTGTTGTAGCAAAACTAATTACATACAATACTTAACTCAGTAAAAAATATGATATGCATCTAAATCACTATCTCAAAAAGCATTAATAATAGCTTTTAAAAAGTTCTTAAGTCCTGGCGGTAGAATTGTAGAGCCTAATGGCATTGGGGAGTATTGACCTCTTCATCCTGTCTGAGGAGCATTGCATCGATAGTAACCTGTCGCTGAAACTGCTTCTCTGTCTCTGGATGGTGCTATGTAGAGGATGTTCAGAGTTATCCATAATTGACCGTAGCCTACTCAGCGCCCTTCGCTCAGCTACCGATGTTAAACTCTCCAGTACTTTGCCCACGACAGAGCCCGCCTTCCTTACCAGCTTATTAAGACGTGAGGCGTCCCTCTTCTTAATGCTTCCTCCCCAACACGCCACCACAAAGAAGAGGGCGCTCTCCACAACTGACCTATAATGGCGAGGCAGTAGTGGGTGTTGGGATTAAAGTCAGATCAGCTGCAGAGGATGAGATCTGAGAGGGTAGATATCCTCCTCCTCCTCCTAACCCAGCAGTTCGTAATTTCCTCTGACCCATCCCTACTGATACAGGTCATGACTCAAACTTGTTATGACTTTATTCCACTTCCCAAAACAGTATCTCATTTAAGCATCTGGTAACGAAGGGTAGGATATCACCAAATTGTAAGATTGAAACTTACTCAGAATAAAAGCTTGGTCAGATTGAATCTTCCATCGCGGATAAAGCCCTCCCTACTTCTTAGCGCATCTGCCAGGAGTGCTAGTGCAGCAAAGCAGCACCTACCCTCAAGGACCCTCACCATCCAGACCATGTTCTCTTCTCGCTGCTGCCATCAGAAAAGAGGTACAGGAGCCTTTGGTCCTACACCACCAGGTTCAAGAACAGTTATTACCCCTCAACCACCAGGTTCTTGAACCAGTGTGAATGACTTCACTCATCCCAACACAGAACTGATTCCACAACCTACAAACTCACTTTCAATGACTTGCCAACTTATGTTCTCAGTATTAATTTTTCTTTCTTTTGTAGTTCCACAATTTATTGCTTTTCAATACGGGCTATTTGTCCGTCTTCGTTATGTGTAGTTTTTCATTGATTCTATTGTGTTTCTTTGTATTTACTGTGAATGCTGACAGGAAAACAAACCTCAGTGTTGTACATGGTGACAAATATGTACTTCGATACTAAATCAACTTTGTATTTTTGAACTTTGAAAAAAAAATCTACTCAGTGGCCACTTTATCAGGTACACCTGTACACCTGCTCATTAATGCAAATATCTAATTGGCCAATCATGTGGCAGCACTCAATGCATAAAAACATGCAGACATGGTCAAGAGGTTCAGTTGATGTTCAGACCAATCATCAGAGTGGGGAAAAAGTGACTTTGATCATGGAATGATAGCTGGTGCCAGATGGGGAGGTTTGAGTATCTCAGAATATGCTAATCTCCTGCAATTTTCACACACAACGGTCTCTAGAGTTTACAGAGGATGGTGTGAAAAACAAAAAAAAACTCCTTCTCTCTCACTCTCTCCCTATCCTCACCCATAACAAATGATGCTGTTTGACCCGCTGATTTCTTCAGATGTACCGTGGAGAGCAATCTGACTGGTTGCATCACCATCTGGTATGGGAGCTCCGATGTTGAGGATCAGAAAAAGCTGCAGAGGATTGTAAACTTGACCAGCTTTTACATCAGTACTAGCATCCCCAGCATCAAAGGCACCTTCAAAAGATGCTGCTTCAAGAACGACTGCTTCTTTTATGCTGTATATCAATGATTTAGGTGATGGAATGGATGCCAAGTTTGCAGGATACAAAGATTGGTGTGGGGGACGAATAGTGTTGAGGAAAAAGATAGGCTGCAGAAGGACTTAAAGAGGTTAGGAGAATGGGCAAAAATGTGGTAAATGAAATACAATGTTGGAAAATACATGGCCATGCACTTTGGTAGTAGAAATAAATGTGCAGACTATTTTCTAAATGGGGAGAAAATCCAAAAATCTGAGATGCAAAGGGACTTGAGAGTCCTTGTGCAATACACACTAAAGGTTAACTTGAAGATAGAGTCAGTGGTGAGGAAGGCAAATGCCATGCTAACATTCATTTCAAGAGGTCTAGAATACAAGAGCAGGGATGTGATGCTGAGGCTTTATAAGGCCCTGGTGAGGCCTCACCTTGAGTATCGTTAACAGTTTTGGGCCCCTCATCTAAGAAAAGGTGTGCTGGCACTGGAGAGGGTCCAGAGGACGTTCACAAGGATGTTTCCAGGAATGAAAGGGTTATCATACGAGGAACTTTTGATGGCTTTGGGTCTGTACTCGCTAGAATTTAGAAGGATGAGGTGGGATCTCATTGAAACCTTTCGAATGTTGAAAGGCCTAGACAGAGTAGATGTGGAAAGGATGTAGAAACTCCCATGGTGGGGGAGTTTAGGACAAGAGGATAGAGGGCGTCCATTTAAAACAGAGGCATGGAGAAATTTCTTTAGCCAGAGGGTGATGAATTGTGGAATCTGTTACCACAAGCAGTTGTGGAGGTCAGATCATTGGGTGTATTTAAGGCAGAGCTTGATAGGTTCTTCATTGGTCACGGCATCAAAGGTTACAGGGAGAAGGCTGGGGTGTAGGGCTTAGGAGGAGAAAAAATGATCAGCCATGATTGAATGGCAAAGCAGACTCGATGGACCAAATGGCCTAATTCTGCTCCTATATCTCATGGTCTTATGGTCTATAATAGGCCAGTGAGTCTTAAAATGGGAGCAATCAAGAAATAATAGGGCAGTGAGCATTAAAATGATGGGAGATTAATTATGGGGGGAAAGTTCTTAGGAATAGGATATTCACGTCTGGAAGAGCGTGAATTTATTACGGATAGCCAGTATTGTTTTATGCAGGGGAGGTCATATCTTAAAAATTTAACTGAGTTTATTGAGGAGGTGTCAAAGTGGATGAGGGTAAGGCAGTGGCTGGACTTTAGCAAAGGCTTTGACAAAGTCCCTCATGGTAGGCTGGTCCAGACAATTAAGATGCATGGGATCAATGGGGAGTTGGTAGATTGGATTCAAAATTGGCTTGGACATAGAAGTCAGAGTGTGATGTTGGAATGGTGCTATTCTGACCAGGGGCCTGTGATCAGTGGTGTTCCACAGGGGTCAGTACTGGGGCTCCTGTTGTTATATATACATGGTTAATTGTGGATTCATAACCGTTTTTGAGTCCAATGACTCTGGAGTAGATGCTATGCACTGTCAGGGAGGAAGCTATGTAGCTTTCACCAGACAGTGACTTTCCCCAAGCAGCAAGATTGCTCAATACGTGATCAACCACTAACCCACCCTCCACATCCCCAACCACCACTACTTCATCATTTCCTGTTCATCACCTTATGTACAGACACTCCTGTGCCTGTATATAAGCTATCTTGTGTATTCATATATATTGTGCACTTTATCTTATTATTTTTTTTTGTGCAGCGTCGGATCCAGAGTAACAATTATTTCGTTCTCCTTCACACCTGAGTAGAGGAAATGACATTAAGCAACCTTGAGTCTTGCAGACAACTCAAAGATTGGTGGTGTTGTGAATAGTTGGAGGGTTGTTGTTGGATACAGCAGGATAGAGACCAGTTAGAAATCTGGATGGAGGAATGGCAGATGGAGTTTCATCCACACAATGTCAGGTGCTGTTCTTGGGAGGTCTAGTGTAAGAGGAAGTGTACAGTAAATGGCAGGACCCTTTGTGTATAGGCTGACAGAGCCATTCCTGATACAAGTCTAGTGCCCCCTGAATTTAGATAAGGTTTTAAAGGTGTATGGCTAACATGCTTTTTGGTGAGGATGTTGGTATAAACGATGCCAAGACAATAGATAGATAGATAGATACTTTATTCATCCCCATGGGGAAATTCAACAATTCACCATTGTATAAAACTATGGTCAGGCTGTACTTGGAGTATTGTGTGTTGTGCTACTCACTGCATTATAGGAACGATGTGGGTACTTGGGAGAGGCTGCAGAAGAGGTTCACCAGGATGTTGCCCAGATTAGAGAGCATCGGTTATAAGGAGAAGCAGGGCAAGCTGGGATTGTTTTCCCCGGGGTGTTGAAGGAAGAGGGGAGACCTGATAGAAATTTATAAAACTTATCGGAAAAAGCTGCAGAGGGTTGTAAACTCAGCCAGCTCCACCGTGGCCACTAGCCTCCCCACCACTGAGGACATCTTCAAAAGGTGATGCCTCAAAAAGGTGGCGTCCCTCACCCGGGGCGTACCCTCATCTCATGGCTACAGTCAGGGAGGAGATACAGGAGCCTGAAAACGAACATGCAATGCTTTCGAAACAGATTCTTTCCCTCCGCCATCAGATTTCTGAATGGTCCATGAACACAACATCACTATCTTTGCTCTCTTTTTGCACACATTTATTTTTTATATATATTCTCATTGTCAGTGATAATAAACCTGATTCCAATTCTGAAAGGGATAGAAAGAGTAACTGTCAAAGTGTTTTCCCGACACTGGACACCTAGAGAAGGGGGAAGGGGAAAAGTTTAAAGGAGGTTTTCACAGTAGGTTTTACTTTTAAACGCAGAAGAGTGGTGGTTGCCTGGAACACGCTGCCCAAGGTGGTAGTGGAAGCAGATATGATATTGGCATTTTAGAGGCTGTAAAACCCATGAACATACAGGGAACGGAGAGATATATATCGTGAGAAGGGACAAGGGGTTAGTGTAAAAACAAAAGAGATCCAGCAGGTGATGGAAATCCACAGCAACACATACAAAATGCTGGAGGAACTCAGCAGGTCAGGCAGCATCTATGGAGATGAATAAAGAGTCGAAACGTTGACAGTTTATTCCTCTCCACAGATGCTGCCTGACCTGCTGAGCTCCTCCAACATTTTGTGTGTGTTGCTCCGGATTTCCAGCGTCTGCAGGATCTCTCGTGTCTATGATTTGTCTCTTCAATGCATGCCTTCCCTGAAGAAATTTAAACCTTCTCCCCCACCCATCCACCTTCCTCCTCCCCTGATCTCGCCTATCACCTGTCAGCTTGTCCCCCTCCCTTACTTTCCAATCCCGGACATCTTGGTCCAAGATGTCGACTGTTTATTCATTTCCATAGATGCTGCCTGACCTGCTGAGTTCCTCCAGCATTTTGTGTGTGTTCCTCCTCTCTGTCCCATCACTGACAAAGGGGCACAATCCAGAAACATTAACCATTCCTCTTCCCGCAGATTCTGCTCGACCTGCTCAGTTTATTCCTGATTTCCAACAGCCTTGGGTTCAAGGTGCTACATAAATGCAGCATGTCAGACAATAGGTTACAGGCACTGCATGAATATAAACTGACACGAGGCGGAATGGAATTGGTACACAAATGCAAGCTGTTACCGGTTGGTAACAGGCGACACGAACGCCAACTGTCACAAGCTCGGAAGGGCAGAGTTAAAGGAATCGGTTCTGCTTCTGTTTCCCCGAGTGCTGACACTGGAAAGTTGACAAAAAGTTGAGAGTGGGGAGAGGGAATTTCCTGCCCTCCCGGGGGCGTCTCCCGGATAATTAATGGGCCCAGCATTCACTGATGCTGCCCTTTTGCGAAGTGTAAGTTGAGACACTTCCTGACACCTTCATAAACAAAGGAATGTTGGATGGGATTCAGCTAACGGGAGCCAATTTCTGTCCCTGGTCCACCCCCGCACTCTGGGCTGGAACGGGGCCCCGTCTAATTAGTGCTTTACAGCGGAATCTGATCAGGGCGATTTCCGGGAAGGATCATCGTTGTTGGCAGAGTTAACTCCGGACTCCCGTTTCGTCAGATTCAGCAAGTGGTCCACGGAGGAAAAGCGAGGGGGTTGTCACTGGGGCCCCGGGACTGGTCGCCTCGTCTCAGAACTCAAGTGCTGTCTTTACCCCCCTCCCGGTAGGATAACCCCATTCTACCCCGTGAGTGAGGCCAGGGGTGTTAGTGGTTCCCTCTCTCCCGAAGGGTGAGACACTTACCTAATGAATGGTACGAGCGGGAAAACGTGCCCGTCGCTCACAGCGATGATGAATGATATAATGAAGGCTGTGGATGACCAGATGACCAGTGCGCTCGGTAGGTAAGATATATCACACTGGAAGCGACACATCTCCTCTGCTCTGCCTGTGTTTGCCCCGGGGCGGTGTTCGCTGGCAGCCGCTCTCCTTCCTTGCCTCTTCTTTCGGGTCTGGTACCGTCTTCACATGGAGCAAAACTTTAAACGGGTCAGCTCGCCACAAGACAGCTTCAGATTCGAGAGAAAGAGAGAGAGGGAGCTTAGATATTTAGCAACTTCCTGCTGGCTCTCGCGTGATTTAATTGTAGCGGTAAAGAACTCCCAGTGTTCCGGGCAGCCCTGCGGTCTTTGCAAAGCTTTAGATCTTCAGAACTGACAGGGCAGTGGGGAGGAGAGGGACAATAAATCTGAAACAACAGAGCAGACTCGATGAGCCGATCGGCCTAATTCTGCTCGTGTGTTTTATGGATTACCGTTAAAAGGGTGGATCGATTTCAGTATAGTATCTCAATGCACCGTGTAATGAATTAAGGAGCCTTGTCATTCAGGACACGCCCTTTTCCCATCACTGTCAGCGGGAGCCTGGGGAAACACCAACGTCCAGGAATGGAAACCCTACAGAAAGAGGTAGCTAGAGGCAAATGAGCATCTACCAGGAGTGCTCCCCCTAGAAAGCAGGGACCCCACCACCCAGGCCATGCTCTCTTCTCAGTACTACCACTGGGGAGGGAGGTTCCCACACCACCAGGTTCACCCATCAGGCCCCTGAACCGTGTTGCCTTTGGTCAGCTGAAAGATCGAGTTTGGTCACAGAACATCAGGTTGGCCACCAGTTGCAAAGTATACAGGGCTGTTGTCATATCAGCCTTGCTATACGGATGTGAGATGTGGTGCCCATATCAGAGTCACTTACGCCAGCTTGACCAACTGCAGCAGCGTCACCTACATTCTCTGATGAAGATCACCTGGTGAGACAAGGTCTCCAAACCAAGGTCCTCTCTCGAGCCAGAGTGCCAGCAGTTTCAACCTTGGTGATGTCAGCCCAACTGCGCTGGGCAGGACACGTTGTCAGAATGCCTGATGGAAGACTGCCCAAGGACATTTTGTACGGCCAACTGTCCAGTGGTACCCGAAAACGAGGAGGCCAGCGACTACGGTACAAGGATGTTCTGTACAGGAGCCTCAAGAAAGCTGACATTGCCCCATCAACATGGGAGGATCTGGCTCAAGGTCGCTCACAGTGGAGGGATGCCATCAGAAAAGGTGTGGACGCTGTGAGAACAAGCTCAAAGAGGCAACAGAGGAAAGGTACAGGAAGAGCCACAACAGAGCTTCTGCCCCTGCTGCCCCTCCAGGCCTCACCTGCCAAGTATGTGGCAAGCAATGCCTGACAGGGATCGGCCTGTACAGCAACTCCAGGGGACGCACATATCAAACCCCACTAACTGACTGAAAGCAACCATCATCATCCCATGGGATGGATAGCCAGAGAGAGAGAGAGACATGTATATCACATGTATATCACATGTATATCACCATATTCATTCACTTCCTTATACTCAATAAATCCATAGAGTGATAAACAGAACAAAACTCTACAACTCATGTTCTCATTATTTTTTTGCACAACTGGTCTTCTTTTGACAGTCTTTGTAATTCATTTTCATAAATTCTATTGTATTTCTTTATTTCCCTGCAAGAAAACAAATCTCAGAGTTGTATATGGTGACATATACCTACTTTGATAATACATTTACGTTGATTTTCACGTGAGAAAATATTGGAGAATTGGAGAGAAATACAGAGGCTGAAATGGGTCCTGGTCTGGGGCCTAGCATAGACCAGTGGGCCAAGTGGCCTCTTCCTATGAGACATAGGGCCGAATTACGCTACTCAGCCCGTTGGGTACTGTATTGGAATAAGCAAATTTAAATATACATAATGACGGGGTGACAGCTTGTACTACTGAGTGACGTTAACTTTCCCCATACACCCCCCCCCCCCCCCCCAGAGCCTCATCTGTACAAGGGATTCTGGAGAAACCATCAAGTACAGGGGGCAGAATTGGGACATCGTGGGCTGAAGGGCCTGTATTGTGCTGTAGGTTTTCTATGTTTCTATGTTTGTCTACATTGATCCCCCCTTAACTCTCCCCATAGTCCTCCATATTGTGTACACACACACACACACACTCTCTCTCACACACACACACACACACACACTCTCTCACACACACACACACACACACACACACACACACACACACACACACACACACACACACACACACACACACACACACTCACTCACTCACTCACTCACTCACTCACTCACTCACTCACTCACTCACTCACTCACTCACTCACTCACTCACTCCCCTGAACAGAGTGCCGGTTAATTCAGGCACTGACCAGCACACATCGATGGGACTGCGGGAGGAAATGAAGCACTGGGGAAGTTGGGGCAGAGGTTGAGATAACTCGTGTAGTTCTGGGGAGAAAGTGCAAACTTCATGCATTCAGGCAAATTGCTGCAGCTGACGGAAAAGCTGAAACCACAACAAATCCTGCAGAAACTTGCAGTATCTATAGGAGACAGAGCTGACTACTTCAACGTAGTCCCCATGAAGGGTCAGCTCCTTAGTTTCTCTCTCCACAGTCACCACCCACCCTACTGCGTGGTTTCCATCTTTTCTTCACGATCGTAGCATTTGCAGTTCTTGTTTCCCACTCCCTAATTAAATTGGAAAATTAATTCATTATTGTCACAAGCACCAAGCTGTCATTCTGGGGGGAGATGGGGTGGGAATGTAATGCAAATAAATTCACACTACCTATTAAATGCTCCCAATGGGTGCCAGGGTGGAGATACGTCTCTACCAAAGGAGGTGTAAGGCACTCCTTCCCTCCGCTAGCCTGCAGGTCACCCTTGGACAAGGTGTAGCACCTGCTTAGGCTCCCCCCCCCACCCCCCGATCATGGTCACCCACATCATATGACATGGCATATAATGAATGAATGAATGCCATGCATATCAAGTAGCCTCTGACAGCCAAGTCCGACTCTTGGCCTTCATGTAGGGCTTAGCTACTAAGCCCAGCAGAACTGTTCCTGCTGACGGGAAGGGGCGAAGGCGGGTTACTGGTGCCTTACAACCAGTTATTTCAGGCAGATGAGGCTCATCAGCCGTGGTTGGCAGCTACCTAGGAGAAGGAAAACTCTGATCTCAAAGTTCCACTGCCATGTGGCTAGACCCACTCATGGGGCAGGCTGCAGGCGTAAAGCCTGAGGGAAAACCGGGAGCTTGAGTCCCAAAGCTGCGTGGACAACAGCTTGCTCTCCAAATCGTACTGCCCTGGCTTGCACATCATAGCTAGGACCCAAAGTCCATGGTGGACCCCAACCAACAGTGGGCCTTAGAGACCGAGGTACAGTGAAAAGCTTCTCTTCCATACAGATCATTTCATTGCACTGAGTTAGTGAAGCAGAAAAGTGCAGCAAGTGGAACAGGTCTAGGAGTTTAATGATTAGTTTTGATTTACTGATTGTGTTGAATACTGAGCTGAGTACCCAGCTGTATTCATCTTCACCGTCCAGATGTTCCAGTGCTGAGTGAAGAGCCAATGAAATGGCATCTGCTTTTGACTTGCCTTCTCCTTTCCAATCAAAATCCTCCTTCTTCAGCCCTTTAGCTCTTCCACCTATCACCTCCCAGCTACTTACTTCATTACCCTTCCCCCTCACCTGACTGCACCTATCACCTGCCAGTTTGGACACCTCCCCTTGCCCCACCTTCCTAACCTGGCTTCTGCAGAATTAGGCAATTTGACCCATTGAGTCTGCTCATGGCTGATCTGAGTTTCCTCCCAGGCCCAAACTCCTACCTTCTCCCCGTATCCCTTCATGTCCTGACCAACTGAGAATCTTTCAATCTCTGCCTTAAATATACATAAAGATTTGGCCTCCACAGCTAATGAAATGAAAAATCCATCATTTCTGATGACATAGAAGGAGGCTACCAGTCGCATCAAGTCTAGGCTCGCTCCCTGTCACTCACTCAGTCTATCCTTAGATCAGGAAGGGCAAGGCCAGGCTGGCAAGAGTAGAGAGGTTGGATTGTGGTTTAACTGTGGGAGAACTGATCTCAACACGACGGAAGGACAAAATCATAAATCAGAGCAGAGAATGGGGGAAATAGCTGTCTGGTTACAGAAAGCCAAATCCCACCCATCAGGCAGTTAGACGCAATCCCTGCAGAGAGAGACCAGAGATGCAACGAAGAGTGGGCCGCTGATAAATTTGTGACGTCTGTGTGTAAGTATTACATTACAAATACTAGAAATTGTACATCTTCTTTCTTAAGATCAAAGAAAACTCCAGAGCTGGTTTGGTGTATAACAATCCCAGTGTTGATAATAAAGAAAATAAGACTATGAGACATACAGTAGAAGTAGAATTAAGCCATTTGGGTCATTGAACTTTCTCCACCATTTTATCATGGCCCGTTTATTTTCCCTCACAACCTCATTCTCTGCCTTCTCACTATAACCTTTGGTGCCCTGACTAATCAAGAACCTCTCGACCTCCGTCTTAAATATACCCAATGACTTGAATTCTACAGTTGTCTGTGACAATGAATTCCACAGATTCACCACCCTCTGTCTAAAGAAATTCTTCCTCACCTCTGTCAAAAGGAATGTCCTTCTATTCCGAGCCCATGCCCTCTGGTTTTAGATTCCCCCATTATTAGAAACATTCTTGGCACATTCACACTCTAAGCCTTTCAATATTCCTTACTACTGTCTCGATCTGCCAGTTAACATTCAGGAAATCCTGCACGAGGGCTCCCAGGTCATTTTGCAAGTCTGATTTCTGAAATTACTCCTCATTTAGAAAATAGTGCTACACTTCTGTGCTAAGTACAGAAAGAGAGTGGGGAGGGCTTTACCCAGAAGTTCAAGAAATCAATGTTCATGCCATCAGGTTGTAGGCTACCCAGACGGAATACAAGGTGTTGTTTTCCAACATGAATGTGACCTCATTGCAACGGTAGAGTGGACATAATGGAATGGGAATGGGAAGTGGAATTAAAATGGATGGCCACTGTGAGATCCTGCTTCCTCTGGTGGACAGAGCGTAGGTGCTTGGTATTTTTAGATGGTTTTTGAGTGATCCAGCATGTCTGATATCTGCGTTGGGCGGTGGATTGGTGACCCTGCCTCATCAACATTTCTGCAGCTTGTATGACACAGATGATACACAGCAAAGCTCTTGACACCAGTAAGAAAGCTGAGGCCTTAAAAGGCATTGGTCAGTCTGCACTTGGACTATTTATTTGGGCCTTCTACGTTCAAAGTTCAAAGTAAATTGTATTGTCAGGGTACATATACAGTATGTCACCACATACAAACCTGAGATCCTTTTACCTGCGGGCAGACTCAGCAAATCTATAGAATAGTAACCATAACAGGATCCATGAAAGATCAACCAGAGTGCAGAAGACAAACAAACTGTGCAATTGCAAATATAAATAAACAGCAATAAATAATGAGAGCATGAAATAACAAGATAAAGAGAGTCCTTAAAGTGAGATCATTGATTATGGGAACATCTCAGTGGATGGGAAGTGAGTGTAGTCATCCACTTTTGTTCAAGATCCTGATGGTTGAGGGATAGTAACTGATGGTGCTGCAAGTCCTGAGGCTCTTGTACCTTCGACCGATGGCCCGGGAGCTGAGGATTTCTGATGATGGATGCTGCTTTCCTACAACAGCGTTCCATGTAGATGTGCTCATTGGTTAGGAGGGCTCTAGCTATGATATACTGGACTGAATCCATTACCTTTTATAGGATTCTCCATTCAAAGTCATTGGTGTTCCATTACTAGCCCATAGTGCACTTTCCACTACCCATCTATAGAAGTTTGTCAAGGTTTTTGATGTCATGCCAAATTTCCACAGACTTCTAAGGAAGTAGAGGAGCTGCTGGGCTTTCTTCGCAATTGCAGTTATGTGTTGGGTCCAGGACAGGTCCTCTGAGATGGTAACACTCAGGAATTTAAAGTTGCTGACCCTTTTCTTCAATGAGGACTGGCTCATGGACCACTGATTTCCCTCTCCTGAAGTCTACAGTCTGTTCCTTGGTCTTGCTGACATTTGCTAAAGTTGTTATTATGACACCACTCAGTTACATTTTCAATCTCCCTCTTGTATGCTGAAAAAGCATAGCTATATGTAAGGAAGTATGTTCTGGCACTAGAGAGGGTCCAGAGGAGGTTTCACAAGAATTATCCTGGAAATGAAAGGGTTAACATTTGAGTTGTGTTTGCCTGAAATAACTAGAGTTTCAAAGACTATAGAAGGGAGTGGGGGGGGGGGGGGAATTTCATTGTAACCTATCAAATATTGCAAGGCCTAGATAGAGTGGATGTTTTCTATAGTGGGGGAATCTAGAACCAGAGGACATATGCTCAGAATAGAGGGACGTCCCTTTAGAGCAGAAATAAGGAGGAATTTATTTAACCATAGGGTGGTGAATCTGTGGAATTCATTGCTACAGATGGCTGTGGAGGCCAAATCATTGGATATATTTAACATGGAGGTTGATCGGATTTTGATTAGTTAGGGTGTGAGGTCTTGGGGAGAAGACAGGAGAATGGGATTGAGAGGGATACGTGACACGACGGACCAATTCTGCTTTATGGCCTATGAAGTATCAGCTGGCCTCTGGTGCAACATCCTGGGTGGAGGTAACAAGTTAATCACATGATCACTGATCTACTTGAACAGACCAATCAGAAACATGAGATTCTGCAGGTGCTTGAAATCCAAAGCAACACACACAAAATGCTGGAATAACTCGGCAGGGCAAGCAGAATCTATGGAGGGGAATAAACAGTTAACGTTTCAGGCCAAGACCCTTCATCAGGACTGGAAAGGAAGTAGGAAGAAGCCAGAATGAGAAGGTGGGGAGACAGGAAGGAACACAGGCTGGTAGGTAATGAGTGAAACCAGGTAAGGGGGAGGATGGGTGGACGTAGAAAGAAGCTGAGAGGAGATAGGTGGGAGAGGTAACGGGCTTAAGAAAAAAGAATCTGATAGAGAGAGGACATTGGACTGTGGAAGAAAGGGAAAGAGGAGGGGTATCAGAGGGACATGATGGGCAGGCAAGGGGAAGAGAAAGGGTGGGATGGAAATCAGAATGGGGAATGGAAAAAGAGAGAAGTGGGGGGGTGAGAAATTATTGGAAGATAGAGAAATGGAGCTGGAACCCATGTGGAACAAAATGGTGGTGGAGATATTCCCAGGAGTGAAACGTGGCTGTGGTATTGAGTCTAGGTGAGCACATGATCAAAGACTGGGAGGGTAGCAAAGATCACAGAGGGGGAGTACTGAGAGAGGGACTTATTGAACCTCTGTTGAAGAGAAGATTTAAACTTTTTCAGGGTAGACATCCCTCAAGGAGACCTCAGTGGAGTAGCAAAACATAAACATGAAAGATTCTGCAGATGCTGGAAGAATCACTGAAATTGGTGAAATGTGCATTTGCTCAAATACAAAATCCCAGTTTGGCACATCACTGCTGATCTTCGATGATCTTGCACATAGAAGTCACAAGTTGTTTCGTAATGATGACCTATTCAACCTGAAACTTCAGTTCATTTCTTAAAAGGAACTAAACCAATCTCAAGTTAGCTGTATTTCAGAATCGAAAGTATTCACAAACTTGACCAGATGTTCTGATGGATCTTAAGTCAGATATCAGAGAACTTGGCTATTGATTGAAAGAAAAGTTTGCAATCCAGCTGCTAGATGGTCATAGTTGTGCATGTGATAATAAACCAAACTTTGGCATTGCTTTGCAGGCAGCAGAACAGTGCAAGACACAATAGAACATATATGTCAAACTCAAGGCCCGCGGGCCAAATCCGACCCGCGGTGGAATTATCTTTGGCCCGCGAGATAATATCTAATTACTATTAAAGCTGGCCCCAGTAATCGAAGCACCTATGGCATATGATATGGCTAATGCTGAGTTTATTCAGGTACCAGGTTTTCAGGGTTTTTAGTGTTTATTCGGCAGTCTTGCTCAGCAGTCTTCTTCATAAGAAACGGAATTTGTAAAGTGAAACACTTTGTAGTTATAGCAGAGACTGAGACACATGAGAGCAGGCTGAAAAAACGGAGGCAAAGAAAGCTGCGTTCGCACGCGTCCGACTGATCCGGCCCGCATGAAGCTGCATTTTGCTCAATCCGGCCCGTGACCTAAAATGAGTTTGACACCCCTGCAATAGAACTTTGATAATAAATTTTCTTTGAACTTGCAACTGCCATAACAGATGGTGATTCATCTAGTCAGGACTGTAAGCTCGGCCAACTCCGTTATGGGCACTAGTCTCCCCAACATCCAGGACATCATCAAAAGGTGATGCTCAAGAAGGCACCATCCATCATTAAGGAACCCCATCCCCCGGGACATTCAAACACGAGGAAATCTGCAGATGCTGGAAATTCAAGCAACACACACAAAATGCTGGTGGAACACAGCAGGCCAGGCAGCATCGATAGGAAGAAGTACTGTCGACGTTTCGGGCCGAGACCCTTTGTCAGGACTAACTGAAAGAAAAGATAGTAAGAGATTTGAAAGTAGGAGTGGGAGGGGGAAATGTGAAATGATAGGAGAAGACCGGAGGGGTGGGGGTGAAGCTGAGAGCTGGAAAGGTGATTAGCAAAAGGGATACAGATCTGGAGAAGGGAAAGGATCATGGGACGGGAGGCCTAGGGAGAAAGAAAGAGGGGAGGGGAGCACCCGAGGGAGATGGAGAACAGGCAAAGAGTGATGGGCAGAGAGAGAGAGAAAAAAAAGGAGGGAAAAATTAATAAATCAGGGATGGGGTAAGAAGGGGAGGAGGGGCATTAATGGAAGTTTGAGAAGTCAATGTTCATGCCATCAGGTTGGAGGCTACCCAGCCGGTATATAAGGTGTTGTTCCTCCAACCTGAGTGTGGCTTCATCTTGACAGTAGAGGCGGCCATGGATGGACATATCAGAATGGGAACGGGACGTGGAATTAAAATGTGTGGCCACTGGGAGATCCTGCTTTCTCTGGCGGACAGAGCATAGGTGTTCAGCGAAACGGTCTCTCAGTCTGCGTCGGGTCTCACCAATATATAAAATGTCCCAGGACATGCCCTCTTCTCATTGCTAATATGAGGGAGGAGGTACAGGAGCCTGAAGACACACACTCAGTGTTTTAGGAACAGCCTCTTCCCCTCTGCTGTCAGATTCCCAAACAGTCCTTGAACCTGTGAACACTACCTCACCATTTTTGCACTTCTTATTTACTTTTTATATTGAATTGAACTGAATTGACTTTATTTCTTACATCCTTCACATAATGAGGAGTAAAATTCTTTACATTACGTCTCTGTCTAAACGTGCAATGTGCAATTTACAGTAATTTATAATAAATAGTATGTACAACAGGACAGTCAATATAGCATATTGTAACTTATATATTGCACTGTCCTGCTGGCACAAGACAGCAAGTTTCATGTCATATGTCAGTGATAATAAACCTGGTTCTGATTCCACTGGCCAGGTCAATGGAAGGAGCACCAAAATCTGCAGATTCCTTTCCATTACATGCCATTCCCTCTTGGAAATATCCACGCTTGGAAACTGACCACAATTCCTTGATTATCATTTGGTCTAATTCCAGAACTCCGATCGCAGCGCGGGAGCATGCTCACCAGGTCAAGGAGGTGTCGAGCACCGGCTATTGAAGGTTTGCTAGAGATTGGTAATGAGCCTATCTGAGAGTCTTTTAAATACACCTAAAGTATCTGCCTCTAAAACCACCCCAGCAGAGTGTTCCATGCACCCACCACTCAGTATGTAAAAAAAAACTTCCTTCTGACATCTCCCCCCTATACTTTTTCCAATCTCCTTAAAGTGATAGATAGATAGATAGATAGATAGATAGATAGATAGATAGATACTTTATTCATCCCCATGGGGAAATTCAACTTTTTTCCAATGTCCCATACACTTGTTGTAGCAAAACTAATTACATACAATACTTAACTCAGTAAAAAAAAAATGATATGCATCTAAATCACTATCTCAAAAAGCATTAATAATAGCTTTTAAAAAGTTCTTAAGTCCTGGCGGTAGAATTGTAAAGCCTAATGGCATTGGGGAGTATTGACCTCTTTATCCTGTCTGAGGAGCATTGCATCGATAGTAACCTGTCGCTGAAACTGCTTCTCTGTCTCTGGATGGTGCTATGTAGAGGATGTTCAGAGTTTTCCATAATTGACCGTAGCCTACTCAGCGCCCTTCGCTCAGCTACCGATGTTAAACTCTCCAGTACTTTGCCCACGACAGAGCCCGCCTTCCTTACCAGCTTATTAAGACGTGAGGCGTCCCTCTTCTTAATGCTTCCTCCCCAACACGCCACCACAAAGAAGAGGGCGCTCTCCACAACTGACCTATAGAACATCTTCAGCATCTCACTACAGACATTGAATGACGCCAACCTTCTTAGGAAGTACAGTTGACTCTGTGCCTTCCTGCACAAGGCATCTGTGTTGGCAGTCCAGTCTAGCTTCTCGTCTAACTGTACTCCCAGATACTTGTAGGTCTTAACCTGCTCCACACATTCTCCATTAATGATCACTGGCTCCATATGAGGCCTAGATCTCCTAAAGTCCACCACCATCTCCTTGGTCTTGGTGATATTGAGACGCAGGTAGTTTGAGTTGCACCATATCACAAAGTCCTGTATCAGTTTCCTATACTCCTCCTCCTGTCCATTCCTGACACACCCCACTATGGCCGTAACATCAGCGAACTTCTTGGTTCGTTGATGCCTCTTGGTATTAGCCATTTCTTCCCTGGGAAAAAGATTCTGTCTTTCCACTCTACCAATGCCTCTTATTATCTTGTACACCTCTATCAAGTCACCTCTCATCCTCCTTTGCTCCAAAGAGAAAAGCCCTAGCTTGCTCAACCTGTCATCATAAGATGATATTCACACAGCGAACCTCCAGGAAAGAGAGAATGCAGGAGAATGCTCGAGAACCTCACTCTTCCGACAGATTTACGGAGATGGAGAGGAATTTATTTAGCCAGAGGGTGGTGAATCTGTGGAATTCATTGCCACAGGCGTCTGTGGAGGCCAAGTCTTTGGGTACATTTAAAGCAGAGGTTGATAGGTTCTTGATTGATCATAGCATGAAGTGATGCTGGGAGAAGGCAGGAGATTGGGGCCGAGAAGGAAATGGCAGAGCAGACTCGATGGACCAAAGAGACTAATTCTGATCTTATGGATGTTTTATATATCTCCAACACAAAGATAATAATAAATGATTAGGCAACACACACAAAATGCTGGAGGAACTCAGCAGACCAAGCAGCATCAACAGAAAAAAGTAAACAGTCGATATTTCATGCCCAGACCGTTCATTGGGATTCTGTGAGCGTGGCCTGCTGAGTTCCTCCAGCATTTTGTGTGGGTTGCTCTGGATTTCCAGCATCTGCAGATTGTCTTTGTTGTAATGAATACAGTTTCAATGGCTATAAACATCTACTTAACATTAACTTTTGGAATCTAGTCAGGTAAATGTACAGAATTACATGTTTACATACGTGGCACATCCCAACAAATCCCTTTTGTAACAGTGTTGAAGGATGGGAACACCAATGCCTATGAGTGGAAAATCATACACAAGGTAGTGAATACGGCCCAGTACATCACAGGTAAAGCCCTCCCATCTGTTGAGGACATCTACGTGAAATGACAAGGTATAAAAGCAGCGTTGGTCATCAAAGCTCCTCACCACCCAGGCCATGTTCTTTTCTCACTGCTGCCATCAGGTAGAAGGTGCAAGAGCCTCAGGACTCACTCCATCAGGTTCAAGAACAGTTACTACCCCTCAGCTATCAGACTCTTGAACAAAATGGGATAACTCTACTCATTCTATTTCTGATGATCCCACAGCAGATGGTCTTACTTTAATAACTCTTTAAATTGTTATTTCATGCTTTTGTTGTTTATTGCTATTTATTTATATTTACATTTGCACAGTTTGGTATTCATTGATCCTGTCTACAGTTACTGTTCTATACATTTGCTAAGTACGCCCACAGAAAAAGAATCTCAGGGTTATATGTGGTGACATGTATGTACTCTGATAATAAATATTAGTTTGACTTTGAATTTCAGGTTGTATATTGTATACATTCTCTAATATTAAATGGAATTAATGAATAATTGTTACTCCAGATCCAATGCAGCACAAAAAATACAATTAGATAAAGAAAAACAACACAAAAAAATCTATTGTGGTTGTACGTCCCTAAGGTTGTGGGTGTAGTGGACAGCAAACGAGTCTATCAAAGCTTATAGCGGGATGTGTACCAGCTGGAAAAATGGCAGATAGAATTTAATGAAGGTTAAATGATAAACAGATCTGCCCTGAACTGTGCATTAATTGGTCGGAAGAGACAATGGGCTACCAGCAGGAACATTCATCTGTTGTTTCCCCATTGTTTTTCAGTGGGACTGAATCAGAATGTCCCATTACATTGTGAACAAGTTTCATTTCCTAAGAACCAGTTCTCATTTTAGTTCACCCATTATTATGCTCTCCATAATTTCATCACCCCACAACAATCAGTAACAGGACACACTGCAGTTATTAAATGAAGTGAGATGAATTAACAGGACTCAACTTAGCTTGACCTCTAAGAGGACCACAACCTTGTCGTGGTTTGGAGGTTTGTGTGCCTCAGTGACCCGGAGAGCTGTGTTGTCTGGAGTCAGGGCTTTATGCTTTGACTCCTGATAAGGTCACCCTTGCCAAACAGGTCAAAGGGTAGAGGTCAGACTAAGAGTGGTCCTCTGGTCCTCCAGGGTCAGGGGCTCAGCTCAGGGCTAACAACCCTGACTGGTAAAACAAAATTGTTATGGAATCCTTCTACATCTGAGTGTGACAGTATTCCTGAGTCTCCAGCTGGGGCTTGCATGACTGACAGTGGTGAAAACCGAGAGGAAGCTACTGACAGGATGAAGGAAGCTGTGATGGAGAGCAGAGATGGAGGGCATTGCTTGCTGCCCCCAGTGCCAACGGTGTAACAAACAATGCTGCTGCTGCAGCTGTAACCTACGTAGCTTGAATGTTAGGTATCACAGAATAGAGCTGGAGGAACTCACTGGGTCACACAGCAGGTAAGGAGGGACGGAGGGGCGATGTTCACTTCCCCTGAACGTGGGTGGCAAATGCAATGTTAGCATTCATTTCAAGAGACTGGAATAATAAAGCAAGTGTGTCATACTGAGGATCTGAATATACCTTAACATATCATCATTATGTGCTGTGTCATATAACGTAGGTGATCACAGTCTCATGACCATGTCGGTTATTGGCAAATTTTTCTACGGAAATGGATTGCCCTGATCGGGGGGCTAGGCGGATGATGCACCTTGCCCAAAGGTGGCCTGCAGACTAGCGGAGGGAAAGAGTGCCTAACGCCATACCCAATCATATAGCCTCCAAGGCCATCTGTGGTAATGAATTCCACAGATTCATCACCCTTTGGCTACAGAAATTCCTGCTCCTGTCTGTCCCAAATGGGCATCTTTGTATTCTGAGGCTGTGCCCTCTGGTCCAAGACTCTCCCATTATAGGACACATCCTCTATCTATGCCTTTCAGTATCCCATAGGTTTCAATGAGATCTATCTCATTCTTCTAAATTGCAATGAGTACAAGCCTAGAGCCTTTAAACCGTCCTCAAATGTT
The DNA here is from genome assembly GCF_048418815.1 of Hemitrygon akajei. Taxonomy (NCBI): domain Eukaryota; kingdom Metazoa; phylum Chordata; class Chondrichthyes; order Myliobatiformes; family Dasyatidae; genus Hemitrygon; species Hemitrygon akajei. Next base: position 173,725,553 of record NC_133133.1, read on the forward strand.
AACCCTTTCATTCTTGGCTACCTCCTCTGGACTGTGACAACAACAAAGAATTCAGTTGACCTTTGTTTGGCATCTTACGGTCTCGAAGCACAACGGATGATTGTTTTCATCATCACAAGCCTGAGCGGAAGGTATGGACATCCTGAGATCCCCAGTTCTCAAGATCTCCCTCTCGGCCTCACCAAAGGAAAATTTATGAAGCGATATGTTTGGCACCAGCTTGGCTGCAGGAGCTGCTGGAAGGATGTTCAGTGATGCCCAGCCATCTTAGGGGCTCCACTCCAGATTTATTATCTGGGTTTACTCCCGTAGCCTTTGTCTGTCCCAAGGCTGCCCACAAGTCAGTGGGGCTATTTACCCAGAGCGAGGGATCTGGTTGATGAGCACCAGGGCCTGAGCACACATCATTGGGCCTAGGGGCTATGTGTGCAGGGGCCAGACCTCTACCCTGTCCTCTGTAGTTCAGCCTGAGTCCGAAAGGAGTTCAGTTTCCATGTGTCGCCAGAACTTTACAGTGTGAAGCTGACCTTTACTAGCTGAAGAAAGGGCAGCAGAGTCCACTACAACTTGAAGTCATTGAGTCATAGAGAGTACATCACAGAAACAGGCCCTTTGGCCCATCTAGTCCATGCTGAAAACATTTAAATTTTCTTCTCCCATCAACCTGTACTGGGACCATAGCCCTCCATAACCCTAACATCCATGTATCTACACAAACTTCCCTTAAACATTGAAATCGAGATCATATGCACCTTTCACCCTTAACCTATGACCTCTGGTTGTAGTCCCACCTAACCTCAGTGGAAAAGGTCAGTTTACATTTACCCTATCTATACCCCTTTATAATTTTGTATAGCTTCATCAAATCTCCCCTCAATCTTCTACATTCTAAGGAATAAAGTCCTAACCTATTCAATCTTTCCTTATATCTCAGGTCCTCCAGACCCAGCAACGTCCTTGTAAATTTTTTCCGTACTCTTTCAACATTAAGCATTGTTTGTTTACATATTTCATTATGGTTATTTTTAAAAATACTTGAATTCCTGCCACAAAACAACAAATTTCACAGCATATGCCAGTGATATTAAACCTCATTCTGATTCTGAATAAAAAAATAAATTAAAACCATCCCAGGATGGAGGGAGTGCCCCTCGCTCAGAGTGAGTCACGATGGCTTCACGTGACTCTACGTGTCGGCTCAAGATTCATTTTTCAAGCATCAGGCTTACTAAACAGGCAGATTGATTCAAGGTCTCTGCCAAGAAAATATGACACAACCCTGGGTTAAAAGGAATTTGAAAAATTTACTTTACACAAGAATTGGAACGTAGAATTCTCTGATGCAAAATCTACTTAAGTACGCAACACTGTTTAGCTGTACACTCCAACTCAATACACAATGCATCTCAACTATATACACTGTATAATACAACTACCATATACAGACATACACAGCATAGTCATTTCTAAATTGTTCCATTCAGGTCTAAGCATTTAATCACTGCTCTTGTGGGATAACGTCTTTCCGGACAAGGGGGATCACTCTGCTTGACAGGTGTGGCTGTGAAACGACCTCAGGTTCTGAGGCCTTCTCTATGGTGGTTGTAGCAGTTGACTCTGAGACTGCAGGAAGTGGTTCTGACCTATTTTGTGCAATTTGATCTTGGGAAGGTGCATTTAGTTCACTGGAGTTTTCTCTTATTAATCCTTCCATTGCTCTCTTTACGATATGATCTCTCCTCTTCGTTTCCGCATCCACAACATCATCTGTTTCCGTATCTCCATTGATTCCTTTATTTTTGGCCTTGCATTCATCCAGCTGGGCTTTGGTTTCGGCATTGACTTTTACAAGCAGCATTTTGTCTCCCACTTGCAGTTCATGCAGTAACCTGAATGCACACAGGGTAGATTCTGGTTCTTTATACTCACAAAAAACAAATGCTTGCAACTTTCCTGAAGCCCCTTGAACAAAACCAAATCACATTTTGCAATTGCCTCATTCACCTATCAGAAACTTTCTCAGAAACGTTGCTGACAAAGACTGTTGTAGTCAGACCACTGTTATCATCATTTTCAGAATCCCTCTGAGCAGCATGGCTCTTTCTTGAGCCAATGAGCTCTCCAACCAGAGGCACAGATGCTGACACCACTTGTCTCAATTGGGCAATGGTTCATGGTGTACAGCTTGGGACAGTCGTGGCATCAACCTTCTTAGCAAAACACAAAATACTGGAGGAGCTCAGCAGGCCAGGCAGCATCTATGGAAGAGAGTACAGTCGACATTTCAGGCGGAGACCCTTCTGTAGGTCCGGAGAAAAAAGATGAGGAGTATATTTAAAAGGTGGTGGGAGAGGAGAGAGAAACACAAGGTGATAGGTGAAACCGGGAGGGGGAGGGATGAAGCACAGAGCTTGGAAGTTGTTTGGTGAAACTGATACAGGGCTGGAGAAAGGGGAGTCTGATTGGAGAGGACAAAAGGCCATGGAAGAAAGAAAGGGGGGAGGAGCACCAGAGGGAGGCAATGGGTGGGCAAGGAGATAAGGTACGAGAGGGAAAAGGGGATGGGAAATGGTGAGGGGTCGGCCATTACCAGAAATTCAAGAAATTTTGCTACGTGTATTTTGTCAGTTTTTAATTCATGCACAATATCGAAGATCGGAAGTCCAGACCTGTCAGATTCAAATTCACATTTATTTACCACCAGTGTATTGACACACAGAGTGAAATGCAACATTTGTGTCAACAACCAACACAACTAAAGATGTGCCGGGGGCAGCCCACACATTCCGACACCAATATGGCATGTCCACAATGTTCAGCACAACACACAACACAACGAGCAACAAAGAAACAACAACAAAACAAGCTCCTTTCTCAGTTCCCCCCCCCCCCCCGACACCCTCCTTCCCACCCATAGACATGGACAATCCTGCAACCCAAGGGGAGGTCTCTGGTCTCCAGTCTGCAGACTAAGGCCACTGGGACTTGACTGCCAGACTCTGATTGACCTTCGGTATTGACCCCGGCCCAGCCGATAATGTGACCCTGAATGCCGGGCTTGAGCTCCATGCGCACCATCTGACCAGTCCGTCAGTCTCCCTGATGCGATCTGGGATGCATCGTCCTGGGTCGGGCAACATTCACAGATGGCCTTCATCACTTGTTCATGCTGCTGGCTTTCGAAGACGGGGCACAGAGCTGAGGTCTGACGTCCAACTGCTCAACATCCCCAACCTGCCCTAACTCACCTCTCTATCCCCAAATCCAACACCTATCAACTAAAAAATCAAATAAATCTGAGCCACGAGTTCAATGCACACTGCGGCCCTGTGACATCTTGTGTCCATAAATTATGTTAATCTCCTGGTGGCCACCCATTTCAATTCTACTTCCCATTCCTGTTCTGACATGTCAGTTCGTGTCCTCCTCTACTATCACGGTGAACCCACACTCAGGTTGGAGGAGCAACACCTCATATTCTGTCTGGGTAGCCTCCAATCTGATGGGATGAACATCAATTTCTCAACTTTTGATTATTTCTCCCTTCACCATTCCCCATTCCTGTTTCCCTCTCTCTCCTCATCACCTTACCTGCCCATCACTGGTCCTCCTCCCCCTTCCCTTTCTTCCGTACTCTTCTATTCTCTCCTATCAGATTTCCCCTCCGCCAGCCCTTTACCTCTTTCACCAATCGACTTCCCAGCTTGTTACTTCACCCGCTCCCTCTCCCGGTTTCCCCCTTCACCCGCCACCTTGTGCTTCTTCCTCTTCTCCCTCCACCTTCTTACTCTGGCTTCTCATTATTTTCTCCAGCCCTGATGCAGGGTCTCAGCCTGAAACGTCGACTGTTTATTTGTTTCCATAGATGCTGCAGAACCTGCTGAGCTCCTCCGGCTTTTTGCGTCTGTGGCTCTGGAACTCCAGCATTGGCAGAATTTCTCATGTTTGTTATGTTTACTTATGTTTCTGTTGACTGTGTTATACTTACAATAGACTGTTGTGCTGCTGTAGAATGCTAATTTTCCTGGCATTTTGCCTTGGGTGTAGATGCCTCAGACAATAAAAATAAATTGAATTTAACTCAAGTATCTTATTGGGTATTTGTCCAAGCTTCCTTTGTGCTTATTGGCTGCCATAATTCTTCCCTGGTGACTTCACTTTGAAAGTATATCATCAGCTTCGGGTGGTCCTGAGGTTTCACAAGTCATTAAATGCTAAATTTCTCTTCTTAATCCCACTCACCAGTTTTTGTTTCCCAAGCTTCTCCCTCCTTGCAGAAGTTTTTTTGAAAACCATTTTTGGGTTGTAATAGAACATCAAATAGGACACACAGAAACAGGCCCTTCAGCCTACAATGATGTGCCAAAATAATTAAATTAGGAGTCAAATAGCCAACTATACTATTACTCTCTGCCCACACAATCTTCACATCCTTCAATTTCCTCACATTTATAAGCCTATCTAAACGTCTCTTAAAATCAGCCCAGGCAATGAATTCCAGACATCCACCACTCTGTGTAAAAAACTTGTCCCCCACACCTCTTTTCAAATTAACTTCTCTTATCTTAAGTATCTGTTAGAAGACATTTTAAAAAGCTATTGTCTGTCTACTCTATCTATGCCTCTCATGATCTTATAAACCACAATCAGATCACCCCTCAGCCTCGGCCTCACCGGAGATAACAACTCAGATTTGTCTGTCCTCTCGTGATAGCACATGCCCTCTAAACAGGCAACATCCTGGTAAATCTCTTCTGCACCCTCTTCAATGCCTCATCGTCCTTATAATGGGGCAACCAGAACTGTGTGCTTTACTCCAAATGCAGCTTAACCAGAGTTTTATAAAGCTGCAGCATAACTTCCTGACTCTTGAACTCAATAGCTCAACAAATAAAGGCAAGCAAGCTGTTTGCCTTCTTAACCACCTTATCAACAGTGTAGCCACTTACAGGAAGCTATGAACTTTAGTTTTTGCTTATGTATGTCTTTTGGTCAACTCCTCAAAGTCTGTAATGAGCTCAAGTCTACCTCTATAACACTTTGTAATGTCAAAACATTAAACTAATTCAAAGGAAGTCATGGGAGTCCAAAATGCGTGTCTAACTTCATGTTCACTTCAAGTGAGGTGTGCACATATCACATAGTAACATGATGACGCATACAATTTATGTATTTATACTTATAACCTGTAATGAATTATGTAAGCAAATAAGAAAGCTTTATCTATATATATATACATACACACACAAGATTACTCAAATATTACTGAAATATTAAATGCACAACAACTTTCATGAGCAAGTTCCCTTCTATTGAAAGCATGTCTTACATAGAGTTCATGAAAGCTACAACACAGAAACAGATGTGGACCATAGTCCTCCAAACCCCTCCCATCCAAGCACATTTGTAAACTTCTCCTAGTTGTTGCAATTGAACCTGCAACCTTCAGTTGTTCTGGCAACTCGGTCCACACTCTCACCACCCTCTGAGTGACAAAGATCCCCCTCATGTTCCCCCTCCTCTTTCACCCTTAACCCATGACCTCTGGTTCTAGCCACACCCAGCTTTAGTGGAAAATCTTGCTTGCATTTACCCTGTCTATACCCCTTTATAATTTTGTATACCTCCATCAAATCTTCCCTCAGCCTTCTTCACTCCAAGGACTAAAGTTCTAACCTCTTCAGCCTTTCCCCATAACTCAAGTCCTGGCAACATCCCTGTAAATTTTCTGTGCATTCTTTCAATCTTATTAATTTCATTCCTATAGGTAGATGGCCAGAACTGCAGATAATACTCCAAATTAGGCCTCAACAATGTCTTATGCAATTCCAACATAACATCCAAATCCTGTATTAAATACTCTGATTTCTGAAAAACAATGAACCAAAAGCTCTTTTTAAAAGTTCAAAATAAATGTTATTATTTTGTGGCCCTATCGACCTGTGACACCGCTTTCAATGAATGATTCATCTGTGATCCCAGATCTCAAAAAACAAGGACGGGAAATGCAGTCGGCGTTTCAGACCGAGACCATTCATCAGGACTGGAAAGGAAGGGGGAGGTTGCCAAAGTGAAAAGGTGGGGGGAGGGGAAGGAGGAGAGCTCGAAGATGATAGGTGAAGGTCACGGGCTGGAGAAGAAGGAATCTGATAGGAGAGGAGAGTGGACCATAGGAAAAATGGAATAAGAAGGGGCACCATGGGGCGAGGGGGGAGTGATAAGCAGGTGAGGAGAAGAAGTAAGAAGCCAGAGCGAGAAATGGGTGAAGAGGGAAGGAGTGGGGGAAATGACCATAAGAAGAAATCGATGTTCGTGCCCTCGGGTTGGAGGCTGTATGAGGAGCTGCTCCTCCATCCTAAGAGCGGCCTCATCATGGCAAAAGAGGGGTTATGGACCGACATCTTGGAATACGAATGGGGGTAGGTTTTTAAATGGAAATTCTGCTTTTGGTGGAAGGAGTGGAATTGCTTGATAAAGCTGTTTCCCAGTTTATGACTGGCATCTGGATTAGAGGACACAATATTCAACCCCAACTGATACATAGATGAAGGCCCTGAATGGAGCTGAGGGAGGAAGTGAATGCAGGGGTAACATTTCTGGTGTTTGCAGGGATATGTGCCAGGAGGGAGAATAGTGGGGAGGGATTAATGGACAAGGAAATCACAGAGGGAGCAATCCCTGCAGGAAGTGGAGAGTGGGGAGTGTAATAATATCATGACCATAAGATATAGGAGCAGAATTAGGCCATTTGGCCCATCGAATCTGTTCTGCCATTTCCTCACGGCTGATCCAATTTTCCTCTCAGCCCCCCAGTCTCCTGCTTTCTCCCTGTATCCCTTCATGCCCCGACTGATCAAGAATCAATCAACCTCTGACTTAAATATACATAAAGACTTGGCCTCCACAGCTGCCTGTGGCAAAGAATTCCACTGATTCACCACTCTCTGACTAAAGAAATTCCTCCTCATCTCCGTTCTGAAAGGACACCTCTCTATTCTGAAGCTGAGTCCTCTGGTCTTAGACTCTCCCACCATAGGAAACAACCTCTGCACATTCACTCTATGAAGGCCTTTCACTATTCGATAGGTTTCAATAAGGTCACCCAAAAAGCTCTTCGGGCTTGTGAGGGGCCAGGTGGTGTTGAGCTCCAAGGTTTCTGGAGCACCTGAATAGGTTAATTGTTGTTTAACAACATTAATCATTTAGAGTTCTTTGTGATTTTCTCAAGTGACCCTCTCTTTGTAATGTGGTCTCCTGGTGCCTTCAGTTTAAACTTGTTTATTTTGATAGATATGGGGATTCTGTGTTATTTGTGTTATTTAAGCAGATGCCCCATTAATTGTGGGTCTTCATTTTGAGAATCTTACATCTCATGGTGTCACTCGGCCGAGCACTCGATGTTCTGTTGGAATTCTTATGAATAAACTCTTGTCAGAGTTTATACATCAGAGTTTATAGTTCCTCTGCCCGTGGGTTCCAACAGGGGAGGAGGGCAAGATGTGTGTTAAAGATGGCGGAAGTTGTGCAGAGACTCATGGTGCTATGGGTGAGGACAAGAGGCACTCTATCCCTGTTAAGGAAGTGGGAATATGCGGTAATGGCAAATGTCTGGGAAATGGAGGACATGTGACACCCCATATTCCATCTAGGTAGTCTCCTACCTGATGGCATGAACATTGATTTCACCTTCCGATAATTTTTTTTTCCTTTTTTCCCCCCTTTTCCTTCACTCTTCTATTCCCCAGTCTGGCCTCTTAACTCTTCTCAACTACCTATCACCTACCCCGGGTCCCTTTCTCCTATAGTCCACTCTTCTCTCCTACCAGGTTCCTTCTTCTCCAGCACTTTATCTTTCCCACCCTCCTGGCTTCACCTATCACATTCTAGCTGTCCTCCATCCCCTCCCCCCACCTTTTTATTCTGGCATCTTGCCCATTTTCCAATCCTAGTGAAGGGTCTCGGCCTGAAGCCTCCACTGCTCATTTATTCTCATAGATGCTGCCTGACCTTCTGAGTTCCTCCAGCATTTTGTGTATATTGCTCTGGACTTCCACCATCTGTGGAACCTTGTGTTTCTCAAAATACATGGTTAATTTTGGAAAAACTTTGATCTCTGCTCACCTGAGCAGAATAAATTCCTGATCTAGTAATAAGAACAGCTGTTGACAATGCACTTCCAAATTTTCGGTTATAATTGGTAATCTATTAACCTTGAACTTCAATAAGTCCTCTAATTATGGAACAATATTTGTTAATGATTGAGCAGAACACCTAATTCATGACTGAGGTATGGCCTTTGTGGAAAAACTGAGTCCCAAGGTAATACAAACAAGCTTATGTCCCATGTTTTCTCATTTTTTTGTTTTATGTGTTTTTATTTAGAGATACAGTGCTGAATAGGCCCTTCCGGCCCAATGAGCTGCACCGCCCAACAACCCAGCAAATTTAACCTGAGCCCGATCTACGATGGTTAGTCAACCTACTAACCAGTACATCTCTAGGCTGTGGGAGGAAACCCATGCACACGTGGGAAAGAACGTACAAACTAACTTACAGAAGACTGTTGAACTCTGATGTCCAAGCTTTAATAGTGTTGCATTAACTGTGATGCTACCAGGGCACCCTTATGGAACTCTGTTCTAAAGAATGGGGGCTGTGCAGGTATTGTTGGTGCTAGTTTATCTGGTAACCTGATAATCCAGGATATTTATAATCAGAGTCAGATTAACTATCACTGATTTATATGACGTGAAATTTGTTGTTTTGTGACAGTAGTACAGCACAGTACATTTAAGTTACAACAGATAGTGCATAAGAGGGGTTTGTGGACCATTCAGATATATGAAGTTTGAGGAGAAGAAGCTGTTCCTGACTCATTGAGTGAGGGTCTTCAGGCTTTTGTATCATTTCTCCAATGCGAAAATGAGAAGAATACATATCTTGGATAGTGAGGGTCCTTAATGCCTCTTGAAACATCACCTTTTGAAGATTCAGATTCAGATTCAGTTTATTGTCATTTACAAACCACAAATGCAATGCAGTTAAAAAATGAGACAATGTTCCTCCAGAATGATATCACAAAAGCACATGACAAAACAGACTACACCAGAAAATCCACATAACGTTTGGCAATCCCCAATCCAGAGTCCAGAGAGGCTGCTGCGTATTAATATCGCGCTACCATCTTAGCACGTTCCCCGGAAAGGAGCTCCGAAGCCACCAGACAAAACAAGACCAAAAACTAAAGCTACGAGACCTGCACAAAACCACATAGTTACAACATATAGTTACAACAGTGCAAACAATAGCATAATTGATAAAAAACAGACTATGGGTACAGTAAAAATAGTCCAAAGATGTTAAAGGACTATAAGTTCAAAAGAAATCACCACACAGTTTCCACAAGTTCCCAGGGTCCCGACAGACTCATCATCCGACGTCAGCGGCAGAAGGGAATACCCCCGCTATGGACTTCCACGGCGCCGCCCGACTCAGCCTCGCAGACGCAGCACACACCGAAAGCGACCTGACCGCAAAGGACTCCGAGTCCGTCGAACCTCCGAGCCGACGATCCTCCCCTCCGGCACAGCTTCTCCAAGCACCATCCTCTGCCGAGCGTATTAAGACGGCCCCACCAACGGCCATCGGCAACGTAATCCCGAGGACTGGGGGCCTGTTCTTCCCAGCAGAGTCCCGGACCTCACAGCAGCAGCGGCAACGAAGAAGGTCTTCCTGGAGATTTCCCGATGTTCCTCCATGCTCCCATGTCCGTTTTCAATCAATTATGATTGAGCACGGCACCCCACTTCACAAGTAACAGATAATCAGCGCCGGAGTGGGCGCTGCAAGCTGCGTCGCGCCGCCATCTTGGAATAGAAGGTGTCATTGAAGGCAAGGAGGGTTTTGCCCGTGATGGATCCTGTTGAGTGTACAACACTCTGTAGCCTCTAGCTGTACTGTGCGGTGGCCCCTCCATACCAGATGGTGACGCAACCAGTCAAAATGGTCTCCACTGTTCATCTGTAGGAATATGGGTGTAATTGGGCAGCATGGACTTGTTGGGCTGGAAGGGTCAGCTGTTTCTCTAAAACAAATACTGGCTCAGGCAACTCTCGAGGTTCAGCACTCTCTGAGAGAACAGAACGTAGATCCGTACAGCACAGGAAAAGACCATTCGGCCCACAGTGTTATGTGAACCAATAGGATGGGACCGCAGGTAATGTGTGCATAGTAGCAAAATGGAAGCATGGTCTTTCTCTTTTATTTATCTGACTGGCTGGGTCAGATGGAATAGAAGCAATTGTAAGAAGCAGCATGCATCAGAATTAGTACAGGAACAGGACACATTCTGATACAATGTATATCCTTGGATGTTAAAAAACCGAACTTTGGTCTCCTTTCAGCCACAACTCAGTGATGCCCACAATACCATACCTGCCAACTTCTAAACGTGCAACATCTACCCTATTCCGTATATAGTGTGCATTCACATATAACACTTTCAGTCCTGTATTCATCACCCTTTGCAATTTTGCCTCCATGTTACTGGATGTTAAATTCTTTTCTCTTTCTAAACTTACTGTCTTTTTATTTATTCTGGCGACTTTCATAACATCTCCTGCACTCTCCTTCCCTTTTACCTTACCCTCACTCTTCCAAACTTGAACTGTTGAACCAGCTGTTCTGTTTAAAGACCAATCCCATTGACTGCACATTTGCCCTGTCATCTGCCTATTCCTCCTCACACTCTCACTACACACTGCATCTACTTGTACACCAACTTCCCCGTGGTCAGCTCTATCACTCCTGTCCCATCCCTCTGCCAAATTAGTTTAAACCCTCCTCAACAGCTCTAGCAAACCTGCCTGCCAGGATATTGGTCCCTCTCGAGTTAGGGGTAATCCATCCAGGACGGGTCATCAGATAAGTTAACACCAAAGAACATAAAGCTGCTGACCCTGTCCCCCAGAGCAGACTGGTCCATGGTCCTCAACAATCAGATCCTTAGTTTCACTGGCATTGTGTGAGAGCAAGTCCCAAAGAGGCAACCTCTGATTACAGTGGGGTTACAGGGACAAGCAGACAGAGAGTGGCACTGGATCTTAGTGCCATTACAGCACCAGCGACCAGGATCAATTCCACTACCTTCTGCAGGAGTTTGTACGTTCTCCCCATACATCCTCCGGATGCTCCGGTTTCCTCCCACATTCCAAAGACATACAGGTTGATGGGTCACATGGTCTGTCACTGTACTGTACCGTCCCCTCCTTTACTCCCAGTATACCCATGACTGCGTCGCCACCCACAGCTCCAATCTGCTAATTAAATTTGCCGACGACACTACACTGATTGGCCTTATCTCAAACAATAACGAGGTGGCCTACAGGGAAGAAGTCATCTCTCTGACACAGTGGTGTCAAGAAAACAACTTCAATATTGCAAAATCAAAGGAACTGGCTGTGGATTACAGGAGGAATGGCTAAACCCTATTGACATCAATGGCTCTGGGGTTGAGAGGGTGAACAGCTTCAAGGTCCTCAGCATACACATCACCGAGGTCCTTACGTAGTCTGTACACACCAGCTGTGCGGTGAAAAAGGCACAACAGCGCCTCTTTCACCTCAGACGGTTGAGGAAGTTTGGTATGAGCCCCCAAGTCCTAAGAACTTTCTACAGGGGCACAATTGAGAGCATCCTGACTGGCTGCATCACTGCCTGGTATGGGAACTGTACTTCCCTCAATCACAGGACTCTGCAGAGAGTGGTGCAGACAGTCCAGTACATCTGTAGTTGTGAACTTTCAATGATTCAGGACATTTACAAGGACAGGTGTGTAGAAAGGGCCCGTAGGATCATTCGGGACCCAAGCCATCCCAACCACAATCTACTATCCAGGAAGCTGTTACCATCTGGAAAGTGGTACCACAGCATAAAAGCCAGGACCAATAGGCTCCAGGACAGCTGTTTCTACCAGACCATCAGACTGATGAACTCACGTTGATTTGAGTGTATTTCTATATTACATTGACTGTTCTATTTATTATAAATTACTATGATTGCACATTGTACATTTAGATGGAGACATAACGTAAAGATTTTTACTCATGTATGTGAAGGATATAAGAAATAAAGTCAATTCAATTGCATCTCTAAATAGGTAGATAGATAGAAAGATAGATGTCAAAATTCAAATTGTTTAATGTCATTTCTAGTATGCAAGTGTAAAGGAGAATGAAGTAATTGTTACTCTAGATCCGATGCAGCCCAGAAAAAAAACACAAGATAAAGAACACAATAATTAAAAAAGCTCAATAAATAAATACATAAGATAGCTTATATTCATAGATTGATTGTTTGTCCATAAAGTGACACTAGGCACAGGAGTGTCAGTACATAAATCCGAGCAACACACACAAAACACCGGAGGAACTCAGCAGGCCAGGCAGCATCTAAGAAAAGAGTACAGTCAACGTTTCGGGCCGAAACCCTTTGCCAGTCCCGCCGAAGGGTTTTGGCCCAAAACACCGACTGTGCTTTTCTCCACAGATGCTGCCTGGCCTGCTGAGTTCCTCCAGCATTTTGTGTGTGTTGCTCGGATTTCCAGCATCTGCTGATTTTCTCTTGTTTGGCATTGACAAGGTGGGTGGGGTCCTTCATGACATTACTACAGATAAATGAATCTTAGATTCACAATTTTTAACTAGAACTGTGCTGATAATACTTGAGGATTAAATACATACTGTGGATAAATATACTGTAATTAGTTAGATAAATAAATAAAAATGGAAGGCTTGGGGAATGAAGAGGTTTATCAGTGCGCAGATGACGAGGGGAGATTTCGCATCAGAAAGTTTGCCTTTCTGTTACCAGACCACAGGTTCGAGGGCTGAGACCTGGCTGTGTTGGAGACAGAGGCGCAGCTTCTGAACTCCAGGTTTGATCGTGGCTTTGGCACTCTCTGTGCGGAGTTTACACTCTCCCTCTGTGACCATGTGTGTTCCCACATCCCAATGCGTGTGCGTTGGTGGATTAACCGGCCACTGTGACTCGTTGCACATGTAGAGCTCTTTATTTTTTCCTTTTTTCCAACAGAAACAAAAGTTCAAAGATTAACGTAAATTTATTATCAAAATACATATATGTCACCAAATACAACTCTGAGATTCATTTTCTTGTGGGCATATATAGTAAATACAAGAAATACAATAGAATTAATGAAGAACTGTACATGACAGCACCCAATGTGCGTCTACAAAAATAAATAATAATAAATAAGCAATAAATATCAAGAACAAGAAATGAAGACTCCTTGAAAGTGAGTCCATAGGTGGTGGAAACAGTTCAGTGATGGAGCAAGTGAAGTTATCCCCACTGTTTCAGCAGCCTGATGGATGAGGGGTAATAACTGTTCCTAAACCTGGTGGTGTTAGTCCTGAGGCTCCTGTTCCTATTTTGGCCCACAACGTCTGTGCTGAATATAGTGTCAAATCAACTCAACCAAGTGGTAAAACCTGGGGTGGGGGCAAGAGTTGATGGATGTGGGGAGAATGAAACAAGGTTAATGTGGTGAATAGTGGTGTGCCACAAGAATCAGTGCTGAGTCATTTGTTTGGCATCTATATCAGTGACCTTTTTGATAATGTGGTTAATTGGATCAGCAAGTTTGCAGATGACACCAACATTGGGGGTTTAGTGGACAGTGATAAAGTCAATCGTGGCTTGCAGAGAGATCTGCCTCAGCTGAAAAATGGCAGATGGAATTTAATGCAGACAAGTATGAGGTTTTGGACATCGGTAGGGCCAACCAAGGTAAGTCTTACACGGTGAACACTAGGGCACTGAGGAGTGTGGTAGAACAGAAGGATTTGAGAAGATAGGTCCATAATTCATTGAAAGTGGCATCATTGGCCTTCATATTGAGCACAGGAGATGGGATGTTATGTTGAAGTTACATATGACATTGGTGAGGCCTAATTTGGAGTATTGTGTGCAATTTTGATCACCTACCTACAAGAAAGATGTAAACAAGCTTGAAAGTTGCCTGGTCTGAAGGTCTTCAGTTATAAGGAAAGATTGAACAGGTTAGGACTGTATTCTTTAGAACGTAGAAGATTGAGAGGACATTTGATAGCGTTATACAAATTAACAAGAGGTATAGATAGCGTTAATATCAGCAGGCTTTTTCCACTGAGGCTGGGTGAAAGGTGAAAAGTTTAAGGGCAACATGGTGCAAGATGATGGGAGTAGGCAGCTTAACTAGTTTTAGCATGGGCTAGATGGGCTGAAGGACCTGTTTCTGTGCTGAACTCTATATGATTCTATGACTTTGTGTATGATGCACCATCAATAACTCTTGGAGATGTGAGGCGAGATATAGGCTTTTATTGGCTGGAAGAAAGAACAAGCAGCAATTGACCACCATACTACATCCTGGAGACTAAGGCCGGGGCGGAGTCCCCAATCGCCTTTATACCGGGATCCGTGGGAGGAGCCAAGGTCAGTGGGAGGAGCCACAGGAGCAGTCAGCGGGGGGGGGGGGGGGGGGTGTGTCCAGACAGGTATATGTAGTTCACCACATTTACCCCCCCTTTGTTTTAAAAGAGAGTCCCCATGGGGCGAAGTTTCTTACAAGTATATTTACAGATTAAGTCTATCAGGTGGTCGAATCTGTCGCTGCGATCTACATAGCACCGGCTGTGATTGCACAGATGCCGGTGGTGATTGCACCGGAGACGGTGGTTGTGCTGGTTCCAGCCTAACTGGAGGTGTCAGCTCACTAGGCATCAGTGATCCCTCATGAGTGTGCAAGGCGCCTGGTATATGCGCGTGCGAGACGCCCGGTATAGGAGTGTTGTGAGGAGTCTGTGTAGGGCTCGGTGTGCGCGGTGTCACCTCGGGTACAGGGTTCATAGTTATCGTGGAGTGTTCGGGGTAGTGATCTGCTGCTCCTGCGGGCGCCAGGTCGCGGACGGAGATCATGTCCTCCCGCCCATCAGGTAAGACCACGTAGGCATACTGGGGGTTCGCATGTAGAAGGTGAACCCTCTCGACCAGCGGGGAGTATTTATTGCTCCTCACATGTTTCCGGAGCAGCACTGGCCCTGGGGATGTCAGCCAAGCCGGTAGGGTGGTCCCAGTGGCAGACTTCCTGGGAAAAGAGAATAGGCGCTCGTGAGGGGTGGCATTGGTGGACGTACATAACAGGGAGCGGATAGAGTGGAGTGTCTCGGGGAGGACCTCCTGCCATTGAGAGACCAACAGCCCTTTTGACTTAAGGGCTAAAAGTGTGGCCTTCCACACTGTGGCATTCTCCCTCTCCGCCTGTCCATTTCCCCGGGGATTATAGCTTGTGGTCCGACTAGTGGTGGATTGGATAGTGGACTACTTGACAGATAGACCTCAGTATGTGCGGTTGGGAGACTGTAGGTCTGACACGGTGGTCAGCAGCACAGGAGCGCCGCAGGGGACCGTACTCTCTCCGGTCCTGTTCACCCTGTACACATCGGACTTCCAATATAACTCGGAGTCCTGCCATGTGCAGAAGTTCGCTGATGACACGGCCATAGTGGGGTGTGTCAGGAATGGACAGGAGGAGGAGTATAGGAAACTGATACAGGACTTTGTGATATGGTGCAACTCAAACTACCTGCATCTCAATATCACCAAGACCAAGGAGATGGTGGTGGACTTTAGGAGATCTAGGCCTCATATGGAGCCAGTGATCATTAATGGAGAATGTGTGGAGCAGGTTAAGACCTACAAGTATCTGGGAGTACAGTTAGATGAGAAGCTAGACTGGACTGCCAACACAGATGCCTTGTGCAGGAAGGTTATGGGGGACTATTGTTCAGCTGCAAGTAGATGGGACAATGTAGAATAATAGTTCAGCATGGACTAGATGTCCTGGAGGTCTGTAAAGCTCTATGACTTAAGAACTTTTTAAAAGCTATTATTAATGCTTTTTGAGATAGTGATTTAGATGCATATCATATTTTTTACTGAGTTAAGTATTGTATGTAATTAGTTTTGCTACAACAAGTGTATGGGACATTGGAAAAAAAGTTGAATTTCCCCATGGGGATGAGTAAAGTATCTATCTATCTATCTATCTATCTATCTATCTATCTATCTATCTATCTAGTAGCAATGCCCCTAGCCAGCAGGTACTGGCGCAGCTCGTCACTCATAAAGGAGGACCCTCTATCACTGTGGATATAGCAGGGATATCCAAACAGAGTGAAGAGCTGGCGCAGGGCTTTTATGACGGACGTGGCAGTGGTGTCGGGGCAGGGGATGGCAAAGGGGAACCGCGAGTACTCGTCAATTATGTTGAGAAAGTAGACATTGCAGTCGGTGGAGGGAAGGGGGCCCTTAAAGTCAACACTCAGTCGCTCAAAGGGGCGGGTGGCTTTGATAAGTTGCACCTTTTCAGGACGGTAGAAGTGCGGTTTGCACTCAGCGCAGACTTGGCAGTCCCTGGTCATCGTCCTGATGTCCTCAAGGGAGTACGGCAGGTTCTGGGCTTTCATGAAATGGTAAAATCGGGTGACCCCCGGGTGGCAAAGATGTGCATGGAGGGCGTATAGCCGGTCGAGCTGTGCACACGTTCCCCGGGATAGGGCATCAGGGGGCTCATTGAGCCTTCCAGGCCGATGCAGGATATCATAGTTGTAGGTGGAGAGTTCTATTCTCCACCGCAAAATTTTATCATTTTTGATTTTGCCCCGCTGTTGGTTGCTGAACATGAACGCAACTGAGCGCTGGTCGGTCAGCAAGGTGAACCTTTTGCCGGCGAGATAGTGCCTCCAGTGCCTAATAGCTTCCACTATGGCCTGGGCTTCTTTCTCCAACGCAGAGTGCCGAATTTCAGAGCCTTGAAGGGTACGAGAAAAGAATGCTACTGGCCTGCCTGCCTGAATAGCAGCCAGCACGAAATCGGAGGTGTCACTCTCTACTTGGAAGGGAATGGTCTCGTCCACCGCATGCATCGTTGCTTTGGCAATGTTCCCTTTAATGCAGCTGAAGGCCGCGCGGGCCTTGGCAGAGAGGGGAAATGTGGTAGACTTGACCAGGGGGCGGGCCTTGTCTGCGTAATGGGGGACCCATTGGGCGTAATAGGAAAAGAAGCCCAGGCACCGTCTGAGGGCTTTGAGGGTGGTGGGAAGAGGGAGTTCTAACAGGGGGCACATATGGTCGGGATCAGGGCCAATGTCCCCGTTCTCCACGACATACCCAAGGATAGCGAGTCGGGTGGTTCCAAACACACACTTGTCCCTGTTATAAGTAAGGTTCAGGGCTTTGGCCACTTGGAAAAATCGTTGGAGGTTGGCGTTGTGATCCGGCCAGTCGTGACCACAGATGGTGATGTTATCCAGATAGGGAAATGTGGCCTTCAGTTGGCACTGGTCCACCATCCGGTCCATTTCCCTCTGGAAGACAGAGACACCATTTGTGACACCGAAGGGGACGCACAGGAAGTGATAGAGCCTGCCGCCCGCCTCAAAGGCGGTGTAGGGGCGGTCCTCTGGGTGGATGGGGAGCTGGTGATCAGTGGATTTCAGATCTATTGTCGAGTACACCTTGTACTGAGCTATCTGGTTGACCATATCCGCGATGCGGGGTAGGGGGTACGCGTCAAGCTGCGTGAACCTATTGATGGTCTGGCTATAGTCCACGACCAACCTATTTTTCTGCCCGGTCCGAACAACAACCACCTGGGCCCTCCAAGAACTTGTGCTTAGCTCAATGATCCCCTCCCTGAGCAGCCGCTGCACCTCCGACTGAATGAAGGCCCTGTCCCCTGCGCTGTACCTCCTGCTTTTAGTTGCCACAGGTTTACAGTCGGGGGTTAGGTTGGCGAACAGCGGTGGGGGAGGGATCTTGAGGGTGGAGAGGCTGCAAGTGGTGTCAGTAGCGCAGCTGTCGGCATGGTGCTGGGTGGGATGTGTGGGTCGGTGTGTGTGTGTGGTCAGTAGCGGGGTATATGACGAAGTCCCACAAAACTGAGGATTCCTGACAGTGAGTAAACTTTGGGGCTGACCCTCAAAAGGAGGATTCTGACTTTACGTCCAGAAAAATTAGACTTGGACCCCCAAACTCCAGAAGCAGCTCTTGCCTTTGAACTCTGGCTTGCATGCTTCCAATCATACTTGGAACAGATTCCAGTGACTGAGCCTGCCACAATGTACAAAATCCTACTATCAAGAGTAAGTCCGAAAGTATATTCCCTTATCAGAGACCTGCCGACCTACCAAGGGGCACTGGACGCCCTCAAAAGACAGTACCTGTGGCCGGTGAACACCGTCTATGCAAGACATCGCTTAGCGACGCGGTGGCAGTGACCCGACGAGTCGAGCGCTGAGTTTGTCCGGGCCCTACAGACACTCGTACGGGCCTGCGACTGCAAGGGACTGACAGCGGAACAGCATGCGGAGCTCCTGGTACGAGACTGCTGGAAAATGCCGATCTTACCTTACGCTCGGCGATCGAGACGGCCGACACGCTGGAGGCTGCTCTGCACAACGCTGATGCTGTCCAGCCGCGCGATCCCTCGCCGGTTCCGTGGACACTGCAGACCCTGCCACCTGCGAGCGAATTCACCGCCGCCGCTGCCAGTCGCAAGTCCACGAACTCCCCGAAACCGACCACAGCTGCTGCCAGTCGCAACTCCGTGCAGTGTTACTTCTGTGGACTCGAAAAGCACCCCCGAAAACGCTGCCCGGCCCGAGAAGCGACCTGCTCCAACTGCGGGAAGAAGGGCCATTTCGCCAAGGTCTGTAAGTCTAAACCACGAGCGGGGTCGGGCAGCGCTGCGTGTGAGGCATGGGGGCCGCCATCTTGCCTGCCTGCCTCGTGCGAGGCATGGGGGCCGCCATCTTGCCTGCCCGGATGTGGGCGGCCATCTTTGTCGGCGCCACCTCGCCCCGCCCCCGACCCACCGGTGCTTACCGGGCACCATGACGGCAGTTCAACTCTGGCCACCGTAACCCTCGACTAAAGCACCCCACTCCAGCTTGCAAGGTCAATGATGGACATCCTGGTGGAGGGGCACAGGACTAGCTGCCTGTTTGACACGGGCAGCACTGAGAGTTTTATTGACCCAGACACGGTGCAACGCTGCGGACTCGTGACACGGCCGGTAAGCCAGAGGGTCACCATGGCTTCTGGGTCGTATTCCACAAACATCCGGGTGAGTTGTGTAGCGACATTGGTGGTGCAGGGCACAGAATATCGGAAATTTGCGCTACTGGTCATGCCTCAACTGTGCGCGCCTGTGCTATTGGGGCTGGACTTCCAGAGCCACCTCGAAAGTGTGACTATGGCATATGACGGGCCCCTCCCACCACTCACTGTCAGGAATCCTCAGTTTGGTGGGACTTCGTCACATACCCCGCTACTGACCACGCACACACACCAACCCACACATCCCACCCAGCACCATGCCGACAGCTGCACTACTGACACCACTTGCAGCCTCTCCACCCTCAAGATCCCTCCCCCACCGCTGTTCACCAACCTGACCCCCGACTGTAAACCTGTGGCAACTAAAAGCAGGAGGTACAGCGCGGGGGACAGGGCCTTCATTCAGTCAGAGGTGCAGCGGCTGCTCGGGGAGGGGATCATTGAGCCAAGCATAAGTTCTTGGAGGGCCCAGGTGGTCGTTGTTCGGACCGGGCAGAAAAATAGGATGGTCGTAGACGATAGCCAGACCATCAATAGGTTCACGCAGCTTGACGTGTACCCCCTACCCCGCATCACGGATATGGTCAATCAGATAGCTCAGTACAAGGTGTACTCAACAATAGATCTGAAATCCGCTTATCACCAGCTCCCCATCCGCCCAGAGGACCGCCCCTACACCGCCTTCGAGGCGGGTGGCAGGCTCTATCACTTCCTGTGCTTCCCCTTCGGTGTCACAAATGGTGTCTCGGTCTTCCAGAGGGAAATGGACCGGATGGTGGACCAGTGCCAAATGAAGGCCACATTTCCCTATCTGGATAATATCACCATCTGTGGTCACGACTGGTCGGATCACAACGCCAACCTCCAACGATTTTTCCAAGTGGCCAAAGCCCTGAACCTTACTTATAACAGGGACGTGTGTGTTCGGAACCACCCGACTCGCTATCCTTGGGTATGTCGTGGAGAACGGGGTCATTGGCCCTGATCCCGACCGTATGCGCCCCCTGTTAGAACTCCCTCTTCCCACCACCCTCAGAACCCTCAGACGGTGCCTGGGCTTCTTTTCCTATTACGCCCAATGGGTCCCACATTACGCAGACAAGGCCCGCCCCCTGGTCAAGTCTACCACATTTCCCCTCTCTGCCGAGGCCCGCGTGGCCCTCAGCTGCATTAAAGGGAACATTGCCAAAGCAATGATGCATGCGGTGGACGAGACCATTCCCTTCCAAGTAGAGAGTGACACCTCCGATTTCGTGCTGGCTGCTATTCAGGCAGGCAGGCCAGTAGCATTCTTTTCTCGTACCCTTCAAGGCTCTGAAATTCGGCACTCTTACAGCCAATAAAATTGATGCACCATCAATAACTCTTGGAGACGTGAGGTGAGGCGCTTTTAAGAAATTTAAAAGTGGATAAATCTCCGGGTCCTGACCGGATATTCCCCAGGACCTTGAGGGAAGTTTGTGTAGAGATAGCAGGAGCTCTGACGGAGATCTTTCAGATGTCATTAGAAACAGGGATTGTGCCGGAGGATTGGCGTATTGCTCATGTGGTTCCATTGTTTAAAAAGGGTTCTAGAAGTAAGCCTGGCAATTATAGACCTGTCAGTTTGACATCAGTGGTGGGTAAATTAATGGAAAGTATTCTTAGAGATAGTATTTATAATTATCTGGATAGACAGGATCTGATTAGGAGTAGCCAGCATGGATTTGTGCGTGGAAGGTCATGTTTGACAAACCTTATTGAATTTTTTGAAGTAGTTACGAGGAATGTTGACGAGGGTAAGGCAGTGGATGTAGTCTATATGGACTTCAGCAAGGCCTTTGACAAAGTTCCACATGGAAGGTTAGTTAAGAAGGTTCAGTCGTTAGGTATTAATGCTGGAGTAATAAAATGGATTCAACAGTGGCTAGATGGGAGATGCCAGAGAGTAGTGGTGGATAATTGTTTATCGGGATGGAGGCCGGTGACTAGCGGGGTGCCTCAGGGATCTGTTTTGGGCCCAATGTTGTTTGTAATATACATAAATGATCTGGATGATGGGGTGGTAAATTGGATTAGTAAGTATGCTGATGATACTAAGGTAGGAGGTGTTGTGGATAATGAGGTGGGTTTTCAAAGCTTGCAGGGAGATTTATGCCAGTTAGAAGAATGGGCTGAACGTTGGCAGATGGAATTTAATGCTGAGAAGTGTGAGGTTCTACATTTTGGCAGGAATAATCCAAATAGAACATACAGGGTAAATGGTAGGGCATTGAGGAATGCAGTGGAACAGAGAGATCTAGGAATAACAGTGCATAGTTCCCTGAAGGTGGAGTCTCATGTAGATAGGGTGGTGAAGAAGGCTTTTGGAACGCTGGCCTTTATAAATCAGAGCATTGAGTACAGAAGTTGGGATGTAATGTTAAAATTGTACAAGGCATTGGTAAGGCCAAATTTGGAATATTGTGTACAGTTCTGGTCACCGAATTATAGGAAAGATATCAATAAATTAGAGAGAGTGCAGAGACGATTTACTAGGATGTTACCTGGGTTTCAGCACTTAAGTTACAGAGAAAGGTTGAACAAGTTAGGTCTCTATTCATTGGAGCGTAGAAGGTTGAGGGGGGATTTGATCGAGGTATTTAAAATGTTGAGAGGGATAGATAGAGTTGACGTGAATAGGCTGTTTCCATTGAGAGTAGGGGAGATTCAAACGAGAGGACATGATTTGAGAGTTAGGGGGCAAAAGTTTAAGGGAAACACGAGGGGGTATTTCTTTACTCAGAGAGTGATAGCTGTGTGGAATGAGCTTCCTGTAGAAGTAGTAGAGGCCAGTTCAGTTGTGTCATTTAAGGTAAAATTGGATAGGTATATGGATAGGAAAGGAGTGGAGGGTTATGGGCTGAGTGCGGGTAGGTGGGACTA
This sequence comes from Hemitrygon akajei, assembly GCF_048418815.1. Taxonomy (NCBI): domain Eukaryota; kingdom Metazoa; phylum Chordata; class Chondrichthyes; order Myliobatiformes; family Dasyatidae; genus Hemitrygon; species Hemitrygon akajei. Next base: position 173,747,639 of record NC_133133.1, read on the forward strand.
GGTGAGATTAAGAGTTCGGCACGGACTAGGAGGGCCGGAATGGCCTGTTTCCGTGCTGTGATTGTTATATGTTATATAGGCTTTTATTGGCTGGAAGAAAGAACAATCAGTAATTGACCACCACACTGCATCCTGGAGACTGAGGCCGGGGCGGAGTCCCCAATCGCCTTTATATCGGGGTCCGTGGGAAGAGCCACAGGAGCAGTCAGCAGGGGGTGTGTGTCCAGACAGGTATATGTAGTTCACCACAGTGTAGAATGGTAGAAATAGATGTTTGAATGTTGTTACAGTGTTCGAAGGCCAAAGGCTCTCTTCTCTCTCTCTCTCTCTCTCTCTCTCTCTCTCTCTCTCTCTCTCTCTCTCTCTCTCTCTCTCTCTCTCACTCTCACTCTCTCTCTCTCTCTCTCTCTCTCTCTCTCTGTCTTTCCCTCTCTCTGTCCTGTTTGACACTAGCTGAGAGACATAAAGCTGACACAAATTGTAAAGAATGTTACTCGCTGAACTACCATTCAGTTTTGTGCATCATCCTGTTGTAATGGGTTACGCTGGTTGTCGGGAAGTTCCCACAATCTTTCCTGAGTTAAATTGTAGCAACACACATGGTTTAGTGGTAAGTGCTCGTGTGTCTGAGTCATGGGTCATTGCCTTATATTTTGGTCCAGTCCTCAGCATTAGAGGAACTTAAAATCATCTGATGTCCCTGGTCCTGTGGAAGATCCCGTGGCATTGTCTGTTTCACCATTTAAATTCATTACATTTAAACTTGTCTCAGTAACACTGACACCACTAAGCTGTGGTGGTATGATGAAGATGTAGAGAAGCTGCAGGAATGATTGTCTATGTGTTACTCTGGATTTCCTGCATCTGCAGAATCTCTTGTGTTTATGATTTGCTGTTCCATTGCGAAGTCTCTTTGAGGGATATCTACCCAGAAGAAATTTAAATCTTCTCTTTGACGGGAATTCAACGAAACCCTCTCTCACCGCTGCTGCCCTCTGACTCTCCGACCATGGGGTCAGCCAGAGTCGCTACCACAGTCGTGTATCTCGCTTGTACCCCTTCTCCTCCCCCACCTTCTTATTCCGGGTTCTTCCCCCTTCCTTTCCTGTCTTGATAAAGGCTCTCAGCGGAAAACTGCGACTGTTTATTCATGTCCATAGACACTGAGTTCCTCTGGCATTTTGTGTGTGGGTTGCTCTGGAATCAGAATCAGGTTTAAAATCAATGGCAAATGTCGTGAAATCTGTTAACTTTGTGGCAGCAGTACATGATAATAGAGAAAAAAAGAAAATTGTGAATTACATTAAGTCCATACAGGGTGTAAGGTGTGGTAGCACACACAACACATGATAACTTATGAAGGTAAGGATAAAATCTACATAAATAACAAACTCAAGTGCATTAATATTGAATATTGTAAGGTACAGAACATATTAACCAGTAACACTTCGAACACGATGTGGCAGGGCGTTCAGAAGCCTAACGGCCTGAGGAAGAAACTGTTTCCCTCCTGACCGTTCTTGTTTTATGCATTGTAGTCCCCTGCCTGATGGTAGAAAGTCAAAGAGGACACTGGATGGATGGGTGGGATCCGTAATAATACTAAGGGTCCTGCGTACGCAGCGCTCCTGATAAATGTCCCTGATGGATGTTGGGGAGCCTCCCATGATCCTCTCATCAGTTCTCACTGTCCTTTGTAGGGACTTCTGGTCTGGTGCTCGACTGGTCCCATACCAGATGGAGATACAACTTGTCAGGACCCTCTCAATGGTGCTACTGTAAGTGCATTTAAGATGGGAGGATGGAGCCTTACTTGCCTCAATCTTCTTAGGAAGTGGAGGCATTGCTGAGCTTTCTAGTTCAGGGAGGTGATATTAAGAAAACAATGGAGGGTCACCTGTGATGTGAACTCCCAGGAACTTGGTGCACTTGGCTCTCTCTGGAGGAGCGATGTATTCACAGAGGGGGTGGTTTGTCTGCACCTTCCTGAGTCCACAGTGATTTCCTCTGTCTCCTCCACGTTCAGGCTTAGGTTGTTTTCTCATACCAATCCACCAGCCACTCCACTTCCTCTCGATACTCCATCTCGTCATCGTTCTTGATAAGGCCAACCACTGTCGTGTCACCCACAGCTTGATGACCTGGTTTGAGCGGGATCCTGCGGTACAGTCGTTTATCAGCAGTGTGAACAGCAGCGGGCTGAGCCCTGGGGAGCGCCAGTGCTCAGTGTAATGGGGCCGGAGACGTTGCTACCCACACGGACTGACTGTGGCCTTGCTGTTAACAAGTCCAGTATCCAACTGCCGAGGGAGGTACTGAGACCCTATGTGGACAGTTTCCCCACTAGTTTCTGGGGTATGATGGTGTTGAATACCGAACTGAAGTCTATAAACAACAGTCTGGCATATGAGACCCCATTTTCCAGGTGAGACAGGACAGAGTGCAGGGCAGATGCTATTACAGAAGGCAAGTATCAATTTGAATGATAAGTGAACTGGAAAGGGTCCAGTGTGGCTGGGAGAAAGGCTTTAATGTGCTCCATGACCAGTCACTCAAAGCATTTTATAATGGTTGATGTTAATGCCACTGGACGATAGTCACTTAGGCAGGTTACTGTCATCTTCTATGGCACCAGAATGATGTTGCTACCTTGAAAATCAAGGGGAAAATGGATTGTTCCAGAAAGATGATAAATACATGCATCATCACTTCCGTCAGCTGGGCTGCGCAGTCTTTCACAACCAGACCTGGTATGTTATCGGGCCCCGCAGTTTTACATGGGTTGACTCTGACCAGGGTCTTCCTGACCTCAGCTTCAGCCAGACGGAGTGTCTGCTCCCCTGGGGGAGGGGGGCCTTCCTCACCAGCACTTTGCTCTGTGCATCAAACCGGGTGTAGAAGACATTCAGCCTGTTGGGGAGTGAAGCATCCTGGTCACTGACACGCAGGGTAGACTTGTAGACTGCAAAATCTTCTGAATTTCCTGCCACATGTGCCTCGTGTGTCTGGTGTCACAGAAGTGACTGTAAATTCTCTGAGAATGCTCCCATTTCACCTTCCTGATGGAGTGGGAAAGCAGAATTCCTACTTCCCTGTTGCATCCTCCGATCTAAAAGCTGCATCACGATTAGTCGGCCATGCACGGACCTCTGCAGTGAGCCAGGGCTTCTGATTTCCCTCACCAGGATGAGCTTCGTGATAGTAACATTCTTCAGTACACTTCTCTCTGTAGCTGGTCACAGAATCCACATATTCCTCGACGTTAACATGGTTTCCATAGCTAGCAGCCTCCCTGAACATTCTCCAGTTCGTATGATCAAAGCAGTCCTGCAGTGCGAAGGTTGCACCCTTGGGCCAGGTTTTCATCACCTTTAGAACTGGTTTGACCCATTTGAACACTGGTTTGCATGCTGGGAGTAATATTTCAGATAAGTGATCAGACAGTCCAATGTGGGGTCAAGGGACTGCTTTATAGTCACCTGGTATGTTAGTGTTAACCAGCTATCGTGTATTTTCACCTCTACTAGCAAAAAACAACTAGTGGAGTTTAGGCAGGATTGTCCTTAGGTTCAATTAGTTAAAATCACTTGCAATAACAGTATATATTAAATAGTTAAATTAAAAAAGAAAGTGCAAAAATAGGATATAAAAGAAGTAGTGAGGCACACCTCGGACTTCAACTACTGCACAGAGTCTTGCCATCTTCTGAAGTTTTCTGATGACTCTGCCATAGTTGGATGCATCAGCAAGGGAGATGAGGCTGAGTACAGGGCTACGGTGGGAGACTTTGTCACATGGTGCGAGCAGAATCATCTGCAGCTTAATGTAAAAAGACTAAGGAGCTGGTGGAGGACCTGAGGAGGGCTAAGGCACCGGTGATCCCTGTTTCCATCCAAGGGGTCAGTGTGGACATGGTGGAGGATTACAAATACCTGGGGATATGAATTGACAATAAACTGGACTGGTCAAAGAACACTGAGGCTGTCTACAAGAAGGGTCAGAGCCATCTCTACTTCCTGAGGAGACTGAGGTCCTTTAACATCTGCCAGACGATGCTGAGGATGTTCTACGAGTCTATGGTGGCCAGTGCTATCATGTTTGCTGTTGTGTGCTGGGGCAGCAGGCTGAGGGTAGCAGACACCAACAGAATCAACAAACTCATTCGTAAGGCCAGTGATGTTGTGGGGGTGGAACTGGACTCTCTGACTGTGGTGTCTGAAAAGAGGATGCTGTCCAAGTTACATGCCATCTTGGACAATGACTCCCAACCACTCCATAATGTACTGGTTAGGCACAGGAGTACATTCAGCCAGAGACTCATTCCACCGAGATGTAACACTGAGCGTCATAGGAAGTCATTCCTGCCTGTGGCCATCAAACTTTACAACTCCTCCCTCAGAGTGTCAGACACCCTGAGCCAATAGGCTGGTCCTGGACTTATTTCCACTTGGCATGATTAACTTATCATTATTTAATTATTTATGGTTTTACATTGCTATATTTCTACACTATTCTTGGTTGGCGCGGCTGTAACGAAACCCAATTTCCCTCGGGATCAATAAAGTATGTCTATCTGTCTGTCTGTCTGTTCATGGGTTCAATGTCCATTCAGAAATCGGATGGCAGACAGGAGGAAGCTGTTCCTGAGTTGTTGAGTGGATTTCCAGCATCTGCAGAATCTTTTGTGTTTAAGATTTTCATGTTCTGTACAAATTTCAGCAGAAACTTAAGACAAAGGAGACCTGCATTGTCCTCCTTGCAGGGGATATTGATAATAGATCAGAAAGAGATGTACAAAATTCTATGATATGCAAAACTGTAACTCATTTACATATGATGAATCAGAATCAGGTTTATTATCGCAAATATGTGTCGTGAACATGTTAACCTGAGCGGCCACGTTCAGTGAGCTGTGGACTTTGGATCCAATGTCACTTAGTATATCAACATGAGAAAATCTGCAGATGCTGGAAATCCGAGAACACACACAAAATGCTGGAGGATCTCAGCAGGCCAGACAGCATCCGTGGAAAAAAGCACAGTTGACATTTCGGGCCGAAACCCTTTGGCAGGACTGGAGAAAAAAAGCTGAGGAGTAGATTTGAAAGGTGGGGGGAGGGGAGAGAGAAATGCTAGGCGATAGGTGAAACTCGGAGGGGGGAGGATGAAGCAAAGAGCTGGGAGGTTGATTGGTGAAAGAGCCAGAAGACCATGGAAGAAAGAAAAAAGGCGGGGGGGGGGGGATCGGTGGAGGAGCACCAGAGGGAGGCGATGGGCAGCAAGGACATAACATGAGGGAGGGACAAGGGGATGGGAAATGGTGAAGGGTGGGGGGAGACATTACTGGAAGTTTGAGAAATCGATGTTCATGCCATCAGGTTGGAGGCTACCTGATGCACCATCAATAACTCTCGGAGACGTGAGGCGAGATATAGGCTTTTATTAGCTGGAAGAGAGCAGTCAGCAGCAAGAGACCATCACACAACATCCTGGAGACTGAGGGAGGAGCAGTGCCTCCAATCGCCTTTATACCGGGGTCAGTGGGAGGAGCCACAGGAGCAGTGGGGGGGGGGGGGGGGCGTGTCCAGACAGGTATATGTAGTTCACCACACTACTCAAACGGAATAAGGTGTTGTTCTGCTAACCTCAGTGTGGCCTGATCACGACAGTGGAGGAAGCCATGGATGGACATATTGGAATGGGAAGTGGAATTATAATGGGTGGCTGCTGGGAGATCCCGCTTGTTCTGGCGGACAGAGCATAGATGTCATGATATTTGTTTTGCAGCAGCAATACAGTGCATTATCCAAAGCAACGCACAAAATGCTGGAGAAACTCAGCAGGTTAGCAGCATCTATGGAGAGGAACCTATGGAGTTGACATTTCAAACTGAGACCCTCCATCAGGACTAGGACCCATTATTAACTCTGCTAGATCTGAAGGCCACCATATCAAATGCAATTTTGATTATTTAATAATCTTTATATTCTATAATAAGATTGAAATCATCAAGACGAGTGGGTGTTCAGTGCTGTCTACCAGCCTCTTGCTCGCTGCCGCTGGAGTGAAGTGTCTGCGTGTGACAGCCTCTCCCACTCGCTCACTGCACCTCGCGGGTCCGTGTCTGAATGGTCTCTCTCTCCCTCGGTAGTGTCAGAGGATGGTCCCGAAGCCCTGGGTTTGATCAATACGGTTTGTGGGTTGGACTCTCTAGTTCACGTAATGATGTGTTTCTGATTTCCGGTCACTCCATTTGTTGCTATTTTATGTGATTTTGATTGGGGCAGCCTGCAGATAACAACTGACACAGCACTAGATTAAACAGAAATGAGCTGAGCTGAATATGCCTGTGCTGCGTTTTATAATCTGTGTTTTTTGCTCATTTTCTTTGCCGTTTGTGTGATTTGTTTTTCTTTTGTGCAGGGTTGTGGGGATGGGGGGGGTGATTTTTTTTTTGAACGGGTTGCTTCCATGGATTTCTTTGTTTTGTGATTGTCTGTGCAGAATACAAATCTTATGATTGCACACTGCAAACACACGTTGATAATACATGTACTTTAAATCTTTGAATCTTTTTGCACCAGGTTTTATTATCTGTGTGTAAGAATGCTGATTGGCTCCGTGGGTTCTACACGCTGTACGTCCAGCTTCTCCCATTTGGAAAACGTTCATTCCTTAACTTTCTAAGCTTGAACTGACAAACAAGCGAAGACAAATTGTGCAAATAGAAAAAATAATAAATAATACTGAGAACATGAGTAGTCGAGTCCTTGAAAATGAGTCTGTAGTTTGTGGAATCAGTTCAGTGTTGAGGTGAGTTATCCACGCTGGTTCAGGAGACCCGGCTAATAATTGCAAGCATGCCATGTGCTTTCTTCACCGCCCTGTTCCACGTTCAGCGAGCTGTGGACTTTGTCACTTGGTATATCAACATGAGAAAATCTGCAGATGCTGGAAATCCAAAGCAACACACACAAAACGCTGGAGGAACTCAGCAGGTCAGGCAGAATCCATGAAAATGAATAAACAGTTGACGTTTTGGGCCGAGACCCTTCTTCAGGGCTGAATGGTAGGGTGAAGATGCCAGAATAAAAAGATGGAGGGAGGGGAAGGAGGTGAAGGAGCTGAAGGTGAAAGATGAGGCCAGATGGGTAGGAAAGATGCAGAGGAAGGAATCTGATAGGAGAGGAGAGTGGACCATGGGAGAAAGGGAAGGAACAGGTGACCCAGGGGTAAGGTGATAGGCAAGCAAGAAGAGGCAAGAGGCTACAGCGGCAATAAAAGAAGAAGGGAATTATTCTACTGGAAGGAGAAATCAACATTTATGCCATCAAGATGGAGGCTACTGAGGCAATTATAAGGCATTGCCCCTCCACCCAGAGGTTGGCCTCATCTTGGCACAAGTGCAAGTCATGGACAGATATGTCGGGATGGGAATGGCAATCAGAATTAAAATGTTTGGCCACTGGGAAGTTCTATCTTTGGTAGATGAAGCGGTCCCCCAATTTGCAATGGGTCTCAGCAATGTAGAGCAGGCCACATCGGGAGCACTGACACTATAGACTCTTAACGCAGTTATAAGTTCTGCCATTAGCTGAGAATTTTTCCGTCACATTTGCTCTTCCAAAGTGCAGCATCTCACATTTACTTTCCCTGAGAAACTTTGTTGTGGAGGGGGCCCCGGGGATTTAGGCACAGTGCTGAGATAGGACCAGCAATATATTTCCAATATCGTTGATGTTTTTATTTTTCTTCGAGTTAGGGGGTCGGGATTTGTATTGTTGTTGTTTTTTTCTGTGGGGAGGTGGTGGGGGATTCTGGGGTCCGTGAGTTTCGGTTCTTTTTCTTTTTGTGTGTATTTCATGGCTATCTGGAGAAGATAAATATCAGAGTTATATTGTAATGGATACTTCGACAATAAAATTAACCTTTGAACCTTTGACATGAGGAGGGTGTGTGATTACAGGGGAACCTGCAGGTGGTGGTGCTCCCTGCTCCTGCCACTCTTAGTCCTCTTAGTGGTGAAGGTCACCGCTGTTGGGGCAGTCACCACAGTCAGAACCAGAATCAGGTTTATTCTTAACACGAGAGATTCTGCAGATGCTGGAAATTCTGAGCAACACACACAAAATGCCGAAGGAACTCAGCAGGCCAGGCAGAATCTATGGAGAAGAATAAACAGTTGATATTTTGGGCCAAGACTCTTCAATCAGGACAGATTAAAGGTAATATTAATAGTATTTAAAGATAAACTTTGGTAGTCTGGTAATTTAATTTATCAGAATTCTGGCAATATCTGCCCCCTCCCCATCAATTTGTATTCTGGCTCCCGACTTACCCCTTCTCTTCACCTCACCTGGCCGTCACCTCCCTCTAGTGCCCCCTCCTCCTTCCCTTTTTCCCATGGTCCACTCTCCTCTCCAATCAGATTCCTTATTCTTCAGCCCTTTACCTTTTCCACCTATCCCCTCCCAGCTTCTCATTTAATCCCCCTCCCCCACCCACCTACCTACCTCCCCCCTCATTTAGTCTCACCTATCACATGTCAGCTTGTCCTCCCCCCCTCGTATTCTTAACAGACTTCTGCCCCTTTCCTTTCTAGCCCTGATGATGTCGACTGTTTATTCCTCTCCAGAGGCGCTGCCTGACCTGCTGAGTTCTTCCAGCAGTTTGTGTATGTTACTCAGGTTTATTATCAGTGACAGATGTCCTGAAATTTGTTGTTTTCCTGCAGCAGTACAGCCCAAGATATAAAATTATGAAAAGTTGCAAAAACAAGTAAATGTTCCAGGTCAAAAGAGGAATAATGAGATAGTATTCATGGATTCTTGGATTGTTCAGAAATCTGATGGCAGAGGGAAGAAGCTTAGATGTTTAGCTAGGCACATGAATGAGAGAAATGTCCATGTGCAAGAGTTTAGTTTAGTTGGCCATTTAATTGGTACAGCAGAACATTGTGGGCTGAAGGGCCTGTCCCTGTGTTGTACTGTTCTATATTGAAGTTGTATAAGATGTTGGTGAGGCCTAATTTGGAGTATTGTGTGCAGTTTTGGTCAACTACCTACAGGAAAGATGTAAACAAGGTTGAAAGAGAACAGAGAAAATTTAAAAGGATGTTGCTGGGACTAAAGGATCTGAGTTATCAGGAAAGATTGAATAGGTTAGGACCTGATTCTTTGGAGTGTAGAAGATTGAGATATTTGATAGAGGTATACAAAATTATGAGAGGTATAGATAGGGTAAATGAGAACTTTTTTTCCACTGAGTTTGGGTGGGACTACAACAGAGGTCATGGGTTAAGGGTGATAGAGAGTGGTGACAGTGTGGAATGAGCTACAAACTACAAATGGTGTATGAAAGCTTGATCTCAACATTTGAGAGAAATTTGGATAGGTACAGGGATATGGAGAGATATGGAGGGCTATGGCCCAGGTGCAGGTCGATAGTTTAAATGGTTTAGCATGGACTGGTTGGGCCAAAGGGTCTGTTTCTGTGCTGTAGTTTTCTATGACTCTATGTTCGAGGCAATTCCTAAATCATTGTGTGTAATGCACTTGTCGCTGTTACCACAGTCACTGTTTGCATCACCTCGAAAGTAAATACAAACTGCAAGTGGGCATGTAGATAAAATATGATAAAGGTGGAGGTGACTACGTTATAGTCACATGAGAGATTTTGCCTTTGCAGGCTAGTTAGAGGATTACCGTCAAAATTGCGGAAACTTAACCAAGTTGCTGTTTATAGAGGTAACTGTTACACTTTTGCAAGATTCAAGATTCCAGATTATTTCCAGTACATAAGTGTAAAGGAGAACAAAATACCCAGAAAAGATAAAGAACATAATAATATTACTCAAACATACACAATAAATATAAATGCGTAAGATAGTTTTTATACATAGATTGATTGTATGTCCATAAAGTGACACTAGGCTGTACATAAGGTGACTGACAGTAAGTTATAAAGTAATGGTGGAGTTAGTGGGTGGAGATGTTGATCAGACTTACTGTTTGGGGAAAGTAACTGTTTTTGAGTGTGGTGGTTCTGGTGTGGATGCTATGTAGCCTCCTCCCTGATGGGAGTGGGACAAACAGTCCATGAGCAGGGTGGGTGAGGTCTCCATGATGTTCCTGGCCCTTTTCCAGCACCTTTTTGTGTGGGTAGGCTGGTGCCGGTGATGTGCTGGGTGGCAGAGCCTTCCTGTGCTCCGCCTAAGTGCAGTTTTCATACCGAGCAGTGATGCTCTCTGCTGCACACCTCTATTTATATATTTATCGATATGCAGAGTGGAAAAGGGCCTTTCAGCCTTTTGAACTGCACTGCCCAGCAAGCCTCCGATTTAACCGCAGCCTAACTGCGGGACAATTGACAATGACCAATTAACCCACATGTATGGTCACGGGGAGGATGTACAAACTCCTCATGGGCAGTGGCATGAGCATGACATAGAGTATAGATGTGCAAGTTCCAGCTCTCTTCAGCCTCCTCAGAAAGTAGTGGACTCGGACAGCTTTCCTGGATGTGTCTGGGACCATGAGAGGTTCCAGTGGCAGTGGCAGGAGTTTGAAACTATATATTGTTACAATGATACAATGCTCCAATTATAAATGTATCCAGGAATACAGCCGGAAGAGAGTTCTCCTAACTATTCTCCATTCTCCTAACTAATTTGTCTAAGTCAACAGGTGTGGATAACTTAACTCACTACACGTCTGAGCTGATTCCACACTTTGCAGGTTCACAAGGACTCTACAACTCATGTTAAGACCAGAGACCACAAGACATAGAAGCAGAAATAGGCCATTTGGCCAATCGAGTCTGTTCCACCATTCAATAATAGTTGATCCTTTTTTCCCCTCCTCATCTCAGTAGTATTTATTTAATTTTTAAATGTGCACTAATTGTCTTCTTTTGTGCATTGGTTACTTGTCAGTCTTTATGTATAGTTTTCATAAATTCCAATGTATTTTTATTTTCCTGTAATTACCGGAAAGAAAATAATTTTCAAGAGTGAACGGTAATATATACACCTTTTGATAATAACTTTGAACTTGGTCGGAGACGAACCCAACGTCACAGCGCAACTTGCCCAGAAGCCCCGCCCTTACTCCGATGCCACACCCAAGATGACGGCTCCAATCACATCACCACTAACAGAGAAGAATGGCATCGCAGAACAGACATGCGCTTACGTTGGCCGCCAATAACGCATGCGCATGTTTTGGACAGTCTGGTGACCTCTGACGTAGTGCGTTGATGGGGTCACGTACCGTACAACAGCGCCGGTTGACAGCGCCGTTTGAATCCGGTGAGCTTGCGGCCGCTTCGGCTTCAGTAGAACCTGGGGAGGAGAACGGGTGGTATGAGGATGAGGGGAGGGACATGCAGGAAGGGAGGAGGAGATAGGAGCGAATTAAGACAAGGAGGGGATAGTGGTGGGAGCTGGTGGAGAGGGAAAGGTGATGAAAGGGGGAACATGGAAACGAGGAGGAAGGGAAGGACAAGGAGGGAACTAGATGGAGGGTAGTAGAAGGGAGATGAATAGAGGGTACTGAGGGAAGAGGAAGGAAAGTTGAGGGATGGGGACCTGAGACGCAGAGAGGGAATCTGTGAAGAGGAGAGGATGTTAACTTGAGATGGGATGAGGGCAGGAGATTGGGGAGAACCTTAGAAGAAGGAATCGGGGAGGGGGTTTGAATGGAATCATTGGCTGTATTTAAAGCTGAGATGACTTCCTCTAGCACTGTGTGTTGATAGTGTTTTGATTAGTCAGGGTATCAAAGGTTACAGGACGAAGGTAGGAGAATAGGATTCAGAGGGAAAATAAATAGCAATGATGGAATGGTGGAGAAGACTTGATGGGCCAAATGGCCTAATTCTGCTCTTATGCCTTTTGGTCTTAAATGTTTCATTCAGGTAATTCTAACCCCTGCTCCCACCTGCTAGGGTAAACAAATGCAACCTCTTCAGAATTGAAACAGAGCATCTTAGTGAATCTCTACACCCTCTCCAGTGTGGCTGTGGAGATCACATGTACACTAAAGCATTGTGAATTGTGTAATTTGCATTAACGACCAGCACAATCTGAGGATGTGCGAATGTTGTCACATACATTCTAGCACCGATATAGCAGGTGTACAATGTTCAGCTGAGCAACACACAGCCCGCATACAACAAGCAACATTAACCCTCACCTCACCATCACTCCACCCTACTCCAGACCGTAGTACTCCAGCTATGGTCTACCCAATTTTTTGTGCAGTGGCACCATTACCTCCCTGATCAGGTACTTAGATAATCTAACTAATATATCTCATGTGGTTTCTTCCCAACATTGACAGCTTCTGGGGACCTTTGGATTTAAATACTGCAGTTCCCCTGTTATTTAGTATTTGGCCCTACTAAGGGGAAGGGTGGAGTGTCGGGGACGTACAGGAAAAGTTATGGGGAAGGTTGAGATCAGGGTGGGTGGAGTCTCAGTGAGAGGGATCAGAAGACAAAACACAATGTGTTTGTGTGTGGAGGGGGTGTAACCAAGGTGGAGATTAGATTTGGTGTAGGGGAGGGAAAATTGGGGTTCAATTTATAGCTTACTGTTCAATTTGGGTTTTTTTTTTAAAGGATGCTGTTGGTCTGCAGACCTGGATCTTGTTCTGCTGGAATGCTTAGTTGCTTTTTGAAATATTTATACAAGGTTAAGCTTGGCAGAACAATTGGAGTGACTTCCAAAAAGGTGTGTTCGTGCTGCATGAGAACATGATCTTCAAGAAATACCAGAGCTGTGAAGAAAATGCTGAGGAACAGGAATCAGTGAATTGGCTTGGAATTGGGCTGTGATTCTGTGCTCTGTCCTTTGGTCTGTTTGCACAACTTTTGCTGTTTTAAAACAATGAAGGAGACCAGGCGAATACTGTAACATTAATGTAGGAAGTGGTTCCATTTTGCAGCAGTTTCTGTTCTCTGATGCTTGATGCTTCTAGTTTAGGAGTTTCAGTACTGTTGAATGAAAAGTGTTAATGGTTTTATCTCCATCAGTGCAATCAAATGTTACCTTCATCTTACTCAAGCATTAAAATTAATGACAGAAGAGTTAAAACCATCAAGAGTCTTGAAAACAATAGCTCTCCAGACATAATTTTTTAATCTGCATTCAGCATTTAATTTAGTTTAAACTCAAAACATTGCTGGGTGTTGGATTTTACCTTGCCTGGGATTTTGCCACTGAGGTTACATACAGTAACAGGTATTTTAACAGAATCCTCTGGCCCTTCAAGCCATGTTGCCAGCAACTTGCCGATTTAACCCTAGCCTAATCACAGGACAATTTACAATGACTAGTTAATCTACCAACCAATATGCCTTTGAACTGTGGGAAGAAGGCGGAACAACTCTGGGGAATCCATACAGTCATGGAGAAATGTACAAACTACTTACTTTTGATAAGGGTGATTGAAGGTAGAGCAGTGGATGTTGTCTATATTGAACAATGAATTCTGGCACCTTGATCCATTATAGCGTTGTGCTGGCTGCTACGCTGTACGTAATGTCTTTAGACGTTCCAGTGTGTTTGTCACACCTACATTTTTGTAATTGGAGTCTCTGTCAGCAATCTTTCCACAACAAACAATGAAGACCAGATAACCTGGATTTTGATGCTATTTGCTCTTTGAAGAAGAGCCTTGAGAGCTTTTTCATTCATCTCAGTGGAAATGAGGTGTGGGCTGAATGCTTTACCCTCTGATAGTGAACAACTTCCTCATGACTGCACTGCAGACTGTTGAAGTCTCTGTGGTGCTATGTCTAAGTTAGAAGGCAGCTCTAGATTGACATTTAGTCCTGACGAAGGGTCTCGGCCCGAAACGTCGACAGTGCTTCTCCTTATAGATGCTGCCTGGCCTGCTGTGTTCCACCAGCATTTTGTGTGTGTTGCTTGAATTTCCAGCATCTGCAGATTTCCTCCTGTTTGCTCTAGAGTGACAAGTATGGTTTCCAAACAATTGCGCTAAAATGGGCTAGTAGCTTGGCAAACTATTGAACAAGTTCAATAGACTGTTGACAAATAATTTTCATTAAAAAAGGTTACAGTTTTTTTATTTGCAGTGGATTAAAAAAAAATCCTTAATTTCACATATTTATTATACCCCCGGCCATTTTGGTTCCCTTCAGGTCCATGAGAACAGCAGCAGCTACATATCTTCCTCTGGACTTGTACAGTCGGCCCTCCTTATCCGTGGGTTCCACATGCATGGATTCAACCAACCGTGGATCGGGAAAACCCAGAAGTTCTCTCTCCAGCAACTCGTTTGAGCATGTACAGATTATTTTTTTCTTGTCATTATTCCCTAAACAATACAGTATAACAATTATTTACATAGCATTTACTTTGTATTAGGTATTATAAGTAATCTAGAGATGATTTTAAAGTACAGGCAGTCCCTGGGTTATTAACAAATTCCGTTCCTGAGTCCGTCTTTAAGTCGGATTTGAAGTCAGAACAGTTACATCTGGTATTATTTAGCATCAGTTAGTCAAATGTTTGTCTTAGTATATAGTATATATTTTACCTTTCTATGCATATAAAACACTTAAGAAAAGTATGTATTTCAATAATTAAACCACTGCGTTGCTTAGATATAATTGTAGCTTTCATCGGGGTAGGGCCTTTCACATGCTGCATTAAAATTGTTCCAATCGTTGACCGACTGTAGCCTAAAGCTTTTCCACTGTCTGATGGTACTTCAGCTCTTTCTGATCACTTTATTACTTCCACTTTATTTTCAATCGTGATCTTGATTATTTTCATGAACAGAAACACTGCTGATTTAGAGCTGTGCCTGGTCCACTGCACTGAGACAGGTTAAATAAGGTCCGGGGTAAATGGTAGGGCATTGAAGAATGCAGTAGAACAGAGTGATCTAGGAATAATGGTGCATAGTTCCCTGAAGGTGGAATCTCATGTGGATAGGGTGGTGAAGAAAGCTTTTGGTATGCTGGCCTTTATAAATCAGAGCATTGAGTATAGGAGTTGGGATGTAATGTTAAAATTGTACGAGACATTGGTAAGGCCGAATTTGGAGTATTGTGTACAGTTCTGGTCACCGAATTATAGGAAAGATATCAACAAAATAGAGTACAGAGAAGATTTACTAGAATGTTACCTGGGTTTCAGCACCCAAGTTAAAGGGAAAGGCTGAACAAGTTAGGTCTTTATTCTTTGGAGTGTAGAAGGTTGAGGGGCGATGATAGATGTATTTAAAATAATGAGGGGGATAGATCGAGTTAACGTGGATAGGCTTTTTCCATTGAGAGTAGGGGAGATTCAAACAAGAGGACATGAGTTGAGAGTTAGGGGGCAAAAGTTTAAGGGTAACACAAGGGGGAATTTCTTTACTCAGAGAGTGGTAGCTGTGTGGAACGAGCTTCCAGTAGAAGTGGTAGAGGCAGGTTCAGTATTGTCATTTAAAGTAAAATTGGATAGGTATATGGACAGGAAAGGAATGGAGGGTTATGGGCTGAGTGCGGGCCAGTGGGACTAGGTGAGAGTAAGTGTCGGCATGGACTAGAAGGGCTGAGATGGCCTGTTTCCGTGCTGTAATTGTTATATGGTTAATAAGGGACTTGAGCATCTGCGTTTTTTGGTATCCGCGGGGGTCCCGGAACCAATCCCCCGCGGATAAGGAGGGCTGACTGTACATGTGTCTTCAGGACCACCTAGTGACTTTTTGAGAGATTAAAAGGTGCCGTGATCAGAAACCTTTGGGTGTCCCAGTGAAAGAATCACTAAAAATTAATATGCTGGCTCAACAGCAGTAAGACAAAAGTTATGTGGCCTTTACTGCATAAGGATTTGGATTCTAGCGTGCTTCAATTATACAGAGCCCTAGTGAGATTCTGATATGGAGTGATATCTGAGAGATTGCGTGCTGATCGATCATTCCTACCTTGGGAACAATATTCCTAAGATGGAGAGAATGAAGCAAAGGGTCGCTAGGTTGATTCCCAGGGCAGTGGGCTTTTCACAGGAGCCAGGATTAGCCTCAGGAGAAATTGACAAGTGTTCAGCGTTAAGGAGCTTGAGAGGGTAGATGCAGGGTTGATGTTTCTTTTGGCTAGAAGTATCGAATAGTGGCCACAGTGACAAAATAAATGGCCAGTTATTCAGGACGAAGCTGAGAGAAACTCCTTCACTCAGCATGATGAATCTACTAGACAAGTGGAAACTGAATTGCTGTTAATTTTAAAGACAGATCAATAAATTTTTAGCTGGGGATTTAAGGTACAGTAAATGGGATTAGAACGTGAAAGTGGCACTGGGGTAAAAGATCGATCTTGATTCCATTGGACAGCTGGCATGACCTACGTGCTCCTGTTTATGTTATTTGGGCCAAAATCCCTACTGATTAGTACTGTGTAGGTATCTCTAACATGGACAACAGTTCAAGAAGGTAACTCAGATTTTTTTTTAGAGAAACTTAAGAGATGTCATCACTGTCCTCATCACCTCTGGAGATCTCTGAACTACAGACTTTTGTCTGCATATCTTGACTCTATTTTGTACCCCTTAGTTCATTCCCTTCCCACCTCCATTTATGCTTTATATCAATTCAACTTTCAGCTTCCTGGTCCTGACTTCCTTATTTTTACGTGTCTGGTCTCTGTGCACTTCCACCTTCCCCTTCTCATCTGTACTCGCCTACCTACCAGCTTGTGTCCCTCTCCCTCCCCTACCTTTTTATTCTGGCTTCTGTCTCTTCCTTTCCAGTCCTGATGATGAGACTTGGCCTGGAATGTTGACTGCTTATTTCCCTCCACAGGTGCTGCCTTCTGAGTTCCTCCAGCATTTTTTTTGTGTTGCTCAAGATTTCCAACACCTGCACAATCTCTTGTAACTGAGTTTTTCATCTGTAACTGCAATTGATTAATGATGTATGCACTGGCATGGCAACTACCTATGGATGAGTAGCAATTTTAGACATAGAACCAAAGGACACTAGCAAATAGGTATGGCCACCAGGCCCCTCAAGCCTGCTCTGCTTTTCAATATGATCTCGGCTGGCCCATGCCAATCTCAGTTCCTTTTCTGTGTTGACGCCTCAATGAAGATTGGTGCATGTTCTCCTGACTTCTCTTTCCTGATGTCCACTATTGCATACCTGGACTTGCTGATGTTGAGTGCGAAGTTGCTGTTGAAATGTTCTCACTCCTATGCACCACCTTGTCTATATTTATCTATCCTCTAATATTTATTCCACCTTAAATATATCTAATGATTGAGCCTCCACATCCTTTGGGGTGGAGAATTCTGTGATACCCTCAGAGGTAATTTCACTGTACCTCACTTTTAAATGACTAGCCCATTATGTCGTAATTATGTTTCCCTGTTCATGACTGTGTAGACATAAGCTAATGTTACAGCAGGGGTTCCCAACCTGGGGTCCATGGCATTAAAAGGGTTGGGATTGGAACCCCTGCTTTAGAAGGTGTGCATCATCATTGTGTAGCTAGTATAAAATATTCGTTTGTGTGGATAACATCTTGAATCTCTTTTCCACTCTGTAGTAAGCGGCCTCTGGTCTCCCTGCATTTGTGACTGTTGGACTTCTGGTTATTTGTAATGAGTATGCTGGCTTGGTCATGGTCCTCAATTCAGTGCTGAAGTTGGTTCAGAGGCAGACTTACACCTGCCTGTCCCACCGATATGGCCTTTACCTTTGCTTCGGAGGAATAGTGCTCATGATTGTGTCTGCCTTCCAGTTCGGAGAGGTGGGTAACTAAACTATTATCTGGGAGTTTGGCTGTTCAAAAGGTGCTACATTAGAAGCTAGATGAAGGAGCCATGAGGAGGTGAAAATAATTTGAATGGATGATGCTGAAGGCGGGTTTATGGGAAAGGGGACAAATTGGACCAGAGATGAGAGCGGGTAACCGAGGGTAAAGGTTAACTGAAATTAAAAAGTCAGCATTCAAAATTTTGGGTTGTAGATGTTTATTCCAACATTTGCTCCATTTGATGCTGTTGATGTGGCCTTTTTAAGGCTAAATGTAGACTAGGCAACCTTCAAGCTGCTTCACAAATACTTCCAACAAAAACTTGGTGATCCATATACACTGACAGCTAAATTAGTCAATTACAAGTCAGAAAGTATTTAGTTTCCCTAAGGACCCAGTAGAGTTAAATTCTAGGCTGTTATTCAGATGATACTGAACTGTGTTTGGAAGTGTGTGTTAATAAAAAAACAATTTACATTTATTTTTTAATTTTATTTTGTTTTCATAGGTGTTCTTGGAATGGAGTCGGGATCAATATCATGTCATGTTTGATTCATATCGTGACAATGTAGCAGGAAAATCATTTCAAAACAGGTAAAAGTAAAATCAAACCCTCCTTGATTACTGGTTTAGAGCATTAGAGTCAGAGACATACACCACCACAGAACAGAAACAGGCCCTTCCACCCATCTAGTACATGCCAAGATATTAATCTACCCAGTCTTATCAACCTAAACCCGGACCATAACCGTCCCATCTGTGTCATTATCCAAACTTAACTCTGATAACTCTGAACATCCTCTACATAGCACCATCCAGAGACAGAGAAGCAGTTTCAGCGACAGGTTACTATCGATGCAATGCTCCTCAGACAGGATGAAGAGGTCAATACTCCCCAATGCCATTAGGCTTTACAATTCTACCGCCAGGACTTAAGAACTTTTTAAAAGCTATTATTAATGCTTTTTGAGATAGTGATTTAGATGCATATCATATTTTTTACTGAGTTAAGTATTGTATGTAATTAGTTTTGCTACAACAAGTGTATGGGACATTGGAAAAAAAGTTGAATTTCCCCATGGGGATGAATAAAGTATCTATCTATCTATCTATCTTCTGGTAGTTCATTCCATGCTCATACCCACCTCTGAATGAAGGAGCTCCCCCTCAGGTTCCCCTTAAATATTTCACCTTTCACCCTTAACACAACCTCTAGTTCCAATCTCACACACAACCTCAGTGCACTTACCCTATCTATATCCCTCAAACAGATGGCTTTTGTAGGGGGTGACCATAGTGTAGCAAAACTAATAACCTTGTATCCTTGAATCTTCTGTGCCAAACATTTCTGGTCCACTGGATGGTGCATCTATTAATATCTCAGAATCAGATTTATCATCACTGGCACGTGTCATGAAATTTGTTAACTTAGCAGCAGCAGTTCAATGCAATACATAATATAGAAAAAAAAGTAAATTACAGTATACTTATTTTGAATAGATTAAAAATCGTACAAAAAACAGAAATAATGTATATTAAAAGTGAGGTAGTGTTCAAAGATTCAGTGTCCATTTAGGAATCGGATGGCAGAGGGGAAGAAGCTGTTCCTGAATCGCTGAGTGTGTGCCTTCAGAGAGGGGATACTCTCTGGAGTTCAGAAGAATGAGAGGGGATCTTATAGAAACATACAAAATTTTGCTAGGGATAGATAAGACAGAAGTTGGAAAGTTGTTTCCATTGGTAGGTGTGATTGGAACTAGGAGACATTGCCTCAAGATTCAGGGGAGAAGATTTAGGATGGAGATGAGGAGAAACTGTTTTTCCCAGAGAGTGATGAATCTGTGGAATTCTCTGCCCAGGGAAGCAGTTGAGGCTTCTTCACTAAATATATTTAAGATACAGTTAGATAGGTTTTTACATAGTAAGGGAATTAAGGGTGATGGGAAAAAGACAGGTAGATGAAGCTGAGTTTATGGACAGATCAGCCATGATCTTATTGAATGGCGGGGCCGGCTCGATGGGCTGGATGGCCTACTCCTGCTCTTATATCTTGTGATCTTGTGTGTTTTTGTGTTCAGGCTTCTGTACCTCCTACCCGATTGTAACAGTGAGAAAAGCGCATCCCCTGGGTGCTTGAGGTCCTTAATAATAAACGCTGCCTTTCTGAAGATGTCCTGGGTACTTTGTAGAACAGTACCCAAGATGGAGCTGACTAAATTTACAACCCTCTGCAGCTTCTTTCGGTCCTGTGCAGTAGCCCCTCCCCCCGCCGCCCCCATACCAGACAGTGATGCAGCCTGTCAGAATGCTCTCCACGGTACAACTATAGAAGTTCTTGAATGTATTTGTTGACATCCCAAATCTCTTTAAGCTCCTAATGAAGTATAGTTGCTGTCTTTCCTTCTTTATAAATGCATCGATAAGTTGGGACCAGGTTAGGTCCTCTGAAAATTTGACATCCAGGAACTTGAATCTGCTCACTCTCTCCACTTCTGATCCCTCTATGAGGATTGATATGTGTTCCTTCGTCTTACCCTTCCTGAAGTCCACAGTCAACCCTTTCGTCTTACTGACGTTGAGTGCCAGGTTGTTGCTGCAGCATCACTCCACTAGTTGGCATATCTCACTCCTGTACGCCCTCTCGTCACCACCTGAGATTTTACCAGCAATGGTTGTATCATCAGCAAATTTATAAATGGTTTTGAGCTGTGCATAGCCATACAGTCATGGGTATAGAGAGAGTAGAGCAGTGGGCTAAGCACACACCCCTGAGGTGCACCAGTGTTGATCGTCAGCGAGGAGAAGATATTATCACCAATCCACGCAAATTTGGTCTTCCGGTTAGGAAGTAGAGGATCCAATTGCAGAGGGAGGTACAGAGGTCCAGGTTCTGTAACTTCTCAATCAAGATTGTGGTGTTAAATGCTGAGCTATAGTCGATGAACAGCATTCTGACATAGGTGGTTGTGTTGTTCAGGTGGTCTAAAGCCATGTGAAGAGCCATTGAGATTGCGTCTGCCATTGACCTTTTGTGGTGATAGGCAAATTTCAATGGGTCCAGGTCCTTGCTGAGGCAGGAGTTCAGTCTGGTCATGACCACCCTCTCAAAGCATTTCATCACTGTAGATGTGATTGCTACTGGGCGATAGTCATTAATGCAGCTCACATTATTCTTCTTAGGCACTGGTATGATTATTGCCTTTAAGCAAGTGGGAATTTCAGCCTGTAGCAGTGAGAGGTTGAAAATGCCCTTGAATACACCTGCCAGTTGATTGGCACAGATTTTCAGAGCGTTACCAGGTGCTCCATCAAGACCTTCTGCCTTGCAAGGGTTCACCCTCTTTAAAGATAAACCTAACATCGGCCTCTGAGACAGAGGTCACAGGGTCATCAGGTGTAGTAGGGATCTTCACAGCTGTAGTTATATTCTCCCTTTTAAAGTGGGCATAGAAGGTGTTGAGTTCATCTGGTAGTGAAACATTGCTGCCAATTATGCTATTGGGTGTATTGTCACTGATGCATGTTGTCTTGTGACAGCAGTACACTATCATACATAAAATATACTGTGACTTATAATGAGAAACATTAAAACTAAATGCAAAAAGAGAGGTAAAAATAGCGAGATAGTATTCAGAAATCTGATGGCAGAGGGGAAAAAGTTGTTCCTAAAATGTTGGGTGTGTGTCTTCAGGCTCCTGTACCTCCCCTTTGATGGTAGTAATGAGAAGTGGGCATGTCCTGGGTGATGAAGATCCATAATGATGGATACCAGCTTTTTTGAGGCATTTCCTTTTGAGGATGTCCTCGATGCTGGGGAGGCTAGTGCGGGAGCGGGTTAAATTTGCTATACTCTGCAGCTTTTTTGATCCTGTGCAGTGGCCCCTTCATGCCAGATGATGATGCAACCATTGAATGCTCTCCACAGTACATCTGTAGAAATTTTCTAGTCTTTTGTGACATACCAAATCTCTTTAAGTTCCTAATGAAATATAGCCGCTGGTGTGCCTTTGTAATTGCATCAATACGTTGGGCCCAGGATAGACCTTCAGAGATATTAACACCCAGGAACTTGAAACTGCTCACTCTTCCCACTGCTGACCACTTAATGAGGACTGGGCTTTCCCTTTCTGAACTCCACTATCAATTCCGTGGTCTTACTGATATTGAGTGCAAGATTGTTGTTGCAACACCATTCAACGAGCCGATCTGTCTCACCCTTTTATGCCACCTTGTCACCTTATGAAATTCTACTTACAGCAGTTGTGTCATCAGTGAATTTATAATGGCATTTATGCTGTGCCTCACCACACAGTCATGGGTGTAGAAAAAGTAGAGCAGTGAGCTAAGCACACATCCTTGAAGGCGCCAGCGTTGATTCAACACATTTTTAATTTACTTAGTTTTAAGATTTATATTGTGATATAATAAACATAGCAGTCAATCCATTAAGTTTAAAAGAAGCATTAGAAATGGGGTCCAAGTAATTCGAAGCAAGGATGGATAAGAGATCCAGTGACTTAGATGCAGAATCACTGGGATTACTGAACAATGGGATAAAAGGTTATCAGAATTTTATTGTACTATTTGCTTCAGTACTGACATATGTAAACCCATTCCATATCTCTTGTTCATTTTAGCTAATGGGCTTATCACAAGTTTTATTGTTTGCTCACTTGAGGGGACTTGTCAATTTATTCTAATAAACAAAATGTGGTCTTTTAGAAACCATGTTATCTACGTCAGAACACGGCTTATTGAGGGCTGTACAGAAGAGAGAATGTGAACCTGTTGAATGAATGAGGCCTCCGTTGGTTAGGGTTGACTATGGATGTTGCATCCTAGCTGTCTAGACACACAAGCCTGATTAATAAGATATGAAGAGCAAGCTGTTGCTCATGTAGCAAGTTCCCCCTCTCCACACATCTTATGAACCCAAAGGAACGGCAGAGACTGATACAGTTTGGCACCAGCAGCTTTGGAGGAGTTGCCAGTCAGCGTTGAACTCAATGTAGGACTGCCTTAGGGACTCCAGCTCTGGAGTTTTTTCTTGGGATTTACTTCCAAAGCCTTCTCCATGACTGGATGAGACTACAAGGCAGTGAAGGTTTGAGATTAGAGTTCTCCTCCTTCTAGATGAACTGCCAACCACAGTTTACGAGCCCCATCTGCCTGAAGCAACTGGTTTTAAAGCACCAGTAACCTTCTGTCAGTAGGAATGGTTCTGCCGGGTTTGGTAACTAAGCCACACATGAAGCTGGACTTAGTTGTCAGAAGTTAACTGAGTTGCACACCACTGGGAGCGTTTAATAGGTAGTGGGAGCTTGTCCCCACTACCACTCCTAGCTATAACAACCTTAAAGGAACCAAGTGAGCATATTAATGGAACATAAAGTGAACTTTTAAAGCAAATAGTTGCATTTGTGTAGGAATTACAGCTCCAAAAGGGCCACAAACTTGTGGTTTAGAGGCTCATGTGCTTCAATGACCCAGAAGGCTACGTTGGCTGAAGTCGAGGCTTTGTGCTTTGACTCTTGGTTGTGTCACACATGCCAAATAGGTCAAAGGGTAGAGGCCAGATTAAGAGCGGTCCACCAGTCCTCCGGTTTCAAGGATTCACCTCAGGGCTAACAACCCAGATTGATCAAACAAAGCTGTTACAGAAACAGCAATAAAAAAATCCTATATCTGAGTGTGACAGTATTCCTGAGTCTCCACCTGGGACTTGCATGGCTGACAGTAGTGAAAACAGAGAGGAAGCTACTGGCACAATGAAGGAAACCCTGAACATTGCCAAGACAATGACCACAGTTGTTTTCTGGATAGACAGACTGAGATGGAGGACCTTTATTGCCGTCTGATACACCAGCAGGCGTAACGGGTAGTAACTAAGAAAGAAGGAATTCAGTGGGTTGAACAGTGGGGGAGAGGGAAGGAATTGACAACATTTTAGATTGAGACTGTCAGGACTGAGAACAGAGAGAGAAGACAGCCAGAATAAAGAGAAGAGTGGGGACAGGTCTTTCAGAAGCCAGTAGTGATAGGTGGACCAAGTAGGGGTGATGGGCAGATGGAGCCAGGTGTGTGTGGCGGGGATGTTGGGAGAGGAACCGGACACTAGATTCTGCAATCTGCAGCAACAACCTATCTGCTGGAGGACCTCAGTGGGTTCAGCAGCATCTGTGGGAAGCAGATAGTAAGGAAGTGTCGTTCCTGCATCAGGACAGAGACGGGAGAAGGCTAATATAAAAAGGGGAAAGGGGGAGTGATGAGGCAGGAGCCTAAGGTGATTGATGGACTGAGGAGAGGTGAGGGCTGATGGGTTGATCAAACTAAGTGGGGAGGAGAAAGATATAATTAGGAGGCAGCAGTTGGTTGACAGGTGGAAGCAGACAAAAGAATTTGTGTATTTGCATTTAAGTAGCTTCTTACCTCCAAACCACCCAAACTAGTTTGCAGTCAGTCCTCATTATCCAACAAATTGCTCTCTATCAATTGGTATATAAGCAAAAGCTCCTTGTGTGTAGATATGTGTTTAAAACAAATGTTTAATCATTGAAGAGTCAATTTGTTTAAGTAAATATCTGTTTCTAAACCACTATTATTGATGGTTTTCTGCTGTGTGGATTCTAACAGAAGGGAAAGGGGTGGAGGGTTCTGACCTGGGTGCAAGTCAATTGGACGAGGGAGAATAGCTTAGGACACAACTGCACAGTGATTTTTTGAAACCAATCCTGCTTGTAAGCTTCAGTGGAAATCATTTGTTGGCCAATATCGTTTCATTTTAGGTGTTTAAGCATTTTAATGTGTTTATTAATTTAGACTGATTCCATGAGGACAATTATAAGGTACTCTTGTGCTCATTTGAAGGTTGGGTTCGGTAGGAAGCAGAAGGTCATTTGTAATATTGTTGATTTTGTTGTATGTGCGAAGTCCATATCCTTATTCATAGAGCCAATTAAGTAATTTTGAAGTGGAGGCAATACTGTAAGAAGAGGATCTAATTAACATGTGAAAGTCTCCATGAAAAAGCATTGTGGTAATAACATCACTAACGTAGCTTGTGGCCATCTGAAATAAATATCGGGCAAGATATTTGAGAGATTCCCTTTGCATTTCACTAAAGTACAACTGATTCTTTTCCTTTGGAATGGAGCTTAGTATTTTGTAACTCAACACCTTTGATTGTGGATGGCTTCTTGAATGCTGTGCTGGAGTCTAAAACTTCTACTCTGAAACTGGGTGGGACTCTACTTTCAGCCTTCAGGCTAGAGTTGGTTAGCTACTACTGAGCCATTTCAATTTGTGGTAGCTTTGATTTATGTGTCAGTATATTCAAAATAACATGGTAGATTTGGAGGTTGTATGGATGGGTGGTACCATAAATATTACTTCATACAAGTATGTGTGGAATTCTTGAAGGAGTGGTTAAGAAACATGGAGCCTTGCTGAACATTTGACTCTTAATATCTGGTTTAGTGAGGAATAACTCTTAAATCGAGTTTGTTGAAATGCTTCAAATAAGACATTGGGGTTTATTAATATTGAACTTATCAAGTCAGTTTTACTGTAATGTAGCAACTTTATAGCTGCTTTGAGGAGAGGAAAGTGTGAGGTTGTACTGCAAGGCAGGACCTCTGTATGGGTCTCCAGCTTTCAATTCTTAGGAGTGAACATCAAAAGGGGGATCCCTTGGGCCACCACCAATACTTCCATGATAGTAGGGAAGGCTCAGCTGTGCCTATACAATTGTAGGAGTTTAAAGACAGCAAATCTGCCTCAAAAGCTGCTGGTAAACTATTGATGTGTGATTGAGAGCATACTGCAGTATGGTATACTAGCTGCCACAAGATCGACCAAAAAGCATTGCATCAGGTGGTCAGGACTGCACAAAGCATCGCTCAGACACAGCTATCAGATAGGGAAACCATCTACAGCTCGTGACATCTACAGTGGGCTTGCAAAACTGGGATGGACTCATCCCATCCTCCCTCCCAGTAATCACCTGTTCAATTTCTTACCATTTGGCAGAAGATACAGAAATATCTCTGCACAGACATCCAGACCAAAAAACAGCTTTGTCCCCATGGCTTTTCTGCAACTGAACAATAACCACCCCCCCCCCCCCCCATAGTCCAAAGGCATTATAGACAACCTCTATGTGCAATATATGGGTATGTGCAATATTTGGGTTTAAATGAGACAGCTACCTTCCTTTGATATCAGAGCTCTTTTTTAAAATCTTAGATTTAATTCTTGATGCTATTTTATATTTAATCATTGTATTTTTATAACATGGGTATGTGCAATACTTAAATGGGCTGCGACTGTTTCTTTTAATTTTAGATTTGATTGTTTTTAATCCAGTTGTAATTTAGATGTCATTCTAAATAACTCGGACATTATTTTAAATGTAGTCATTGTGATTTTAGTAATTGAATTGACAGTATGTTGTGACTGAATGGAGTAGCACTGCAATCTGTTTGTCTTTAGACTGAACTGAAATTAACAGTATACTTTTTTATTACCATTTTTGTTATACTAGGTTATGTCTACCAATGCCAATTGACGTGGTATATACGTGGGTCAATGGTACAGATCCAGGTTTGCTAAAGGAACTGCAAGAATTAAGGGAGCAGATGAAGAAAGACCAGCATAAGCTGAGGTATATCTTTCCTTCAACTTTTTAAACATGCCTTTTGACATTTTATTGCAAATGAATGTATTATTTTCACTGTCAGTGTTTCTGCATAGATCTAGGTTTGTGTGGCAGGTCGGTACTGATCTGAATGCAATAGTTCCTACTTATGTTCATTCCATTAACACCATTTTCTTTCTTTTAGAGAAAGTCTTGGAAATGTCACAGAAGCTACTATGAAAAGGTAACTTATATTTTAACTTGTTTTACCTTACAGACATTTTATAATGTTAAATTTTGTCTCTTGGTTTATATTATTTTAGGTAAGGAAGCAGCTGAGACATCTTTGTATATACCTTGTCACTGTGAATATTTTTCACGATAGTACTAGCAGTAAGATCATTTGTAAAAGTAGTTATATTTTGTAGGATGTTTTGCTTATTTTCAAATGCCATAATGATGCTAAGTGATATCAAGTCCTTTTTAACCTTGCTGTTTTCAGAATGTTTTGTAAATACATACTGTAGTTTACTAATGACTAACTATGTGACTAGTTGCTTGCACCTTTTGAGACGGCATGAACAGGGCCTAAAGTCGATTGGTTTAGGATAGGCAGGCTTTATTCTTAGTTCAGCTGAAAGCTAGAAAAGTTCTCATTTCATAAACATAAGAGATTCTGCAGATGCTGGAAATCCAGAGCAACACACATAAAATGCAAGAGGAACCCTGCAGTTGAGGCAACATCTATAGAAGTATAAAGAGTTGACGTTTCGGGTCAGAACCCTTTATCAGGACACTTCTTCAGTCCTGATGAGCGATCTCTGCTCAAAACATCGACTGCTTATTCCCCTCAATTGATGCTGCCTGACCTGCTGGCCTTCAACATATTGTGTGTGTTGCTCAAAAGTTCCTATTTTCTCATTTGAATTAAAACTTTAAGCTGTGGGGATCAAAATAGATTAGTGCATATGGATTTGAAGTGGGCACTTCTCTCCTGGAGTGGAGAATGCTTTACTTTTCTAAAGAATATCTTGACTGGGAGGTCTTTGATTTACCAAGTTCTTTAGAGGTAGAAGCAAGCAAATCTCTTTGTTGATTGGAAATTGAATTGAAGCTGCCTGCTCCAAAACTGATCATAGCAACAATCATTTATTTAGGACTGAGGACACTAAGCAGTGAGTCCAGTAATTGCTTTTAACATGACTACAATAAATGCGGTTTTGTTTATTACAGTGAGAAGCAACCAGAATGTTTGTTATCGCACTGTGTAAAGGGACCCATGATCGTTTTGGATCCAAGTTTACCAGCAAACATTACGGTCAAGGAGTTGCCTTCAGTCTTCCCTCACTTGCGTGCTGTAAAGCATCTGTTTCAAATACCAAAGCTGAAAAGCCCATCATCCAATATTACTGTAGTTATGTTTGATAATCAAAAAGAGGGTAACTATAACACAACTTTAAACCATATATTTGGTAAAGTAGGAAGTTGATAAAAATTGTTGGCATTTTATTATTTTTTAAAGCTATAAATCATCGAGAAAATGGATGTTAAGTTAATCTTTGAGATATTGGACAGTGTAGGAGAAATTTTTTCAAAGTTCTAAAATTGTAGAGTCCACTGTGGTTGAAGCAGAATGTATGTGAATGAGATTGTAGTTTTGCCCATTATATCAGATCTTGTGGAAGTGTTCAAAGGAGAGTTCTGCAGAAGATTGGTCGGTTGGTTTATGGCTTTTGTGGGATGTTGCTTTGAATGATTATCTCCATGATAGCCATGACTAAACTTTGACACTAATTTATGTGAATTGTTTTTGGTTTATGCAAAATTTGGCTTGCTAACTTCTAAATTCATCTGTGAAACTTGTATTGGGCCATAAAGCTAATTTAATACAGGTACTTGAGCAGGTCCAGGCACGATTCATATAATTTTATCTCCACACAGAAATGTAAAGCATTAAATTACCAGTGACCAATGTTAATTTCCCTCCACTGTCGTACCACCTTCCTGTGACATGGATTTCTCCAGGTGTGCCCACATTCCAAAGATATATGGATTAATAAGTTAATTGGCCATGTGTTGTCACTTTCAGATAACCAATGGGATAAAATTTTTCATTTGGTAAATATCTCTTCAATTTGTGCCTGTCACTCCTTGATACAGTTCAAGGTGTAGTGCATTGGGCCCATATGTCAAAGGACAAATTAGCCTGTATTTTTTCTAATATTAATCGCATTTGTGACAGATGTAATATTGAGGTGGCTACTTTAACACATGTTCTGGTCTTGTATCAAATTAGATAATTTTTGGAAAGAAGTCTTCAAAACTTTGCCAAAGGTTCTGAATTGGGATCTACAACTGAATTTACTTACAGCAATTTTTGGGATCATTCCTTTGGAAGCAGGAGATATTCCTGCTTCCGCTCAACGGATGATAGATTTTACAACTTTATTGGCTAGAAGAGCCATTTTGCTTAAATGGAAGGATTCTAATCCAGCTACTGTTATTCATTGGCTTGCCTCCATTATGTCCTGTTTAAGTTTAGATAAAATAAGAAGTTGGACATTTGATACATCCTCTAAATTTGAGGAAACTTGGTGACTTATGGCCCTTCCAGTTACCTTTTTGAAGTTTTGGATTTGATCAGAAAGATTTTCCTTTTTTTTGGCTTTCACTCTCAGTTTGAGCTGCCTAGTTCTTTTTTCTTTATTTTAATAAATGTTTTGGGGTTTTTTTTACTGTTTATGTCAATTATAAAAGTTTCTTTATCTTTTTTTTCTTTTTATGGATAAGAGGAGAATCAATTACCTTTTTCTTTATTATATACTATTAGATTAATACTTTGATCCTGATAATGTTTATTTTTCCTTCATTCGAACAGTTATTGATGTAGATATTTGTGATAATTCTCCGTGTGTGTGTGTATATATGTGTGTGTGTGTGTGTGCATATATAT
Organism: Hemitrygon akajei; assembly: GCF_048418815.1. Taxonomy (NCBI): domain Eukaryota; kingdom Metazoa; phylum Chordata; class Chondrichthyes; order Myliobatiformes; family Dasyatidae; genus Hemitrygon; species Hemitrygon akajei. Next base: position 173,776,996 of record NC_133133.1, read on the forward strand.
GTATGTATATGTATATATATATGTACTTTTTTATTTAACTAGTAAAAAGATTGATAAAGGAAAGGAAAGGCCATGTGTAATTGGGCGGAGAGGGCTCGTTGGGTCAGAAGAGCCTGTTACCATGCTTTGTCTGCAAACAAACAAGTAATGTAATGGTTGTATTAAGAAGCAAATAAAGCTTTATGCAGTCAAAATGTATTATCGATAAATCTGCATGAGTATAATATTCAATATTTCTTTTAGTGGATGATGCCCTTTTAACAACACGAAACCAAAATGATAAACAATTGGCGTGGAGAGGTTATCTGGTATGTGCTTGTTTTCATATCTAATTCTTGGAGCAATGCCATATTGTTATTTACTTAAGTAGGTTCATGCTTACAGTGCTTGCTTAAAAAGCTTAAGCTATTACAGATTTATTGAGTATGCCCACAAGAAAATGAACCTCGGGGTTGTTTTATGGTGACACATACTTTGATAAGTTTACTTTGAAGTATTGTATTCTAATAGTTTTGAAACCTTGCTAAATATTGTGTTGTATTGTGGACATCCTATGTTGATGCCAGAATGTGTGGCATGTTAATACAACTGACACATTTCATCATCTTTTGATGTACATGTGATAAATAAATCTGAATCTGAACTGATTACATGGACCTGAATATGATGTGAATGAATTGTGATTGAGGTCCTGCAATCTTATGCAACAGCTCACTGGAGGAACTGTATGAAATGAGCAGCCTCTTGAGGATGGAAGGAATTATTGACTTTTACACAATTCCTTTCCTCCCACAGTCACTGCTCAACCCACTGAGTTCCTCCAGCAGATTGTGTGTTGCTCCAGAGTCCAGCATTTGCAGTTTCTTATGACTCCTATCATATTTTGTTAGATTTTGAAGAAGCAATTTGCCAGTACAGTCTTTGCAAAGCATACACCAGAGAAGCATGGATAACTATTAGTAGGTCAAATATGATGGCAGAATATAGTATTAATGGTAAGACTCTTGGCAGTGTGGAGGATCAGAGGGATCTTGGGGTCCGAGTCCATAGGACGCTCAAAACAGCTGCGCAGGTTGACTCTGTGGTTAAGATGGCATATGGTGTATTGGCCTTCATCAATCATGGAATTGAATTTTGGAGCCGAGAGGTAATTTTACAACTCTATAGGACCCTAATCAGACCCCACTTGGAGTACTGTGCTTAGTTCTGGTTGCCTCACTATAGGAAGGATATGGAAACCGTAGAAAGGGTGCAGAGGAGATTTACAAGGATGTTGCCTGGATTGGGGAGCACGCCTTAAGAGAATAGGTTGAGTGAACTAGGTCCTTTTCTCCTTGGTGCGACGGAGGTGACCCAATAGAAGTGTATAAAATGATTAGGGTCATTGATTGTGTGGATAGTCAGAGGCTTTTTCCCAGGGCTGAAATGGCTAGCACGAAAGGGCAGTTTTAAGGTGTTTGGAAGTAGGTACAGAGGAGATGTCAGGGGTAAGTGTTTTTTTTTAAATGCAGAGAGAGGCGAGTGCATGGAATGGGCTGCCAGCGATGGTGGTTGAGGTGGATATGATAGGGTCTTTTAAGAGACTCCTGGACAGGTGCATGGAGCTCAGAAAAATAGAGGGCTGTGGGTAATGCTAGGTAATTTCTAAGGTAAGGACTTGATCAGCACAGCTTTGTGAGCCAAAGAGCCTGTATTGTGCTGTAAGCTTTCTGTGTTTCTCTTAATTTATTTTATTTTTGGTGTATTTCACATTAATATAGTAAGACCATAACTCATAGGAGTGGAATTGGGCTATTCAATCAACACCGGTTTATATTCTGACTGAACCCCATTCTTCTGCCTTTCCCTGTAAACTTTCGCACCCTTACTAATCAAGAACCAATCAATCAGAGCTTTAAATATACCCAATGATGGCCTTCACAGCTGTCTGTGCCAATGAATTCCACAGATTCACCAAACTCTGGCTAAAGAAATTCCTCCTCATCTTTTATTCTGAGGCTGACATCCCTCCACACTATCCACAATGACTGAACTCATCATCATATGAAGTGTTAAATCTTTGATGACCTTATCAGCCTACAACTGTATTGCCCTGATGTGTAAACATAAATAAACTAAAAGTTGAAATAATGCTACAGTAAGGCTTTTGGGTAGATGAATGCAGAACTTGAGCCAGTTTCATTGTACCTTGAGCTGCACTTGGTCACTTTATTAGGTACAGGAGTGGAACCCAGTGCTACTGTCACCGATCCACTCAAGATTCAACGTGTTGTACATTTAGAGATACTATTCTGCACACCACTATTCTAACACGTGGTTATTTGAGTTACTGTTGCCTTCCTTCTTATTGAACAGCGGAGGAGGCTCGACGGGCCAGATGACCTACTCCTGCTCTGATTTCTTATGTTCTGTCAGCTTGAACCAGTCTGGCTATTCTCCCCTGTCCTCTCTTTAATAACATGCTTTGATCCACTGTTTGCTCATTGGATGTGTATTTTTATTTTTAGCACCATTTTTTTGTAAACTCTAGAGTAGGGGTTTCCAAACTTTTTTTATGCCATGGACCCCTACCATTAACCAAGGTGTCCATGGACCCCAGATTGGGAACTCCTGCTCTAGAAACTGTTGTGTGTGAAAATCCCAGGAGATCAGCAATTCCTGAGATACTCAAACCACCCCATCCAGTACCAACTATTATTCCACAGTCAGAGTAACTTAGATCACATTTCTTCTTCATTATGATTGGACTGAAGAATAACTGAACCTCTTGACTACACCTGCAAACTTTTGGGTATCGCATTGCTGCCACATGATTGGCTGATTAGATATTTGCATTAACGAGCAGGTATACCTAATAAAGTGGGCACTGAATGCATTTTACAGCTCCGTTAGGGAGATGGAAGTTATTTACACCTATTTTGTACAACAAAATAAAATTTGCTGAGCATATTTTTCAATTAAAAACCAGTTTTCGCCAGTTACATGAGAATTGTGAATGCATGAATAGCAGTGAGAGTTTTCTGTAACTCTACACAATTAACAGCAAGTAACTGTTTTGTCTAGACCACAGATAAAGACTCTCCTGGATCCATTCTAATGCAAAATCTTGCTTTCTTGAGTGGTTTTCCAGCATCCTGCAAAGAGGAGGAACAAATTCGAGCCAAGCTGCCACCATTTATTGCAGGCAAAATGAAACAGGTAATATCTTTACAATTGTTTTGAATCTTAAGGGAAATGTGTTATTTCATTGATTGCAAAAGGAAATCAGACTGGTACTAGCTCAGTATTCCATGGGAACATAAGAATAGAAAGGAGCAGACTGTGTGGCCCCTCAAGTTGCTCAGTAAATTCATCAGTGATTTGGTTTCGGCCATAGTCGTCATTCTTTATGTAACCCATAATGCTGTATATCCTACTGGTTCAAACTTTGATCTCAGCCCTGAATATATTTAGTGATGTGATTCAAGTGCTCTAGTAGAAAACTTTCACAACACTCTAGCAAGGTTCTTCCTTGTTTTCATTGGTGATTCTTTTTCTGAAAAATTTCTCTTAAGCTTGATTTCACTAAGAAAAGATGTGCTGGGAATGGAGAGGGTCCAGAGGAGATTCAAGAGAGTGATTCTCAGAATGAAAGGGTTAATGTATGTGGAATGTTTGGCTTTTGGCTTGTATGCACTGGGGTTTAGAATATTGAATGTCATTGAAACCTATCGAATATTGAAAGGCCTAGATAGAGTAGATGTTGAGAGGATGTTTCCTATAATGGGGGAGTCTACGTCCAAAAGGTGATGAATCTGTGGAATTCATTGTCACAGGGAAGTCATTGAGTGTATTTGATTAGTCAGGGCGTCAAAGGTTATGGAGTAAAGGCAGGAGAATGGGGTTGAGAGGGATAATAAATCAGCCATGATGTAATGTTGGAGCAGACTTGATGTGCTGAATAGCCTAATTCTGCTCCTATGTCTTATGATCTTAATTAAAAACTAGTTAAAGTGATTTGACTTTGTTTCCAACTTGATGGTTGATCAGACTGGTTGTTTTAATGCTTGCTTTCAGCAAACCTGAACGTCACTAAATTATCCTGAATCTTCATTCAATTGTTATGGCCTTCCAAAACTTATTTCCTTTCCCCGAATTCTTTTCTGATTCCCCTCATTATGTTTTCAGACGTACTCCAGTACAAAGAAATTTGTGACAATGTGTCAAGGTCGGTCTGTCCTTCCTACACCTTTGACATGGTTCGTTTTATTTTCATGTTAATTTCCACCATCATAGCTTGCTGGGTGAAACTTGACCAATTAGCTACAAAACCACTTGCATATGTTTCTATTTCGCCAAGGGCAATCTGTGGTCTTTCTACTTCTCCACTATAGATTGATTGTCCATCACAATCTCATTGGAAGACACTTTATTTCCTACATGGATCCTTGCCTCCTAATTATCTTGCTTGTTTTGGACATGACTGATTTCAGCCACTAGATGGCACTCTGCACATTTTCACACAATCTGTGCTCGGGGTTAATATTAGATAGATAGATAGATAGATACTTTATTCATCCCCATGGGGAAATTCAACTTTTTTCCAATGTCCCATACACTTGTTGTAGCAAAACTAATTACATTCAATACTTAACTCAGTAAAAAATATGATATGCATCTAAATCACTATCTCAAAAAGCATTAATAATAGCTTTTAAAAAGTTCTTAAGTCCTGGCGGTAGAATTGTAAAGCCTAATGGCATTGGGGAGTATTGACCTCTTCATCCTGTCTGAGGAGCATTGCATCGATAGTAACCTGTCGCTGAAACTGCTTCTCTGTCTCTGGATGGTGCTATGTAGAGGATGTTCAGAGTTATCCATAATTGAACGTAGCCTACTCAGCGCCCTTCGCTCAGCTACCGATGTTAAACTCTCCAGTACTTTGCCCACGACAGAGCCCGCCTTCCTTACCAGCTTATTAAGACGTGAGGCGTCCCTCTTCTTAATGCTTCCTCCCCAACATGCCACCACAAAGAAGAGGGCGCTCTCCACAACTGACCTATAGAACATCTTCAGCATCTCACTACAGACATTGAATGACGCCAACCTTCTAAGGAAGTACAGTCGACTCTGTGCCTTCCTGCACAAGGCATCTGTGTTGGCAGTCCAGTCTAGCTTCTCGTCTAACTGTACTCCCAGATACTTGTAGGTCTTAACCTGCTCCACACATTCTCCATTAATGATCACTGGCTCCATATGAGGCCTAGATCTCCTAAAGTCCACCACCATCTCCTTGGTCTTGGTGATATTGAGACGCAGGTAGTTTGAGTTGCACCATATCACAAAGTCCTGTATCAGTTTCCTATACTCCTCCTCCTGTCCATTCCTGACACACCCTACTATGGCCGTGTCATCAGCGAACTTCTGCACATGGCAGGACTCCGAGTTATATTGGAAGTCTGATGTGTACAGGGTGAACAGGACCACCGTGTCAGACCTACAGTCTCCCATATTCCAGCATATGGGATTTATTGTTTCACTATCTAACCATAGTCACAAGTTCTTTTTGGAAAAATAGTTAATTAACTCTGGCAGCAGTACAAGTTAGAATTTAATTTGGCCATTAATAAAGTATGATCAAGGTTCAACATATGTTAAATCTCTCCTGCACAGTGTGTCAACAGTGCATCAGTTCTACATGTAACACAATGTATGGTACAGAAGCAGGCCTTTCAGCCCATGATGTCTATGCTGACTGTACCAATCCAAACTAATCTAATCTGTACAGGCACGACTGCTACTTTCCATCTTAAATTGTGGAGGTACGAGGGATAAATTGGCTGTGGTAGATTACATTAGTGAGAGTGATGGTGGGTAGATAATGATTAATATTTGAAGATGTTTGCAACAAATATGCATTGCTTTAAAATACTTCTGGAAAAGTGGGCCAATCATGGATTACAGAGGAAATTAAAAGGTATTAAATCTAAAGATTTGGTTTATAAAATTGCTAGAATAATCAGACTAGGGACATCTTAAAAAATCAACAAAATACGATCAAGAAATTAAGAAAGTGAAAATAATGTGCGTAAAGTAATAAGATAAATATTAGTAAAAGTTACTTTAAGTATATATTTAATAAAGGCCTAATGAGGATAAATGTGGTAAAAGACAGGAGAATTTACAATGGAGAGTAAGGAAGTGGCAGAGGAATTAAACTAATGCTTTGTCAGTTTTAAATAGCAGGATCTTTCTAACTGTATGACATCAGGCAGTGTACAGGGAATGGAGAGAGAGGCATTGTGCAGGCAGAAGAGATGTGGCATCATGTTCAGAGCAGACATTGAAGGCTGAAGGGCTTGTTTGTGTGCTGTATTGTCCCATGTAAGTCATTTACTGCAATACAATATTTTATTCCACCTTTAAAATTCCAGCTGAGCAGAAGCACAATTTGCCTTTGCAACAGTTATTTAATTACTAATGTAAAGATGACACGGGCTAATTGGAAATTGTTTGATCATTGCTCAGGATTTTAGAAATTTGATACTTGATCCGTGTATTCTCTTAAATGGGTCTATGCATTTCAACAGCGTAGTATTGGAAATTCAAATCAGGCTTGGCAGAATATCAGTCAGCCAATGCTGGGGTCATCTTTCAATTGTCCTGGCTATTCTTGACCTCTTTCCATGAAAAGCCTCAACAGACATGCTAGATCTTTAGGCCTTAGCGAAAGGAATATTTTTAGAGTATTATCTAAAAGTCATATTGAACATAGGATGGCATTAAATTATTCTGTTTGTGGCTTCCCAATGAACTTGAACTTGATGCAGTGAATGTTTCCAAACTTGTTTAAGTAGTTTCCTACTTTTGTGAATAATGCCTGAATGTTTCTTTGTTCTGTTCTTCCACATGCCATGCAAGTTTTGTTTAATTCATATTGTCTCTGCTATAATGCAAGTTATTTTGTAAACTGTCAGATTGGTTTATTTGTTTTATTGAAATTTAATTATGTAAATTTCATAATTAAGGTGTATTATGCCACATAAACATTAAAAAGGTGACTGTTGTTCTGCAGACAGAATTCATTAGCTGTGAAACTGACTGTTCAGAGGGTCCACAGGAGGTTCACAGTTTTGGGCCTCTTATCTAAGAAGAGTTATGCTGGCATTGGACAGGGTCCAGAGGAGGTTAGCAAAACTGATTCCAGGAATGAAAGGGTTAATGTGAGGAATGTTTTGATGGCTCTAGGTTTGTACTCTCTGCAGTTTAGAAGAATGAAAGGGGATCTCATTGAAGCCTATCGAATATTGAAAGGCCTGCACAGAATGCATGTAGAGAGGATGTTTCCTAGAGTGTGAGAGTCTAGGACCAGGGGACAGAGCCTCAAAATAGAGGGATGTCCTTTTAGAACAGAGATGAGGAGGGATTAATTTAACCAGAAGGCCGAATCCATGGAATTCATTGCCACAAATGGCTGTAGAGGCCATGTCATTGGGTATATTTGAAGTCGAGGCTGATAGGTTCTTGATTAGTCAGGGTGTCAAAAGGTTACAGGGTGAAGGCAGGAGTAAGGAGTTGAGAGGGCTAATAAATCAGGCATGATGGAATGGAGCATGATGAATGGCCTAATTCTGCCCCCATGTCTTATGGTCTTGTGGGCTCTTGTTATACGTTGCATGGATATTTTTGTTGACCTTCATTTAGTCACACTTGTGCCTTTACGTTCCTCTTCAGATTGGTCTGTCAAACCTGTAGCAAGATCCTGATCAATATGAAATGTAAACCTGTTCCATGTTAATGGCTACAAGTACCTCAAGACAAACATTAATATGACATAAACAGCTTAAACCAAAGTATGTTGTTAGTGGCTAAATCTTAGAAACATAGAAAATAGGTGCAAGAGTAGGCCATTCAGCCCTTCGAGCCTGCACCATTCAGTATGATCATGGCTGATCATCCAACTCAAAACCCTGTACCTGCTTTCTCTCCATACCCCCTGATCCCTTTAGCCACAAGGGCCATATCTAACTTACTCTTAAATATAGCCAATGAACCAGCCTCAACTGTTTCCTGTGGCAGAGAGTTCCACAGATCATCAGAATTTCTTTCCCTGCTCAAAAGTGGAAATATCTTGCATATCTTGGACATTTAAACATTTGTAAATGAATTCTGAACCTTGTAACAATAGTGTAAAAACAAACTTAATTGCCTTGGACTGAAGATCAGGCTTTCCAACAGGTAAGTATTTCAAATCCAGGCTCTTTGGACGGAGGGAATTTTGGCAGGAAATTTGGATTTGAAAAGCACCTTTTTTATTTTATTACTTTTTGGAGAGATACAGTGTGAAATAGGCCCTTCCTGCCCTCGAACCACACCGCCAGCAACCCACTGATTTAACCCTTGCCTAATCACAGGACAATTAACCTACTAACGTACTAAACAGGATGACGTCAGAGCAAATGTCACTGAAAATTGGGCATCCATGATTGTTGTGACCTCTTCAGTAGCAGAAATCCATGTTGCAAAGTCATTAACGTTCTGAATTTGATTTTTCCTCTCCAGTTTCTGTTATATTCTGAAGCTGGTGTTGTGCTGTTGTTACTCAAAAATCCTAGAGATTTTGTAGAACTAACCAAGCAGCCTAAGAACAACATGACTGTGGAAGGAAAAGAGATAACAATCAACCCAGTCTATTTATTGTGGGACCTCAGCACCATCAGCCAGGTATGTCCTTCAAGCTGTTACAGGACTGCAAATGTTTATGTGGACTTTTAAAATATACCTTGTGTTAAGAATTTTTAAAAGTATTTTAATACATCAAATATATTTTTGCAGTATCTTGTGTGACCTGCATTTTATATTGTTTAACAGGAGTTTCATGCTGTATATTTCATTTGAAGGGTTTCTCTCCACTAAGCACCAAAATAACGTGGGGAATCAAAGCCAAAAAATAAATTGCACTAGATGCTGAAAACTTAAAATGAGGACAAAAGTGGGAACCAACAGCTGGTTGGGCAGTATTTATGTAGAATATATGCAAGGCATTTCATCCATTCGAGAGCAAGAGGGCATGTGTGCTTGGATGTAGTTGAGGTCCTAAATGAAAACTTCGTCAGTATTATCAGGAGAAGGTCATCGATGATCATGAGATCAGTGTGGGATGCTAATATGTGAGGGCATTTTGAGATAACAAGGTCGTGTTGGGTCTCATGAAGAATGTTAATGTAGTTAAGACCCAGGAGCTTTGTAGGATATACTTCAGGTTATTAAGAAGAGGCAATGATCACTCGAGCCTTGCCCAAGATCTTTGTGTCCTCTCTTGCCACTGGAAAGATCCTCAGGGACTAGTGAGTAACTAACATTCATTTTGTTCAAGAAGAGAAATGGGGACAATTCTGACAATTATAGATGGGTGTGTCTCATCTCAGTGGTTGGGAAGCTGTTGGAGAGAATCAAGAGATAGAATTTATAAACATCTGAAAAAGAATGGAATGTGTTCATTAGTCGAGGCCTTGAATTCAAGAATCAGGAAGTTATTTTACAGCTTTATAAAACACTGGTTAGGCTGCATTATTGCATTTACTTTGACTTCCCATTTTAGGAAGAATGTGGAAGCTTTGTAAAAGGTGCAAAAGAGTTTTACCAGGATGCTGTTGGGATTAGAGGACATGCGCTATAAGGAGAGGGTGGACAAACGTGGATTATTTTCTCTGTAGCAGCAGAGGCTGAGGAGAGATCTGGTGCAAGTTTATAATATTAAGAGTCAAAATGTCTAACACCAGAGGACAGGCACTTAAGGTGAGAGGAGAGAAGTTTAAAGGAGATGTGTGGGGAAGCTTTGTTTTAAATATATAGTGGTGGGTGTCTGCAATGTACTGCCAGGAAGGTGGTGGGGAAAAATACAATTGCAGAACTTAAGGGGCTTCTAGATAGGCCCATGAATATGCAGAGAATGCGATATGGACCAGATGCAGGCAGAAGTGATTGGATGTCAGTTGCTCAATTAGTTTGGCACAACATTGTGGACTGAAAGGCCTGTTTCTCTTCTACGCTTTGTATGTTGTAAATATTAGATTGAAAGGTGAGAAGTTGTGTAATTAAAAAAACTGCAGTTGGTGAAAATTTGAGATCTGAACAAAAAACTACTGCTCAGACTGCAAGTGTGGAAGGTGAACTGGAGATAAAATACTTCTTCATTATTCTCAACATTATTAAATAATATGTTGAGGTTATAGTATGTTACAGTTGCATTAAGTGTTATAATGATGGTACTTCTGGATTGGACCTGGAGATAAGTTGATGTTTACTGCGGTGATTGTGTACAAGCAGTTGAAAACTGTAACACAGAAAGTCCATTCCTCACCAGCTTCACTCTTCTCCACAAGTCCAAGCAGGATGACGATATTTCAGCCAGTCGATTTGAGGACAACGAGGAACTACGATACTCTTTGCGTTCTGTGGAGAGATATGCACCTTGGATACGGCATGTCTTTATCGTAACAAATGGCCAAATTCCTTCTTGGTTAAACTTGGACAATCCTCGTGTTACAATAGTAACACACCAGGCAAGTATATTTACAACCACCGCTCTAATTTTGTGGGTGAAAAATGGCAAATTGAGAAAAAATAAATGCATTAAAATCAAAAGCAAGGAAAAATACAGTGGATTTCCCTTAGGGCTTTGATTGATCAGAGCAGCCATTTACTTGGGACAAAAGCTAACAGAGAAAATTACTGTGGTTCCCTTTGGTTATTTGGGACACTGTGCCACCTAATTGGGACAGCAGAACAGGAGACTGTTGCCAAACATTTTCTGTTTAGCGTCAGTCCTGTGCACTTGTGTGGCCATTAGACACTACACCTTGCTCAGAGTTTTTAACAGTGTCAGTTACGCATGCTTGTGCTATGTTATCCATTCGGGCTGATAGACACCCATTTAAAAAAATCAGTGATTTGACTTTTTAAAAAAAAATTCTGACCCTTGCCAAGGTACCACAAAAAAAAAATTGACTCTTGCTGGAAAAAATTGCCCTATATGGCAGGGTACTTTGGATGAATTCCTCTGTTGGTAATTATTAGGAACTAATACAGTTTTATACTGCTTTAGTAGTATTGGTGGTTTAGTTTGTTCAGTATTTCATCGTAACTTGTTACTCAGTTAAACAATAACTTGTTTTTAAACCTTTTTAACTATATCCATGAAACTTTGGCTAATTAGGACAGCTGCTTAATTGGGCCAAAATGTACTGGTCCCAATGTGTCCCAGTTAACCAGAATCCACTGTACTGCACTTTGCTTCATATATGTAACTTCTGAAAAGCAATCAACAATATAAGATCATAAGACATAGGAACAGAATTAAGCCTTTTCCTGCTTCCTCACACTGCTTGCCCCTCTGCCTGTCTTTGTATCATCCGCAAACTTGGCCACAAAGCCATCAATTCCATCATCCAGACTATATCTTAATTGGCTTCAGATGGTCAGGATCGACCATGGATGTTGCGAACTTGCTGTCAAAATCAATACTCGAGTCAGTAGGCCATCCAAGACAGTACAATATGGAGTGTAAGCTGTTGCCCATGTACCAAACTTCCCCTCTCCACACACCCAGTGAATCCAAAGGAATGGCAGAGACTGGTACAGTTTGGTAACAGTGGAGTTGCGGGAGTTACTAGTCAGCAGTGGACTCAGTGTAGAACTACCTTAGGAACTGCAGCTCTGGATGTTTGCTCGGGGTTTACTGCTGAAGCCTTCCCTATGATTGAGTATAATTGCAAGGCAGCGGAGGTTTGAAATAGTTTTCCTGCTACTAGATGAGTGGCCAACCACAGCTGATAAACCCTATCCACCCAAAGCAACTAGTTTTAAAGCGCCAGTAACCCATCTTTGCCCCTTCTCCTGTCAGTAGAAATTGTTTGGCCAGGTTTAGTAGCTAAGCCACATGTGAAGGCCAGGAGCTGTCAGAGGCTATTAGAGACACATGACATTGGGAGCATTTAATAGGTAATGGGAACATATCTCCATTACCCCCTCCTGCGATGACAACCTGAAGAAACCAAATCCTATATAAGATCATTAAGAAGATTGAAAATGGCTTGGATCTCAAGTGTTGCTTTCTGCTCATAGTCCTGAATCTAATTGGTTCCATTTGTTTAAGTTAACTCCATTAATGTCAATCCCCTTCTGTGGAGACTGCATCATTGCAATCTTATATAGTTTTGCATCTACCGCTGTACACTGTGTTTGGTTTCATTTCACATGCAATGCTTCTGTTTTTTTAGTTTGTATTATACCTGTTCTTAATCCTTTCCAATGGTCTGGGACTGAAGTATATTACAAAATCACTTTTATTTTGTAATCCCACTCTAGCTCTCAGGTTTTCTTCTGCTAGTCTCTTGAGTTTAAGCAAACTGTCTCGAATTCTAATTAGCAGGTCAGCTTTTTTGAATTAAGCTCCTAAACTGTGGGATTCAATACCTAAAAAGATAAGGGATGCAAACTTTTAAATGCCAGTTCAAAACCTATTTATTTAACCTTGTTTTTAACTAACATCTTTTTGTCTTTTATTTTTGTTTGCTCTTTATCCCATTGTAAAGCACTTTAAACTACATTTCCTGCATGAAAAGTCCTCTATAAATAAATTGTAATGCTTGTATCATGGTAAGTATTATTTCTAATACTTGCTTTGAATTTGTCAGTTTGATACATTAACCTATCAAGGTCTTTTTGTATTTGTTTAGAATTATTAAACTGGCATTTGGTATTTCAGTGCACATTTGCTGTGAAACTGCTTTCCAGGAATCTAATTTCAAACGGTAATAAATTTTGTTTATATCAGATTGCCTTTCATGTTTGACCTTCCTCCCTTAGGAAGTTTTCAGGAATCTCAGCCATTTGCCAACATTCAGCTCCCCAGCTATTGAAACGCACCTGCATCGCATTCCTGGCCTTTCTCAGAAATTCATCTATTTAAATGATGATGTAATGTTTGGCAAGGAAGTCTGGCCTGATGACTTTTACTCTCATTCAAACGGACAAAAGGTAGGCAGTATTTTAAATTCAGTACATGATATACTATTTTGAGTTTTAGAAATGCAGCACAGTCACGAGACCTTTTGGCCCAATGAGACCATGCCTGTGTGACCAATTAACCTACTGACCCATGTGTCTAGGACTGTGGGTGGAAACCGGAGCACCACAGGGAAACCCTAAAGGACAGGTCGTGGGGAGAAGGTACAGACTCCTTACAAACAGCAGTGGAATTGAACCCGGATTGCTAGTGCCATAACAGTGTTGCACTATTCAGTACACATTTGCTACCATGCCACCCTTGAACAAAATTGTGTAGATCTGCAAAATTGTTTATGGATTTTGATTTGATTTATGCAGTGTAATTGTCTTTTCAGTTGCACTAATTAGATACAGTAAATATATTCTAGTAAAAATGTGAAATCTCACTTCTAGAGATCTAAGGAAATTTCCAAGGCAACTAATTTAGCAATTGATACTTTTTTTGATATTAATTTAACAAATTAAATTTTGCAATATATTCACCCTGCCAGTTAATGTTACAGAAGCCAATATTTTTTTTATTAGGTTTATCTAACCTGGCCAGTTCCAAATTGTGCTGATGGATGTCCTGGGTCTTGGATTAAGGATGGCTACTGTGATAAGGCTTGCAATAATTCAGCTTGTGATTGGGATGGAGGTGATTGCCTTGGTAGGTTAAACCACTTAGATTAATTCTACTTAATCATAAAATGTGATAATGTGATGCTGAGGCTTTATAAGGCACTGGTGAAGCCTCACCTTGAGTATTGTGAACAGTTTTGGGGTCCCTCATCTTAGAAAAGATATGCTAGCGTTGGAGAGAGTCCAGAGGAGGTTCACAAGAATGATTCCAGGAATGAAAGGGTTATCATACGAGGAACGTTTGATGGCTCTGGGTCTTTACTCAGAATTCAGAAGGATGAGGGGGGATCTCATTGAAACCTTTTGAATGTTGAAAGGCCCAGACAGAGTAGATACAGAAACGATGTTTCTCATGGTGCGAGAGCCTAGGACAAGAGGGCACAGCCTCAGGATAGAGGGGTGCCCTTTCAAAACAGAGATACAGAGAAATTTCTTTAGCCAGAGGGTGGTGAATTTGTGGAATTCGTTGCCACATGCAGCTGTGGTGGCCAGATTATTGGGTGTATTTAAGGCAGAGATTGATAGGTTCTTGATTGGACATGGCATCAAAGGTTATGGGGAGAAGGCCGGGAACTGGGGTTGAGGAGGAGTTAGAAAAAGAGAATCAGTCATGATTGAATGGTGGAGCAGACTCAATGGGCCAGGTGGCCTAATTCTGCTCCTATATCTTATGGTCATAAAAGTAATGTAGGTGGGCCTATTCACCCCATGGTTCAAGATACAAAATATGTAGGCTTGCCCACTTTTGTGTTTCCTGTTCCAACTTTGAACATTGCACTATTTATCTGTGGAATTCTCTGCCACAGGAAACAGTTGAGGCCAGTTCATTGGCTATATTTAAGAGGAAGTTAGATATGGCCCTTGTGGCTAAAGGGATCAGGGGGTATGGAGAGAAAGCAGGTACAGGGTTCTGAGTTGGATAATCAGCCATGATCATACTGAATGGCGGTGCAGGCTCAAAGGGCCGAATGGCCTACTCCTGCACCTATTTTCTATGTTTCTATCTCCTGCCTCTTCTGTTCTAATAGACTGTTAGTAACGTCTCCTCAGTCACTTTGCTCACCCTCTGTTACTCACAAGTGTCTATTATAGATTTTCATCTCTCCAGAGAACGTTGGATTGCAGGTATTCTTGCTGCTTAGTAGAGTACTATGATCCTCCCTTCCCCAGCTTTGATGCTTTACTGTGTAAAAAGGTGCTAAATTAATGTAAATTGTTAAACCTTTCTATGTCTTTTTGCCCTCACTGTAAATCCATGTATTTGGTTCTTCCTCATCTAAGGTTTTACAAATTTTCTTTGATCAAGCTTTAGACAAACTTTGGAACAAGTTATGTACTTTATGGCTTGATATCAAATTTTATTGAAACATTTTGGGGCATTTTGCAATGTTAAAGATGCTCTAAATGCAAATTGTTGAAGAGATTCTTGATGTTTGGTGTTACAATGACAGGAAACACTGCAAGTAGTCGTGGTGGTGCTGGAGGAATGGCGAATGGACAGGTGTGGCAGTTTGGCGGTGGTCTCCCTGGATTAACGTATTGCAACCAAGGTTGTGCTAATTCCTGGCTGGCTGATAAATTTTGTGATCAAGCTTGTAACATCCTGTCATGTGGTTTTGATGCTGGTGATTGTGGGCAGGGTAAGTTGAACTCTGACCTTGAAATATGTTGAAATACAAAAGCGGATTTATTGCAAGTTGGATTTGATTTCTTTCCACCATCACCCTCCTCTGTCTGCCAGAACTGGTCCTCACCCTCAACAGTTTTTCCTTTAGCTCCTCCCACTTTCTCCAGACTCGAGGAGTAGCCATGGGCCTCAGCTATGTCTGTCTTTTGGTTGGCTATGTAGAACAGTCTACGTTCCAAGCCTTCCCCAGTAATGCTCCCGTACTCCTCCTCCGCTATATTAACTACTGCATTAGTGCTGCTTCCTGCACCCATGCTGAACTTGTCAATTTCATCAGCTTTGCCTTAACTTCTACCCTGCCCATAAATTGATTTCGTCCATCACCTCCCTCCCTTTTCTCAATCTCTCTGTCTTCATCTCTGGAGATAAACTGTCGACTGACATCTTTTATAAATCTACTGATTTTCAGAGATCTTAATTATACCTCTTCACCCTGTCTTCTGTAAAAATGGTATTCCCTTTTCTCAGATCCTTTGTCTCCGCTGTATTTACTCCCAGGATGCGACTTTCCAGGACATTAGAGCTGTCCTCCTTTAAAGAACAGGGTTTCCTTTCCCCACCATTGATGCTGTCCTCACCATCATCTCCTCCATTTCCTGGACATCTGTGCTCACCCCATCTTCCCAGCAGCTTAACAGTGCTAGAATTCCTCTTGTCCTTGCCTACCATCCCGTGAGCCTTCAGACCAAGCACATTGTTCTCCGCAACTTCCATGTGACTCAGTGATGCATGGGTACGGTGAGAATAAGCAACACACATCTAGGGTTGGTATGATTCTGGTTCAACCAAACAGGAAAGTTGGAATGTTCTGTTGAGAGGGCGCAAGTTATGGTGAATGCTGTATAAGTACTGCCTTGTGCAAAATTTATTGTTCGTCTGGAAATAAAGTAACTTATTTACATAAACTTAAAGTTGAAGTATATTTACAGATATTTCAGCTTTAACTTTCAGTTAACAGAAAAAGGGCCCATTATAGTTAAGTCAGTCCATAATGTGCACTTGAATGTTGGAGCTCATTGCTGGGTAGCGGGAAGCTTTTCTTTAATTACTCACAGTGCTAAACCCACATTCAGTGTGAAGGGCACCAGCCACAATTTAAATTTTCCTCGAAGTCTGTTTTGAAATAACTAGCTAACTTAGAAATGTTGGCACTTCCTCTGTGAAACCGTTTGTTTGCACAAAGAAGGTCTTACAACAGGATCTATCCTTCGGGCAGGGTTTCGCAAGCGGTTTCGCAAGCGTCTTCTATTATCCCTGCTCTGCACCTCACTTCTTCTCCAACTCCTGCAAAAGGACCTCTTCCCAAAGCTCACTTTCTCCAAGAAATTGGATGTCACCAATCACATTTCCTTGCTGTAATTGTATTTTGCAAGCTAGTTTTTGAATTTAAACACTTTGAATGTACTGTACAGAGCAAAGTGTTTGCAGCTTTTTATGGTCTATTATCTGATGCCTTTAGAACCACATCACTTTTTAACCTTGCATTATTTCTCCTTTCAATCACTTTAGTTACATTTATTTCAAGGGTTGCAAGATTGTTTTTGCATTTACTGTCTATTTCTATTATTGCCAAAATTTTATGAAATTATTTTGTATCTGATTTTAGTTTTGCAGAAATGAGAGGACAAAATTGATAGAAATCTTTTGCTGCTTAAAGGCATTTTGTGTTGACTTGGTTCTCAACAATTTTTCACAGAACACTTTGATCAGATGTACCGTGTGATTCTCCATCCCAACCAGACCCATTACGTGCTTCCGAAAGGTGAGGCTTTACCTTACTTCAGTTTTGAGGACTTTGCTAACAAGATCACAGAGGCATCATACGTGGATAATGCAGTTATTCGGCATGCCTCAGTGGCTAACAAATGGAAGACCATTCACTTGATCATGCATATAGGAATGAATGCGACTACCATCCACTTTAACCTGACTTTCCTGAATAAAAATGATAAGGAGTTTAAAACGCACTTTACTGTAGATGTTGATACCAGGGAAAATCCAAAATCAAATCAAACTGCCAACATGAAGGAAGGAAGGACAATAAATGTCACTGCATCACCACTGGAAATAGAAGTACCTTTCAAAGACATTGCTGAAGAACTGCTTTATCCCAAAATTCAGGAAAGGACTCTGGATCACTTGAATATCAGCCGCCAGCTTCTTAACCTTCAGTTTATTAATATGTCATTTCTGCCTATTACTGTTCAAAATGAGTTGAAAGAACTAGATTCAAAATTAAAAGATGGGGATATCACACTTAAAGGGTACAATCGTACAAAGTTGCTAATCTTAGAACCTTTTAGAAATCTTATCCATTCTTCAAAACAAAATGAAAATAAAGAGGTCTCTCAACACACAGGAATGATTACTTTGGTAAAGGATCAGGACTTGTTGAAAAGAGTATTTGCTGTTACAGTATATCAGGGTAAGGATGAAAAAGCTAAGACTTATTTGACAAAAGAACAAGTTGAGAAAGAGCAACCTGGAAGAAATGAACCAGCTGACAATCCAGTGACTCTAAATAATTTGCTTACTGTGAAAGTGAGCAGCATGCTAAAACACCCAGCCAAAGACATCCCAGACTTCCAGAAGGCTGACGTCAAGCCCGTAACTTCACAGAAAATTCTTAATATTCTCATACCAAATGAGAACAGCAAACTGAAACAGGATCTGAGTGCAAGAGAAATTGAAACCAAGTTCAAGCACCAGGAGAAAAAGGAGAAAGCATTGAGAGGAGGCAATGCTGTGGCTCCAGAAGCTGAATCTAAAAATATGGATGTAGGTCATGCCGGCAGAAAACTGCATAATTATGTGGAAAATTATGTTGGCTTTTTACCTTGGGAGAAACAAGGGTATTTCCAAGATCTGTTGGAAGTAAGTAGTTTATAAAATTCACTATTCGCTTGAAAGCCTTGATACAAAATTATAAAAAATGTGTAATTGTGTGTTTATGCAATAAGCATTTTAAAAAATGCGAAAGAGATTAGTTAAAGTTAATGTGGGTGCCTTGGAACTGAGACAAGAAAAATTATACTGGAACCGGAAGCAGAATATTAGAGAATACAGAATACAGTGATGAGGACCAATTTCATTGGCCAGAAGGTGGTAAATACGTGAAATTCAATACCACAGGTGGCTGTGGAAGCCAGGTCACTGGGAATATTTAAAATGGAGGTTGATAGGATCTTGATTAATCAGGGCATCAATGGTTATGGGTAGTAAGTAGGAGAATGGGATTGAGAGGGATAATAAATCAGCCATGATGGAATGGCAGAACAGACTTGATGGGCCAAATGGCCTAATTCTGCTCCTACCTCAGGGGTTTCCAACTTTTTTTATGCCATGGTCCCTACCATTTACTGAGGGACCCATGGACCCGTTTGGGAACCCCTGTTCCATCTCTTATTGTCTTAATTCCTTTGCTATTTTTATAGAAAACACTAGAGAGCCACTAGTCTAATGAATGAGGAGCTCAAAGAAATTGGCTCCATTATTTAAAAGATATAGTATTGAAGAAAGTAATGGAATCCAGAGGCATTAAATCCTCAGGATTTACTAGTATCCCAGAATTATGGGAGGTGGCCAAGAAGATGGTGGATCTTCTGATGGGAACCTTCTAAAGTCCCATAGAATTTAGAATGCTTCCAAACAGTTACTTAAGAAGGGAGGAAAAAAACCCAACTGGAACTATAGACCAGTTAGCATGACAGTTGGAGTGAAAAATACTGGTCTATTATTGAAGAAATGGTAGAGCATTTGACAAATGATACGATTAACCAAAGTCAGCTTGTCTCTATTATAGAGAAATTGTTTGGCATATGTTTTGTTTGAGATTATACCTAGCAAAGTAGGTTTTGTAGATCCAATTGATGTGTGTATTTGGAGTTCCAGAACTTTATCACATATCTACCCCTCAATTATTAAACTCTTGAACCAGAGGAATAATTTCACTCACCATAACACTGAACTGTTCCCACAACCTATGGACTTGCTTTCAACGACTCATCATCTATGTTCTTGATATTTATTGCTTATTTAATTATTATTATTATGAATATTTGTGTTTCTTTTTATTTACTGTGAATGCCCATAAGAAAATGAATCTCAGTGTTTGTATATGGTGGCATATATGTACTTTGATAATAAATTTACTTTGAACTTTGAAAATACATTAGACAGCTGGGATTCCAGCACAGATCTTTGAAGCACCTCTCCTGTTATAATCTCCCAACTCGAAAACCATGTTTATATTCTAAGGCTTTTTTTTTAAAACTCATTAGCCATTTCTCAGTCCAAGACAATATATGATGCCCATATCTACTTGCTGCAATTTTAATAATCAAGCGCCATCTTATCAAAATGGTACATGTTTGGCACAGCATTGTGGGCCGAAGGGCCTGTATTGTGCTGTAAGTTTCCTATGTTTCTGTGTTCCTAAAATGTCTTTATGTGTGATGGACTGGGCCATATCCACTACTTTTTGTAAGGATTTTCTATTCAAGGGCATCGGTGTTTCCATACCAGGCCCTGATATAACCAGTCAATATACGCTCCTCCACACATCTATAGGAGTTTGTCAAAGTCTTAGATGACAACCCATATCTTTGCAAACTTCTAAGAAAATAGAGGCGCTGCCTGCTTTCTTCGTAATGGCACTTGGACCATAAGACATAGGAGCAGAATTAGGCCATTTGGCCCATCAAATCTGCTCCACCATTCAATCATGGCTGATCCTTTCTTCCCCTCCTCAGCCCCATTCCCAGCCTTCTTCTCCCTGTAACCTTTGATGCGGTCTCCAGTCGAAACCTATCAAACTCTGCCTTAAGTACACCCAACAACCTGGCCTCCACAGCTGCTTGTGGTAACAAGTTCATCACCACCCTGTGAATTTACGTGATAAAGTAGCTGGTGAGGGGTTGTGGAGGGGTGAGTTAGTGATTGGAGCTATTGATCAACCTTACTAATGGTTGGTACAAGGTTTAAAGGGAAGGTGACAATGTTTCCTGCCCTCCCCACGCTCATAAGCTGAAGTTTACTACTTAATACGTGGTAAGGGTAGAAACTCGTCACATTGAAATAGAAGTTGCATGTTGAATGAGCCATGACCAGCAAAACTGTGAACTTAGTGCTGGGAGATGGAATTAGACTGGGCAGCTCTTTCTAAGCCAACATGGACGTATTGGAACATGCAACATTGTTTTGTAAATTTTATGTCATTTTGAGATGCTGGTGAGATCAAAAACTTGGTCAGGGTGCTCATGACTAATAATGGCCTTAAAAATGACTTCAGACAAATGCAGTTGAACAAAGTCTCCGCATTTGCTTGTGTTTATCTACCTCCCCTCACTATACACATGATTGGTTACATTAAATGACGGATGTATGTGCAAATTGGGATAACTGGCATTGAGCTTTGCTGTCCATGTTGAATTGAAAACTATCCCATGGCAATAGTGTTGACTGGTTTCTCCATTTTTAATTCAGTCTTTTAAAAATGTATGTCATCAATTCACATCTGAATACTTAACCTAAAATCTCATGAACTATAACATGTTTATTTTAGGAGAAGGAAATGCTGGAGAAGGCAAGTGCATATCACACTGATGGTAAACAAATGCGAAGAAAACTCCAGGACACGTTTGCAGACTCACTGCGCTATGTTAATAAACTTCTCAATACCAAATTTGGATTTACTTCTCGTAAAGTTCCTGCTCATATGCCTCATATGATTGACCGCATAATCATGAGTGATCTTCAAGATCTGTGAGATATTGTCAATTTCACTTTTCCAGCTTTATTTTTTTAAATAAATATCTCTTATGGAGTTCTGATTTTCACTGCAATATGTTCTAATGTTAATTTGAGAAGGAGCATGACACAAAATGCATGATTTAAAATATTATCTAAGTACGGTTATCCTTTCTGTGAGGAGATGTGGCTTGACATACCATGTGATCCACTTGTCTAGATTGTTATTCTGTGAAGTGTGCAAGTCCAAGGGGTGATTTGTCATCAGACAATGGAGCCTGATGCTACACTCTGACTAGCCTAATTATCCTTTAACATCTTTTAAGGTCTTTTCAAATGTTTCTAAACATCTCTGGTAGTTAGACCATGACCGTAAGATATAGGAGCAGGATTTAGCAATTTGGCCCATTGAGTCTGTTCTGCCATTTCATCATGACTGATCCATTTTCACTTTCAGCACCAATCTCCTGCCTTCTCCTCGTATCCCTTCATGCCCTGACCAATCAACCTCTGGCTTAAATATAACCATTGACTTGGCCTCTAGAGCCGCCTGTGGCAACAAATTCCACAGGTTCACCACTCGTTGGCTAAAGAAATTCCTCTTCTGTTCTAAGTTGAGGTCCCTCTCTTCTAAGGCTGTGTTCTCTGGTCTTAGACACCTCCATCATAGGAAACATTTGATAAGTTTCAATGAGATCTTTAAATGCCTTTCAGTGAGTTGAAGACATTTAAAGAGTAAAAATACAATTAGATTTTGAATTATAAAAATATATTAACTGTTAGAAATTAAAATAAAATAGACTACTTCATTTATCTTTTCCATTGGGGTCTAGGAGGCATGGCCAGGTACAAATGTAACTAGTTCCTCAGTTTAAGACAAATGCCCCCTGTCCCAAACTTGGAGCTGAGCAGAACAATATCACAGCCTGCAAATCAGGATTGTGGGTGTACAGTGGCCTGCAAAAAGCACTCCTCTGTTTCTTCTAACTGTCAACAAAAGATAGCTAGGTTTGTGTCCATTCTCTTAAATTTTAAATATTTAATATACTAACCCAAGGCAGATCTGAGGGTGAGAGTACTTGGTCATGTAAGCATAGAAAGTTTCAGATTTAATTTTGGTTTTAACCTAAATTTACAGTATAAGTTGGGTACCTTGGCAGGAAGTTCAAACAGCGAAACCACTACACATCCCTGAGAACATAGAACAGGAGCAGGCCCTTTGGCTCACAACGTTGCACTGATCCAGTTCAATTAATAATCACGTGGCTAGCTAATCTCTTTTTTATATACTATGTCCACATACCTCCATTTTCCTCACATTCATATGCCTATCTGAACATCTCTTAAAAGACCCTAGTGTTTCTGCCTCCACCACCATTTCAAGCACCCACCATTCTCCATGCAAAGAAACTTGCAACTTGCATCTCCTTTAAAATGACCTCCTCTCACCCTAAGTGCATGCTCTCTGTATTAGACATTTCAACACGGGGGAAAAAAGATGGTCTGTCTACTCTATGTATGCCTCTCATAATTTTATAAACCTCTATTAGATCTCCCGCAGCCACCTCCTGAGATCTGTAGCTTCTTCACCTTCAAGGTTTCCATTTTTGTTCTTCTCAACCAACATCAGACTGATTTGCCCCATTCCTCATGACTTGCTGTCACAAGACTTAGAAGTTAAGTTGTCAATCTGTTTGCCTGTGGCCATGGCCATTCTCAGAGTCTGTACTTGCATAATACAGGAAGCGTGGTAGTGTAGTGGTTGGCTCTATGCTATTACATCTCAGGGCTTCGGAGTTCAATTCCAGTGTTATCTGTAAAGACTCTGTACATCCTCCCATGGAGTGAATGAGTGGGTTTTCTCTGGGTGCTCCGGTTTCCTCCCACAGTCCAGAGGTGTATCAAGTAGATTAATTGGTCATTGTAAATTGTTCTATGATTAGGTTAGAGTTAAAGTGGGGTTGTGGGGGTTTGCTCGGCAGTGCGACTCGAAGGGCTGGAATGGTCTATTCTACACTATATCTTTAAATAAATTAACAGAATAAAACCTGCTGTGAATGGTAGAGATAGACTTTGCCTTGTGATCATTCTTCTTTGCTCTGAGCATGGTTGGAAGCACTGAATGGCTAGAATGGCTATTTAAGGCAATGTCTGGTGGCAACAAAGTGTACACGAGACTTGGGTAAGACTCCAAATAACAGGAAGATATAGGAAATTGAAAAAAAAAAGCAGCTTTACAGAATTCATTACTTAATGTTTTAACATGCTCAGAACCCAGCATTATTTAATTCACTTACCAAAATTGTATGTTTTTGGACAGATTTCCCAAGGCGTTTGACAAGACTTCTAACCATAAAGTTCGTCATTCTGAGGACATGCAGTTCGCATTTTCATATTTTTACTATGTCATGAGTGCACTCCAGCCATTTAACCTATCAGATGTTTTTGATGAAATTGACACGGATCGATCAGGAATTCTCTCTGATCGAGAAATCAGGACATTGGCAACTCGGATTCATGAGCTCCCCCTGAGCTTGCAGGTAAAATTTGTATCCTCTGCTTGGGTTCTGAATCATGATTGTCATCTGGAACATGTATATATTGGAGCAGATCTACTAATACCAAGATCATTGATGCTTAGACCACTCTTTTTTTCCAGTGACAGTCTCTCAGCAGAATGGAGTCCATTAATATGGGTATATTTAAAGTGGAGGTTGATAAATTCTTGATTAGTAAGGGCATCAAAGGTTATGGAAGAGGGCAGGAGTAAACAGTTGTGAGGGATAATAAATAGCCATGATTGAATTGCAGGGCAGACTTCATGGGCTGAAGAGCCTAGAGTCATAAAACACTACAGGGGTGAAATTGTTGGCTCATCTAGTCCATGCCAAACTACTAATCTGCCTTGTCCTATTAACCTGCACCTGGACCATAGTCCTCCATACACCTCCCATCCATGCACCTATCGAAATTTCTCTTAACTGTTGAAATTGAACCTGCTTCCACAACTTCTGCTGGCAGTTTGTTCCACACTCTCACCACCCTTTGAGTGAAGAAGTTCTGTCTCATATTCCCCTGAACTATTTCACCTTTCACACTTAACCCATGACCTGCAGTTCTAGTCTCACCCAAACTCCGTGGAAAAAGCCTGCTTGCATTTACCCTAGCTATACCCCTCATAATTTTGTATATTTATCAAGTCTCCCCTCATTTTAATTCTGAACCTATGCTTTATGTTCTTAATGGAGATCTGTAATCACAAATGACCAGCTGCCTTTCCTGAGAAGCCATCATTCAGAAGATTGAGGAATGCGTTTTAAAAATCTGTAATAATGCAAAAAAATCAACTTAAAATTAATTTATTTACATCTGATTTAAATGTAAGAAAAAGATCTACTTCTCCTTCACCCTGCAGCCAGTTGTTCCCACTATCTTTGTGGGTGTTCATTGGGAGCAGTTTCCTTCTGAACAGGAGTGCGTGATGCCCCATTTTATTCCCACTGGTAGATTTCTGGTGCTTGGGACTTGATTATGGTGGAAGGTTACACTGAGGAATCCCAAGCATCTGCTCCATTTAATTGCTTAAAAAAAGCAGATCTGAGTGAATCGCCTGGTTTTTAAATGGACAGCTGAGGGCATTCTTTAACAAAGAACATTTTTAAATCCATACCAATTTAATAATTGTACTAAAATAGTTGTTAGATTGGATTGCATAATTATCAAGTAGTAGTAAATCAAGGCAACTGGACTTGTTGTGTTGTCTAGAAGACGTTTCACCACTCATCCGAGAGGCTTCTTTGGTTCTGATTCATGGTGGGTAATTTTCCGGTTTATAAACTCTGAGTTGTTTAAATGTATAGCAATCACATGAGGGTCATTAAGAGTTGTAGAGGTGATTAGTCTTATCTTTGCATGAATGGAGGTGTGAATTCATGTGATTGCTATACCTTTAAACAACTCAGCGTTTATAAACTGGAAAAATACCCACCATGGATCAGAACAGAAGAAGCCTCGGATAAGTGTGATACAGTAAGTCCAGTTGCTTGATATACAATGAACTGGATGACTGAGAACCTTCATTGACAGACTGTATAATTGTTATTTTCTTTGCAATTGAAAAATTTATGCCTGTTTGTATTTTATATAACAGCACAATAGCATAGTGGTTAGCACAACATTTTACAGTACAGGTGATTAGGGTTCAATTTCTGCCGCTGCCTGTAAGGAGTTTGTATGTTCTCCCCTTGTCCATGTGGGTTTCCTCCGGGTGCTCCGGTTTGGTTCCTCCTACAGTTCAAAATGTATGGGTAGGTAGGTTGATTGGTCATTGTAAATTGTCCTGTGCTCAGGTTAAGAAATCAGGGGATTGCTGGGTGGCGTGACTCAAAAGGTCAGAAGTACTTATTCAGTGCTGTATCTCAATACATAAAAATATAACTTTGTTTTTTTTTGTGGTCACAGTATGTATATACAATTGTTCTGTGTCCCCCATAGATGAACAGTTGTCTTTCTGGAAGCTTGGTATCACCTTATTTGAATAATTTGATTGGTTAACACTTATCTGCAAATTTGAGTGGAATGTTTCTTATCTATGAAGTTTAAGAAGGGCAGGATGTGTTGTCCCACCATTTTTACTTTTTTTCTGTTCTTTGATCTTAGCTACTAGATTTTTGCAGCTCTACATTTCTGAATCTTTGTTCTATAGCACTTAATTAAATGATCGTGGAACAACAAATATCAGAAACATCAGAATCCAACATGGGGTTGAGAATGCAGCGATGTCTCTTGTGAACAGGATTTAATGCTACTTTCTGTTTCAGGATTTGACCAGTCTGGAACAAATGCTGATCAATTGTTCAAAGATGCTTCCCACAAATGAAACACAAATTGACAGAGTTTCTCCCACTCAGGAAGCGTATTATGACCCCAACCTGGTAAGAATTGCAAATAAACTAATCCATGCCATTTGTTATTCAAGTATAATTAGAAACTTTATACTTTACAAATTAAATACTTTAATTGGTGAAGTAACATTTCAACCAGTGCAATGGGCTGAATGCTTTATAAATTAATTGTATTGCTAACATACAAAATAATTAGGAATGCCGACAAAGTTCAGAAGTTAAAAGTAAAATTTATTATCGAAGTGCATACATGTCACTTCATACAACCCTGAGATTCTTTTTCCTGTGGGCATATTTAGCAAATGTATAGAACAGTAACTGTATGCAGGATCAATGAACAACAAAATATGCAAATGCAAATATAAATAAATAGCAATAAATAACAAGTATGAAATAACAAGATATAGAGTTCTTGAAGTGAAACTATCAGTTGTGGGAACACCAGGATTAGAATGAATATAGTTATCTACTTTTGTTCAAGAGCCTGGTGATTGAGGGGTAGTAACTTTTTCTTGAACCTAGTGGTGCGGGTCCTGAGGCACTTCTACCTGGCAGCAGCGAGAATGGCCTGGGTGGTAAAGTTCTTTGAACGTTTCATGTAGATTTTCTCAATGATTGGGAAGGCTTTACCCATGATCTACTGGGCTGAATCCACTACCTTTCATAGGATTTTCCGCCTAAAGGCATTGGTGTTCCCATACCAGGCTGTAATGCAACGCGTCAGCACATTTCTCACCACACATCTATAGATGTTCGCCAAGGTTTCTGATGATGTGCTGAATCTCCACAGACTTCTGAGAAGCAGAGGCACTGTCATGCTTTCTTTGCAAATATATTTATACAATGGTTCCAGGACAGGTTTTCTGAGATAGTGACGCCCAGGAATTTAAAGTTATTGACCCTCCCTACCTCTGGTTTTCCTTTGCTGAAGTCTACAATTAGTTCTTTGGTCTTATTGACATTAAGTGAGAGCTATTGTTTTAACACCACTCAGCCAAATTTTCAATCTCCCTCATGTTTCTTTGTCATTGTGTGTTTCTTTTTCTTCAGACTCTGAAATGGTGAATTTTTATTCTGTATTACAAACATTTTGATATTGGTGAATTCTGTTAGGGCAAACTTCCTGTCGTAGAACAGGGATGTATTTGGCTTTTCCTCATTGGTGAAAATCACTGCTTTACTGATGACATTGTATATAGTACTGTGCAAAAGTCTTGGGCACCGTAGCTACATCAATGTGCCTAAGAGTTTTGCACAGTACTGTATTTGCCTCATAGAGCAGAGAGTGAGTTTTAAAATCTGGTGAGAGGAAAGGATGTTGGGAATAGCAAAGGGGGAGCACTGAGGGATGAAGTGCCGGTGGTGGGGGTGCAGGCACATAATTTGATTCCAAACAGTTGGTTTATTGATCATTACAGAATGTGTCTGTGGTGCTTCCTGGTCCCTTCCATCTCCCTTCCCTTTTTCCCAACCATGATTCTCCTCTCCCTGCCCCCCTTCCCACTCTCAGTCCTCGATAGAGACCCGTATCAGAATCAGGATTATCATCACTTGTGTCATGAAATTTGTTTTTTTTCGTGGCAGCAGTACAGTCCAACGCATAAAAATTCAGATAAAAATGGTTGAATTTCCATGGCCATTGTTTTTATTTGTAAGCAATTTATTCACAATAAATGCTCCCTGTAAGTGGCTACACAAGTTGATAGGGTAGTTAAGAATGTATATGATATGTTTGCCTTCATTAGTCGAGATATTGAGTTCAGAATTTAGGAAGTTATGTTGCAGCTTTATAAAACTCTAGTTAGGCCGCAGCTGGAGTATTGCACACAGTTCTGGTTGCCCTTTTATAGGAAGGATGACAAGGTTTTGGAGAGGGTTCAGAACAAATTAACCAGGATGTTGCCTGGATTAGAGGGCATGTGCTATAATGAGAGGTTGACAAACTTGGGTTGTTTTCTCTGGAGCGGCTGAGGGGAGATCTGATGAGAGATTTACAAAATTGAAGCATAGATAGACAGTATCTTTTTCCAAGGGTTAAAATGTCAAATATCAGAGGACATGCATTTCAGGTGATGGGGTAATTTCAAAGAAGATGTGAGGGGCAAGTTTTTTTTACAAAGAATGGTAATGGTGCATGTCTGGGAACGTGCTGTCTGGGGTGGTGGTAGAGGTAGAAACATTAGAGATTTTTAAAAGACGTTTAGCTAAGCACGTGAATATGAGGAAAATGGAAGAATATGACATTGTGTAGGCAAAAGAGATTAGTTAGTCATTTAGTTACTAATTTAATTGGTTTGGCACAACATTGTGGCCTATTGTGTTATATTATCTGTATTGTTCTATGTTCTATTATGTGGGCACCACAACCAGTGTCGATTATCAGAGTAGAATATTAAGAGGGATCCCATTTGTAAGTAAAAACCATTTGTAAAGCTGCATTTTATGTAATGTGTAGTTAAACACTAGTGTTAATTTAGTGTAGCTTTCAGTGACTTTGTTTCCTGAATGCTGAAGAATTTGAGTTGTGCAGTGGTGTGTTGAAATGCATGCATAATAGTGAGACTAAGACTAAAACATGTAGCAATTATATGAATCTGAAAAAAAAACTTATATTGTTTTATGTATAAGTACTTATTTTTACAAAGGTGATTTAAAACATTCAGTTAAAAATTAATGTCAAGTCAGGTGATTAGATACTGGCATGATAGATGAATTCTGGGAAATGTATTAAATAGGTAAAATTGCAAAGCATTTGCATTTGAGCCATGAGATGGAATCTCTTCATGTTTGCTTTACTTGTAGTAATATTAATGTGGTAAATGCTGATCCTTCCTTTGAGTAATGTTTGAATTTCTTTAAAAATCTTTGCTCTAGCCTCCAGTGACTAAAGGACTTGTGATCAACTGCAAGCCCGTTACTGATCGTATTCGTAAGGCTTACAAGGACAAAAATAAATACAAGTATGTACAAAGCTATACAGATAGTTTTTTGGATATAAGCACTTTGGGTTTGATTATCCAATTATATTCATTTGAAACCACTAGTGTTTGTAGATATGCAATAATTTTATTCCTTTTAAAAGCATCTCATGGGGGAAAAAAATCAATTTTGAGCAATATGTCATGTCAGACGTATCCAGAATTAAAGTCATAGAGTCATAAGCACAGAAACAGACTCTTCAGCCTAATTCATTCTTGCCGACTGTGTTGTCCAGCGAGCTAGTCCCATCTGCCATAGCCCTCCAAACCTTTCCTATCCATGGACTTATTTAAATGTTGCTAATGTGCCTGCCTCAACCACTGTTTCTGGCAGCTCATTCCAAATGCACACCACCCTTTGAGTGAAGAAGCTGCCCCCGATGCCCCTTTTAAATCTCTTGGGATCTTAAACCTGTGCCCTCTTGTTTTTAGCATCCCCTCAGTGTCAAAAAGACCTTGTGCTTTCACCTGGTCTATGCCCATTGTGATCCTGTATACCTCTATCAGATTTCTCCTCAAGCTCCTACCTTCAGAGAATAAAGTTCAAGTCTAGGCAACGTCCCGATAAACCTTTTCTGCATTTTTTAATCAGTGGTGGGGCAGTGGGGGAGAGAGAGGGAGCAGACTATCTTAACATGAACTATTCTCTGCTCTGCTCAGGAGCTTTCCTCTCTGCTCTAGTCTTCAATAAATTAAGATGAGCTGTTTCACTGGTTGTAATCGGAAGGATGCTGGAGGAACTCAGCAGATTGGGCAGCATCCGTAGAAATGAGTAGTCAACGTTTCGGGCTGAGACCCTTCGTCAGGACAGTTTTGTCAGTTTATGATGAAGTAGCCAAATTAAACATTAACCTTGGAAATAAGATCAATACCAGCAGTAGTTGCATGTGGGATCACTGATGGGATTTTATCCCATTAGAGTAAGCTGCAATCAGACATAACAATGCTTCAAAAGCAAACACGAGGAAATCTGCAGATGCTGGAAATTCAAGCAGCACACACAAAATGCTGGTGGAACACAGCAGTCTTGACGACGGGTCTCGGCCCAAA
This sequence comes from Hemitrygon akajei, assembly GCF_048418815.1. Classification (NCBI taxonomy): domain Eukaryota; kingdom Metazoa; phylum Chordata; class Chondrichthyes; order Myliobatiformes; family Dasyatidae; genus Hemitrygon; species Hemitrygon akajei. The sequence continues at coordinate 173,807,034 of NC_133133.1, forward strand.
ACGTCGACAGTGCTTCTTCCTATAGATGCTGCCTGGCCTGCTGTGTTCCACCAGCATTTTGTGTGTGTTGCTTATAACAGTGCTTCACATGTTTTTGTTGGTCCCCATATTATCTACTCATCCTTTGTTTAATATTTCTGCCTGAGGATGAGCCATTAGACCCACACCGCCGGGTTCAGGAACAGTCAATACCCCTCAACCATCAGGCTCTCGAACCAGAGAGGATAACTTCACTCACCCAACTCTGAACTGTTCCACACAACATATGGACTCACTTTCAAGGACTCATGTTTTTGACACTTAATGCTTATTTATTTATTATTATTTGTTTTCTTTGTATTTGTGCATTTGTCTTTGCACGTTCGTTGTCTGCCCTTGGATGCAGTTCCTCATTGATGTTATTGTTTCTCTGTACTTTGAATGCCTGCAAGAAATTGAATCTCAGGGTTGTATGTGGAGACATATAGGTACTTTGATAATAAATTTACTTTGAACTTTAATGTATAGAGCTTCTCATTGAGTTTTAGCACATTTAATAGTCTATAATTTACTTGTTTAGCCCTTACTCTCGATTATTGAGGAAGAGTTTCTGGACTAATTTCCCCTTTTATTTATACACAGGTTTGAAATAATGGGTGAAGAAGAGATTGCTTTTAAAATGATTCGCACTAATGTTTCTCATGTTGTTGGGCAATTGGATGATATCCGAAGAAACCCTAGGTATGAATGTGATAATAACCATGGCAATATTTTCTCTGACGTTTCAATAAATTGTTATGAATTATGTAACATCCAGTGATATATTGTATGGTCTTTGTATGTATGAAGACTTCTGCGTTTGGAAAATGGTACAACAGTAGGTTCAAAGAGATCACTTTTCCTAGCCCTGTCAAGGCTCGTCTAAACCAAATTTTATTTCATATGCACCAAGGTTAAGCTCATAAACCAAATATATGTTTGAATGGATGGAATAAAAATTCCAAATTAATTCTAGCATATCAAGATGCTTAAAAAATATCTTAGCCACCAATGCTAGCAAAATTAAGCAATCAAAGCTCCCAAGGTCATGCTGAAATTACGCAAAGCTCGATTTTTGCAATAGTTCAAACAAAGTGCTTGTCGAGCACCTTAACTCCGTTTGCCAAAAGTGGAATTTCCTGGTAGCCAACCTTTTAAATTCCTAACCCCATTCCGATCTGACATGTTGGCCCATGGCCTCCTCTTTTGCTGCAATGAAGCTACTCTCATTGTGGTGGAACAACATCTGATGGCATAATCACAGATTTCTCCATTGGTTTAAAAAAAATCCCTTTCCTCTATCCCCCACTATAGCCTGTTACCTGCTCTCCTCACCTGTCTATCAACCGTGCCTTCCTCCTTCCCTTTCTCCTATGGTCCACTTTTCTCTCCTACCAGATTTCTCCTTCTCCATCCCTTTACTTCTTCCATCTACTTGTCTTCATCTATCACCTTCTAGCTAGTCCTCCTTCTCCTCCCTCCATCTTTTTATTCTGATCTAATTCCCCCTTCCTCTGCAGTCCTGATGAAGGGTCTCAGCCCGAGACGTTGACTATTTACTAATTTCCAAAGATCCTTCCTGACCTGCTGAGTTCCTCCAGCATTGTGTGTGCAATTTATTTGTTGATGCATTATGTAATCAAGGAAATTTGTCACAAGATGGTGGTATGCCTGGTCACAGTGGCCACTCCAGCTCCAATCAACATTGAAATTTATTGTCCTGTTCATCTTTTCTATGACTGAAAAACACTAGAAACGATTTATGTTGAAAAATGCAGAGAATGTTTGAATATTCAAAAAGCATTTGGTAAGCTACTGCAGAGGAAGCTGATAAAATTGCGAGTTATGCCAGAGAGTGTTTGAAAACAAGCTGGACAACAGTATTGATTAAGAAGTTTTTAATTTTACAGAAAAAGGATCTAGTAATTTCCTGGTGTATATAACGAGTAAACTCTTCTTGGGCTTCCAGCCAGATATAGGTATTGAATTTAACCAATGTTTCGATGACAGAGTCTACCATTTTCATCAGAAATGATGCCTGGACAGTCTAGTCCGGTAGTATTTATAACCCTGTCATCTGTCCCTCCTGATTGGTTAGTCCTCACCCAATCAGATCTCTGCTGTCCCACCTTCTTTTTAATAATTAAAAGATGCAGATTTTGACCACCAGATGTCACATTGGGCCCAATAATCCTCTCAGTTTATAAATAATATGCACTGTTGAAATTACAGTGGCTGCAATCTGTGTGCTAGGAGCCTTAATTTAGAAAATTACAGAAGAGATTCATGGATACTATGAAGAGCTTTAGTAATGAGAAGAGAGAAAATGCTAATGATAGAAATATTGAGATAAGTTGGCAAGTGGAATTCATTAGCTTGAGATTCTGCAGATTCATTTTTCTGTTGTTTCCTATTGGAATTAAGTTTTCCTCTAAATTTTTAATTTAGAGATACAGCACAGTAACAGATCCTTCTGGCCCAACAAGCCCATGCTGCCTAATTCCACTCATGTGACCAGCCATGTCTTTGGAATATGGGGGGAAAGCAAATTACCCAGAGGAAACCCACGCAATCACAAGGAAAATGTACAAACTCCTTACAGACAGTTGCAGGAATTGAACCCTGGTCGGTGGTACTGTAAAGCGTTGTGCTGCCCCATAGTACTGGTGTTGGTTCTGTTACGTACCCCGTAACTGGGTCACTTACCAGCAAAGATAGAGAGGTCCGTTGAAGTCTGATGGTACTATTTTTAACAGTATTTATTGATAAAAATTGATAATATCAATGCAAACATACAGATAATATACGTCGTCAATACTAAATCTAAAAGCACGGGTATAATAATAATCAATAAGAAATAGCACTATTGTTGTCTAGGGGATAATGTATTGTCCGATGGAAATATAAAAGTCACTCAAGTTCATTTAGGCTGCAGTTTTTGGCTGGAGAGAGAGGTGGGGTTTAGAACTTGCCCGTTTTCCCTTGTTATGATGTCGATCCTTCGAAATGTCGTCGGTGTCCTTTTCCTTTTAGCTAAGCCGTCTTCCGTGGTCAGTCCCACCAATTCCGAGGCAAATGGAAAAGGACGCACGTGGGCTTTCCACCGGCTTTCGCTATTAAACGCTGTCACGGGATTTCTATCGTTTCTCCTGGTGCGTCTAAAAGGGGTTGTTCCCCAGACACTCTTTTATCCTTACTCACGGGGTCTCAGATGTCAATCAGGTTGGGGAGGATGCCATCCCCCCAACCAGCCCACGTTGCTCATTCCTTGAGGACGTCGATGAATAGCATAGTGCTCAATACACAATTCCGTCTCCAAGAGACAATGGCCGGTTCCCGTGGCTTTGTATCGTTGAGGGGCCAGGACATTCCAAACCCCCTGTGGATTCTGCGTCTCCCTCTCATTTCCTGGGTCTCCTGACCTGAATTAATAGCGATCTTGCGATTCTCAAAAAGGAAGGGGCTACTTTATACCCTTCGGCCCCTCAGAGTTGGGGCGCAGGCGTAACAGTTCCAACTGTATAAATTTAAGCTAATGTCAAAAGGCTGAAGAGAACGCAAAATACTCTCTGCATAATGAATTGTTTTGGCCAGAAACAGGTGCAAAAGCAGCCTCTGTCACAACCTTAACATAGGAAGTGGATGAATGTTTAAAGTGTGTACATTGTGGGACTAAGGACTTGCAATGATGGACTGATTTAAAACCAAGCCTCCTGTGCACTAGCATCATAATTCCAGCATTCAACAAAACCAATGACCTTTTGAAGCAGATAAATGTTAAGTATGTGGCAAAAATCCTTTGAGGAGGGAAAATTCTCAGGAAGCATCTAAACTACGCAGACAAACTGAACACCATGTAAAAATGTGTATTAGAGTCACGTGGAAGCAGCATGTTTCAACTCTTTCTCATAGATTTGAGAAATATGCTTAAAATAATGAGCTCCTACAACTGAATTGAGTTTTCAAATAGTTAATGAGCAAACGGTCCACCATTGATTTGAATATATACTGCATCTTCATGCTCCCACAGGAAGTTTATTTGTCTGAATGACAATATTGACCACAATCACAAAGACGGAGCCACAGTGAAGGCAGTGCTTCGTGATTTCTATGAGTCATTATTCCCAGTAGCGTCCCAGTTTGAACTGCCAAGGGAATACCGCAATCGATTTCTCCACATGCATGAGCTTCGTGAATGGTAAGTGCTGTCGAATCACAGAAACAGCCCTTCTATTATTCCATACCCAACAGTTATTCTACCACATTCCATCAACCCATACCCAGACCGTAGTTCAACATACTCGTCCTATCTATATGGTCATAGAGTACTGCAACACTGAAGTAGGCCCTTCAGCCCATCTAGTCTATGTCGAACTACTAATCTGCCAAGTCCCATTGACCTGGACTTGGACCATAGCCCTCCATGCCCCTACCAACCATGTACTAACACAAACTTCTCTTAAGTATTACAATTGAACCTGCATCCTCTACTTCTACTGGCACCTTGTTCCACACTTACAGTACACTCTAAGTGAAGAAGTTTTCCTCATATTCCCCTTGGACATTTCACTTTTCACCCTTAACCCATGACCTCTAATATAGGCTCCCCAACCTCAATGGGAAGACCAGCTTGTATTTATCCTATCCATACCCCTCAACATTTTGTTTACCTCTATCAAATCTTTCCTCATTCTCCTATGCTCTTGCAAATAAAGTCCTAACTCATTACTGAATTGTTCCCACAACCTATGGAATCATTTTCAATGACTCTTCATCTCATGTTCTTGGTATTTTTTGTTTACTTGTAATTCTTTCTTTCTTTCTCCTCTGTTTGCCTGGTTCATTGTCTTTTGCACAGGGATTGTTTGTCCATCCTGTTGGGTGCAGCTTTTCATTGATTCCATTGTGTTTCTTGTATTTACTATGAATGCCTGCAAGAAAATGAATCTCAGGGTTGTACAGGATGACATGTATGTACTTTGATAATAGATTTACTTTGAACTTTTTGAACCTATTCAACCTTATTAAAAGGTGATACTATGGGAGCCCACTTTTCTATTTTATAGGAAATATTTTGTTCAGAATATTCATTTTGTACTTCATACTTCAATTTAATTTCTTTCATTGGCACTATTACTTACTGCCCATTATGCCAGCTGGCATTTTGGGCAGCAATGAAGGCCCTCCATCTCTGTCTGTCTTTGGCAGCCATTTTAGGCCTAGAGGAGACTCAGGAATACCATCACACACAGATGTAAAATAATTCTTTATTGCTGTTTCCCTAACAGTTTTGTTTTACCAATCACGTTTGTTAGCCCTGAGCTAAAGCCTGAAACCTGGAGGACAGGTGGACCGCTCTTAATCTGGCCTCTACCCTTTGACCTGTTGGGCATGGGTGACCCTGCAAGAGCCAAAGCAGAAAGCCAGCACAGATCTCTGGGTCATTGAAGGATGCAAGCCTTCAAACCCAACTATAAGGTTGTGGTCCTCTTGGAGGATTGGAACTGTTAGTTCATGTTTCTCTCCTGACTCACCCATTCTGATATTGCCTGGAAACAATGTGAACCAGCTTCATGTCAAGAGATACAGAGCCCAGCTTTATGCCAGCCTGCAAACCAAAGCTGGAGTGCTGAGTCCCAGAAAAAATGTGGTTTGATGTTAGGGTTTGGATTCAAGTTTATTGTCATCTGATTTTACTTATATCCAACCATGGTCTTCTGGATAACCGTGCACCCACAAAACATGTATCACACACAGCATATAAACCAAAATATTACCACAAATAAGTTAATAAAATATAATTCAAAATGCACGTAGTGCTGAGCAGAGGTAAACAATAAACAGTACGAAGAACATTTATGGCACCAGCCATTACCCAAGTGGCAAGTGCCTACAAAGTCCTTACAGTACTGACTTGCTCAGCCTCTAGATGATAATTTTACATCTTTGCCACCTAGGAGGGAGGTACCAGATGACTAAAGGGTGGTAAATCTTCAAGTAGGGACTGCAGGGGAAAAGCCTAACAGCTATAGACCTGTGGGTCTGATATTAGTCATAAGGAAGTTACTGTAAGAAAAAGAGCGGTGGGAGTAGTTAAAGGTAGGGTCATGCCTGACATGGAGAGCATTCTGATATGCTGGTATGAGGGGGAGCTACTGCACAGGATTGAAAGAAGCTACAGAAAGTTGTAAAATCAGTCGACTCCATCTTGGGTACCAGCCTCCATAGTATCCAAGAGATCTTCAAAGAACGATGCCTCAAAAAATGGTGCCCATTATTAAGGACCGCCATCACCCAGGTCATGCACTCTTCTCATTGTTACCGTTAGGAAGGAGGTTAGTACAATGAAGGCACATACTCATGATTCTGATTCTAATCAGAGATGGTCAACATGGTTTTGTCAAGGGCAGATCTGGTCTTGCCAATCTCTTTTATTTTTTTTGAGGCGGCAGTGCATTAGATGTGTTTACGTGTTCTTCGATGATGTCCCACATGGGATACTGATCCAGAAGGGACCATGGGATCCAGCAGAAGGTGACAAATTGAATCCAAAATTGGCTTGGCAATAGGAGACAAAAGGTGGTGGTAGAGAGTTGTTCTGATTGGATACATTTGTGTTCCACAGGTACTGGTGCTGGACTCATATTGTTCTTAATGTAGAAGAGTGGTTTGGAGATGGATGTTGGTGGCATGAATAATAAATTCACAGATTGTACTAAGATTGGGGAACCAGTTGACAGTGTGGAAGGTAGTCTTGGGCTTCTGGGTGATATTGATGTATTGAAGTGGATTGGAAAATGACAGATGAAATTTATTCTAGACAATTGAGGTGATGCCTTTAGGGAGTACTAATGAGGCTTAGGCATGCACCATGGATGGTACCATTCTAGGGCATGTTAAGGAACAGAGGAACCCAAGAGTACATCCAAAGATCTTTGAAGATGACAAAGGTAAATGTCATGAATGAGATAGCATATGGGAGACTGACCTTCGTTTGTTGGAGCACTGAAAACAAGACATGAAACACTGGCCAGAACTCGAAGTCTGGGGCACTGTATGTAGTCTGGTCACCAAGGTACAGGAAGAATGTGATAGCGCAGAGACAGTGTAGAGTGGATTCACCAGGATGTTGTCTGGTATGGAATCAAATTTATCATTGACTTAAATAACTTGAAATTTGTTTTTTTTGCAGAAATACTGCAGTACAAAGACATAATATTGGTATAAATTACTAAAAATTTTGCAGTGTGTTGCAGACTAGTGAGAGACTAGTCTGTTTTACCAAATAAATAAAACTGAGGGGTACAGATGAGTTAGCCTGCAGGCATCTTTATCAAATCCCCGTAAAAGAGGTGAATTAACCTAAAGGAAACATTGATTTTCAGCAAGATGTTAGCAATTTAGAGGAGTGTTTCTCCCATTGACTGCTGCTTATCTGGTGTACGTTGCTGAAGAGAGCGGTGGAAGCAGACTCAACAACTGCATTCTTTTGATCAAGTGATGAGAGTGATTGATGAAGGCAGAGCTGTGGACGTTGTCTTTGTGAACAATAGTAAGGTGTTTGTAAAGGTTCCCCATGGGAGGCTCATCCAGAAGATGAAGTTTCATGGGATCCCTGGTAAATTGCCTGTTTGGATTCAGAACTGGCTAAATGTCAGAGGGTACTGGTCAAAGGGATTTGCTGTAGCTGAAGGTTTGTGATTAGTGGTATTCCTCAGGGTTCTGTACTGGTTTCTCTGCTACTTGTCATGTATATAAATGACCTGGATGAAAATGTAGATAGGTGGGTTAGTAAGTTTGCAAATTATACAAAAATTGGTGGTAGTGTGGATAGCGTAGAAAATTAGTAAAGAGTACAACAGGATGTAGATCATTTGCAGATATGAGTAGAGAAATGGCAGATGGAGTTACCCCTGTAAAGAGACAGTACACTTAAGGGCAGAGCAAGACCCTTAATGGTGTTGATGAACAGATAGATCTTGGAGTCCAAGTTCATAGCTCCCTGAAAATGGCCACTCAATTTGAGAAGGCTTATGATGTGCTTGCCTTTATTAGTCGAGGCATTGAGTTTAACCCTATACTTTTTGTTCCCTCGTGACTGTGTTTTTCTGAAATTGTAACCATTTGTGCTATGTGCTATTGGTAACATATTTCAACTTGGCCTTAAGGAACACTGTTTCATTTGACTATGTTCATGTATGGATGAGCAATAATCAACTTTGAACTTGAAAAGTCAGAAAGTTATGTTGCAGCTTTGTAAAACTAGTTAGGTTGCATACAGTTCTAAACGCCCCATTATAGGAAGGATGTTGGGGCTTTGGAGACGGTGCAGAAGAGGTTTACCAGGATGCTGCCTGAATTAGAGGGCATGTGCTATAATAGGGGTTGGGACACTTGGCTTGTTTTCTGTGGAAGGGCAGAGGCTGAGGGTAGATCAGATAGATCTTCAACAGGTTTGACAATTGCCCTCCTGTTTACAGCCCCCTCAGCACACCTGTCCAATGCCAAGGCTCCCAATGTTCCCTCAGCATCAATGCCTCCCTTCCTCCCTCCTACCCCCTCCAGTTCAACACGTGGATGAGCATCACGGGATACTACTGTCTCCATCCCTTCCTTGCCCTGCGTCTATCATCCACACCTCCACATATCAACTGTTATCAAACCGATCTTCCCCTCCCACAGCCCCCACTTTCCACCAACACCCCAGTCATTGTGGACTCACCTTCACTACTGAGCAGGTGAGAAGGGCTCTGGGGAATCTCAGACACGCCAAAGCATCGGGACCAGATGGTGTGAACCCAGGGTCCTGAAGGAGTGCGCTGAGCAGCCGTGTGGAGTTCTCCAGCACATTTTCAATCTGAATTTCAGCCTGGAAAGTATCCCAACTGTGTGGAAAACATGGTGTGGTCCTAGTACCCCAGAAGGGCCACAGAAATGACTACTGTGCAGTGGCCCTGACTTCACACATCATGTGAGGCTGGTCCTTTCTCACCTTTGATCCCTGATCAGACCAGCCCTCGATCTCCCAGGAGTGCATTGGAGTTGACGATGTTGGTATCTACCTGCGGAACAGAACCTACTCTGATTTGGATAAGCAGGGCAGCTCAGAGAGGATCATGATTTTTGATTTCTCAAGTGCCTCATTTCTGGGGAAAAGCTCTGTTCAATGCAGGTTGACACTTCCATTGGATAATGGACTACCTGACTGCAGTTTGTGCGGATTCAGAGTTGTGTGTCAGACATGGCTACCAGCAGCACTGGGCTATAACTCCTTCACATGTTCTACCAGTCTGTTGTCGCCAGTACAGTCTTGTATGCGGTTTTGTGCTGGGGCAATGACAACAACATGGGTGAAACCATCAGGCTCAATAAACTGATTAGAAAGGCTGGCTCTGTTATAGGACCCACTGGAGGCTGTGGTAGAACAAAGAACCCCATGGAAAACCCTGGCAGTTCTGGACAATGTTTTTCACTCTTTGCATGCCACCTTGGCTGAACAGAGGAGCACTTTTGGTAATAGACTAAGACAACTGCGCTGCTCCAAAGAGTGCTATATGAGGTCATTTTACCCTTGGCCATTAGCCTCTATAATGAGTCAATCTATAGCCAGGGAAGAGATGACCCCCTCCTGTTAGACTGTTTGAGGTAACTTTTTTTTATTCTTCCGTGCATCTCTCCTAATATTTGTCTGTCTGTGCACTTGTAGTGTCACTGTGACACTTAACACTTCCTTTGGCATCAGTAAAATATCTACCTATCCAGAAGTTTATAAGATTATGAGAGGCGTAGCTGAAGTGGACAGGCAGCATCCTTTTCCAAGGGTTGAAATTTCTAATACCAGAGGATATCCATTTAAGGTGAGAGGAGTAATTCCAAAGGAGATGGGAGGGCAAGTTTTTGTCACAGTGATGAGTGCTTGGAATGTGCTGCATGGGGTTTTGGTAGAGGCAGTGAAGTCGAGAAAGGGAAGGGGGTTGTCAGAAATGGACCAGGTGAATTTGAGGCCAGGGTGAAAGTGGATCAATGACTGCATTGGTGCTGCTTCCTGCACCCGTGCTGAACTTGTCAACTTCATCCACTTTGCCTCCAACTTCCACCCTGTCCTCAAATTCACCTGGTCCATTTCTGACACTTCCCTTCGCTTTCTCAACCTCACTGTCTCTAACTCCGGAGACAGGTTATCCACTGATGTTTATTACAGACCCATGGACTCTCACAGCTACCTAGACTACACCTCATCCCACCCTACTACAAATGCTATCCTCTTTTCTCAATTCCTCCATCTCCTCCATATCTGCTGTCAAGATAAGGCTTTTCATTCTAGAACGAAGGAGATGTCCTTTTTCAAAGAAAGGGGCTTCCTTTCCCCCACCATTCACACTGCCCTTAACCACATCTCTTCCATTTCACGCACGTCTGCTCCTACCCCATCCTCCCACCACCCTACCAGGGATAGAGTTCCTCTTGTCCTCACCTACCACCCCACCAGTCTCCACGCCCAGTACATAATTGTTCAGAAACTTCTACCACCTCTAAAGGTGTAAAATGAGTCAACCTATAGCCAGGGAAGTGATGACCCCCTCCTGTTAGACTGTTTGTGGTAACTTTTTTTTATTCTTTTCCTCCCCTCACACTCCCCTTCCCCTTATTCTGCTTTTCATAGGGAGCTCTCCCTATGCGATTCCCTTGTCCATTTGTCCCTCCCCACTGATCTTCCTCCTGGCACTTATCCTCCTTGCAAGCAGAACAAGTGCTACACCTGCCTCTATACCTCCTCCCTCATTACTATTCATGGCCCCAAACAGTCCTTCCAGGTGAGGCGATAATTCACCTGTGAGTCTGATGGGGTCGTATACTGCTTTCGGTGCTCCCAATGCAGCCTCCTGTGAATTGGTGAGACCCGACCCAGATTGGGAGACCACTTGGCCGAACATCTACGCTCCATCTGCCAGAACAAGTGGGATCTCCCAGTGCTTACCCATTTTAATTCCACTTCCCATTCCCAATCCGATATGCCCATCCATGGCCTCCTCCTCTGTCGTGGTGAGGCTACACTTAGGTTGAAGGAACAACATATTCCATTTGGGTAGCCTCCAACCTGATGGCATGAACATTGATTTCTCAAACTTTTGGTAATGCCCCTCAACCCCCCCCCCCTTCCATTTCCCACCCCCTTTTCCCTCTTATCTTGCCAGCCCATCACCTCCCTCTGGTGCTCCTTCCCCCTTTTTCTTTCTTCCATGGCCTTCTGTCTCTTTCACCAATCAACTTCCCAGCTCTTTACTTCATCCCTCCCCCTCCAGGTCTCACCTATTGCCTGGTGTTTCTCCCCTCACCCTACCTTTTAAATCAACTCCTCAGCCTTTTTTCTCCAGTCCTGCTGAAGGGTTTCAGCCCAAAACGTCGACTGTGCTTTTTTCCATAGATGCTGCCTGGCCTGCTGAGTTCCTCCAGCATTTTGTGTATAGAACCTTTAGACTTTATAGCCATGAAGGTGATGAATGGTAACACATCCCTATTCCATTTCTCTTGAGGGGCAGTGCACTGTCTGCTATACTATTTCCGTTTGTAAAACCATCATAAATTGTACTTCATTTTATTTCTCCTTGTACAACATAATAAAACATGCTGGTCCTCACTTGACCAGTGGTAATTACAGATTAGTCCAGTGTGTTGCCAAGAATAGCATTTGTCTTATTTATACTTACTGTTAATGTGATTACAGACTATTACACAGCTATTTATATACAGCAAGGTAATGATATAGTAATTTTGATTCTAAAATATGGTGCATTTTGTTAATATACAAAAGGATGTGATTTACTAGAGTCAAAAATACAATGTTTTAATTTGCCAGTAAGTTTTTAATTCCATTTGTGAGCACTTCAAAATAAATGTAGTCATTTACTAGGTCTTTAGCCCTTGTCAAAGAAATGGTATGCTCATTTTGAATGGGTGCAGATAAAGGTTCACAGTATTGCTTCTTGAATGACATGCTTCAAACTAGGAAAGAATGGAGATTAAGATGGCATTGAAATAACAGATGGAATTTAATCCTAAAGAAATTTTGGAAAGACCAGAAAGTCTAGGAGAAATGCAATAAATGGTAAGGCCCAAGGGAATACTGAGGAACAGAGCGAGCTAGGTGTGCAAGACCAAGGATTCTTGATAATGGCAGCACAGGTAGCTTTGATGGTTAAGAGGCATGTGGGAAAGCTAGGCTTCATTAGCTAGGGTTTGGAATGGAAGAACAGGTTCCACTAGATAAAACATTTGGTTAGTCTACATCTGATTGAAATCTGTTCATTTCTGGTTACCACACTATAAGAAGGATGTGATTGCACTGGAGATAGTGAACCTCCTCTGCACAAGGATGTTGCCTGGGATGGATGGTTAGAAGGTGAAAACCATGGGCAAACTGCTGGTAAATAGATACATGACACCCACTTTCAAATCTCTTACTATCTTTTCTTTCAGTTAGTCCTGACGAAGGGTCTCGGCCTGAAACATCGACTGTACTTCTTCCTATAGATGCTGCCTGGCCTGCTGCGTTCCACCAGCATTTTGTGTGTGTTGCTTGAATTTCCAGCATATGCAGATTTCCTCGTGTTTACATGACACGAAAGTCATGTTTCTGTGCTGTATGACTCTGACGCAGTAAACGTGATGCTGTCTAATTGAGACATGATATCCCTCCTGGATGCCTTTTCTCTCCTAACTTCATTCTGAATCCCTTCAGACCATAAAATATAGGTGCACAATTAGGCCATTCAGCCCATTGAGTCTGCACCACCATTCCATCATGGCTGGTTTATTATCCTTCTCAATCTTATTCTTATGCCTGCTCCCCATAATCTATGACACCCTGACTAATCAAGAAGCTGTCAATCTCCACTTTAACTGTACCCAATGATTTGGCTTCCACAGCCATCCATAGCAATGAATTGACCAGATTCACCAGGCTCTGGCTAAAGGAATTCCTCCTCATCACTGTTCTAAAGGGATGTCCTTCTATTCTGATGCTGTGTTCTTTGGTCCTAGACTCCCTCACTATTAGAAACATCCTCACCACATCCATTCTATCTATGCCTTTCAATATTTGAAAGATTTCAATGAGATCTCCTCTCATTCTTCTAAACTCCGGTGAGTACAGGCCCAGTGCCATCAAATGCTTAAGTTAACCCTTTCATTCCTGGAATCATTCTTATTAACCTCCTCTGAACCCTCTTCAATGCCAGCACAGTCTATACGGATGGAACCAAAAAAAGGAAGAATGCGATCACTCTGGGATTGTATTGCAGACCCCCCCCCCCCCCCCCCCCATTGCCACTGGTACTTTGAGGTACAGATGCACAGGCAGATTAATAAAAGGTGTAAAAACAATAAGGTTGTTGTCATGGAGGTCTTCAACTTCCCTAATATAAACTGGCACCTTCTTAGTGCAAGAGGTTAGATGGGGCAGAATTTGTTAGGTGCATCCAGGAAGTTTCCTTAAATCATTATGTAGATAGTTCAACAAGAGGGAGGGGCTGTTTTGGACCTGGTGTTCAGTCATGAGTCTGGCCAGGTGACCGACCTTTCAGTGGGTGAACAGTCATGGAGCAGTGACCACAACTCCGTAAGTTTTAAGATAGCTATTGATACGGATAAGTATGGACCTTGTGGGAGAGTGTTAATTTGGATCAGGGCAAATTACGAGAACATTAGGCAGGAACTAGGGAGAGTTAATTGGGGCTATATACAATGCTCAGCAGGCCAGGCAGCATCTGTGGAGAAGGGTAAACAGTCAACCCTTCATCAAAATAACTGTTTTTGGGCAAGTCCACATCTGACATGTAGAGAGTGTTAAAGACCAACTGCGCAGAGTACAGGACAGGAATGTTCCTGTAGAAGGAAAGAGAAGATAAGGGAAACCTTGGATGTCGAGACACGTGATGAATTTAGTCAGTAAGAAAAAGGAAAAGTATGTAAAGCTTAGGAAGCTCGAATCAAACACAGCCCTTGAGAACTATAAAGAAGCCAGAAAAGAACACAAGAAGGGAATTAGGAAACCCAGGAGTGTCCATGAAATGTCCTTAACAAGTAGGATTAAAATTAATCCCAAGGCATTCTATACATACATCGGGAGCAAGAGGATAATTAGAGAGAGGGTGGGACCACTCAAAGATGTAATTATGGTGACAGTGGGGAAATGATCCCTCTTGTGTCTCTTCATCTCGTTACTGGAGACTCAATGTCACTTGACCCTGCCACTTTGATCTGGCCCACGTCTTCACTATTTGCCTTTATTGAGATCTTCCTCCTTCCTGTATCAATCTTAAGGTTTAGGGTTATGAATATACTGAGGGTTTGTGGGGTGGTGGGGTTGGGTCAGGAAATAGCTGTGATTGTCGAAATCATGGGTGAGAAATTTAATTTACAAAGCTGTTTGAAAGTCTGGATATATGGCCATTGAAGATGTTGACTTAATAAAAAAAATCAACTGATTAAGTTTGATAATTTGAGTTCCTATTCACTCATATTTGCTAAAGCTCAGAACATTGCAGTGAATGAAATCATAGAATGAACACAAATAAGAACATTAAAATTAAATGTGGGTGCAAATAGGACATCTTTCACTCACGTGCGTGTGCACATATGGGCAAAGTTTTATCAGATGCTTATCAAAGTTTATGATGTCAGCAATAACAAACACTTTTGAGAATCAATCAGCTGCCAAGTCTATGATTTGTATTTAAAATAGTTAACTAAATGTAATCGACTGTTTTCCTTATAGGAGAACTTACAGAGACAAGTTGAAGTTCTGGACACATTGTGTGCTTGTGACTCTCATCACTTTCACTGTTTGTTCTTTCTTTGCTGAACAGGTGCGTAAATCTTGAATTTGTTATGGATATTGTTTGATTGAAAATCATGGTATACCTTCTGGTAGCTGGGGCAATGTTTCCAGTGGAGAAGCAACTATTTAGATATTATAGAATTTTTGGTTTGCGAATCTTGAGAAGATTTGGCATAATGGGAAGTGTATGAGGTTTGGTTTTGGATTCATAAAACATACAATATCTCATGCTCTTCATTTTTTTAATAATCTGAAGTCACAGAGCAATACAGCATGGTGACCCATCCATCTGACCATGATGCCCTCGTAGTTAGTCCCAACTTCCTGCGTTTGTTCCATATCCGTCCAAGCCCCCCTTCTCTGTATATATCCACGTACTACTTAAATCACTCTATTATACCTTCCTTAACTGCTTCCTCAGGCAGCCTGTTACATATACTCACCACCCTCTGCCTAGAAAAGATGCCCCTCCTTTCTTTCCACCTTAAAGTTATGGCCCTTTGTTTTGGACTCCCCTACCCTGGGGAAAAGGCTGTTATCATTTAATTTTTTAGTATTGTGTTACAGCGTGGAATAGGGACTTTCACCCCAGCCTAATCTCAGGGCAATTTACAATAACCAATTAATCTGCTAACCTATGTGTCTTTGGACTGTGGGAGGAAACCCATGCAGTCACAGAGAGAACATACAAACTCCTTATAGGCAGCAACAGGAATTAAACCCAGGTCGCTGGTACAGTAAAGCATTGTGCTAACCGCTACCCTACCGTACCTCCCCAGTCTACTTTATCTATGCCCCTAATCATTTCTATGATGTTGCTCCTCACTCTCCTAAAGACCTAGCCTGGCCATTCTCTCTATAATTCAAGCCCCGGGTCCTGGCAGCATCCCCGTAAATCTTTCCTGTGCTTAACCACATTTTTCCTATAGCAGGAGTCCAGAAATGTCCACAGTGCTCCTCCTGTGGCTTCCAAGCACCGAAATTAAACATCTTGTTACTCACTACATACCTGGTAAATAAGCTTTAGGAAAATTCATATTCCATTGCTATGTAGGAATTCACATTCACAAGTGCCATCTGGTAATATAATTCCCTCATCTGTGACATCTTTTGTCATTTTCTTCTCCACTTTATCAGCAGTATTGTGAAGGGGTATTCTTCAGTTTAATTTCAGAGAGGGCATAATTTTAAGGTGATTGGAGAAAAGTATTACGGTTATGTCAGAGGTAAGATCAGTACAATATCATCATCTGAAGGACCTACACAGTGCTATGTTCTATGTTAATGCAGCCCTTTTTGTTAATCCCTTTTCTTAAATTCAGCTGAGTTTGATTAGTGCATCTCTAAGTAATGCTAATCAGCCTTGAACCCACTGCACAAATCTTACAAAAGATGAATACTGGCTTGTTCAGCCAAGCAATCTTGTTCAAATTGCAAAGCTTTACCTAAAGCCAGGACAGGCTTTTATCATGTTTCAGCTAGCTGATCATTCCAGACCACTGCACAGTGTGCAGAGTGAATCATCGAATCGTCTTGAAACTCTGAAACCAAACCTTGACAACTGGATAAAGTGTATTGTGGCTTAAATTTTAAAAATGGAGATATTTGCAAACTATTAAAATTGGAAGTAATATTTTTTAATTTAAAGCAGTTAGCAAAAAATACCTAAATTGACAACATTGAAACACCAGACAACACCTTTGCTTTTTGAAGCCTACCAATCCCCATTAATATCAATGGAACTCAGATCTAAAACACTACACTTGGGAGTCCTGACCTCCCATAGTCCACTGTCCTGTTCTATCAGATTCCTCCTCTTTTCAGCCCTTTACCTCTTTCAGCTAGCTCCTCACAGCTTCTCCCTCCCTTTCCTCACCCTCCAACCTTTCCCTTCACCTGGACTCACCTATCACCTGCCAGCTTTACTCCTTCCCCTCTACTCTCCCCCCTCCCCCCCACCTTATTCTGGCATTTTCCCCCTTCCTTTTCAGTCCGATGAAAGGTCTGGGCCAGAAACATTAGTTGTTTATTCCTCTCCATAGACGCTGCTTGACCTGCTGAGTTCCTCCAGCACATTCTGTGTGTTGCTCTAAATTTTCAGCCAAGATCCATTTCTGTAGTGAGTACTGAAGCAAAGTACTCGTTAAGTACCTCTGCTATCTCCCCCAGTTCCATACACACTTTTCCACTGTCACAATTGATTGGTCCTATTGTCTCACGTTTTATCCTCTTGCTCTTAACGTACTTGTAGAATGCCTTGGGGTTTTCCTTAATCCTGCCCACCAAGGCCTTCTCATGGCCCCTTCTGGTTTTGCTAATTTCTTTCTTGAGTTCCTTCCTGCTAGCCTTATAATCTTCTAGCCCTCTATCATTACCTAGCTTTTTGAACCTTTCATAAGCTCTTCTTTTCTTCTTGATTAAATTTACAACAGCCTTTGTACACTACCATCCTTTCCGTCTCATTGGAACGTACCTATGCAGAACTCAACGCAAATATCCCGTGAACATTTGCCACATTTCTTCCACTCATTTCCGTGAGAACATCTATTTCCAATTTATGCTTCCAAGTTCCTGCCTGATAGCCTCATATTTCCCTTTACTCCAATTAAACGCTTTCCTAACTTGTCTGTTCCTATTCCTCTCCGGTGCTATGGTAAAGGAGATAGAGTTGTGATCACTATCTCCAAAATGCTCTCCCACTGAGAGATCTGACACCTGACCAGGTTCATTTCCTAATACCAGATCAAGTACAGCCTCTCTTCTTGTAGTCTTATCTACATATTGTTTCAGAAAACCTTCTTGAACACATCTAACAAACTCCACCCCATCTAAACCCCTAACTCTAGGGACATGCCAATCGATGTTTGGGAAATTAAAATTTCTCTCCACGACAACCCTGTTATTATTACACCTTTGCAGAATCTGTCTCTCTATCTGCTCTTTGATGTCCCTGTTACTATTGGGTGGTCTATAAAAAAACACCCAGTAGAGTTATTGACCCCTTCCTGTTCCTAACATCCATCCACAGAGACTCCGTAGACAATCCCTCCATGTCTTCCTCCTTTTCTACGGCCATGACACTATCTCTGATCAACAGTGCCATGCCCCCACCTCTTTAGCCTCCCTCCCTGTCCTTTCTGAAACATCTAAAGCCTGGTACTCGAAGTAACCATTCCTGCCTCTGAGCCATCAAAGTCTCTGTAATGGCCAAGTACTGATCCACACCCTAATCTCATCCGCTTTGTTCTTAATAGTCTTTGCAATAAAATAGACTCATCTCAAACCATCGGTCTGAGCGCATCCTTTCTCGATCACCTGCCTATCCTCCCTCACACACTCTCTCCAACCACCAGTCTCTTCAGTTTGGTTCCCAACCCCCAACAATCCTAGTTTAAACTCTTCCCAATAGCCTTAGCAAACCTCCCCACCAGGATATTGGTCCCCCTGGGATTCAAGTGCAACCTGTCCTTTTTTTACAGGTCACTCCTGCCCCAAAAGAGGTCCCAAGGATCCAGAAATCTTAATCCCTTTCCCCCGCTCCAATCTCTCAGCCGCACATTTATCCTCCACCTCATTCTGTTCCTATACTCACTGTCACGTGGCACAAGCAGTAATCCCGAGATTGGGTCCTGCTTCTCAACTTCCTTCCTAACTCCCTGTGGTTTGTTTTCAGGACCTCCTCCCTCTTCCTGCCTATGTTGTTGATACCAATATGTACCACGACCTCTGGCTGTTCTCCTTCCCACTTCAGGATATCGTGGACGCGATGAGAAACATCCCGGACCCTGGTTCCTGGGAGGCAAATTACCATCCGTGCTTCTTTCCTGTGTCCACAGAATCCCTGTCTGACCCCCTAACTATAGAGTCCCCTATCACTGCTGCCATCCTCTTCCTTTCCCTACCCTTCTGTGCCACAGGCACAGTCACTGCTGCTTCCCCCAGGTATGCTGTCTCCCCACCGCCCTCAACAGTACTCAAACAGGAGTACTTATTGTCAAGGGGTACAGCCACAGGGGTACTCTCTAGTATCTGACTCTTGCCCTTCCCTCTCCTGACTGTTACCCACTTATCTGTCTCCCGAGGCCCCGGTGTGACTACCTGCCAACAGCTCCTCTCTATCACCTCCTCACTCTCCCTGACCAGATGAAGGTTATCGAGCTGCATCTCCAGTTCCCTAACACGAACCCTAAGGAGCTGCAGCTTGATGCACCTGACACAGATGTGGTCGTCCAGGAGGCTAGAAGTTTCCCGGACCTCCCACATCTGACACCAAGCACAGAAAACCGGCCTCACACACATACTTCCTGTCTGTATTCCTACACAGGCAACCTACCTTGTCTCGACCCATTAACGCCAAAGCCTTCCTACTCTGTCGCTCACTCCACTGACACCTGCTCTATAAGGCTGTCTCCTTTTAAACCCTTCTTGCTGTTTTCACTGGCTGACGTCCACACGCTTGCAGAGTTGTGCCCTGGTCAAAACGCTGAAGGAATAGCCATCTCCCTTTAAACTCTTCTCACTTTTAAAGTCTTCTCGCTGATCTCCTCTCATCCTTCTGAATTCCAGCAAATACAGTCTCCAAAAAAAGTCTACAATTTTCTGTAGATCCGATTACACCCATAGATGCTGCTATGATTGCAAAGTGCTGTTTTCATCAACTTGTTCACAATGCCGTAGTAAAAAGCACCATAATTAAACATCCCAAACCAAATCTATGAAACACATAATCTCATTGTGTGTAAACTTACCTCGTTTTAATGCTGCTTTGTATGTCCTTTGTTCCTGTTAACAGATGTTTTGTGGACAAGCACTTATAGTTTGAAGTAGCACTCAAAAAGATTTCATTTCACAATAAAGATTGCGGATTGCTTCTTGTTTTCTCAGTTAATTGCACTAAAGCGAAAGATCTTCCCAAGAAGACGAGTGTACACAAATGTTGCTCCTGATCGAAGCAGTGTGTAAGGGGAATGATGACAAACTTCTGTTTCTGTTCTTAAACCAAAATTCAGCTGTTTCTCCAGCAAGAAGGAAGAAAATGATTAACTGTAATGATCACAGGATGACAGAGGCAAACAAGGCTCTGAACGAAGCAAAAGGAATGGAACTGGGTAGCAGCATTACCCAGGAACGTAGTGGACCAGAAACTGAGCGTATTTTACAGAAACAACTGCACTTGACAGTTGCCTTTTGGGCTTTCTCACAAGCTACAAAATTATTGAAAGCATGAAAGTGCATCAGGGATGGGAAATCAGTGTCACAAATAGAATTGGTGGAGGTGTTTTCGAAAGGAGTCATTGAAGTGCTGTTCTCAGTGAGATGCACCTACGTACATTTCAGAAATGGTATTATACTGTGTTTGAACTACTGCACTATAAAAAAAATCATTGTGAAATAAGGTGATCATACTGTCACTTTGAGGACTGCGAAGAGCCTGTATTGTCAATTCGACTAGGGTCTTTTATGGCGTTTGAACTTTGCAAATGTAGTTGCATTTGATATAATGCTGCATCTATGTGTGCATCAGAGTACTGCTTGTATTAATGTAAAATGCATTAACTGATGTAATTTAAATATTTATACTTTGGGTAATATATTAAAATACACTAATTTTAACATGCTATCCAAAAGTATAAATATTTAAATCTGATCACATCTTTCATCTCAATCTGTTCTTCTCCGCACACTCCGTACCTAAGTGCCTGTCCTGGATATTACAGGTGACAGTGGCGTTAGAAATTTTATTTATTTTAGAGGAATTGGTGCAACTGTGTGACAGGGTGACTGTAACTTTTATTGTATTTGTATGTTCAAAGTGATCCCCTTCTTGAAGCAAATCCATTTTTTATATTTTATCAGAGATTGATGTTTTATCTGTAAATGTGCAATTAACCTTTATGGTCATTAATTTTAAAATAAAATTCTGCCATCAAGATACTAACTGTTTAAATTTTGAATGTAAATTCTTGTCTTTTGCCAGAATACCAGAATCAGGTTTATTATCATTGGTATGTGACGTGAAATTTGTTAACTTAGCAGCAACAGTTCGATGTATTACATAATCTAGCAGAGAGAAAAAAAAACAAGTAAATCAATTACGTACATTGAATAGATTTTTAAAAAACTTGCAAAAACAAATACTGTATATTTTTTTAAAAAGTGAGGTAGTGTCCAAAGGTTCAATGTCCATTTAGGAATCGGACGGCAGAGGGGAAGAAGCTGTTCCTGAATCACTGAGTGTGTGCCTTCAGGTTTCTGTACTGATTCTCACTGATGGTAGCAGTGAGAAAAGGGCATGTCCTGGCTGCTGGAGGTCCTTAATAATGGATGCTGCCTTTCTGAGACACCGCTCCTTAAAGATGTCCTGGGTACTTTGTGGGCTAGTACCCAAGATGGAGCTGATTAGATTTACAACCTTCTGCAGCTTCTTTTGGTCCTGTGCAGTAGCTCCTCCATATCAGACAGTGATGCAGTCTGTCAGAATACTCTCCATGGTACAACAATAGAAGTTTTTGAGTGTATTTGTTGACATACCAAATCTCTTCAAACTCCTAATAAAGTATAGCCACTGTCTTGCCTTCTTTATAACCACATCGATATGTTGGGACCAGGTTAGATCCTCAGAGATCTTGATACCCAGGAACTTGAAGCTGCTCACTCTCTCCACTTCTGATCCCTCTATGAGGATTGGTATGTGTTCCTTCGTCTTACCCTTCCTGAAGTCCACAATTAGCTCTTTCATCTTACTAATGTTGAGTGCTAGGTTGTTGCTGCGTCACCATTCCACTAGTTGACATATCTCACTCCTGTACGCCCTCTTGTCACCACCTGAGATTCTGCCAACAATGGTTGTATCATCAACAAATTTGTAGATAGTATTTGAGCTATGCCTAACCACACAGTCATGTGTATATAGAGCAGTGGGCTAAGCACACACCCCTGAGGTGCGCCAGTGTTGATCGTTAGTGAGGAGGATGTGTTATCACCAATCTGCACAGATTCACCTCATCCTGAATGCCAAGTAAATGAGTTTTCTTGAGCAACCTCCCATGCAGGACTTTATCAAATGCCTTGCTAAAGTTTATGTAGACAACATCCACTATCTTGCCTTCATCAACTTTCCCTGTAATCTCCTCGAAGAACTCTGTAAGATTTGTTAGACATGACCAACCATGCACACAGCCATGTTGACTAACTCTAATCAGTCCCTGCCTATCAAATACTTGTATATCAGCCCTTTAGAATACTTCCCAATAACTTGCCAATTACTGATGTTCGGCTCACTGGCTTACTATTTCCCAGCATATTCTCAGAGCCTTTCTTCAACAACGGAACAGTAGTAGCTGTCCTCCAGTTCTCCAGCACCTTGCCTGTGGCTAAGGACGTCTTAAGTTCCTCTGCTAGGACCTCTGGAATTTCTGCTTCAGCCTCTCACAGGGTCCAAGGGAGCATCTTGTCAGGCTGTGGGGATTTTCTATCCATGCTCAAAAGTACTGCCATTATGATCACTAGATCCAAAGTATTCCCTTACATGCCTGTCACCTGTCCTGTCTTGTTCCCTAATAAGAGATACAGTATTGTACTCTCTCTAGTTGGGACCTCTGTATATTGATTCAGGAAACTTTCATCTACACATTTGACAGACTGTCACATCCAGCTTTTTTAGTGTGGAAATCACTCAATATGTGAAAAGTTAAAATCACCTTCTATCATAACCATGTTATGTTTCTTGTAGCTGTCTGTGATCCTACAAATCTGCTCCTCTAAGTCCAGCTGACTACAAGGTATTCTGTAACCCCAGCATCTGCAGAGTATTCTATAATACCTCACCTGCAAGTCTGTTGGAGTCATCTACTGTATCTGGTATCCCCAATGCAACCTCCTGTACATCGGTGACACTCAACATAGATTAGATGGGGGCACCGCTAAGTTGAGCACCTTCGGTCCATCTGCAACAGGCAAGACTTCGCAGTGGCCAACCATTTTAATTCCCATCCTAACCTGTCGGTTCATGGCCTCCTCTACTGCCATGATCAGGCCACTCTCAGGTTGGAGGAACAACATTTCATATGCTGTCTGGGTATGTACAGCTCCAAAGCCATATTTAAGTTTGCTGATAACACCACTCCCATTGGCCGTATCAAAGGTGGTGATGAGTCAACATATGGAAAGGAGATTGAAAATCTGGCTGAGTGGTGCCACAACAAAAACCTCTCACTCAATGTCAGCAAGACCAAGGAGCTGATTATTGACTTCAGGAGGAGGAAACCGGAGATCCGTGAGCCAGTCCTCATTGGAGGGATCAGAGGTGAAGGTCAGCAACTCTAAATTCCTTGGTATTATTATTTCAGAGAACTTGTCCTGGGCCCAGCATGTAAGCGCAATTACAAAGCAGACATTGCAGTGCCTCTATTTCTTTAAGAGTTTATGAAGATTCAACATGACATCTAAAACTTTGACAAACTTCTATAGATGTGTGGTGGAGAGTATATTGACTGGCTGCATCACAGCTGGGTATGGAAGCACCAATGCCCTTGAACAGAAAATCCTACAAAAAGAGTGGATACAGCCCAGTCCATCCTAGGTAAAACCCTCCCCACCATTAAGCACATCCATATGGAGTGTCCATCATCAGGGACCCCCACCACCCAGGACAAGCTCTCTTCTTTCTGCTGCCATCAGGAAAAATGTACAGGAGCCTCAGGACTCGCACTTCCAGGTTCAGGAACAGTTATTACCCCTCAACCATCAGGCTCTTGAACCAATGGGGATAACTTTACTCAACTTCACTTGTCCCATCACTGAACTGTTCCCACAACCTATTGACTCAGTTTCAAGGGCTCTTCATCTCATGTTCTCAATATTTATTGCTTATTTATTTATTATTATTTTTCTGTTTTGTATTTGCACAGTTTATTGTCTTTTGCATGTTGGGAGTTCATCTGCGCTGTTGAGTGTGCTCTTTCATTAATTCTATTATTCTTGGATTTACTGTGCATGCCTGCAAGAAAATGAATCTCAGGATTGTACGTGGTGACATATATGTACTTAGATAATAAATTTACTTTGACATTTGAACTTTGGGAAGTCTCCAACCTGATGGTATGAACATAGATTTCTCTTAAGTTACAGTAATTATTCCCAATTACCCCTACATCATCTTCCATTCCTCGCTGTGGCTCCCCTCTTAACTCTTCTTTCCACCTCACTTGCCTATCACTCCCTGTGGTTCCCCTCCTCATTCCCTTTCTCCCATGGCCCACTATCCTCTCCTATTAGATTTCTTCCTCTTCAGCCCTCTACCTTTTCTAGCTGACCCCTCCCAGCTTCTCATTCCATCCTTCCTCTCCAACTCACTTGGTCTCACTTATCACTTCCCAGCTTGTACTCCTTCCCCTCCCCCACCTTCTTTCCCCTTCCTTTCTAGTCCTGATGAAGTATCTCGGCCTGAAATATCAACCATTTATTCCTCTCCATAGATGCTACCTGACCTGCCGAGTTTCTCCAGCACTTAGTTTTGCTCCAGACTTCCAGTATCTGCAGAATCTCTTGTGTCTAAAATATAAATCCATTAACATGGTTATCCCTTTCTTATTCCTCAATTCCACCCGTATAGGCTCAGTTGACAAGCCTGTCTCCAGCCTGTCCTGTCTGAGCACTGCCATGACATTTCCTCAGACTAGTAACGCTATCCTTCCTCCTTTAGTCCCTCCCTCTCTGTCCCGTCTAAAACAATGGAATCCCAGAATATTGAACTGCCAGCCCTGCCCCTTCTACGACCAAGTCTCACTTATGGCTACAATGTCATAATCCACATGCTGATCCATGCTCCCCCTTTCCTACAATACTCATTGCATTGAATTAGACACAACTTAGAACATTAGTCAAACCATGCTCAACCTTTTGATTCCTGTCTTTGCATGTAGACTTAATAACATCTTTCTCCATAACCACTCTACTCTCTGCTCTGGCACTCTGGTGTCTAGCCCCCACCCCCACTGTGCAGTAATAGCAAACCTTCCCACTGGCATATTAGTCCCCCTCCAGTTCAGGTGCAAACCATTCAGGTAGCAATCCTGAGATCACAACCCTGGAGGTCCTTTCCTTTAACCTCGTACCTAAGTGCCTGAACTCAATTTGCAGGACCTCATCACTCATCCTACCCCTGTCATTGGTACCGACGTGGACCATGACCTCTGGCTGCTCACCATCTTGATGCTGTGGACTCGATATGAGATGCCCCTGACCAACGTTCCCTTTAAATTTCTTTTACAGCTGCGTGGACAAACCATTGCTCTGAGCAGGAAATTTTTACAGTCTGAAAATGTGCCATTTAAAGAATGTTTCCTTTTATAATATGCTTACTATGAATATTTAGAATGAAAATTGAAAAAAATCATATACTTTTGATTTTATTTACAGTATTAATTGAAAGGTATAATTAAATACAGTACAACTAAGAAAATCTTTAATGTTTTGTAAACTTTTCCTTGTCTGTCCTTATCTCAGCTGTACAGCAACGAAGAGTTACTGCGTGGCCACACACCTGAGTTCCCAATGGTGTCCCCAACTCTGACACCCAGGAGGCAACTTAACATTCAGGAATCTCATTCTCATCCACAAAACCGCCTGTCTGTTCCCCTAACCAATGAATTTCCTAATACAACAGCTTGTCTCTTCTCCCCAATTCCTTTCTGAGCCACAGAGCCAGACTCAGTGCCAGAAACTGGACTGCAGATTCTTTCCTCTGCTGCACGAAACATTGTCGCAGGAAAGCAACATTCATCATCGGGAACCGCTCACCATCCAGGATATGCACTCTAATTTAGGTAAATCTCCTCTGCACCCTTTCTAAAGCTTCCTATAATAAGGTAAGCAGAACTGAAGGCAATACTCCAGGTGTGGTCTAACCAGAATTTTATAGAGCTGCAACCTATCTCATGGCTCTTAAGACCATAAGACCATAGGATATAGGAGCAGAATTAGGCCATTTCACCCATTGAGTCTGCTCTGCCATTTCATCATGACTGATCCATTTCCCTCAAAGCCCCAATCTCCTGCCTTCTCCCCTTATCTGTTCATGCCCTGACTAATCAAGAATCTATCAGCCTCTTAAAGGGTGGAGTAACAAATGTTACTCCACTCTTTAAGAACGGTGGGAGGCAGCAGAAATGAAATTATTGATTAGTTAGCCTGACTTCAGTAGTTGGGAAGATGTTAAGGGTGAGGTGATCGAGTACTTGGTGACACAGAACAAGATAGTACAAAGTCAGCATGGTTTCCTTCAGGGAAAATCCTACCTGACAAACCTGTTGGAATTCTTTGAGGAGATTACAAGTAGGATAGATAACGGGGATGCAGTGGATGTTGTATATTTGGACTTTCAGAAGGCCTTTGACAAAGAGCCACACATGAGGCTGTTTACCAAGTTGAGAGCCCATGGTATTACAGGAAAGTTACTAACATGGTTAGGGCATTGGCTGATTGGTAGGAGGCAGCGAGTGGGAATGAAAAGATCCTTTTCTGGTTGGCTGCCTTGACTAGTGGTGTTCCGCAGGGGTTGGTGTTGGGACCGCTTCTTTTTATGCTGTATATCAATAATTTAGATGATGAAATAGATGGCTTCGTTGGCAAGTTTGAAGATGATATGAAGATTGGTGGAAGGGCAGGTAGTGTTGAGGAAATAGGAAGGCTGGAGAAGGATGTTCAAAATGGAAGCATAGATCCTAATTGGTCGAGCATCAAGGGATATGGTGAGAGGGCAGATGCATGGGGTTGAATGGGATCTGTGATCAGCCATGATGAAATGGCAGAGCAGACTCAACGGGCTAAATGACATAATTCTACTCCTATGTCTTATAGTCTATGGTCTTATCTCTCTCACCCTTTATAAATTCTGCTCTGTCATCTGTGGGCATACTGATGCAGAGCGATTTCAAGCTGGTTCTTATTTTAGATTTATTGGGTTCTAAAACAGTAAATTCAGGATAGTAGAAATCGTTGAAGGATCCATTACTCTCTGCATATCTGTCATTCCTTCTTTCTGTCCTATCTTCATATTGTACGTAAAAAAAATCAGGATGAATTATATATCTTGAATTACTTATAAAGATGCCTGCCCCAGCAGTGATGGATGTAGCAAATGTTTGTGTTCATATAATCGGATAGGAATGCTCTCTGATTACTGAAATTTGATGCAAACCAATTTAAAGTGAGAAGTCTAGTAAGTGTAGTAGTTAATGTCTCTCGTGTCAGAGTCCTTCAAACCTGTGCATCTCTTCATCAAGACGGCATGGTAGTGTAGTGGTTAGCGTAATGCTATTACAGCCCCGGCGATCTTGGTTTGATTCCTGCCGCCATACGTAAGGAGCTTGTACATTCTCCTCATGACCGCATGGGTTTCCACTGGGTTCGCCGGTTTCCTCCCAAGTTTCAAAGATGTACAGGTTAGGGTTAGACAAGTATTAGGAGAAGGCCTAGGCCGTTACACTCATTGAGTCTGCTCCATCAGTCTATCGTGGCTGAAATGTTATCCCTCTCAACCCATTCACCTGCCTTCTCCCTTCAACCTATGGCATCCTTATTAATCTAGAACTTATTAACTTCCGATTTAAATATACTCAGTGACTCGGCTGCCACAGTCAACTGTGCCAATGAATTCCACAGATTCACCACCCTCTGGCTAAAGTTCCTCATCTCTGTTCTAAAGTGACATCCTTCTGTTCTGAGGCTGTCCTCTGGTCTTAGACTTCCCCATTATAGGAAACGTCCTCTCCATATCCACTCTATCTAGGGCTTTCAATATTCAATATGCTTCAATGAGATCCCCCCTCATTCTTCTAAATGCCAGCGAGTACTGGCCACAGGCATCAAACATTAACCCTTTCATTCCTGGAATAATTATTGTGAACCTTGTCTGTTTTAATATATAAAGAATGAATGACCTAAAATGGAAGAATTTGCCATTGAATCATACAGGTAGGAATGTGCCCGGACAGAAGCTGAAGTGTTGTTCTCTGAGTTTGTGTTCAGCCTTATTGAAGCAGTGCAGAAAATTATAGACAAAGGTCAGAATGGGACAGTTAATCAGTGGCTCAGAGTCAAAGTTCAAAGTATATTGATTATCGAAGTACAACCCTGAGATTTATTTTCTTGTGGGTATTCATAGTTTAGTAAATTTGCTGATGACACAAAGGTTGAGGGTGTTGTGGACAGTGTGGAGGGCTGTCAGAGGTTACAGCAGTACATCGATAGGATGCAAGATCGGGCTGAGAAGTGGCAGATGGAGTTCAACCCAGTAAAGTGTGAGGTGGTTCATTTTGGTAGGTCAAATATGATGACAGAATATAGTATTAATGGTAAGACTCTTGGCAGTGCGGAGGATCAGAGGGATCTTGGGGTCCGAGTCCATAGGACATTCAAATCCGAAGGGCCTGTATTGTGCTGTAGGTTTTCTATGTTTCTATCATTGTCTTGTATCATCCAACTTCTACTAAGCTTCAGGGGATAGATCACTACCCTGACATTTCCCTGTAAAATGTATTTGTACAATTTTGAGTTTATTGTTCCTGCAAGATTACAAGCAGCCCCCAAACCATGATGCTCCTTCCACCATGCTTCACAGATGGGATGGGGTTTTGGTGTTGATGTGCAGTGTCCTTTTTACCTCCAAACATAGCAGTGTGCATTTCTGTCAAAAGTTCAACTTTTCTCTCACCTGTCCACAGAACATTGTCCCAGAAGCATTCTGGAACATCCAGGTGGTCTTTTTCAAACTTGAGCTATGCAACAATATTTTTTTGGAGAGCAGTGGTATCCTGCCACAAACACCGTTCTTGTTCAGTATTTTTCATACAGTGGACACATTAACAGAGACTTTCTCAAGATCGAGAGATTTCTTCAGGTCCTTTGCTGTTACCCTTGGGTTCTTTTTCACCTCTTTCGGCCTTGCACATTGTGCTCTTGGTGTGATCTTTGTAGGACCCCCACTCCTAGGGAGAGTAGCAACAGTACTGAGTTTCCTCCGTTTGTAGACAATTTCTCTTACTGTGGACTGATGAACACTCAGGTATTTAGAAATGCCTTTGTAGTCTTTTCTAGCTTCCTGTACCTCTCCAATTCCTCCAAGGTCCTCTGAAAGTTGTTTTGATCACAGCATAAACAGAGGTTTCTTGAGTTAAGAGCAGCAGACTGTCAGTAACCTGTGTCTTTTTTTTAAATAGGGCAGGGCACCTCCAATCTCATCTGATTGATTGTTACACCTGACTCCAAATAGCTCTTGTAGAAGGCATTACCAGAGCAGTTCACATACTTTTTACGAATCTAGACTGTGACCATTCAAATGGTGCACTCACTATTGACAAGTACAATTGTTTATGTTATTGATTTAGGCAGGTAGTGTTTGTCTATTATGGTGACTTAGATGAAGATCAGATTAATGTGTAATTAATGCAGAAAACTAGGTAATTTCAAATGGTTCACAAATTTTTTCTTGCAACTGTATGCGCACTTTGATAATTTACTTTAAGCTTTATTAGGTTTTTTAGTTTGCGGTCATTGGTTGCACATTTTAGAGGCTGCAGTCTTTCACTGATTTGTATTTACTGCGAATGTCGGTAAGAAAGCGAACCTCAGCATTGCATATGGTAGCATATACATACTAATAATACATTTATTTTGAACTTTGGGTGAAGGGTTTACAACCACCGAGCTGAGTGAGTGGAATTTAGAAATGGAAGAAACCCGAAGAGAAAAATATTTTTTAAACCCCTCTTTCATTTAACTGAAACATCTTTCTATGCTAAATGCCTTGTATAAAACACAGTGCTATATTGTCATTCAGTACTGACCAAAGATAACAAGACAATCAGGTTTGATTTTTAGTTTAATTACAAAGGTAGAAAGAACAAACGTTTAGTGTTGAACTAAATGATACATTTCCCACCATGAGGGCACAAAACTGCAGCATAAACACCAGGTCCTGAGACAAGTCCACAATAAAACATTCAGAGCAACGCTGCATCTAACTGGTGATCCTAACAACTCCACTACGAAGCCTGCACCGAACAATGAAAAGCAGCATCATAAGCAATATTCTGGTGAGACAGCACCTTGTTCCCAGTTAGTGAATCACTTACTTGATTTTAATACAAACCTCTTCCACAATTAACTTCTTTTGGTAGCTTAAAGCTATGTTCCCAAGATATGTACGTTGTCAGAATTTAATCCCTGATCCCCTTTGAGGTGGTTTTGGTAGCCTTCAACCAATATAATCCATGTAGTGAAGGTGCTCCCACTGTGCAGTCACACTTGAAAATTCAGGATTTCAGTTAACACCCAGAAAGGGATGGATAGACTACATGGCTGACCTGCCAATAACATGGAACAACCATTTAAACTTGTGATCATCCAAACTTCAATCTACTTGATCTGCAAACAATCAGCAGATACCCAGCTCCCTAACATGTCCATGATATTTGATCGATCAGTGATGAGAACAGGTTGTTGGAACTCAAATCAGCATTCGTAGGAAAAGGTTTAACATTGCACAAATTTTAGAGATGGCGTTTGAATCACAAAATGTGTGAAGAAGTTTAATGTGTAAGGAACCAATGTTTTCACTGTAGGCACTCTCCCAGCTCAAAGGGTCCGGACCTTTCTTCAGTGAATCCAGGCAAGTTTAATACTCATAACCAACATGAAGTTCTAAAA
Source organism: Hemitrygon akajei (assembly GCF_048418815.1). Taxonomy (NCBI): domain Eukaryota; kingdom Metazoa; phylum Chordata; class Chondrichthyes; order Myliobatiformes; family Dasyatidae; genus Hemitrygon; species Hemitrygon akajei. The sequence continues at coordinate 173,837,599 of NC_133133.1, forward strand.
CTGTCAAGAGTAAAATTCATAAAGGCATTGATAGTGAAGAAGAGTCCACTATAGTGGGAGAGTTCAAGACCAGAGGATACAGCCTCAGAACAGAGGGATGTCCTTTTAGAATGGAGATGAGGAATTTCTCTAGCCAGAGAGAGGTGTATCTGTGGAATTCGCTGCCAAAGGCAGCTGTGGAGGCCAAATCTTTATGTATATTTAAGGCAGAGATTTGTGGATTCTTGATTAGTCGGGGCGTGAAGGGATATGGGCAGAAAGTAGGACACTGGGACTGAGAGGGAAAATGGATCAGCAGAGCAGATTAGATTTTATGGTAAAATGGCCCAATTTTTCTCCTACATATTATGGTTTTATATGGAATGGTAGGAGAGATGTACGAATGAATTATATTGAATCAAATAAAGAAATTCTAACATTAGGAGATTTATTTTCAAACCAGTTCCAGCCTTGAACCAGGTGGATGTGTAAACACAAGCTTCCCTTCAGAAGAGACCTGCTGACTCTTGGTATCACCCTCATGCTTTTATCATTCCACAGGACATTAACTAGTGGTGGATAAACTGGCTCCAGTTCAGAGATCTGCCTGGGAATGTTGACTGGTCTCCCTGCCAACGTGAGACAGTCACTGGGCCTTGAGTTTTAGCTCACTGTGGGGTTGGATGGTACAAACTCAGCCAGTTCTGCCCTCACCTCAAATTTACAGTACTCGTGTACTGTGACACTCCAAACACTTGGGAAGGTTGAAGGCATATGCAAATTTGGCATCAGTCATTTTTGTTCTCTGACCTGCAGAGTTCCTCCAGTACCTTCTCTGTGTTAAACTGTAAAATATAGGAGCAGAATTAGGCTATTTGGCCCACTGAGTCTGCTCCACCATTCCAGTATTGCTCCAGTCTGTTTCAGTAAACGCAAGACAAAGCCTTCTAACTCAAGTGAAGGAGCAGGACAACAATATTCTCCAATCTTCCTTACACATTCTGAATTTCCTGGTACATGAAAGATAACGCTTGTGTAAGGAAGGAGTTACGAGGGTGGTTAAAGAAATGAATTTGAAGAGTTTGTAGTCAGCTTATGAAGAGGAAGCTGTAATTTGGACGGAATAAATCAGAAAATATTGAAGTTAGCAAGTGGTGCAGCGTCTGAGGAAGGAGATTTCAAACCTTTCATCAGAAGTATAGGGGCATTGGTAGGGTAGATCAGACTTTTTCCCACGGAGTCTCACATTAGAGAGCATAGGATTATGGAGAGAAAGGGAGATTTAAAGGGGACCTGACAGGGCAACTTTTCCCAGACCAGGTGGTGGGTGTATGGAATGAGGTACCCAAGGAAGTGGTAGAGGCAGGGACAATTACAATGCTTAAAAAGCATTTGGTATGAAACAAAGGGTGTGGTTGGTAGAATCTTGGTTGGCCTGCATGGATTGGGCTCTAATGACATGGAAACAGATCTTAACTCTATGCAATCTGCTTTCAAAGCTTAAAGTATGGTTGCTAATGGGAGGGCCTCCCTGAGAACCTCAGAGAAGGGCCTCGCATATAAACGTGAGTGGTTCAAACGCAACGATTCCTGAGCTGGGTTAATGATATTTTCCGGTTTATTTTTGCACTGTATTAATGTTCTTCATTTCGATCTGGGTTTTTTTTTAATCTGTAGCGATGTAGAAAATGTATAAAAAAACTAATAAAAAAAATAAAATAATAATGATATTTTCCACAGATTCTTGCAGCACTGATGGGTGGGTGGGCAGGTTAAACAGATCTCTCCCATTCATTACCAAAATATTCAACTCATTTAAGTCATAATTACAGAAGGTAGAATTAATATGGAGACGCGGGTTTGGTGTGTGAGATCCGGGTTCGGAGACATGGGTTTGGTCTGTGATCCAGGTTCAGAGACGTGGGTTTGGTCTGTGATCCCAGTTCGTTTTCACTCAGGAGTTCTTCCTGCGACTCTCCTTCCTCCAGCTGGGCAAATTGTCACTTGTGGTGTCTCGGCACATGTTCTGGAGCGTGTGGTGATATGCGGAAGACCTGGATGTGGAGGTGGGAGGCGATCTGCGTGCAGACGAATGTGCAGTACATCAGCAGGTCACACAGAGAGAGGATCTGAAAAGCATCAGAACAGGCCTCAGAATTCTTTCATCCCTCGAACAAGCCCCCGACCCAATCTTTCCCCCATTATCACCTTCATACAGCCTGAGGTGGTCACCATGGTGACACAGGAGATGTCAACGTTGGAACCTGGAGCAACAAATGGGAATATTGTCCTGATAAAGGGTCTCAGCCTGAAATATCAACTGGTTATTCCTCTCCATAGATGCCACCTGTCCTGCTGAGTTCCCCAGCAGTCTGTGGATTTCCAGCATTTACACAATCTCATGTTGACAGTTAAAACCCTAGAACAGGCTGAGCTTTTCAAACTAGCACTTAACTTAAGAACTTAGCAACCAGGAGCAGGAGTTGACCATCTGGCCTGTCGAGCCTCAATGGTTGATCTGGTCATGAACTGAGCTCCCCCTACCTGTCTGCCCCCCATAATCCTTAACTGCCACTTCAAGCCCTGTTAGTCAGGGTTGACCATGGATATTGCGTCCTAGCTGTTAATGTAGTCAAAACGCAATCCAGGACAGTACGATATGGTGAACAAGCTGACACCTGTGCAGCAAGCTCTCCCTCTCCACACAGCTGATGAACCCAAAGACCAGCAGAGACTGATGCAGTTTACCACCAGCAGTGTCGCAGGAGTTGCCAGTCAGCGTTGAACTCAATGTAGGACTGCCCTAGTGACGCCAGCTGTGGATTTTTTCTTGGAGTTTACTCCCAAAACCTTCCTTGTGTGTACAGCCGCAAGGCAACAGAGGTTTGAGATGAGTGTTTTCTTTCTGCTAAATGAGCCGCCGACCCTAATCCTAACCTTAACTCCCATGCGATGCAGACATCTATGTCTTTAGGCAGCCTCTGCTGCGTCCCCGAGCAGAACACATCACGACTCGGAAAAGCAGTTCCTCCTCCTCTGTCCCCGAGCCTTCATGTTGTGTCCCCTTCTTCTAGTCCCACTTACCAGTGAAACAAATTTCCTTCCTTTACCTTATATACCCCTTTCATAATTTTAGTCGTTTCAATAAGATCCTCTCATGCTTCTGAATTCCAGGGAGAGGAGCACAGTTAATAGGTGAGGGGGTGAGGAGAGGGTATGAGGGAATAACGTGCTGGGAGGAGGGAGAGGAGCATAGCTGACAGGTGATAGGTGAGGGGGTGGGGGAGAGGGTATGAGGGAATAATGTGCTGGGAGGAGGGAGAGGAGCACAGCTGACAGGTGATAGGTGAGGGAGAGGGTATGAGGGAATAACTTGCTGGGAGGAGGGAGAGGAGCATAGCTGACAGGTGATAGGTGAGGGGGTGGGGGAGAGGGTATGAGGGAATAACGTGCTGGGAGGAGGGAGAGGAGCACAGCTGACAGGTGATAGGTGAGGGAGAGGGTATGAGGGAATAACGTGCTGGGAGGAGGGAGAGGAGCATAGCTGACAGGTGATAGGTGAGGGGGTGGGGGAGAGGGTATGAGGGAATAACGTGCTGGGAGGAGGGAGAGGGGCATAGCTGACAGGTGATAGGTGAGGGAGAGGGTATGAGGGAATAACGTGCTGGGAGGAGGGAGAGGAGCACAGCTGACAGGTGATAGGTGAGGGAGAGGGTATAACGTGCTGGGAGGAGGGAGAGGAGTACAGCTGACAGGTGATAGGTGAGGGGGTGGGGGAGAGGGTATGAGGGAATAACGTGCTGGGAGGAGGGAGAGGAGCATAGCTGACAGGTGATAGGTGAGGGGGTGGGGGAGAGGGTATGAGGGAATAACGTGCTGGGAGGAGGAAGAGGAGCACAGCTGACAGGTGACAGGTGAGGGAGAGGGTATGAGGGAATAACGTGCTGGGAGGAGGGAGAGGAGCACAGCTGACAGGTGATAGGTGAGGGGGTGGGGGAGAGGGTATGAGGGAATAACATGCTGGGAGGAGGGAGAGGAGCACAGCTGACAGGTGATAGGTGAGGGAGAGGGTATGAGGGAATAACGTGCTGGGAGGAGGGAGAGGAGCATAGCTGACAGGTGGGGGTGAGGGTATGATGTGAGAAGCTGGAGGGGATAAGTGAAAAAGGTAAAGGGCAGAAGAAATGAGTTGACAGGCGAGGACAGATGAGTTCCACCAGCATTTTGTTGCTGAGTTTCAGCAGCTGCAGATTGTGTTGAAAGCTGAGGTACCTGAATTCTGAATGCAAGTGGCAACGCACTGTGTATCTAAATAATCCTAATCCTGACCATCATAGATGGAGATATGACCCACCCACCTTCCCCCCACCCTCTTATTCTTGTTTTTCCTCCTTGCTTCCCATTCCAGATGAAGGGTCTTGGCCTAAAACACTGTTTATTCCTCTCTATTGATGCTGTCCGATAGCAGTTCCTCCAGGAATGTTTTTTTAAAAATTTCTTAGTGTGCAATAGGCCCCGCCGTCCCTTTTTCTCCCCACACTACCCCGGCAACCCCCAAAACCCCTGATTTAACCCTAACCTAATCACGGGTCCATCTTTGAACTGTGGGAGGAAAGCAGAACGCCTGGGGAAAACCCACACATTTCTCAGGGAGGACAAACTAACTCCTTCCAGTTGATGCTGGATCTCAGATGTAATAACATTGTACTATCTGCTCTAGCACTGATGTTATTTTCTGGATTTCCAATATCTGCAGAAACTCACGTTTCCGTATGGAGATGAGATGCTTACCATCGCTATCCACAGTACAATATATTCATTAATAAAGCTATCGAAGTACTGATTGAAGAACAGCAGGCCGGGCCCTATGAATGCTGTGTCTTGCAGTTTCATCTTGCTTCTCGTCATGTGTGCCACCTGGAGAACCAACAGGAAACGTCATTACCACAACAAGTGTCACATATTGTTGGAAAATTACCACACAGCCGACTGGGAGGACTCCAGTATCTCTTGATCTACTCCCAGTTCATGGATTTTTCCACTCAGGGACTGGTCCACAAAACATACAAACAGAATTCGGCCATTCAGCCCATCTTGTCTGTTCCACCATTCAATCATGACTGATTTATTTTCCCTCTCAATCCCGTTCTCCTGCCTTCTGCCCGTAACCTTTGACACTCACTATCAACCTGCTGTAAATATACCAATGAATTGGCCTGCACAACCATCTGTGGCAATGAATTCCAGATTCACCACCCTCTGGCTGAAGAAATTCCTCATCTGTTCTAAAGGGACACCCCCCTCTGTTCAGAAGTTGTGCCCTCTGGGTCTCACTGCACCTGAACCCTCGGCTGAATACTTTATTACTCTATCCTCGAGACCTGTGCTTTCAGAAACCCGTTTCCTTTTAACTGAATGGCATCTAAACTTCACAATTCCTCCTCTACACATGTTGATCGAGCTGCTTTTCCACAACAATCACTGCCAGACTCTGTCCTAACAGCCTGTTCAAATATGTTTAAAAAATTAAGGCCACAGATGGTGCAGATGTCACCTTATTCCAGATGTAGCAGGTGAGAACCAAGTTGGTCGTATGCACAAACAAGCATCAAAAACAGACCTGTGCACTCCTCAGATGATCAATTCCCTGGAAAGTTGTGCCTGTTAAACACGGATTGGAATCAACACAGAACAGTACAGCACAGTTTAGCCCACAACCTTTTAACCTACTCCAAGATCAACATAACCCTTCCCTCCTAAGCCTTCCTCTGACATCCTCCCTATACTTCCCTCCAATCTTCTTAAAGTTATGACCCCTCATCTTAATCATCTCTGCCCTGGGGCAAAGCCTCTGCCTCTTATCTTGGACAACTCTCAAATTGCCTCTCTTCCTCTTTTGCCCCCAAAATGAAAAGTCCTAACTCCCTCAACCCATCCTCATAAGACGTGCTCTCTAATCCAGGCAACAAGTTCAAGTTTAATTGTCATTCATGAATACCCATGAATACAGCCAAATGAGACCGCATTACTGGTAAATCTCCTCTGCCCCCTCTCCAAATTTTTCACATCCTTCCTATAATAAGGCAACCAGAACTGAACACAATATTTAGAGTGTGGTCTAACCTGGGTTTTATAGAGCTGTAACATTACCTCGTGGCTCTGGAACTCAACCCCCTCACTAATGAAGGCCAACACACCATATATCTTTTCAACAAATGTTGAAAGGCAAGACCCCATTTAAAAACAGGTGATTTACTGCCACGCATTTAATATTAACATACCACTAACTTGTTTGTGACTTTTGAAGTCACACATCCGAATGCTAAAACATAGAGACACGGATGTTCCTCAAACAAATGTGTGGTGGATTTCTTGTAGATCATTGCCGCCAGGATTATAACCAGGCCGATGTGCATGGCTGGTGACAAAACGCTGGTGCCCTAGAGAAATGGGGAATATTACACTCAGTATCAGAAGCCACAAGCCCGGTAACCACATGGAAAATGTGCTGTCATTCAGTATATCTGCCTACCGCGATCGTGGAGCCATTTTTCCCTGTCCCGCCAGTAAAGATGACCCGAAAGTAATTGGTGCACGTGTAGATTGCTCCCAGCATTATCCCAAGCACTGGAATAATTTTCATCCTTATTCCTAATACTGGGATCTTTATGGAAAGAAAGAAGGCTGTAACAATGCAGACAAGGACACTGAGATCATAAACCATAAGCAATAACTGAGGTAGAAACCTGTAGACCATCTCTCATTTGGTTCTAAACCTCATTCACTCAGTATGATTAGAAGACAAGTGTAGAAAATGCATTACCTTTCTTTAGCCATCCCGTGTAACATTTTACAGGGGCGGGGGGGATGTCCAGAGGCAGCAGAATATAAAAAAGAGACAAATAAGAAACACAGATTTTTGTGTCCCCACCACTTTGGCGTGCATACGGAATGGAACACCACACTGTCAATGAAGCACACTGCATCTCATCACGTGCAACCCAGTCCTTGCAAAACGTCACAAACAAATCTCTGGCAAAGCCCGAGCAAGGTGAAAGACAGTAAATCCTCAACTTCAATTTAGACATTGCCATGGTGCAGAACTTTCCAAACTAAAATAATCTGTAAACAGCGGTGGAAAGGAGACAAACAAAATCGATTAGATTCAAGATCCCAATAACTACACTTTATTGAAATGTCACCTAAGACTCCAGGAAGTTTCTACAGATGTACTGTGGACAGCATTCTGTCTGGTATGGAGGCATCAATGCACAGCATCGCAAGGAGCTGCAGAGGGAACCGCTCCATCGTGGGCACGACCCTGCCTTCCACCAAGGACATCTTCAAAACTGGATGCCTCTAGAAGGTGGATCCATCAAGGATCCTCACCACCCAGGACATGCCCTCTTCTCAGGGAGGAGGTACAGGAGCCTGAAGGCACACACTCAACATTTTAGGAACAGCTTCTTCCCCTGCACCATATTTCTGAATGAACAATGGACCCATGAACACCATCTCACTAATTCATGGCAATGAATAAACAATTGATGTTTCCAGCTGAGAACCTTCACCAGGACTGTTTAATCATTTCCATAGATGCTGCCTGACCTGCTGAGTTCCTCCAGCATTTTGTGTGTTGCTCTGGATTTCCAGCATCTGCAGAATCTCTTGTGTCTTCCTCACTAATTTGGCCTACTTTACACTATTTATAATTTTACTATTTCTTATTGTAACTAATAGTAATGCTTATGTCTTCAGCTTTACTGCTGTTGCAAAAACAAATTTCACAACATACGTCAGTGATAATAAACCTGATTCAGTTTCTAGAATGGAGGTAGATGGAGAGTACGGGGTTCACATTTACTACCAGCACCTAACCTGCAGGAATAGCAACGTCTCAATGCCATAAGTGAATCCCTCTGTTGGCAAGGATCAATTAAATATAACAATGGCCAACATGGACGGACATGATACCATAGCGATTTACGGCACGCTATTGCAGCTTGGAGCTTCAGTTTGGAGTTCAATTTCTTGTCCTCTCTGTGGAATACATGGGTTTTCTCCGGGTGCTCTGGTTTCCTCCCATGGTCCAAAGACATGTTGATTGGTAGGTTAACTGGTTATTGTAAATTGCCCCACGATTAGGCTAGGGTTAAATTGGGAGGTGAATCAAACGAACTGTGGAGCTTACCAACAAATTGGGCGGTGCAGCTTGAAGCATCAGAAGGGCCTATTCCTCGCTTTATTTCTAAATAAACTAACTCCATGATCAGAAACACCCGCACTTGTTCTCAGTACTTCTGTATTATATGCAGTTTGTCTTCCTTCACACATTTGTTGTTTGTCAGCGTGTTTATGTGGAGTTTTTCATAAATTTTATTAAATTTCTTTATTTTACAATAAATGCCTGCAAGATGAGGGGGATCTCTGAAATCTATTGAATATTAAAGGCCTAGATAGAGTGGATGTGGAGAGGACATTTCCTACAGTGAGTGAGCCTATGATCGGGGCACATCCTCAGAATACAAGGACACTTTAAACAGATGAGGAGGAATTTCTTTAGCCAGTGGGTGGTGAATCTGTGGAATTCAGTGCAACAGATGACAGGTCATTGGGAATATTTAAAGCAGAGATTGATAGGTTCTTGATTATTAAGGGTGTCAAAGGTTACAGGGAGAAGGCAGGGAAATGGGGTTGAGAGGGATAATAAATCAGCCATGGACCGAATACCTTAATTCTGCTCTTCTGTCAGTGCATGATGTAAAGGAGAACAAAATGATTATTGCTCAGAAAAGAAACCTCAGGGTAGAATGCAGTACTTTGAAAATAAATTTTACGTTGAGCTTTGCACAGACAAGTTGGCTCAGCTGTTGAATTAGAGACAGCACCTTGTTCCAATAATCTGTAGGCTTCTGAACATTTACAAAATAGACTCAAATGGACAGATAATAATGTGGAGATAGGGATTGTATCCTGAATGGCCAGCAGCAGGTCTGGGAAATGTCGATGGGAAGAATGGATAATTATGCGATGCATACGAGCAAGTTGGTAAGCTCCACAGTTCACTTGATTCACTGTGATGGACCCAACTGGGCTGTGTAGAACAAACTGTGTACAATTTATGTTGCACTTATATTTTTCTTGTAAATATTGCATATTGAAGGTCAACCTTATTTGTCAGATACATTTTACATTTGTTAGGAATTTACTGATGTGCATTGGCTCGACATTCAACAAAATGTGATGCTCTGTGCCTGCTGCGATGCTGCAGCAAGTTTGTTTCTCATTGCACCTCTGCGCACATGGACAGTGGTAATCATCAGGTGACAGTCAGATTCAACAAGCAACAGTGAATTAAATAATCACCAAAAGGTGCTGGGCGTGGGAAGGATGTTTGCTTGGACACCTTATTTCTAGTCTAGGGTCTAGTATCAGTATTACACTCCACAGTTTTCTAGGCAAATTGTAAAATTCAGTTCCCTACAAGAAGCCACTGATATTAGCTATAAGCAGAAGTCTGAAATCTTGAACAAAGGAGATTCTGCACCTGTTCGAGTCTTGAGCAACACACACAAAATTCTGGAGGAACTCGGCAGGTCAGGCAACACCTATGAAAGGAATTTCAGGCTGAGACCCTGATGAAGGGTCTGTGTGTGTCAGAGAAACTTAGGTAGTTTTACTCTGAAGCATCAGAAGTCATTCCCTTTGGACCAAGAGTCTGATGGTTAAGGGGTAATAACTGTTCCTGAAGCTGGTGGTGAGCCCTGAGGCTCCTGTACCTTCTTCCTGATGGCCACAGCAGGAAGAGAGCGTGGTCTGGGTGGTGGGGGTCCCTGCTTTACTTTTACAGTGCCAGTGATCAACAATCAAGAGTTTAACTCCTACTGCTATAAGGAGATTGTACTTTCTCCCCATGACCATGTGGGTTTCGTCAAGGTGCTCTGGTGTCCTCCAACAGTCCAAAGGTGAACGAGTGAGGGTCAGAGAGTCGAGGGCACGCTATGTGAAGCTAATGTCACATCTCACTTTTTTTTCCAATGTATATGTGACAAATAAAGCTAATCTTTGATCTTTAACTAATTGTGTTAAATTATATGTATTTCATTCTAATTGTATAGGGATCATTAAAGGCTCTTTTTAAAGCAGCCAAATGTAAACTTGGTTTTGCAAGAGCTACTACTTCCAGTGAAATATGGGTACATTAAGCCGGAGAGAAGACTGCATCCATCAGACGACCCTCACCATCTGGGACGTGCGCTCTTCTCATTACTACCATCAGGGAAGAGATACAGGAGCACAAAGACCACACACAATGTCTTAGGGACAGAATTTTCCACTCTGCCATCACTTTCTGAAGGATCCATAAACCCATAATCACTGTCTCACTGCAATATTTATTTTTGTAACTTATAGTAATTTTATGTCTTGAAATGCACTGCTGCAACAAAACAAAGTTCACAACATTCACCTTTGTGGAACACGCTGCCAGGGCCGGTGGTAGAGGCAGATAAATTAATCATCATCATGTGCCATGTCATGTGATGTGGGCAGTCTTGGTCTTTGACCATGATTGTTCTTGGCAAATTTTTCCACATAAGTGGTTTGCTATTGCCTTTTTCTGGGCAATGTCTTTACAAGACAGGTGACCCCAGCCATTATCAATACTCTTCAGAGAGTGTCTGCCTGGCATCAGTGGTCACATAACCGGTACTTGTGCCAGCAGACAATCTCTGAAGAGTACTGATAATGGCTGGGGTCACTCATCTTGTGAAGACACTGCCCAGAAGGCAACTAAAACCACATCTGTTGAAAAAATTGCCAAGAAAAATGGTCATGGATTAGACCATGATCATCCACGTCAATACAAGACAACATATAATGATGATGATGAGGCATAGGAGCATAATCAGGCCATTTGCCCATTGAGTTTGCTCTGCTCATCTCATTGCAAGATTCCAACCAATGACACAAACTGGAAGACACTTGTTCCTACACTGTAGTACCGATAATCCCTCAGTGAACCAAGACTGCAAGTCCCTCTTGCCTCCAGATTGGTTTCACACTGTACCCAAGTCATGAAATCAGGGTGCCATCATGAATTTATAGAACCACTCACCTCATTGTCCCAAAGTGTGGCTCCTCCAATGGCAGACAAGAAAAAGATGAGCATTATGCAGATTTGAACTTCAGTTACATCAATTCTAATCAAACAGAGAGACCAGTGGTTAATTGAGAATGAACTAGAGTAAACTGCAACATGAGAAATAGAATTCACTCAACTGGATGGTGTAAATCTACACTGAAATGCAATTTTTTGTTCTAATTGTGTTCTTCCTTGTAAAATTTGGCTATAATTTGTTTTTCTTGAGAATGCTGTTTATCTGATGCTAGGTGTTTGTGATGCTGCTGCACCTGTGCACACAGAATGATAATAAACCCCATTGTAGTGTGGAAAGGTAACAAGGCGGCAGGTAGCAACTACAGAACTATGAAAAGTAAGGGGCTTGCAAACTCAAAGGGTATGTTACTCATGGAATATTCTCATTTGTTTCCTTAACAGGTCAGCAACCAGACAGCATGGATTTAAAAGGAATTAAAGGGGAAATGGGAAAATACATTCACTGAGGGATCTGGAAGTCATTGCCTGGAAGGCAGAAAGCTTCATGACACTTAAGCAGGAACCAGGTCCACAACAAAATGTATTGTAATGTCACAGAGCACAGAAACAAGCCATTCGGCCCATCTAGTCAATGCCAAACTGTTATTCTGCCTGGTCCCATCAACCTGCACCTGTTCCCCAACTTGGTGGTGTTGGACCCAAGGCTCCTGTGCTTCCTGCCTAGTCCCATTGACAGGCACCTGGACTACAGACCTCCATAACTATCCCATCCATGTACTTATCCAAACTTCTCTTGACCAACCATGTGGTAATTTGTCAACGGCCTCGCACTAACTTTATCTCTTCCTCCTTTCCAGTTTTGGCAGGCTGGGCACCTGCCACCATTCGCTGAGGATCAGATTTGAACCTGATGTTCTTCTGCTACATTCCCTTCAGGTCCCCTAAAATACTTCACCTTTCACCCTTAACCTGTAGTTCAAGTCTAACTCAACTTCAGTGGGGAAAAAGCCTGCTTGCGTTTACACTATCTAGCTTCTGCAGATTTTCTCATTTGCGATTGGATTACTACACTGCGAAATCTCTTCAAGGGATGCCTCTCCTGAAAAGTTTAAATATTCCTTTCGACAGAGATCAGTGAAACCCTCTCTCACTCCTCGTGATCTCTGCAGCCCTCCGACACTTAAGTCTATTCATCTTTTTTTCCCTCCAGTAATGCTGAAGGGTGTTGGCCCCAAACTTCGACTGTACTCTTTTCCACAGATGTTGCCTGGCCTGCTGAGTTCCTCCAGCATTTTGTGTGTGTTGTTTGGAGTATTGTGGTCAGTTTGGGTGACCTTATTAGAGAAAGGATGCGGGAGCTTTAAGGAGGCAGCAAAGGTGCTGCCTGGATTAGAGAGCATGTCTTATGAGGAAAGGCTGAGCAAGCTAAGGCTTTTCCCTTTGCAAGCATAGCTCAAGAGAGCTCAATAGCCAGAGACTTTTCCTAGGACAGAAATGTCTAATATGAGGGGCATGATTTTAAGGTGATTTGAGGAAAGTATCATTATTATTATTGCTGTATTATTTCTCAGTTCAAGCTGATAAAGCCTGAGGTACAAGCACAGCCAAGCACACTCATTTCTCAATTGCTGGGAATTTTTGGACTATTCGAGTGTCGTTTAATACTGTGCCTTTCTGGAGATTTACATAAATATTGCTGTGTAGGCCCAACTGTTTAATGCTATTGTGTAGTGTCTTTGGGATGATACCAGTTGTAGATATTACTATTGGGACAATGTATATCTGTTCATGTTCCATAGTCTTTCAATTTCCTCTTTTAATTCAGCATATTGCTGGTGTTTTTCACTTCTTGATTTCTGTATGTTGTGTGTGTTTGGAATGGCTTCATCAATTAAGTTGTACTTGCTTGTTTATCCTGTATTATTATATCCAGACAGCTATTATGGATTGTCGTCTTATTATTATTCAATAAGATCACAGCTGATCTGTCTGTGGACTTAGTTCTACCCACCTGCCATTTCCCCATAACCCTTGCTCTGAAAAATTCTGTGTTTTAAATACATTTAATGGATAGCATTTAACACTGTATAGAATGAAATAAGCAAACTTACTTTGCAAATCGCAGTGACCCTGAGACGTAGGTTTGCCAGTGAGCACAGTAGAATAGAAACAAGCCAATGAAGCAGCAGAAGAACAGGAGTTCTGAATCCGTTCCCAAACGAACAGCCAGGCAGCAGCCCAAGCCCAACACAACTGGAAAGGAAAAACAAGGGGAAGAAATAAAGCTAATTACAACGGGACTTTAGCAAGGCCTTTGACAAGTTGGTCAAGGTTCAGTCACTTGGCATTCAGGATGATTAGACATTGGCTTTGCAGGTAGTAGATGGTTGCCTCATTGACTGGAGGCCTGTGACTAGTCATGTGCCATAGGGATCGGTGTTGGGTCTGTAGCAGTTACTTTAAAACAAATCAAAACCGTTGAGAGAAGAGGCCAGAGTAATCAATACTGTATGACTTGCTTTCGAATAACAAAGCTACAGAGTAGAAAAGTTACTTTTGATCATTTATTACAAAATCAGCAAAGACAAATGATCTTACAGCAATAAAAACAGAAACAAACTAGCTATATAGTGACCTTAATGCTCAAATCAACGTAACTAAGTGTTCTGATTGTTGGAAACAGAATTAGTTTTACGCTAGTTAATAGACAATAGGTGCAGAAGTAGACCATTTGGCCCTTCGAGCCTGCACCGCCATTTTGAGATCATGGCTGATCATCTACTATCAATACCCGGTTCCTGCCTTGTCCCCATATCCCTTGATTCCCCTATCCATAAGATACCTATCTAGCTCCTTCTTGAAAGCATCCAGAGAATTGGCCTCCACTACCTTTCGAGGCAGTGCATTCCAGACCCCAACAACTCTCTGGGAGAAGAAGTTTTTCCTTAACTCTGTCCTAAATGACCTACCCCTTATTCTCAAACCATGCCCTCTGGTACTGGACTCTCCCAGCATCTGGAACATATTTCCTGCCTCTATCTTGTCCAATCCCTTAATAATCTTATATGTTTCAATCAGATCCTCTCTCAATCTCCTTAATTCCAGCGTGTACAAGCCCAGTCTCTCTAACCTCTCTGCGTAAGACAGTCCAGACATCCCAGGAATTAACCTCGTGAATCTACGCTGCACTTCCTCTACAGCCAGGATGTCCTTCCTTAACCCTGGAGACCAAAACTGTACACAATACTCCAGGTGTGGTCTCACCAGGGCTCTGTACAAATGCAAGAGGATTTCCTTGCTCTTGTACTCAATTCCCTTTGTAATAAAGGCCAACATTCCATTAGCCTTCTTCACTGCCTGCTGCACTTGCTCATTCACCTTCAGTGACTGATGAACAAGGACTCCGAGATCTCTTTGTATTACTCCCTTACCCAACTCTATACCGTTCAGATAATAATCTGCTTTCCTGTTCTTACTCCCAAAGTGGATAACCTCACACTTATTCACATTAAACGCCATCTGCCAAGTATCTGCCCACTCACCCAGCCTATCCAAGTCACCCTGAATTCTCCTAACATCCTCATCACATGTCACACTGCCACCCAGCTTAGTATCATCAGCAAATTTGCTGATGTTATTCTCAATGCCTTCATCTAAATCGTTGACGTAAATTGTAAACAGCAGTGGTCCCAATACTGAGCCCTGTGGCACCCCACTAGTCACTACCTGCCATTCCGAGAAACACCCATTCACCGCTACCCTTTGCATTCTATCTGCCAACTAGTTTTCTATCCATGTCAATGTCTTCCCCCCAATGCCATGAGCTTTGATTTTACCCACCAATCTCCTATGTGGGACCTTATCAAATGCCTTCTGAAAATCGAGGTACACTACATCCACTGGATCTCCCCCATCTAACTTCCTGGTTACATCCTCGAAAAACTCCAACAGATTAGTCAAGCATGATTTACCCTTGGTAAATCCATGCTGGCTCAGCCCAGTCCTATTACTGCTATCTAGATATGCCACTATTTCATTCTTAATAATGGACTCTAGCATCTTCCTCACCACCTATGTTAGGCTGACAGGTTGATAGTTCTCTGTTTTCTCCCTCCCTCCTTTCTTAAAAAGTGGGATAACATTAGCCATTCTCCAATCCTCAGGAACTGATCCTGAATCTAAGGAACAGTCTAATAACGTTCCAATTGACCTAACTAGCACTCGAACTAAATTAGTGGTCAACAAAAGAAAAATTATCTTGTGACTTACCCCCTCAATTAGACTAAACTACCAAAATGTGAATATGTAACTGTACTCATTTGCTTCTACCACTCCCTAACTCTTGTGACTAATTACCATAATTAACAAACCACAACATATAACATATGGCTCCAACAGACAGAAAATAGACACAAGTCTCCTACAGTGTCTGTTGTTGTTGTTGTTTGTTATCTATATCAATGATCTGGATGATAATGTTGTTAACTGGATCACCAAATCTGTGGATGACACCAAGGTTGGGGGCACAGTGGACAGCGAGGGAGACTATCAAAGCTTCTAGTGGGATCTGGACCAGATGGAAAAATGGGCAAAAATGGCAGTAGATGAAATTTAATGCAGACAAGAGTAAAGTGTTACACTCTGGCAGGACAAACCAGGGTAGGACTTGCACCATGAGTGGGAGGACACTGAGGAATGCTTTACAACACAGGGATTTGGGAATACAAGTCCATAATTCCTTGAAGGTGATGCCAGGTATATAGAGCAGAAATCTTTTGGCATATTGGCCTTCACTAATCAAAGTATGAAGTACAGGAGTTGGGATGTTATGTTGAAGCTGTATAGGATGTTGGTAAGGCCTTATACAGAGCATTGTGTAGACTCATCCACTTATCTAGCTATAGGAAAGATGTCAATAAGATTGAAAGAGTATAAAGGAAATTTACAAGGATGTTACTGGGACTTTAGGACCTGAGTTATAGGGAAAGGCTGAATAGGTAAGACTTCACTCGCTGGAATGCAGGAGATTGAGGGGAGGATTGATAGAGGTATACAAAACTATGAGGGGTACAGACGGGTAAATTCAAACAGGCTTTTTCCACTGAGTTTGGATGAGATAAGAACAAGAGGTCACAGGTTAGATAGATAGATAGATACTTTATTCATCCCCATGGGGAAATTCAACTTTTTTTTCCAATGTCCCATACACTTGTTGTAGCAAAACTAATTACATACAATACTTAACTCTCCTTACCAGCTTATTAAGACGTGAGGCGTCCCTCTTCTTAATGCTTCCTCCCCAACACGCCACCACAAAGAAGAGGGCGCTCTCCACAACTGACCTATAGAACATCTTCAGCATCTCACTACAGACATTGAATGACGCCAACCTTCTTAGGAAGTACAGTCGACTCTGTGCCTTCCTGCACAAGGCATCTGTGTTGGCAGTCCAGTCTAGCTTCTCGTCTAACTGTACTCCCAGATACTTGTAGGTCTTAACCTGCTCCACACATTCTCCATTAATGATCACTGGCTCCATATGAGGCCTAGATCTCCTAAAGTCCACCACCATCTCCTTGGTCTTGGTGATATTGAGACGCAGGTAGTTTGAGTTGCACCATATCACAAAGTCCTGTATCAGTTTCCTATACTCCTCCTCCTGTCCATTCCTGACACACCCCACTATGGCCGTGTCATCAGCGAACTTCTGCACATGGCAGGACTCCGAGTTATATTGGAAGTCTGATGTGTACAGGGTGAACAGGACCGGAGAGAGTACGGTTCCCTGCGGCGCTCCTGTGCTGCTGACCACCGTGTCAGACCTACAGTCTCCCAACCGCACATACTGAGGTCTATCTGTAAGTACTGGAGAGTTTAACATTGGTAGCTGAGCGAAGGGCGCTGAGTAGGCTACGGTCAATTATGGATAACTCTGAACATCCTCTACATAGCACCATCCAGAGACAGAGAAGCAGTTTCAGCGACAGGTTACTATCGATACAATGCTCCTCAGACAGGATGAAGAGGTCAATACTCCCCAATGCCATTAGGCTTTACAATTCTAAAAGTTTAAGGGAAACATGAGGGACAGTTTCTTCATGGAGGGTGGTGTGAGTGTGGAATGAGCTGCCAGCAGAAGTGACCGATGCAGGTTTGATTGCAACATTTAAAAATTTTTTTTAAAAATTAGTTTCTACAATGCGACAAAAAACAGTAAAAGAGGTTTATACAGTGCAAAACAAACATATCAAATGTACAGTTCATAGCAATTAAGCACCCATAGTAGAATGGTATAAAGCTGGTTACCACCCACCCTCCCACTACCCAACTCCAAGCCAACCTTACAAAGTATAAAAAAGTTAATCAGAACTTTTATCACCATAGAGCCGTATTTATAAAAAGAATTTATGTTGCCTACTACCTAAACTATAATATGTTTACACATCAAAAACCATAAATCTTAACCGTAAGAAGCTGGAAGTAAGGGACTTAAATGCAAAAGAAAAAAGGAGGGATGCGCCCTTAATCTAAACGGGAATTATGAAAATATTCTAGGTCCCCACATCTTGTGGAACTTTACGTCCAAATTAAGAAGTGAATAATGAATCTTTTCAAGGTCTAAGCAGAACATAATCTCTCTGAGCCATTGAGCATGAGTGGGTGGGGCAGATTGCAACACTTAAGAGATGTTTGGATATGTACATGAATGGGAGGGGTATGGAGGATTATGGTCCAGAGGCAGGTCGATGGAGTAGACAGAACAACAGTTTGGCATAGACTAGATGGGCTGAAAGGCCTGTTGCTGTGCTGTAGTGCTCTACGACTCTACTCTGCCTTTCAATCTGATCCAGTTTGATGCTTGCTTTGTAATCTTGATCCTAATCTGCATCGCTACTGGTTGTCACTGTGTACTGCATCAGAGAATGTTCATTCATTAAAGCACGCACCTGTAGAAAAGGAATCACATCCATGGTCGAACAGCTCTCCAAGGGGAGAGCTGCTGTTGGTTCTTCTGGCCTGCTTTCCATCAATGGCATCCAAGGACTGATAGATAAATAATCCCAGACCACACAATACGTACACGTAACATGGTGCCTGCAAAGGGGGGAGAATAACAGGTCACAGACGGAATGGTGAACATCATGGTCATGAGCCATGATCCAAGAACTGCTGAGCAGGACTGAAGATGGATCGGAACTTTCTTCACAGGGAAGCTGCGTGTGCCCACTCCAGGTGATGGTGCATGGCCCGTACTGGAGACTGGAGCACAGACCCAGAATGACACTTCAGCACTGAGGGAGAGCTGTCAGAGAGGGTCAGAAAAAGCTGCAGGGACTTGCAAGCTCAGTCAGCATCCATGGCACCTTCAAAAGGCAGCCATCAGAATCAGAACTAGTTTAATATCACTGGCATTTGTTGTGAAATCTATTGTTTTGCAACAGCAGTAAAGTCCAATACATAATAATAAACAGATAAATACAAAATTAAAAAACTAACAATAAGAAAATATTATTAAATTAAATAAGCATATAAAAGGAGAGCAAAGAAAAATTAACGAGTTAGTGCACATGGGTTCATTGTCCATTCAGAAATCTAATGGTAGTTGGGGAAGAAGCTGTTCCTGAATTGTAGAGGATTCAGGAGCCTGAAGTTCCTGAATCTTCAGGCTCCTGTACCTCTACCTTGATGGTGACAATGAGAAAAAGACACATCCTGGGTGATGGAGGTCCTTAATGCCACCTTTCTGAGGCATGACCCTTCAAAGATGTCCATGATGCTGGGAAGGCTAGAGCTCATGATGGAGCTGACCAAGTTTACAACTTGGATCGATGGATCTAAGATAGCTTCACAGGGAAGCTGTGTGATGTGTGTGCCCACTCCAGCCTTTGAAACAGGGAGGTGATGGTTTCCTTAAGGGGAAATCTTGCCTGAGAAATCTATTGGAATTCTTTGAGGAAATAGCAGGTCGGATAGACAAAGGAATCAGTAGATGTTGTTTACTTGAATTTTCAGAAGGCCTTTGACAAGATGCCACACGAGTCTGTTAAACAAGAGCCCATGCTATTATAGGAAAGATACCAGCATGGACAGAAGATTGGCTGACTGGCAGGAGGCAGTGTGGGAATATAGGGAGCATATTCTGGTTGGCTGCCAGAATCTAGTGTTGGCTTTGGGACTACTTTTCACAGTGAGAAGCAGCCAATGATTTTGATGACAGAATTGATGGAAATATGGTGAAGTTTGCAAATGATACATTTATATAGATATGGTGAATAAAGTTGCTTTGATAATACAAACTGGAGAATTTTCAAGAAGCCTGCTACCTATGGCAACCATGTTAACATTGAGGAATACGTGGATTCTGTGACCAGCTACATAGAGAAGTGAACTGAGGATATTACCATCATGAAACACATCTGGGTGAGGGAAATCAGAAGCAGAGGGCACTGCCAGGCTGAGGGATCGTGGTGCTGCTTTTAGATTGGGGAATGCGACAGCTCTCAGGAAAGCAAGAACAATGCTTTCCCACTCCATCAGGAAGGTGAAATGGGAGCGTTCTCAGAGAACTGACAGTCACTTCTGTGATACCAGACACATGACATACATGTGGCAGGAAATTCAGAGGGTTACAGCCTACAAGTTTACCCTGTGCGTCAGTGACCAGGATGCTTCACTCCCTGAAAGGCTGAATGTCTTCTGCACCCAGTTTGAGGTGCAGAGCAGAGTGCTGGTGAAGAAGGCCCCCCTCCCCCAGGGGAGCAGACACTCCGTCTGGCTGAAGCTGAGGTGAGGAAGACCCTGGTCAGAGTGGGGCCTGATAATATGTTAGGTTGGGTTCTGAAAGACTGCACAGCCCAGCTGATGGAATTGGTGACAGATATATTTCACATCTCTCTGGAACAATCCACTGTCCGTTCAGTTTTCAAGGCAGCCACCAGCATTCCAGTGCCGAAGAAGGTGACAGTAACCTACCTAAGTGACTATTGTCCAGTGACATCAACTTAACCATTATAAAATGCTTTGAGTGACTGGTCATGGAGCACATTAAAGCCTTTCTTCCAGCTACACTAGATCCTTTCCAGTTCACTTATTGCTCAAATCGATCCACGGATGATGCAATAACCTCTGCCCTCCACTCTGTCCTGTCCCCCGTGGAAAATGGGGTCTCATATGCCAGACTGTTGTTATAGACTTCAGTTTGGTATTCAACACCATCATACCCCAGAAACTGGTGGGGAAACTGTCCTCGCTGGTCTCAACACCTCCCTCTGCAATTGGATACCAGATTTCTTTACAGTAGTCTATGCGGGCAGCAATATCTCTCATCGCACTCTGCTAAGCACTGGCTGTGTGCTCAGCCCACTGCTGACACGACTGTGTTGCAGGATCCTGCTCAAACTGTGTCATTAAGTTTGCAGATGATACAACAATGGTGACCTTATCAAGAACGATGTTGAGACAGAGTAGAGGAAGTGGAGTGGCTGGTGGATTGGTGTGAGAGCAACAACATAAGCCTGAACGTGGAGGACAAAGGAAATTACTGTAGACTTCAGGACCTTATATTTAATATTAATAAGTTTGTTACTATCCTTACCTTCAGTTATTGGGTATTATGTCTGTTATGTGTTTGAAGAAATGTCTCCTGTCTATATATATATATGTATGTAGTTAAATGACAATAAACTTCACTTGAACTCTCCACCTTCGCTGAATTCTTACAGGATCAAAATAAGCCGCAGTAAGTTGTAAATTCAGTCAGCTCCATCATGGACACTAGCCTCTCCAGCATCCAGGACATCTTCAGGGAGCGACGCTCAAAAAGACAGTATTCATTATTAACGATCCTAGTCACCCAGGACATACCCTCTTCTCATTGCTTCCATCAGGAAGCAGGCACAGGAGCCTGAAGGCACACACTCAATGATTCAGAAACATCTTCTTCATTAGATTTCTGAACAGATATTGGACATATCAGAGGGAGTACAGAGAGGGTTCACCAGATTGATTCCTGGGATGGCAGGACTTTCATATGAAGAAAGACTGGATCGACTAGGCTTATACTCACTGGAATTTAGAAGATTGAGGGGGGATCTTATTGAAATGTATAAAATTCTAACGGGATTGGATAGGCTAGATGCAGGAAGATTGTTTCCGATGTTGGGGAAGTCCAGAACGAGGGGTCACAGTTTAAGGGTAAAGAGGAAGCCTTTTAGGACTGAGATGAGGAAAAACTTCTTCACACAGAGAGTGGTGAATCTGTGGAATTCTCTGCCACAGTAAACAGTTGAGGCCGGTTCATTGGCTATATTTAAGAGGAAGTTAGATATGGCCCTTGTGGCTAAAGGGATCAGGGGGTATGGAGAGAAAGCAGGCACAGGGTTCTGAGTTGGATGATCAGCCATGATCATACTGAATGGCGGTGCAGGCTTGAAGGGCCGAATGGCCTACTCCTGCACCTATTTTCTATGTTTCTATATGAACACTACCTCACTATGGTTTCTTCCTCTTGTTTTGTACTTAAATTAATTTTTTAAAATAAATATACTTGTTACTGTGATTTACAGTTTTTATTATGCATTACAATGTACTGCTGCTGCAAAACAACAGATCTGATGTCATATGCCAGTGGTGTTAGATCTGATTCACATAGTGATGAAGGTAAGATCATCTAGATTACTGTTAAAATTGCATGCCGCAGCACAGTCAAAATAGCAAATGGCTACGTTCAGATTATCGAGGTGGAACGCAATGCAGCTACGGGAATTTGATACACACCAAATGGGAAGGAGAAGACTAATGAGTCTGCTGAGGGTGGTGTACCAGGTGTACCAGTCATGTTCAGATTCTACATTTTCAGTTTTGGTCACCCTGTAAGACCATAAGATACAGGACGAGAATCAGCCATTTGGCCCATTGAGTCTGCTCCATCATGGCTGATCCATTTCTTCCTCTCAGGCCCCATCTCCCCATATCCCTTCATGCCCCGACCAATCGAGAATCTATCAACCTCTGCCTTAAATATACACAAAGACTTTGTCTCCACAGCTGCCTGTGGAATGCTGTGAGTAAACTCGAAAGAGTGCAGAGAGGCTTTACGAGGATGCTGCCAGGACTTGAGGAACTGAGTTTTCAGGCGAGGTTACGCGAGCCAGGGCTTCATTTGTCACATGTATGTTGAAGCATACAGTGAATTAAGTTATCGGCATCAAGTCAAATCAGCAAGCAGTCTGCCGGTGTCGCCATGCTTCTGGCACCAACATAGAATGTCCACAACCCGCTAACCCTAACCTGCATGTTACTGGAATGCGAGAGGAATCCATAAATCCACGGAGAACATGCAAACTCGTGCGGAAGGAAGGAATCAACCCGAATCGGTGATTGCTGGCGCTGTAAAGCAATTGTGCTAACCATCATGCCTCTGGGCTGTACCGTGGTGGTGATGCCACAATTTCAGTTTTAGTCTGTTTTAGGACAGCTGTGATTAAACTGGAGAGAGTGAAGAGATGCTTTGCAAGGATCTGAGGGGCTGAGTTTTAGGGAGAGGTTGGGCCTTTTATTCTTTGGAGCGTAGGAGACAGAGGCAATTTCTTGGAGGTGTATAAAATCATTCGGGACACAGAGAGGGTGAGCAGCCTTTTGTCCAGGGTTGCTAATTAGCAACTAGAGGGCACAAAAGTCACTGCACACGCTGGAAATCTTGAGCAACAGAGACAAAATGATGGAGGAACTCAGCAGGTCAGGCAGCAACTATGGAGGGCAATAAAGTTAAGACCCTTCATTAGGACTAGACTAAAGGAAATAGGTTTAAGGTTAGAGGTGAAAGGTTTATAACCTGAAGGGCAACTTTTTTTGAAACAGAGGGTGATAGATATATGAAATGAGCTGTCAGAGGAAGTGGCTGAGGATATACATTAGATAATCACACAAAATGCTGGAGGAACTCAGCAGGTCGGGCAGCATCCATGTAGGAGAATAAACAGTCAATGTTTCAGACACGGACCTTTCATCAGGACTGGAAAGGAAGGGGGCAGAAACCAGAATAAGGTGGGGGGAGGGAAGAGGGGGAAGAAGATCAAGCCGGCAGGTGATAGGTTAGACCTGCTGAGTGAGAAGGGCGAAGGATGAGGAATGAAGTAAGAAGTTGAAGGGTAATAGGTGGAGGAGATAAAGGGCTGAAGGAGAAGAAATCCGATAGAAATTTGACAGTGGACCCAGAGGGAGGTGATGGGCAGTTGAGGAAAAGAGAAACGGCAAAAGGGGAACCAGAATGAGGAATAAAAAGAGAGAAGGGGAGTGACAGGGGGAGAAACTACCAGAAGGTAGAGAAATCGATATTCATGCCATCAGACACGGACAGACATATTGCAATGGGAATGGGAAGTAAATTAAAATGGGTGGAGATATGGCAGACCGGGTGAAGGTGCTTTGTGCACCTTGGTCAGCACAGACACAGATGGGTACAAGGGCTTCCCACCGCACCCTCTGAACATCGAGTCTATAGCTTGCTGGGCAATGCTGAGCTGACCGAGACCGAGATCCCAGCTGCTCCAAGGGAAATGCTTCAAACTGACGTACCATCTTGATGGACAGACAGGCTTGAGAAGCCAGATGGCCCAACTCCTGCTCCTATTATTTTTAAATCACACCCTTACACAACAGATATTAATTACGATACTCGCTAGACATCTCACTTTTAATTGGAATGAATCAAATTTCAGTAATCAGAGTATTCCTATCTGATTATAATCAGAACACAAACATTTGCTATATCCATCCCTGCTGGGTCAGGCATCTTATAATTAATTTGAGATAAATACTTTACCCTGCATTACTTACAATATGAAGATAGGATTCCGGAGAACATGGGGAGAGAAAGACAGATATCCAGAGTAACTGCACACTCCTTGGTGGTAATTGAACCTGGGTCGCTGTGCTGTAATAGCGTTTTGCTAACCATTAATAGTAAGACAGCAGTTTCTGTAAAGCAGATGAAACTATACAGAAAGCCAAAAAGAGAAGCAAAAACTCAAATTTTAATGGGTAAAGAGTGAATTATCTGGAATGGAACAATTTGACATTGAATCCTACAAGGTACCCAGACAGAAGACGAAATGTGTCCATCCTGTGTTACAATGCATGAGATTTATAGACAAAGGTCAGAGTGGGACAGTTAATCAGCAGCAGCCAACTCGAACCCAAATCCAGTCGACTAGTGCTTCCCAAAGCAGCTACTCAAAGCAGCGCACACAAAATGCTGGAGGAACCCAGCAGGTCAGCAGCGTCAATGGAGAGGAATAGCAAGCTGATATCTCGGGCTGAGGCCCTTGATCAGGATTCAGTCTACATTTGGTTTCACTGAAATAGTGTGAACCCATTTGCTATGTCTATCTCCACCTTTATAAGTATTTTGAGATAGATACTTTATCCTGATTTTTTTTTTTTACATATAATATGAAGATAGGACACAAGGAGGGATTGACAGATGTGCAGACAGTAAATGCAGTGGGTAATGGATCCTTCAATAGTGTCTATTTTCCTGAATTTACTGTTTTAGAACCCAATAAATCTAAACTCAGAACCAGTATGCCCACAATTATAGAATGGATTTTAAAGATAAGGACTGATGGTGAGTATTAAGTTGGCTGAGAGGAGAGATGGTCTGAATCACCCATTTGAGCGATCTAAGAGTAATTCAGAACCATAAGACCAGAATTAGGTCATTCAGGCTATTGTGTCTGCTCTGGCATTCTATCACCGCTGATATAGTAACGCTCTCAAGGGGATGGATACAACACAAGACCATATCAGCCCATTGAGTCTGCTCTGCCATTCCATCACTGCTGATATAGTAACGCTCTCAACTTTATTCTCCTGCCTTTGCCCCATAACCTTTGACTCCCCAACTAAACATGATTTATCACGTCCATTTTTAACATACCCAATGACTTGTCCTTCAGAGCTGCCCGTGGAAATGAGTTCCACAGAGTCACCACTCTGTGGCTAAAGAAATTCTTCATCTGTTTTAACTGAATGTCCTTCTACTGAGGCTGCAGCCTCTGGTCCTACTCTCCCCCACTATAGCAAACATTCTCTCCACATCCACTCCTTCTAGGCCTTCCAATATTTGAGAGGCTTCAATGAGAACAGAATGTATGCTCTTAGAGGTGAGATCAAGATGATTCACAATACTCCATTTTCAGGCTGATCAAGGCCCTGCTGAATTGTAGTAGGACATTAGTACTTGGTAGTACATTAGTACTTGGGTACTAACACACCATAAAATCCAATATACCATTAGCCTTCACAATAGCCTGCTGTACTAGTTATCTGTGCACAAAGGGCTCCAAGTCCTTTCTGATTAGTGACTGGGGTTCAATTCCCACCACTGTCTGTAAGGAGCTTCTATGTTCTCCCCATGACTGTGTTCCTCACACATTCCAAAGACATACGGGTTAGTGTTAGTAGTTCTGTTGGCAGTGGAAACATAGCGACACATGGCCAAGTCACTGGGAATATTTAAAAAAGAGGTTGATAGGTTCTTGATTAATCAGGGCATCCAAGGTTACAGTGAGAAGGCAAGGGAATAGGGTTGAGAGAGATAATGATGGAATGCCAGAGCAGGCTCGATGGGCTGATAGGGTCTTGTGTTGTATCCATCCCCTTGATACTGAGATCACAAAGCCCAATGTTGGGAGGGGAACCTAATAGATTCTCGATGTCCACAGGTCTGGTGTAGCACCAGCAACCTCGTCTGGAGTCAGGAAACCTGTGGAGCATGACATGGGTTGAAGATGGGACACAAGGGGCTTGCTATATAAAACATCAGGAACATGGGAATCGGACAGGAAACTGGGAAAGAGGACCAGCCATGGTCTTTTTGAACGGGATAGCAGGTTTGAGAGACTGATTAGCCTACCCATGTTTCTCATGTCTACTGAAGTACTATAAAATATTAATTGACAAATGGGGACAGAGAGGACCTCCGTTGGTTGGGGTCAATCATGAAGGTTGTGACCTAGCTCTAACTCGACACGCAAGCCTGGGCAGTACGATATATAGAGCAGGCTGTTGCCCGTGTAGCAGGCTCCCCCTCTCCATGCACCTGATGAACCCAAAAGGAACAGCAGAGACTGATACAGTTTGGCACCAGTAGCATTGAGCTCAACGTAGGACTGCCTTAGGGACTCCAGTGCCAGATAGTTCCCTGGGGATTACTCCCAATGAGTGGGTATAGCCACAAGGAAGGGCAAGTTTGAGATCAGAGTTTTCCTTCTAGATGAGCTGCCAAATATGGCTGACAAGCCCCATCTGCTCAAAGCAACTGATTATGAAGGTACCAATAACCCACCCTTGCCCCTTATCCTTTCAGTTGAAATGGTTCCACAAGGCTTAGTAGCTGAGCCACATGAAGGCCAGGAGCTGGACTTGGTTGTCAGAGGCTATATGAGATGTATACAATTGAGAGAGTTTAATAGGTGGTGGGAGCTTATTCCCACTACTTCCCCAGATCTGACTAGACTAGATATTGACAAGGAAGCAGTTAGAGACCTCTCCCCAGAAACAAAAGGGTTCCTTGTGGCAATATAAGATTAGGTGGTTAACAAAAAAAATTGTCAAAAATACAAAATACAAGACCAACAAATTCAAGATGATAAATGCAGAAAATGCCAAGAGAAACCAGAAACAACCCAGCACATTAAAGGATCCTAAAGCAAACGCGAGGAAATCTGCAGATGCTGGAAATTCAAGCAACACACACAAAATGTTGGTGGAATGCAGGAGGCCAGGCAGCATCTATAGGAAGAAGTACAGTCGACGTTTCGGGCCGAGACCCTTCGTCAGGACTAACTGAAAGATAGTAACCTCTCTCTTAAAGTGTGTTGCTTAAAGGATCCTAAAGTAGTTTAACTCAATCTTACTACTTACACCGGCATAATCAAATGGCAAACATTCCCCAAAATCTTGAAAATAGAAACCCATAAAAGACACCAGAGTCAGAGTCCTACAAATTATATTACAATCCATCCATGATTACAGATAAGTCAATCCATCAAAACCATCTGGATATAATAATACAGGATAAACAAGAACAACTTACTAATAGCCATTCCAAACACACAAACAAATCATTAACACTAGAAATGTTGGAATTCTTTGAAGAGATTACAAGTAGGATAGATAAAGGGGACGCAGTGGATGTTGTATATTTGGACTTTCAGAAGGCCTTTGACAAAGAGCCACACATGAGGCTGTTTACCAAGTTGAGAGCCCGTGGTATTACAGGAAAGTTACTGATATGGTTAGGGCATTGGCTGATTGGTAGGAGGCAGTGGGTGGGGGAAAAAAGGATCCTCTTCTGGTTGGCTGCCAGTGACTAGTGCTCCACTGCAGTCAGTGTTGGGACCACTTCTTTTTATGCTGTATATAAATGATTTAGATGATAGAATATATGGCTTTGTTGCCAAGTTTGGAAATGATGTGAAGATTGGTGGAGGGGCAGGTAGTGTTGAGGAAACAGGTAAGATACAGAAGGACTTAGACAGATTAGGAGAATGGGCAAGGAAGTGACAAATGAAATACAATGTTGAAAAATGCATGGTCATGCACTTTGGTAGTAGAAATTAATGTATGGACTATTTTCTAAATGGGGAGAAAATCCAGGAATCTGAGGTGCAGAGGAACTTTGGAGTCCTGGTGCAGGACACCTTGAAGGTTAACGTGCTTTCTGAGTTGGTGGTGAGGAAGGCAAATGCCATGTTAGCATTCATTTCAAGAGGGCTAGAATACAAGAGCAAGGATGGGGCTTTAAAAGGTAATGGTAATGTTTCACCTTGTGAACAGTTTTGGGTTCTTCATCTAAGAAAAGATGTGCTGGCATTGGAGAGGGTCCAGAGGAGGTTCACAAGGATGATTCCAGGAACGAAAGGGTTATCATACGAGGAACGATCGATGGCTCTGGGTCTGTACTGCTGGAATTCAGAAGAATTGGGGGGGGGGGGGGGGGGGGGGGGAGATCTCATTGAAACCTTTTGAATGTTGAAAGACCTAGACAGAGTAGATGTGGAAAGGATGTTTCCCATGATGGGAGAGGACAAGAGGGCACATCCTCAGGATAGAGGGGCGCCCTTTCAAAACAGATGCTGAGAAATTTCTTTAGCCAGAGGGTGGTGAATTTGTGGAATTTGCTGCCACGTGCAGCTGTGGAGGCCAAGTCATTGGGTGTATTTAAGGCAGAGATTGATAGGTTCTTGATTGGACACGGCATCAAAGGTTATAGGGAGAAGGCCAGGGAGTGGGGTTGAGGAGAAATAGAAAAAAGGATCAGCCATGATTGAATGGCAGAGAGACTCGATGGGCCGGATGGCCCAATTCTGCTCCCACATCTTATGCCGAGTTAAAAGAGGATATTGAAAGACTATGGAGCCTGAGCAAAGTATACGTTGCCCCAATAGTAATATCTACAACTGGTGTCATCCCGAAATCACTACACAATAGCATTAAACAATTAGGCCTACACAGTAATATCTATGTAAATCTTCTGAAAACAACAATACCCAAATAGTCCAGAAGTTCCTAGCAATTGAGAAATGAGTGTGCTTGGTTATGCTTAAACTGAGAAAAAATATACAACAGATAGAAAAAAAATTGTGAATCCTTTCCATTTACCTGTTTTTCTGCATTAATTACTCATAAAATGCGGTCTGATCGTCCAGTCACAATAATAGACAGACCCAATCTGCCTAAACCAATAACGCAAGAACAATTGTATTTCTTCTCATCAATACTGAGTACATCATTTAAACACAGTCTAGGTGTTAGACTAATTTTAAACCATTTCTCCGTACAAAACTGTTTCAGTTGATAAATATTCCTGGGATGCCTTGCATGAACAGACCTTTTCAGGTCATGCCACAGCATCTCAATTGGATTAAGGTCTGGACTCTGACTTGGCCATTCCAAAACACAAATTTTCTTCTTTTTTTTAAAAAAAACCCTTCTGTTGTTGATTTAATCTTGTGCTTCAGATTATTGTCTTGTTGCATCATCCAACTTCTATTAAGCTTCAGATGACTGACTGCCAAACAGACATTCTCCTGTAAAATGGCTTGATACAATTTTGAATTCATTGTTCCCTCAATGATCGCAAGCTGTCCAGGCCCTGAGGCAGCAGAACAGCCCAAACCGTGATACTCCTTCCACCATGCTTCACAGTTGGGATGTGGTTTAGGTGCTGGTGTGCAGTGCCCTTTTGCCTCCAAACATAGCGGTGTGCACTTCTGCCAAAAAGTTCCAACTTTCATCTTATCTGGCCACAGAACATTGTCCCAGGAGCATCGGAAACATCCAGGTGGCCTTTTTCAATATTGAGATGTGAAGCAATATTTTTTTGGAGAACAATGATTTCTTCTTTGGCGTCATTCCATGAACACCATTCTTGTTCAGTGTTTTTCTTATAATGGACACATGAACAGAGACTTTACAAAGTTTTAGAGATTTCTTCAGGTCCTTTGCTGTTACCCTTGGGTTCTTTTTCACCTCCTTCAGCACTGCACATTGTGCTCTTGGTGTGATCTTTGCAGGACACCCACTCTCAGGGAGGGTAGCAACAGTACTGAGTTTTCACCATGTGTAGGCAGTTTCTCTTACTGTGGACTGATGGAGACTTGGGCCATTCAGAAATGGTCTTGTAGCCTTTTCCAGCTTCATGCATCTGTACAATTCTTCTAAGATCGAGGCATGATGCACATAAACAGAACTCTGAGAAGAGCAGGCTCTGTCAGTAACCTGACTGGGTATCTTTTTTTTAAAAAATCGGGCAGGGCACCTCTACAACCCACACCTCCAATCTCATCTCATTGATTGACACCCGACTCCAAATAGCTTTTGTAGAAGGCATTACCCACAGGTTCACATACTTTTTTGAGCCTACACTGATTGTTTAAATGGTGCACTCAGTACTGACAAGAAGCACAATTGTTTGTGTGTTATTGGTTTAGGCAGATAGTGTTTGTCTATTATTTGTGACTTAGATGAAGATCACAGCACATTTTATGAGTAATTAATGCAGAAAACCAGGCAAAGAGTTCACAAACTTTTTATTGTAACTGAAATAATAATTTATCTATAGAACACTTCATACAAACTAGATAACCCACTTCACAATGGGATAAACTTTAAATACGAAAATAAAAGATGCTAGTGAAAAGCAAGGTTAAATCCATAGGTTTTGCACTGAACATACACAATATTGTGCAGTGGTCTCATTCGCCAATTGAGATCAGGTTGGGGAAGATACATGATTAGCATCTTTCACAGAAACCTCAGTGCTTAGGACCAGCTTCCAAACTCTCTTAGAGACTCAGCAATCTTTCTCACTGACAGGAAGTTTCAGCTTAACGTCAATGCACTAAAGAAAAGCAAAATCAGACTGAAGCAGTGAGTCCTGAAGGGTTTTGGCCCAAAATATCGACCGTTTATTCCCCTCCAAGGAGAGAGGGGAAAGACCCGTTGAGTTCCTGCAGCATTTTGTGTGTTGCCTTGGATTTCCAGCATCTGTAGAATCCCTTCTGATTAAATATTTTACATAACTAAAACATCCAGAGTAATTGAGGTCACAGAGAATGTTCAAACTCTATGACACAGCCTTCTCAGTCTGGCAGACTGTGACTCGTGGGATTCAAGACAGAAATATTAGGGACTTCTAAGAGACATTTAGATTAGGCATATGAAATGTGAGGAAAATGGAAGGATATGGACACTGTGTAAGCAGAAGAGATTAGTTTAGTTGGCCATTTGATTAGTCTAGATGGAAATAGTGGTCTGAAGGGCCTGTTTCAGTGCAGTACTGTCCTATGCTCTGCAAGGAAAGACCTGCTTGCACATACTACGCTTGATAGTCATCGCACTCTGGTTTCAGCATCAAGGACCCCCACCACCCAGGACGTGCTCTCTTCTCGCAGCTGCCATCAGGAAGGAGGTACAGGAGTCCCAGGACCCACAGCATCAGGTTCAGCCTCAACCATCAGGCTCTTAAAGCAGAGGGGTAACTTCACTTGTCCAACAGTGAACTTGCAAAGACTCTTCCTCTGGTGTTGTAGTTAAGGATTTTTGTATTTGTACAGATTGGTGTTTTTTTTTTGTACACTGGTTGTTGCCTGTCTGTTGGGCGCAGTTTCTCATTGATTCTATTGGTTTTCTTGTATTTACTGTGATTGCTCACAAGGAAAGGAATCTCAGGATTGTTCAAAGTAAATTTTATTATCAAAGTACATAAAACCGAGATTTGTTTTCCTGCAGGTATATTCAGCAAATCCACAGAATAGTAACTACAACAGGATCAATGAAAGATCAACCAGAGTGCAGAAAACAGACTGTGCAAATGCAAATATAAATAAATAGCAATAAACAAGAGCATGAGATAATGTATATGGTGACATACGTGTACTTTGATAACAAATTTACTTTGAGCTTTCCCCACCTCCTTCCAAACACTTCCAAAGGACAACTGATTGCATCGGTTAAAGGAATCTGTTTATCTCCCCGCAGTAAGCAAATTGAAAAGTTGCTGCTTCAGCCGGTTATTACACAGACTCTGGGCTTGTTATCAAAACTCCTCCACATTCATACAAAGCTGGGTGACCTGATGGATGATAGAAAAATAGAGAGCTATGTGGGAGGGAAGGGCTTGATTGATCTTGGAGTATTAGAAGGCCTGTATTGTACTGTACATGCAACAAAAAATACTGGGAGTGCAGGTCAGGCAGCCTCCATAGAGGGAAATAAACAGTTGACATTTCAGGCCAAAACTCTTTGAGACCGGAAAGAAAGCATGCAGCAGCCAGAGTAAGGTACAAACTGGCAGGTGATAGGTGAGAGGGAGGGAAGGTGGGTAGATACGGAGAAAAGGTGGATGAGGGTGTGGGGGGGGGGGAGATGAAGTGAGAAATTGGAAGAGGTAAAGGACTGACAGAGGAATCAGATAGACGAATTTTTTTGCATACTAATGGAAAAGTATCTTAAACCTGCCATTTCTTTGCACTTTGCAAATACATGGCTTTGCATCTAACACAGAAATAGAATTAGCCCAGAGATTTGGTAAAATTAGTTTAGTTCAGATAATAGCAATGTGTTTCATTCTGGAAAGCAAAATCCAGGTAGGACTTTCCTCAGCAAATCCTGGAAAATGGTGCAGAACAGGAGGAGCTTGAGTACAAGCAACACACACAAAATGCTGGTGGAACACAGCAGGCCAGGCAGCATCTATAGGGAGAAGCACTGCCGACGTTTCGGGCCAAGACCCTTCATCAGGACTAACTGAAGGGAAAGATACTAAGAGATTTGAAAGTAGTGGGGGGAGGGAGAAATGTGAAATGATAGGAGAAGACCAGAGGGGGTGGGATGAAGCTAAGAGCTGGAAAGGTGATTGGCGAAAGTGATACAGAGCTGGAGAAGGGAAAGGATCATGGGACGGGAGGCCTCGGGAGAAAGAAAGGGGGAGGGGGGAGCACCAGAGGGAGATGGAGAACAGGCAGAGAGAGAGAGAGAGAATAAAAACAAACAACTAAATATGTCAGGGAGCAGGGGCATTAAAACTTCTGTTAATGCCCCTCCTCCCCTTCTTACCCCATCCCTGACATATTTAATTGTTTGTTCTTTTCTCTCTCTGCCCATCACTCTGCCTGTTCTCCATCTCCCTCTGGTGCTCCCTCCTCCCCCTTTCTTTCTTCTGTAGAGCATAGGAGACAGGGAGATGATCTTACAGAGCTGTATAAAATCATGAAGTCAGAGATAAGGGTGAATAAACTCAGTCCTCTTCCCCAGTGCTGGGGAATCAAGAGCAAGAGGGCATCATTTTAAGGAGAGAGGGGAAAGATTTAAGAGGAACTTGTGGGTTATTTTTTTTTCTTAAACAAATAAGAGAGGTATTCATGTGGAATGAGCTGCCAGCAGAAGGTAGTGAGGTGATACTATAAGAACATTTAAGAGGCGGACAGGTACATGGATAGGAAAGGTTTAGGAGGTTATACACCAAATGCTGGAAAAATGGGAAAAGGGTCATCTTGGTTAGCATGGACCAAATGGGCCGAATAGCCTACTTTCCTGCTGAATGATTACTTTCTGACACGAGTGGAATACTGGAGACAACTCAGGAAAAACTGCTGTCTTCTTCCTCCTATAGTAAACCTCACCCTGTTTTTACACAAACTCAACTCTCCCCAATGACCAGAGAATCGCACTTCAACCTGCCTGATTCTGAGCTCCAATCTAACGAAGCAGCATGTCCCGTAGACCAATACATGGTCAGTAACTTCTCTGTATAAAATACTGAGTACAGGAGTTGGGATGTCATGTTGAAGTTGAATAAGATGATGGCGAAGCCTAATTTGGTATATTGCACAAAGTTTTGGTAAGGTGGAAAGTGAAAAGATGTAAGATTGAAAGAGTGCAGAGAAAATTTCTTGCCAGGATTTGAGGTCCTGAGTTATAGGGAAAGATTGAATACATTAGCTCTTTATTCCTTAGAGCACAAGAGATTGAAGGGAGATTTGACAGACATATACAAAATTATGAGGGTATAGATAGTGGAAAAAGCCTGCTTGCATTTACCGAGATTGGGCCAGGCTACAACCAGTAGTCAAACGTTAAGGGTGAAAGGTGAAATTTTTACAAGGAAGATAAAGGAGAACAACTTCACTCAGAGGGTGGAAAGAGCTGCCAGAGGAAGTTCGATTTCAACACTTGAGAAGTTTGGATAGGTACATTTTTGGGAAGGGTATGGAGCACTATGGTCTAGGTGCAAGTCAATGGGACTAGGTAGATTAATAGTTTGACAGGGACTGGATGGGCCAAAGTCCTTGATTCTTTGCCATAGTGTTCGATGACTCCAAATACAGGTAATGTTCCTATTACCCCAAACTAGGCTCTCTGGTCACCAAACACTACCCCTACTCCAGGGTTAGTCAGCCCCCTCACCTAAAAGGAACTTATCAATCTCCACCCACAAATTCAATCACTTCCCACACGTGGGGCATAGTCATACCCCACCCAAAGGGACCCAAACATCCATAACCACGAGAAGCCAAAGTCACCTGCATCCAAGGGTCCAGTAAAACCCACCACCCATGGGACAATGAACTCCCTTCGCCGCCGGTCCAGTCAACACCCTACCCAAAGGGACACATCAGGCACCCTTCCTCACCCACAGGACACAGTCACCTCAGAGTCCTGAAAGCCCCAGCCTTACCTGCTCAGTGGCGCTGGGGCAGTAGTAGACCAGCAGCAGGGTGCTCAGAACGTTGGTGGCGAGTCCGAGCAGGGTGATGGTGTTGGGTGCCATCCAGGTGGGAATCAGCTCCAGCAGCCATCCCCAGAACACCTGCAGCGGCGGCTCCAGAAGCGAACGGCCTGACGCGCGGTACTTGTGCTCCTCCAGTCGCTTCAGCTGCGCCTCGCTCAGCGGCCACAGCAAACTCACACCCATCTCCAGACTGCGAGCAAAACCGAGCCCCAGGCCGCGGCCTGACACTGGGCGGGGACACGTGACCAGCTACGGAAACCAGGGGGCGGGGCGGAGCTTGAAGATTGGGGATTCCGAGTGGCCAGCAGCCAGTAATACGTCACCAACAAGGGCACCAACTAGAGACAAGGACCGATACAGCGAGCTATGCATCACACACAAAATGCTGCAGGAACTCAGCAGGCAAGCCAGCATCCATGGGGAAAAGCATAGTTGACATTTCCCTTCCGACGCTGCTGAGTTCCTCCAACAGTTTGAGTGTGGGTGTTGCACAGACACAGAGAGGTTAGCGACCCACGTGATCGGCCTCTCGGGGGCGGGGTCTAGGGACAACGCATGACCCACGTGACCAACGACCGGTGGGCGGGGCCTGGAGCCGATAGGTCAGCGACAATAGGTGGGATCCGCGTTGACCGACGTCCAGTGGCTAGTTCTGGACCAATAGAACGGAGGCGTACGGAAGTAGGCGGGTTCTACGTGCCAGACGCCGGGGGCGTCACAACGCAGTGGGCGGAACCGCGTAACTGACAGACGTGGAGCGGTGGCAGAGAGAGGGCGAGGTTTGGAAATAGGGCAGGGGCGTGGCCTGTGTGGGGAGGCGGAGTTTGGAAATGGGCGTGGCCTGTTTGGAGGGGTGGGACCATCTGGGTTGAGAGGACGGAGGTGTTAACTACTTCCCTGCAACCAATGAATTCTTGAACCAGTGGCACATCCCTAATCACTACAGTTTAGCAATTCATACTATTGGAGTCTGCCTCTTGTTTAACTGTTTATCATTGCCTAGTTCGGAAACTGAGACTCACTAGTGCCTCTATTTCCTTAGGAGGCTAAAGAAATTCAGTACTAGATGTTCTTTTTGACTCTTACTAACTTTTATTGATGAACCACAGAAAGCATTCCGTCCAGATTCATCATGGCCTGTTACAGCAACTGTCACACGAGGCTGCTTAACAAGACAAGAACCCATGGCATTACAAGGAAGATTAGTGTGGACAGAAGGCAGAGAGGGAATAAAGGGGGCCTTTTCCGGTTGGCTACCAGTGACTGATGTTGTTTCACAAGTAGTTGGTGTTGGGTCCACATATTATATGTCAATGATCTGGATGACAGAATTGATGGCTTTGTGGCCAAGTTTGAAAATGATTCAAAGATAGGTGGAGAGGCAGGACAGTGTTCAGGAAACAGGGAGTCTGCAGTTGGACAGATTAGGCAAATGCAGATGGAATACAGTGTAGGGAAGTGCATGGCTATGTGCTTTGGTAGACTATTTCCTAAACAGGGAGCAAATTTAGAAATTGGAGGTGCAAAGGGTTAGGATTAGAAATGTGAGCATGCTGTGATGGTGTTGGAAGCATGGTAACACTACAGGCTGCCCCAGCATAATCTTCACTGATTTCATTTGAGGTAAATGTTGCATTTCACTGCATGTACCTGTGACAAATTATGAGGGCATGGATTTTAGTAAGCAGTTTGACAAACTCCCTCGGGGGAGGCTCACCCAAAAGAGTAAGATGCATAGGGCCTACGGTGTTTGGCTTCAGAACTGTCTTGTGCATAGTGGTTGAAAGGACTTATTTGAGCTGGAGTTCTTTAATTAGTGGAGTTCTACAGGGATCTGAGCTGGGACCTCTGCAGTTTGTGATGTATATAAATGACCTAAATGAAAATGTAGTTGGGTGGGTTAG
Source organism: Hemitrygon akajei (assembly GCF_048418815.1). Taxonomy (NCBI): domain Eukaryota; kingdom Metazoa; phylum Chordata; class Chondrichthyes; order Myliobatiformes; family Dasyatidae; genus Hemitrygon; species Hemitrygon akajei. Next base: position 173,873,900 of record NC_133133.1, read on the forward strand.
TAAATTTGCAGATGATATCACAATTGGTGGAGATGTGGATAGTGGTAAAGAACACAGCGCGATATAGATCAGTTGCAGATATGGGCTGAGAAATGGCGGATGGACTTTAACCCAGATAAATGTGAGGTATTGCATCTTGGCAGGGCAAATGCAACGTTCCTGTGCCAGACTGTTCTATGTTCAAAGTAAAGCAAATCTTTAATCAACAACCAATGCAGAAAATATACACAATGGAATACATTTTAAGTTATTTATTTGTCATTTTCAAAGCCAGCTTTCATGCAATAAAGATATTACAGCACTTTACAACAGTTTAGACAAAGGTACTCGTTGGCCTGTTAGCCAACAGGAGATTAGATAGAATATTTAAAATAGTGAGGGGTTTACAAAACATGGATAAAGAGAAACATTTTCCCACTGGATTCCAGTTCAGAACCTGCAGAGGAGGTCACGGTATGAAAGCAGTTTGTGAATTTCAGCTGAGCTAGTGAATGTGAACATCTCATGATAGTTCACCTGAACAAAGGACTCAGGTGGGATCAGTAACACCAGATATTCAGACTCTGAAAGAAATCCTCAAACTAACATATTCGACAGAGGCAGCCTATGAATGTACAGACTTTGTTAGCACACACCTTACAAATATTTATAGCTTTGGGTTAAATTTGAATGAAGAGACTGTAAAATCATTGCGACATTATCTCAATCTTTCAATTCAGCATGCAAGACTTAACTTTGCTATTTCATTGATGGCCGAGTCAAAAATTACAGATATAGAAACAAAACCTAATTCCTTCCCCCACTCTCCACCCTCATGAAAAAATACCTCATTCGGTAGATGCTGGAAATCCAGAGTAACACACGTAATATGCTGGAAGGATTCATCCATGGAGAAGAATAAAAGAGTTGACATTTCAGTCCAAGACTCTCCTGGCCCAATGAGGCATCTTGTCCTAAAACACAGACTCTTTATTCCCCTCCAGTGATGCTGCCTGACCTGCTGAGTTCCTCCAGCATCTTCTGTTCATTTTGTGACAATACTGTGCTGATATGTTAAAAGGTTTCAAGATCCTGGCCAGTGTATAAACTGCGTATTGACAGTTCAAAGCCAAAACATTGCAAGCCCGTGTACGTTGAAAGCGCTGCCAAACTCTAATGAGAAGCTACAACCACACTGTGATGGAGAAGAGGGACAAGCAGTTGACAACATATGCCATGGCGACCATCATTCTTTGTGGGGTAAAGTTTTCGTTGTGCCCACATACAGGTCAATAATGTTTAGTGGCATCCCTTGCATCATCAGCTCGTGGAACTGGAAGCCACCTGTACAATAAGAGACAGAGTTCAGAATGACCGGTGTGCAAGCGGCAAGTTCTCTCATCAGAAATCGTTCACAAACACAAGATGGGGCAGCAACAGTGATCCAGGCACCAATGCCATCTTTACAGCCAGTTGGGCTCCCCACTCAACCAGCAATTCACCCTTTTTAAATTCTTAAGAAGAACAACTTACAGTTTTCAATTGACCTGGTGCAACGTCTTAATCTTCTGCCAGTCTCGGCCACCCTTTGCTGCTGGCCTCTCTGAGCCACCCATTGTCACTAGCCTCCCCACTGTCAAGGAAATCTTCAAAATGTAAAAGCAACACTCATCGTGAAGGAATGTTGCCACGCGGGACATCCCCTCTTCTCACGGCTGCCGTCAGGGAGGAGGGACAGGAGCCTGAAGACACGCACTCAATGTCTCAGGAACAGCTTCTTCCCCTCCGCCATCAGATTTCAGAATCAGAATCAGGTTTATTATCACTGGCAAGTGTCATGAAGTTTGCTAACTTAGCAGCAGCAGTTCAATGCAATACACGATAATATAGAAAGAAAAAATGTAAACAAGTAAATCATTTACAGTAAGTATATATGTATATTAGTTAGATTAAAAATAGTACAAAAACAGAAATAATATATATTAAAAGAGCGAGGTAGTGTTCAAGGGTTCAATGTCCATTTAGGAATCGGACGGCAGAGGGGAAGAAGCTGTTTCTGAATCACTGAGTGTGTGCCTTCAGGCTTCTGTATCTCCTACCTGATGGTAACAGTGAGAAAAGAGCATGCCCTGGGTGCTGGAGGTCCTTAATAATGGACGCTGCCTTTCTGAGACACGGCTCCTTGAAGATGGCTTGGATACTACAGAGGCTGGTACCCAAGATGGTGCTGGCTAATTTTACAACTTTCTGTAGCTTCTTTTAATCCTGTGCAGTAGCCTCCCCCCACACCCCACCCCCGTAACCAGACAGTGATGCAGCCTGATGCAGAATGGACATTGAACCCATGGACACTAGCTCACTATTTTTGCACAATATTTAATATTTTATATATATTTCTTATTGTAAATTATAGAAAATGTAACATATTGCACTGTAATGCTGCTGCAAAACAAGTTTCATGACATATATTAGTGATAATAGACCTGATTCTGATCCTGATTCAAACACAAGAGATTCTGCAGATGCTGGAAATTCAGAGAAGCACACACACCATGCTGGAGGAACTCAGCAGGTCAGGCAGCATCTAAGGAAGGGAATAAACAGTGATGTTTCGGGCTGAGGCCCTTCATCAGGACTGGGAAAGAAAGGGAAAGAAACTAGAAGGAAAAGAAAGAGAAATGGTCTCTTTCCCCCACCTTCCTTTCCTGTCCTGATGAAGAGTCTCATATCCGTGTAACCGAAAGACATCACAAACCACAGGTATAGTCTGGATTCTGGTTTCTTCCCTCTTCCTTTCCGGTCCTGATGAAGAGATTCAGCCTGAAACGTCAACTGCTTACACCTCTCCATAGCTGCTGCCCGGCCTGCTGAGTTCCTCCCACATTTTGTGCGTGTTGCTCTGGATTTCCAGCATCTGCAGAATCTCTTGTGTTGTAAGGTAATAATAGTTATTGAACCTGCTGGTATGGGACCTAAGGCTCCTGTACCCCCTGCCCGATGGTAAAGGGGCTCGGATGGTGGCGGTCGTCGATGATGGATGCTGTATTCCTGTGACAGTGCTCCTTGTAGATGTGCTGATGTGATGGACTGCGCCGTATCCTCTGATTTCTGTAGACCTTTCTGTTCCTGGGCATTGGTGCTTTCATACCATGCCGTGCAAGACTTGTAATAACCGGTAAATATTGAAATAAGGAAAAGTTTAAAGAAACAGAACAAGCAATTCCTTCTTACTTTGTCCCATCCCTGAACAGTGAGTTTTAAATGAGTGTTATCAAGTGGTTTACCAGCTTACCGAGGTCAGACAAGCCTCCAAGTCCAGCTCCTGCCATTTTCACCAAAACAGCTTCCGTATAGTTTCCATGATGTTCCATTTGGAAATAGTTAAAATGCTGGAGATTGGCATTAGTTTGAAATAGGTGTTAAAATGGTGATGTTACCACATCATCTGGTCCCATCAGTAGATACCCATTATGTTGGACAATGTAGGCCACACACACAGTGGAACCAATTCCCCTCTCAGATGCAAGGGCCCAAGTGCTAAATATGCCACCATGGCAGGAGACTGAGATTTACTCTGGGGAAGGGTTGCATGTGTCTGCCCATGGGGGTTACATCTATCATGGTCCACAGTCTTCGTCGTGGCAGGAGACTGAGATTTACTCTGGGAAAGGGTTCCATGGGGATTACATCTACTGTGGTCTCTGTGTAATCACAGGAGCTCCTGTCAGGGATGTACTGATGCAGTTTGCTGTGTAAAGATGCTCATTGTGAGAGATTAAATATTAAAGATTAGCTTTATTTGTCACGTGTACATTGAAACATACAGTGAAATGCACTGCATGTGTCAATGACCGACACAGTCCGAGGATGTACTGGAGGCAGCCAGCAAGTGTGGCCACACTTCCGGTGCCAACATAACCTGCCCACAGCTTACGAAGCCTCATCCGTCTGCCTTTGGAACGTGGGAGGAAACCGGAGCTCCCAGAGGAAATTCCTGTGGTCATGAGGAGAAAGCACTAGCTCCTTACAGACAGCAGAGGAGATTGAACTCTGATCCGTGAACGCTGCAGAGTGACGTGCTAACTACGCTGCTGTACATCCTCTCACCGGTGTGAGGGAAGGACTTGACGACATTTAAGGCCTTGATGCAGGGGTTCAAGATCTGAAGCACTGACTTGGTAGAACTGTACAAGATGATAAGGGGCATAGACCGAGTGGAGAGCCAGAGACTTTTTCCCAGGGTGGAAGTGGCTAATTCCAGGGGGCATCATTTTAAGGTGATTGATGGAAAGTATCGGAGCAGGGAGAACGGCAGAGGTAGGTGCCTGGAATGCACTGCCAGGGTAGTGTTAGAGACAGATACATTAGGGTCAATTAAGAGACTCTTAGATAAGTACATGGATGTAGGAGGGAAGGGTTATATTGATCTTGGAGGAGGGTTAAAATGTCAGCACCACATCATGGGCTGAAGGGCCTTCTACAGCTCAATGTTTTAAGGTATGTTCTTTATATTGTAGTTTCTTTAATTAAGAACATAGAGGAAAGGGTTAGCTTGATCTTGGATTAGGTTACAAGGTCAGTACAATGTTGTGGACTGAAGTCCCCGTACTGTGATGTAGAGATTCAGTGTGGATAGGCCCTTCAAGCCATACCATCCAGCAGCCTAATCACAGGACAATTTCCAATAACCAATTAATCTACTAACCATGGTGCCCATCGTTCTATCTATTGACCTGAAACGTTGACAGTTCCTTTCCTCTCACAGATACTGCTCGACCCACTGAGATCTCCCAGCAGTGTGTCCATTGCTAATTCTCTATTAGCTTTTACTCTTGCTGGTACTTGCCTGAATTTGTAATCCAGGCTCAGCTTCTGTGCATTTACTGTGTGCTGTGTGCTGTTGACAATGCACTTCGCACCTAAGCTCTACTAATGTATAGTTGAATGACAATTAAAGTTGAACTTGATTTGCTGCCAGTTAGACTTGTGCTCTGGAACAGGCAGACTTCAGCTTGAGTTAATGAGCAACCCAGCTATGTTCTGGAGGGTTTTGAAAGGGCAATAGTAGCCATGATGGATTAATCACATCTGATTGTAAGTCTCCATCAGAATTTAGCACTTTGCACCCTCTGCTGTACAAACAAGAGGAACTCAAGCCTCATAAGGCAAATGAGGCCAAAACTTATAAGCTTCATATGTTTTTGATCATATGAAAGCTTACCTGGATGAACATATAGAAGCCACAAATCCTTACTGCGCAACTAAGGAAAGAAAAAGACACACTGTGAGACTTAAGCAGAGGAGAGTCAGAGCATGCAGAGGTGGTGACGGCAGTACCAGTCAGCTTCCATGCAAACAGCAGGCAGAGGCAACAGGGAGGAATGGATGCACAGAGGTGTGTCATTAAGGGTTTCGACACAGTTGCCAATTTAAAGCATGCATTCATGCTCAAAAGAAGTGTGAGCATTTGGCAGAGACCCAGTCAGAATGAGGAGTAGCAATGGTCTAAACCTCTGGAGAGATGCAGATGGCGGATAAACACCGTACATTGTTAAAACTATCTACAAAGGGTTGATTATTTACATATTTTATTTATTTACAGATACAGCATGGTAGCAGGCTCTTCTGGAAGGATACATCCTACAGGTGGGCTCGAAGTAGCCTGGTGCAATTCCAGACTGTTTGATCCAACGGTCTGCAAAGTGTTACTATACCACACCCACCTCACACGCTCTATCCCAACTGACGAGAGCCGCTACCTATCACTGCAGTCATAGAGTCCTAGAGAACGACAGCTCAGAAACAGGCCCTTCAGGCCATCTAGTCCATGCCACACTGTTATTCTGCCCACTCCCATTGACCTGCACCAGATCATAGCCCTCCATATTCCTCCCATCCATGTACTTATCCAAATGTTGAAATCGAACCTGCATCTACCACCTCCTCCCACACTCTCACCACTCTCTGGGTGAAGAACATCCCCCTCATGTTCCCCTTAAATCTTTCACTTTTCATCCTTAACCCATGACCTCTGATTGTAGTCTCACCTAACCTCAGAGGAAAAAGCTTTCTTGTATTTACCATATCTACTCCAATGATAAGTAAAACCTTTAGGAAATGGTAAGAATTTCATTTCCCAATTTTGTAAGTAATTAAGTCAACCCACCATCTGCACTGCAGGGACCTGGGGACACGGATCCTCTCTGACCTCTAACCACTAAATATGTCCTGGTCTTGAACACAACTTCAAACTGTGATCTCCACTTACCACTATCAAAGTGTCAGCTCAAAGAAAGATCTTTAAATTCATTGGATTAGCCTAGCAGTTTTGGGATTCAGTGCCCAAGTGGCCTAACAACAAATGTTCAATCATGATTGTGCCTGTTTGAAATTACCCACATCGTAAGTTATAAGAGCAGAATTAGGCCATTTGGCCCATCGAGTCTGCTCTGCCATTTTATCATGGCTGATCCATTTTCCCTCTCAGTCCCAGTCTCCTGCTTTCTCCCCGTATCCCTTCATGCCCTGAATAATGAAGAAATCTATCAACCTCTGCCTTAAATATACCCAGTGACTTGGCCTCCACAGGTGACTGTAGTAACAAAAAATACCTTGCTATAAACGTGGATGTTAGTTGTATCAGGATAATGAAAGGTAATTGCTCTACCTTGAAGAGTGTTTGATGGCTTTGGGCTTGTACTCGCTGGAGTTTAGAAGAATGAGGGGGATCTCATTGAAACCTATCGAATATTGAAAGGCCTAGACAGAATGGATGTGGAGCAGCTGTTTTCTGTAGTGAGTGAACCTAGGATCAAAGGGCATAAGAGGCTGTCCCTTTAGAACAGATACAAGGAGGGATTTCTTTCTCCAGAGGGTAGTGACTCTGTGGAATTGATTACCACAGACAAGTCATTGGGTATACTTAAAGCAAAGGTTGATAGGTTCTTGATTGGTGTGGGCACCAAAGGTTATGGGAAGAAGGCAGGAAAATGGGGGTTGAGAGGGATAATATATCAGCTGTGATAGAATGGCTGAGAAGATTCAATGGGCCAAATGGCCTAATTCTCTTCCTATGTCTAATGGTATTATGGTTTTATAGTTTAACTACAGGAACCCCAGTGAGCAATTACCCTTTTCCAACAACTCTGACGTCCTAAGGATTCTGGTCAACAAGACTACCAATGACCACAGTGTGCAACAACACATGTATGTTCACTGCACAATTTCATTATGCACTCGGCTGCACAATGAAGTTTTTTTTTGTTCCAGGGAATCTCAATTCTGCTACCATTCCAAAGGTTTAGCACGGACGCACAAATGTTTGTTAGAATTCACTCTGGGAAGCACGTCAAGTCGGAAAGTGGAAACCATAAGGAGATTTCTTTGCAATATCACTTTTCATTCCTACTGTGCATTGGTTGACTTAAATCTGAATGCCAACAGAGTCAACCACCATGTGTTCAGCCCAAACAGAGAATCGCTCCGCATGCGCCCCGGTGCATACAGTGAAGTGTGACGATGCAGACATCTGTCCACCAGGCACTGTGATCCATGCAATATCAACTGAGAGTTCATCACATCAGTAACCAATCACAAACACACACACACACACTCATCGTGCACACGCTTTATACACACACACACATATATATGAACACACACATCATGCACACACTTTACACACATACATATCACATGAACACACACATCATGCACACATATAAGAACACACACATAATGCACACACTTTACACACATACACGTCATGCATACATATCACATGAACACACACATCATGCACACATATATGAACACACACATCATACACACACACACACACAACACATCAGAAAAGAGTGTGACAGATTAACATCTAACAGGTGACAAAAGAAAATTACGTAGAATAAACTTTTCATTTATCTCTACCTTACCCAGAACCGTGTCAATCTATTGGACAATATGGAAGAGGGGTTGGGGGGGGGGGGGGGAAGAGGCTTCATATCCAATGGACTGGATAAAAGGGCCAGCTACCAAGCCACGGCCCCACTGTGATCAGAAACACCAAGCGTGACTTTCCCGTATTGGATCCACAGGTTCCATTTCAGTGAAGTTTGACAATAACAAACTCTTCAAATGTACGAATAAAATAACTGTCACAGCAACTGAACGTCTGTGTGGAGAGAAGCGAAGATTTAGGGCAAGTATTTGTTCTGAGGGTTGGTATTGTGTACAGGGTGTGCACTGTCTTGTATGTGAAGAGTGGGAGTGAGTAAGAGAGAGTGGCAGAGAGAGAGAAATTGAGAGATACTGGGAATGGGAGTGAGAGCGAGAGAGATGGGAGAGAGAGAGAAGGAGAGGGAGTAAGAAGAGGGATCATATGGAGATTAGGACTCCATACTCCCAGTGATGCTCACCGACTCCAATATTTCTTCATCACCTCTCTGAGTTCTAAATTAGTCTATGACTCTACGACTAACGGCCCATGGAACACAGACAAGGGTGCCTGACGTCAGTCCACCTCTTTGCTCTTTGCAGGGGATTACCTGAACTTGCATTTTCAGAAGCTATGTTCCCTTCATTTCCCCAACCACCACCCCCTGCTCCCCCCCCCCCATCTGCATCACCCTGTCTCAGCTTTTAACTGAGAACTCAGAAAGGTGACGATGAAATGCTGAAATTGGTGGGTATCACTGTTCCCAGGAGCTCACCTTTGACTTCCATTTTGCACTCCACTTCGTCCTCCCCAAGGTCATTGATGGCTTTACAGGCATACAGGCCTCCATCATACGGGCTGGGCTTGCGAATCTCCAGGGTGCAGACGCCCTGGTTGGAGAACATTCGGTAGCGAGGGTTGTTCTCGATCACTATTCGGTTTTTCATCCAGGTTATTTTAGGCTAAATGGAATGAAATGGTTAATTGAAGTATTAAAGAAATATTGTGTTCGTTATAGGAAGGACATTGGGACCAAGTCAAAGGCTTTCCCTGTGCTGTTAATTCCAAGGTACAGGTAGTAATGGATGGACTATATTCTGACTGAAGGACTGTGACCAGTGGTGCTCTGAAGGGATCGTCTCTGGAACCCCTGCTCTTTGTGCTTTTTGGCTGAATAAGTGGAAATGTGGGTTAGTAAATCTGCAGATGATGCAAAGGTTCATGTAGAAGAACTGGGCTGAGAAGTGGCAGATGTACTTCAATCCAAAAATGTGTGAAGTGATTCACTTTGGAAGGTCAAATTAGAAAGCAGAATGCAGGGTTAATGGCAGGATTCTTAGCAGTGTGGAGGAACAGAAGGATTGATCTTGGGCTCCATGTCCATAGATGCAGCGCAGGTTGCTAGGCTGGTTAAGAAGGTGCGTTGGCCTTCATTAGTCAGGGATTGAGTTCAAGAGCCACGAGGAATGGTGCAGCTCTAAGAAACTGGTCAGACCACACTCGGAGTTTTGTGTTCAGTTCTGATCACCTCACTATAGGAAGGATATGGAAGCTTTAGAGAGGGTGCAGAGGAGATTTACCAGGATGCTGTCTGGTTTAGAGAGGGTGCAGAGGAGATTTACCAGGATGCTGTCTGGTTTAGGGAGGGTGCAGAGGAGATTTACCAGGATGCTGACTGGATTAGGGAGGGTGCAGAGGAGATTCACCAGGATGCTGTCTGGTTTAGAGAGGGTGCAGAGGAGATTTACCAGGATGCTGTCTGGTTTAGAGAGGGTGCAGAGGAGATTTACCAGGATGCTGTCTGGTTTAGAGAGGGTGCAGAGGAGATTTACCAGGATGCTGCCTGGATTAGGGAGGGTGCAGAGGAGATTTACCAGGATGCTGTCTGGTTTAGAGAGGGTGCAGAGGAGATTTACCAGGATGCTGCCTGGATTAGGGAGGGTGCAGAGGAGATTCACCAGGATGCTGTCTGGTTTAGAGAGGGTGCAGAGGAGATTTACCAGGATGCTGCCTGGATTAGGGAGGGTGCAGAGGAGATTTACCAGGATGCTGTCTGGTTTAGAGTGGGTGCAGAGGAGATTCACCAGGGTGCTGCCTGGATTAGGGAGGGTGCGAGGAGATTCACCAGGATGCTGCCTAGATTAGAGAGGGTGCAGAGGAGATTCACCAGGATGCTGTCTGGGTTAGAAAGCATGTTTTATGTGGATAGGTTGAGTGAGCTAGGGCTTTTCTCTTTGGAATTAAGGTCGATGAGAAGCAATTTAACAGAGGTGTACAAGATGATAAGAACACATGTACAAGTGGATCAATGTGGGAGACACTTCATCCCAGGGTGAAAATAGCTATTACGAGAGGACATGATTTTAAGGTGATTGGAGGAAAGTATAGGGGGGGATGTTAGGGGTAGGTTTTTTACACAGAGAGTGGTGGGGGTGTGGAACACCCTGCCAAGGATGGTGGTAGAGGCAGATACATTAGGGACATATAAGAGACTCTTAGGTAGGCACACGGATGATAGAAATATGGAGGGTTATGTGAGAGGGAGGGGTTAGACTGGTCTTGGAGTAGGTTACAAGATTGGCACAATGAGGCAATGTCTGAAGAATAAATACGAGCATCCATTTATAATGGCGCAGTGGCCCAGTGAGTCACGCCATTGCCTCACTGCGCCAGAGAGCCAGGTCCAGTCCTTACAGAGAAATGATTAAAGATTAGCTGCCAGGTAGTCACTGCTGGAGGGCTGGAGGGGATGGAGTGGGAGCATTTAAATGGTGGGTGACAGGTAGTGGGTTGGGGCTACAAAGGGCAAAAGGGAGCTGAGATTCAGATAAAGATCAGCTTTATTTGTCACATGTACAATCGGAACGCACAGTGAAATGCGTTGTTTGCATCGCAGTCTGAGGATGTGCTGGGTCAGCCCAGAAGTGCCAGGCTTCCAATGCCAACATAGACCATTACAGCACAGTAGTGGCCCTTTAGCCAATGACATTGTGCTGATCTTTTAACCTGTCGATCATTCCAACCCTCCATTTTACTGTCATCCATGTGCCTATCTATCGGTCTCTTAAATGTCCCTACTGTACCAGCTTCTACCACCACCCCCGGCAGGGTGTTCCACACCCCACTACTTACCTCCGATCACCTTAGATGTCCCTACTGTACCAGCCTCTACCACCCCGGCAGGGTGTTCCACACCCCACTACTTACCTCCGATCACCTTAGATGTCCCTACTGTACCAGCCTCTACCACCCCGGCAGGGTGTTCCACACCCCACTACTTACCTCCGATCGCCTTAGATGTCCCTACTTTACCAGCCTCTACCACCACCCCCGGCAGCACGTTCCATGAATCCACCATTCTGTGTGTAAAAATTTTACTGACCCTAACCCGCACATTTTTGGACTCTGGGAGGAAACCCGAGCACCGGGAGGAGCCTCAGGCCATCACAGGGAGAACGTACAAACTCCTGACAGGCAGCGATGGTGGGACTTGAAGCCCGATTGCTCGTGCAGTAATGCATTACGATATCACCATGGTTTGGAGGCTTGCATGCCTCAATGACCCGGAGAGCTACGTTGGCTGGAGTCAGGGGTTTACGCTTCAGCTGTTGGTAGGATCACACATGCCATACGGGTCAAAGGGTCGTGACCAGACTAAGAGTGGTCCACTGGTCCTCAGGTTTGGGGGTTCAGCTCAGGGCTAACAAACCCTGACTGGACAAACAAAAATTGTTATGGAAACACTAATGATGACGGAGGACCTTCATTACTACCCTAAGCACCAGCAGCGTAACGGGCTGTATGTAAGATCACATGAGGGCAGATGAGATTATTTAGTCTGGCCTCATGGCTGGACATGGACTAGGTGGGCCATAGGACCTGTTTCAGTGCTGTGACTCAATGTTCTTAGGTGCAGGGAATAGATTCTTCATGACCACATGAAGGTAGTTGGGGTTATTTAGACTGGCACCATGGTTCACATAGATGTGATGGGCTGAAGGGCCAGTGCCTGTGCTACAGAATTCTAGTTCTATTGAGACACAAGCGATTGCAGACACTGGGATCTGGAATAACACAGTATCTGCTGGGTTGAGCAGCATCTGCGGCTGGGGAAGGAAGTGTCAATGTTTCAGGTCGAAACCCTGCATCGTCGAGAATTCCTTTCCTGCCATGGATGCCGCTCGACCTGCCGATGTCCTCCAGCAAACTGTCTGCACACGTCTATGGTTAGGATGTTCTACTGGGTTCTTCCCTGTTGGAAATCCATTCAATGGCGATCAAAACCAAGTGAAGGTGGCAGGGTAGGTAGCGGTTAACATAATGTTGGTTTGCAGGTGCAGCAGGCTGTCAAGAAGGCAAATGGAATGTTGGCCTTCATTGCTAGAGGGATTGAATTTAAGAGCAGGGAGGTCATGCTGCAACTATACAGGGTACTGGTGAGGCCGCACCTGGAGTACTGTGTGCAGTTCCAGTCTCCTTACTTGAAGAAGGATATACAGGCTTTAGAGGTGGTGCAGAGGAGGTTCACCAGGTTCATTCCAGAGACAAGGGAGTTAGACTATGAGGAGCGATTGAGTCGCCTGGGACTGTATTTGCTGCAATTCAGATGAATGAGAGGAGATCTTATAGAAACATATAAAATTTTGAAAGAGATAGATAAGAGAGGGGCAGGAAAGTTGCTTCTACTGGTAGGTGAGACTAGAACTAGGGGACATAGTCTGAAGATTCGGGGGAGCAGATTTAGGACGGAGATGAGGAGGAACTTCTTTTCCCAGAGAGTGGTGAATCTGTGGAATTCTCTGCCCAGTGAAGCAGTGGAGGCTGCCTCAGTAAATATATTTAAGACAAGGTTGGATAGATTTTTGCATAGTAGGGGAATCAAATGTTGTGGGGAAAAGAGAGGTAGGTGGAGGTGAGTCCATGGTCAGATCAGCCATGATCTTATTGAATGGTGGAGAAGGTTCGATGGGCCAGATGGCCTACTCCAGCTCCTATTTCTTATGTTCTTACAGAGCCAGGGTCCAATTCCTGCTGCTGCCTGTAAGAAGCTTTAATGTTTTCCCTGTGACTATGCGGATTTCCTCGAGGTGCTCTGGTTTCCTCCCACAGTCCAGCGATATACAGGATAGGGTTAGTAAGCTATAGACACGTTACGTTGGTGCCGGAGGTACAGTGACACTTGCACAGTCCTCACTGATTTGTAAGTGACGCATTTCACCGTATGCTTTGATGTACTTGTGACAAATAAAACTAATCTTTAAACTCCATGAAAATAAAGGGCCTTCATACCAAACACTTTCTTTCAGATGTTGGGACCAGGTGGAGACCATACCTTAGGGTTGCCTCTCACGCTGCAGTTCAGCGTCGCATTATATCCAGACACGGCGATTGTGTTGATAAGAGGGTGTGTAAACTTTGGCACCTCTTGAAAGTCAAAGTTGTTGTACTGAGGAGGCTTCAGCGCCAGGCCTACAACCAAACGACAAGTGTTAGAACATTTCAGCCACCAGGCTTTGAATCAAAGATTGGTGATGATGCACCACAAATGCAGTTAAGAGGTTCAGCACACTTCACCAGGTAGCTGTGAAAGAAAATTCCACACTCTGCCTGCGAGAGAGAGAATTGTTCCCAGGAGGATGGAAATGATGGGAATGGTCTGAGATTCAGCTCAGCATTAAATTGATGGGCAGAATGGCATCCTTCTATATTGTAATAAATACAGTATAAAGTATCACACACAAAATGCTGGTCAGCCATTATCTATGGAGAAGAATATAGAACCGATCTTTTGGACTGACACCCTTTATCAGGCCCCTTATCACTTCTACCTATCCCTTCCCAGCTTCCCACTTCATTCCACGTTCCCCACCTGCCTCCTCCCTCACCTGGTCAGCTTGTACTCCTCCCATGAGACCATAAGATATAGGAGCAGAATTAGACCACTCTGCTCACTGAGTCTGCTCTGTCAATTCATCACATTTTCCCTCTCAACCCCATTTTCTTGCCTTCTCCCTGTAACCTCTGATGCCCTGGCTAATCAAGAACCTATCAACCTTTCCTTAAAATATACTCAATGATTTGGCCTCCCCGGCTGTCCGTGGCAATGAATTACATAGATTCACCTCCCTCTGGATGAGAACCGAAACGTCAACTGTACCCTTCTCCACGGATGCTGTCTGGCCTGCTGTGTTCCACCAGCATTTTGTGTGTGTTGTTTGAATTTCCAGCATCTGCAGATTTTCTCCTGTTTGTGATAGGAAATGCCCTCACCATATCCACTCTATCTAGACTTTTCAATGTTCAATAAGTTTCAATGAGATCCCCCTTCATTCTTCTGAATTCCAGTGATTAAAGGCCCAGAGCCATCAAACACTCCTCATACATTAACTATTTTATTGCAGGAATAATTCTCGTGAACCTCCTCTGAACCCTTTCCGATGCAAGCACTCTTCTTAGATAAGGAGCCCAAAAATGCTTACAATACTCCATGTGGTCTGACTAATGCCTATTAGAGCCTCAGCAATACATCCTTGCTCTATCCCCTCCCTCACTTTATTCTGAAATCTGATAGGAGAGGAGAGTGGACCATGGGAGAAAGGGAAGGAGGAGGGGCACCAGGGGGAGTTGATAGGCAGGTGAGCAGAAGAGATAAGAGACCAGAGTGGGGAATTGAAGAAGAGAGATGGGGAGGGAATTTTTAGTGGCAGAAGAAATCAATGTTCATGCCATCAGGTTGGAGGATATCTAGATGGAATATTCCTCCATCCAATGCCTATTCAAGTTTGCTGATGATACCACTGCTGTAAATCAAATCCATAGTGGCGATGAATCAGTATATAGGAGGGAGATTGAAAATCTGGCTCAGTGGTGTTATAACAACAATCTCTTACTCAATGTCAGGAAGACCAAGGTGATGATCATTGACATCAGGAGAAGGAAAGCAGAGGTTCATGGGTCAGTCCTCATCAGAGGATCAGAGGTGGAGAGGGTTAGCAATTTTAAATTTCTTGTTGTTATTATATCAGAGGACCTCTCCTGGGCCCAGCGCACACAATTACAAAGAAAGCACCACAGCGTTTCTACTTCCTTAGGAGTTTGTGGAGACTTGGCATGACATCTAAAACTTTGACAAACCTTGGAGAGTATATTGACTGGTTGCATCACAGCCTGGTATGAAAATACCAATGCCCTTCAATGGAAAATCCTACAAAAAGTAGCGGCTACGGTCCAGTCTATCACGGGTAAAGCCTTCCCAACCAGTGGGCACATCTACACGAAATGCTGTCGCAGGAAAGTAGCATCCATCATCAGGGACCCCCACCGCTCAGGACATGCTCTCTTCTTGCTGCTGCCATCAGGAAGAAGGTACAGGATCCTCAGTACTCATACCACCAGGTTCAGAAAAATTGTTACCCCTCAACCATCAAGCTCTTGAACCAAATGGGAGAACTTCACTCAACTTCACGTACCTATCATTGAAATGCTCGTACAACCTATGGACTCACTTTCAAGGAGTCTTTATCTCATGTTCTTGATATTTATTGCTTATTAATTATTATTATTATTATTATTATTATTTCTTTTTATATTTGCACAGTTTGTTGTCTTCTGCACTCTGGTTGAATGCCCTAGTTGGGCAGTCTTTCATTGATTCTGTTATGGTTATTATGCTATAGATTTATTGAGTATACCCACAAGAAAATGAATCTCAGGATTGTATATGCTGACATATATGTACTTTGATAATAAATTTACTTCAAATTTTGAACCTGAGGGTGGCCTCATTGGGGCAAAAGAGGGGGCCATGGACTGACATTTTGAAATGGGGTTGGGGATAGGAATAAAAATGGTTGGCCACAAGGAAATTCAGCTTTTATCAGATAGAACAGAGGTGCTCAGTAAAGTGGTCCCCCAATTTATGTCGGGTCTCATCACTGTAGAGACGGCTGCATCAAGATCACAGGATTTGTCTCAGTGACAGCCATAAGGCCAAATTTTGAGGAACACAGAGATCTGGGAGATTACAGACATGGCTGTGGGGATGAAGAATACCACCGAGAATGAAGAAAACCAACACAACACTGTCACTGCATGGAAAGCTGGAGGGAAAGTGAAAGTCAGTTTAATGTATTTGTCATTATATATAACCCCGACATTCATTTCCTTGAAGGCATTTACAAAAAATAAAGATATACAATAGAAGTTTTGGAAACTCTACATAAGAACTGACACACAACTATTGTGCAGAAGAAGACAAGTTTTGCAAATCGAAAACAAATAAATATTACTGAGAATGTGAGTTGTCGAGTCCTTGAAAATGAGACTGTAGCTGTGAAATCAGTTGATCGATTGATTGAGAATCAATGCGGAATTGGCCCTTCCAACCCTTTGAGCCACGCCACACAATTCCCCAATTTACCACTAGCTTAATCACAGGATGGTGAAGGTCCTTGATAATGGACGCTGCTTTCCTGCGACAGCATTCATTGTAAATGTGCTCAATGATGGGAAGGACTTTGCCTGTAATGGACTGGGCTGTGCTGCAGACAGCTATGGAGGCCAAGTCAGTGGGTATATTTAAAGTGGAGGTTGATAGGTTTTTGATTAGTCAGGATGTCAAAGGTTATGGGGAGAAGGCAGAAGGATGGGTTTGAGAGGGAAAATAAATCAGCCATGTTGGAATGGTGGAACAGACTCAATGGGCCAAATGGTCTAATTCTGCTCCTATCTTATGGTCTTGATTAGTAAGGGCATCAAAGATTATGGGGAGACAACAGAACAGTAGGGTTAAGAGGGAAAATAAATCAGTCATGATCAAAATCATCTGCAAAAGTAATAGCAGAGCAGACTCAATGGGCCAAATGGACTAATTCTACTCCTGTGACTTGTGGTTAACTACAATCATCATAACCTCGGACAAACCCACACCCTGGCAACCAAGTGCAGGCGATTTTAAAACCACGTAATAGGGGAAGGTTTTGCCCATGACAGTCCTCACTGTACGGGAGTGTAACTCCTATGGGGAGTAGGGGGAGAACTGGATGTGGCGGGGAGTGGGAGGGGGGTTGTAGTTCCTTTACATGCAGAGCTACAGTACACCAGTAATCAGACAAGGAAACCCCATGCAGGAGAATGTGAACATACCCTGCTTCTGAATCACGGCACAGTCCTTCGTTATGGTGGCCTCATCACTCAGACCGCACATGTTCTCCGCAAAGACTCTGAAGTAGTACTCGTTCCCCACGATGAGGTCAGGTATGAAGCAGTTAGTTCTGTGGTAGTGTTCGACCACTGTGTACCAGTCCTGCAGAGCAAAGGTAAGAGTCACCACATCGATATGTTGCCGCAAGATGGTTTATCACTGAAACTCATTGTAGAGTTTAAAAGTCAAAAACCATGGGAAGCTCTTATCAGGGATGAACTGATGTGAAGATTGCTGAGCAAAGATACTCGGGGCAAATTCAAAGAGAGATTAAAGATAACA
Organism: Hemitrygon akajei; assembly: GCF_048418815.1. Taxonomy (NCBI): domain Eukaryota; kingdom Metazoa; phylum Chordata; class Chondrichthyes; order Myliobatiformes; family Dasyatidae; genus Hemitrygon; species Hemitrygon akajei. Next base: position 173,891,296 of record NC_133133.1, read on the forward strand.
AGTAGCTTTATTTGTTAAATGTACACTGAAACATACCCAAGCCATGTGCTAGAGAGGCCAGAATTAGGAAGATTATACAGTTTAATATGTGGCTAAGGAGTTGGTGTAGGAGAGAGAGAATAAGATTTTTGGATCATTGGTCTCTCTTCCAGGAAAGGTGGGACCTGTACAGAAAGGAAGGTTTGCACCTGAACTGGAGAGGACTAACATCCTAGCGGGAATGTTTGTTAATGCTGCACGCTGGGGTTTGAACTAGAGTTGCAGGGGGATGAGAACCCGAGTCCCAGAACAGTTAGTGGAGAGGTTGTGGAGGCAGATGTTGGTAAGACCTCAGAAAAAGTTAGGAATCAAAGTTATGCATGAAGCATCATAGGAAAGGCCAATGATAGTGCTGAAGGTAAGGTAGCTGGTTTACAAACAGAGGCAATGTGTAGTGTGGAGAGGCTGTTGACAGGGCAGAATTGCAGTCTGCAGGATGAGTTGTAACGTAAAGGTGGACAAAATCGAAAAGGGTGAATACAGGACTGAAGTTTATTTGAATGTGTGCAGTACATGGAATAAGGTAGATGAACTTGCAGCACAGTTTCAGATTGGCAGGTATGATGTTTTAGGCATCACTGAATCAGGACTGAAAGATTATAGCTGGGAGCTTAATGTTCACGGATACACACTGTATCAAACAGACAGGCAGGAAAACAATGCTGGAAAGATAGTAAACGGGGACAAGGAAATGGTGGATGAACTGAAAAAGTATTTTGCATCAGTCTTCACTGTGGATGACACGAGCAGCATGGTGGAAGTTTGGGGTGTCAGGGGTCATGAAGTGTGTGAAGTTAGCATCACAAAAGAGAAGATTCTTGGGAAACCAAAAGGTCTGAAGGTAGAGAAGTTACTTGGACCAGATGGTGCACACCCCAGGGATCTGAAAGAGGGGGCTGAAGAGATTGTGGAGATATTAGTAATGATCTTTCAAGAATCACTAAATTCTGCTGATAATTGCAAATGTCACTCCATTCTTAAGAAGGGAGAGAGGCAGAAGAAAGAAAACTATAGGTCAGTTAGTCTGACTGCAGTGGCTGGAAAGATGTTGCAGGCAATTATTAAGGATAAAATCTCAGGGTATTTGGAGACACATGATAAAATAGGCCAAAATCAGCATGGTTCCTCAAGGGAAAATCTTTCCTGACTAATCTGTTGGAATTCTTTGAAGAAATAACAAGTAGAATAGACAAAAGAGAGTCAGTCGATGCTGTGTACTTGGATTTTCACAAGGTCTTTGACAAGGTGCCACACGAGGTTGCTTAACAAGCTACGAGCCTATGGTATTACAGAAAAGATTCTAGCATGGATAAAGCAGTGGCTAAGTGTGGAAATAAGGGGAGCCTTTTCTGGTTCTGCTGGTGATTAGTGGTGTTCTACAGGGGTCTGTGTTGGGACCAATTCTTTTAAAGTTATTTGTCAATGATTTAGATGATGGAATTGATGGCTCTGTTGCAAAGTTTGCTTATGACATTAACATATGTGGAGAGGCTGGTAGTTTTGAGGAAGTAGAGAGGCTACAGAAGGACTTAGACAGATTAGGAGAATGGACAAAGGAAGAATATGTTCATACATTTTGGTAGATGAAATGAAAGGGTTGACTATTTTCTAAATTGGAAGAAAATACAAAAAAAAACTAAGGTGCAAAGGGACCTGGGAGTCCTTGTGCAGGATTCCCTAAAAGTTAATTTGCAGGTTGAGTCTGTGGTGAGGAAGGTAAATGCAATGTTAGCATTCATTTCAAAAGGACTAGAATATAAAAGCAAGGATGTAATGTTGAGACTTTATAAAGCACTGGTGAGGCCACACTTGGAGTATTGTGAGCAAGTTTGGCCCCTTATCTTAGAAAGGATGTGTAGAAACTGGAGAGGGTTCAAAGGAGGTTCGCAAAAGTGATTACAAGATTGAACGGCTTGTCATATATAGAGTTTTTGATGGCTCAGACGAATAAGGGGTGACATCACTGGAACCTATTGAATGGTGAAAGGCCTCGATAGAGTGGATGTGGAGAGGATACTTCCTGTGGTGGGAGAGTCTAAGACCAGAAGACACAGCCTCAGAACAGAGGGGTGCCTTTTTAGAACAGAGATGAGGAAATATTTCTTTAGCCAGAGAGTGGTGAATCTGTGGAATTCTTTGTCACAGGCAGCTGTGGAGTCCAAATTTTTATGTATATTTAAGGCAGAGTTTAATAGATTTTTGATTGGCCAGGGCATGAAGGATTCGGGGAAAAGGCAAAAGATTGGGGCTGATAGGAGAATTAGATCTGCCATAATGAATTGGCAGAGCAGACTCGATGAGCTAAATAGCTTAATTCTGCTCCTATATCTTATGGTCTTATGGAAATACATTGCAGCAACGACCAACACAGTCTGAGGATGTGCTGGGATCAGCCTGCAAGCGTCACAGTGGCGAGTTCAGAGAGAGATTAAAGATTAAAGGTAAGCTTTATTTATCAAATGTACATTTGACAGACTTCTGTTTGCTTGCAATTTTCCACTGATTCTACTGAATTTAGAAACATAAAGTCATAGAAAACCTACAGCACAATACAGGCCCTTTGGCCCACAAAGCTGTGCCAAACACGTCCTTACCTTGGAAATTGCCTAGGGTTACCCATAGCCCTCTATTTTTCTAAGCTCCATGTACCTGTCCAGGAGTCTCTTAAAAGATCCTATCGTATCCACTTCCACCGCCATCACCGGCAGCCCATTCCACACGCTCACTACTCTCTGTGTAAAAAACTTTACCCCTGACATCCCCTCTGTACCTACTTCCAAGCACCTTAAAACTGTGCCCTCTTGACTTGACTCTTGTACTAGCCATTTCAGCCCTAGGAAAAGGCCTCTGGCTATCCTCTCATCATGTTATACACATTTCTCTGTTGTACTGTGAATGGCCACAGGAGAATGAAAGGGTGACATACTGTATGAGGTGACATTTACATACTTTGATTACAAATTTAACATGAATTTTGCAACCTGAGAGCACACAGTGAGATGTATTGTTTGTGTTGATGACCAACACGGTCCAAAGATGTACTGAGGGCAGCCCGCTGACAACTCAACTCAAGTCTAACCCATACGTCTTTGGGATGTAAGAGGAAACCCGTGTCACAATTTTCCTGACTTACCATGGTCTTTTTATCAGCTTTCTGAATTGTGTAGCCTGTGATAGCCGCATTCCCATCATCTTTTGGTGGTGTCCATGCCAACTCAACATTGGTGTCCCATACGCTGACGATTTTCACAGTAGCTGGGGCACCAGGTTTCTCTGTGGAGGCAAGCAGAATACCAGAAGACATAGAAGTAGTATCAGGCAGTTCGGCCCATCAAGTCAGTTCTACTATTTCATCATGGCTGATTTATTTCCCTCTCAACCCCATTCTCCTGCTTTCTCCCTGTAACCTTTGACACCCTGACTAGTCAAGCACCTATCAACCTCTGAGTTAAATATTCCCAATGACTTGGTCTCCACAACCGTCCACGGCAATGAATTCCACATATTCACCACCCTCTGTCTAAAGAAATTCCTCCTCATCTCAGTTCTAAAGGGAAGTCCTCCGATTCTGAGGCTGTGCCCTGTAGCCCTAGACTCTCTCATTATTAGAAACATGCTCTCCACACGTACTCTATCTAGGCCTTTCAATATTTGATAGATTTCAATGAGATCCCCCCTCATTCTTCAAAACTCCAGTGAGTACAAGCCCAGAGCCATCAAATGTTCCTTATACATTTACCATTTCATTCCCGGAATCATTCTCGTGAGCCTGTTCTGGACCCTCTCCAATGCCAGCACATCTTTTCTTAAGACCATTAGAGCATAAAACATAGGAACAGGATTAAACCATTCAGCCCATTGAGTCTGATGCGCCATTACATCATGGCTAATTTATTATCCCTTTCAACCTCATCCTCCTGCCTTCTCTCTGTAACCTTTATCACCCTGACTAATCAAGAACCTATCAACCTCCACTTTGAATAAACCCAATGACTTGGTCTCCACAGCCATCCATGGCAATGAATTCCACATATTCACCAGCCTCTGGTTAAAGAAATTCCTCCACATCTCTGTTCTAAATGGACATCCCTCTGTTCTGAGGCTGTTCCCTTTGGTCCAAAACTGGGGCCCAAAACTGTTCACAATAGTCCAAGTGTGGTCTGCTCAATACTGTATAAAGCCCCAGCATAAAATCCTTCTCTTACTGTCTGTTCTTGTCCTCAAGCGTCGGGTATGGGTGGTGTAGCCTTGTTCACCATTTAGCCCTAGTTTTCCATTATGGATCACCCCCCCCCCCCCACCACCGAGAGGTGGTGGAGACTCCCACAATAATTTAGAAAGAGCTTTTGAATTGCTAAGGTATTGAAGGCTAGTGTCCATAGAACATAAAATATAGAACTTAGAATGCAGAACAGTACACACAGAAACAGGCCCTTTGGCCCACAATTAGTAATCTAATGGCCAAATCAACTATTCTCTTCTGCCTTCACATTTTCCATTTCCCTCACATTCATGTGTCTATCAAAGAGCTTTTTAAATGTCTCTATTATGTTTGCCTCCACCACCACACCAGACAACGCATTCCAGCTACCCACCACTCGGTGTAACATAACTTGCCCTGTATGCCTATTTTGAACTTTGCCTCTCAACAGAAATACATCCCTCTGGTATTAGACATTTTGACCTTTGGGAAAAGATACTGTCTGTCTACTCCATCTATGCCTCTCGTGATCTTATAAACCTCTGTTAGATCTTCCCTCAGCCTCTGGTGCTCCAGAGAAAACAACCCATTTGTCCAGCTTCTCGTTATAGCTCCTGCTCTCTAATCCAGATAACATCTTGGTGAACCTTTTCTGCATCCTTCCTATAATGGGGCAACCGGCACTGAATGCAAGGCTCCAGATGCAGCCTAACTAGAGGTTTATCAAACTTCCTGACTTTTGAATTCAATTCTTTGGCTCATAAAGGCAAGCCATACACATTCCTCCCCACCCTATCAACCTGTGTAGCCACTTTCAGGGCGCTACGAGACCTCACCTACGTCAGAACACAGATATACTTGGTATACCTCCCCCCTGCCCCACAGATGCTGTTCAACCAGTTGAGTTCCTCTGGTAGATTGTTTATTTAACATAGAATCAGAAGCCCACAGCTCGGTGGAAGGCCATTTGGACCTCTGTGTTCTGCTGGCCCAATAAAGAGCTACGCCATCCCACCTCACGGATCTTGGGCTGCAGCCCTGTAGGTTGCAGTGAGCTGGAGCTCATGCAGGTCTGTATAGAGTCCTGGACAGACCCTGAAGGGGGTGCAGACGAGATGGCACCTTGGACTGAGGCAGCATGCAACAGGCCATTCAGTCCAACTTGTCCAAGCTGACAGAAGGGCCCTTTCTGCACCGACCCCATCGACATGTGCCTGGTCTTTTGCCCTCTATGTCTGAGTGATTCCACACGGCGTGACTGAGTTATGGAGCACAGTTACAGGCCTTTCAGACCATCTGGTCCATGCAGATCAAGTTGCCCATGTGAGCTAGCCCTATTTGCCTGCAGTTGCTCTCCTATCCCCAGGAGTGTCTGTACATAAGGTGACTGACAGGAAATGATAAAGTAGTGGTGGTTGGGGGTGTGGAGGGGTGGGTTAGTGGTGGAGGTGTTGATCAGCCTAACTGCTTGGGGATAGTAACTGTTTTTGAGGTTGGTGGTCCTTGTGTAGATGTTACGATGGGAGTGGGACACACAGTCCCATGAGCAAGTTGAGTGGGATGATGTTACTGACCTTGCCTGGAACCTTTCTGTATATATGTCCAATAATGTTATGACTTTGCACTGCATTGCTGCCAAATTCCAAGCCAAAAAAGAAAGTGACAATGAATCTGATTCTGAAAGCCTCCCATTAGGTAACAAAACTGGATGCAAATCTGCTGTGGGAGCACTTTCACCAAATGGACAGCAGTGGTTCAGGAAGGCAGCTCACCCCCACCTTCTCAAAGACAATTTAGGCAATGAATGAATCATCACAATGATCTTCAATCCTTAAGGTTTGACCTCAGGCCACGTCATGTTCCCTTGACCAGTTGTCTTGAATGCTGACTGGGAGGCAGGGTTGTCGTGGCTGTGAATTGGTGTAACCCTGGTTTACATACCTACAACCTGAATGACTATCGTGGCCTTGTCCTCGATCTTCTCCACCTGCACTGACAGCTCATAATTGCCGGAATGCTTCCTTTCAGCTCTGCGGATGAAAATCACTGTGTCTGATTCCGTGTTGCGGATGCTGGTGGTGCTTTGATCCAAGGGGCTTCCATCCTTTATCCAGGACACCTTTGGCCTTGGCTTACCCTGGGGATAAAGGTTGGTCGTGAGATACCACTGCGTGACCCAACTCAAAAACACCTGCTTCAGTTCAAGCAACATGCACAAAATGCTGGAAGAACTCAGCAGGCCAGGAAGCATCCATGGAAAAAAGTACAGTCGATATTTCGGCCCGAAGCTCCTTGGCAGGACTGGAGAGAAAATGATGAGGAGTAGAGTTAAAAGGTGGAGCGAGGGGAGGAGAAGCACTTCAATTCAAGTTTAATTATCATTCAACCATATAGTGAAATGAAACGGCATTGCTCTGGGGCCAAGGTGCAAAACACATTACCAACAGCACAGAACACACTGCAAATAGCACATAGCACAAATAGCAAATATGATTATGATTTCAGAAAATCACACAGTCATTAAGAAATATGATAGAGCCCAAGTCACTGAGTGGCATGACTGTAGATTAGTGGTGAGCAACCTTTTTAGGCCCAAGGTCCCCTACCTCGGCCTTAGTGAAAGGCAAGATCAACCCCAAATCGATCAGTCACGTGCATGCGCACTGGGCAGAAAAGACCGGAAGTAAAACCCCGCAACCCAGAAGTAGAAATAATGTATGAACACCAGGGATCACCACCCTTTTTTCCAACGCGGACCGGTTTAATATTGACAATATTCTTGTGGACCAGCTGACGGGGGTGGGGGGGGGGGGGGGGGTGTTAAACATGACCGGAATACAGCAATTCTCAAAGCAGGTTCCTTATGTCCAGTCTATTCTGCAATTTAGTTTACGTGGCTCTCAGCACTTGCTTCTGTCCCGCTTGCTCACGTTTTTTCCACTGAAAAAACTCAACGGGTTTGTCTTTAAGTGCAGGGTGCTTGGACTCAAGGTACCGGAGCAGTTTTGAGGGCTTTATTGCCTCATTGGACAGCCTCCCGCCCGCTCACCACCAGACGCCTTGGCCAGGTGCGGCTGGTCGTGGGTGGGGTGAGAGGACAAGGTCAGGGTCGGAGGTCCCTGTACCAGGGCCGTGGCAGTCACAGTCCGAAGAGCACAACCGAGCGCACACCCGCCCCCTTTGTAGGTAGGTAGGATCTATTGGCTGACAAAAGTTTGGCTCGAGGGATGACTTTCAGTAGATCGCAGTGAGGTAGCTGCTCTGCTACTTATGAAACCTTGAGCTCCAATTAGGTCGTCTGTGAATATTTTAGCACTGGGTTCCCCACGAACATTCGGTGTGGTAAACAGGTTTAGAGGCAGCGCCCATCTGTCCGCGCTCCAGGCCAGTAGCAATGGCACTTCTCGCCAGCCGCTCGAGGCGGCCAGTTACCCAAGGCCAACCAGTGACCCCCCCGGAGCGAGGGTATCACTGCGTTTAGGCGACTGATGACCTCGCGTGCGTTCAAGTTCAACAGTGGGCGTGACAGGGAATGACGAAAGGTGCAGCTGACTCATATTGTTTCCTTGTGGCCCGGTGGTTGGGGACACTGTAGTGCATGGCGGGGGAGCTACATGCATGCGCACTGGGCAGAAAGAACAGAACTAAAACCCCGCAACCCGGAAACAATCTCTCAACAGTATTTGTGTATTTATTTTTCATTTTTTTGCAGGATCTACTGGGAAAGTCTCAAAGATCGACCAGTCGATCACGATCAACGGGTTGGCGACCAATACCATAGATCAACACTTACAAACAAGCTGGATGAACTCAGCAGGTCGGGAAGCATCCATTGAAAAGAGCTCCTTTCAACAGATGCTGCCCGACCTGCTGAGTTCATCCAGCTAGTTTGTACGTGTTGATTTGACCACAGCATCTGCAGTGTACTTTGTGTTTACTACTGAAGATCATCGTGGTTCAGCTTGTCCTTCCACTGAGTGAACACTGGAGGGCAGCATCAACATGCGGGGCCAGCCTGTAACGCGACTCTATTCCAGTGTGCCTAGCAGTGGCCCCTGATCTCTGCTCTTGGTGGTTGCAATAGCCCATTGTGTCCAAAACATCTCCACAGCTGAGGCCTAGTCCTCCACACGACCCGGGCAACACAGCTCCTCAGCTGTTGGTCTTGCCAATGAATGCACTTGCAGTGAATGGACGTTGAACGGAAGGTCTTTTAATCCCAATAGTTCATGCTCCTGTCTACATTAGTGGTGCTGAGGTCAAGAAGGTTCGAGAGGTTCAAGTTCCAAGGAGTGAACATCACCAGTAGCCAGTCCTGGTCCAACACCACAGGCAAGAAAGCTCACCAGTGTGTCTACTTCCTCAGGTGCTTACAGAAATCGGCATAACCCTGTTAATCCTCACCAATTTTTATCAACGCACCATCAGAAAGCATCCTCTCTGGATGCATCACAACTTGATACGGCATCTACTCTATCTGTCACCATGAGAGTGCAGAGAGTTGTGCACATCATAGAAACCAGCCTCCCCTCCATGGACTCTGTCTACCCTTCTCACTGCCTCTGTAAAGCAGCCGACGTAATCAAAGATCCCCACACATTTTCTCTTCTCCCCCTCCCATCGGGCAGAGGATGCAAAAGCCTGAAATCACATGCCACTAGGCTCAAGAAGAGCCTCTATCCCACTATAAGATTATTGAATGGCCCCTTGTAACTCTTGACATCACAATCTACCTTGTTATGACCTTGGACCTTTTTGTCTGCCTGCATTGCACTTTCTCTGTAGCTGTTACACTTTATTCTGCATTCTGTTACAGTTTTCCCTTGTTCTACCTCAATGCACTGTGCAATGATCTGATCCGTATGAATAGTGTGAAGACAAGTTTTTCACTGTATCCCGGTACGTGTGACAATAATAAACCAATCCCAGTGGCTGGATGTGAGTGACAGCCCCATTTTAATCGGGCTTGTATTGCACTATCCAGCCTCAGTTAACTTGAAGTTTCTCCAAGTGGGAGAGTACTGGGACACGATGGGCTGACACACGGACTTCCCAGGCCAGCGTGGACTGAACTGTTTCAAACCTTGCACAAAGCCGGGACCCAGCCTGGAACATTTCCCAGTGGTGGGAGTGAATGGCTGAAAGCATGAACAACACAGACCACACTCCGTACCTGGAAAGGGATCAGGAGGTTCAGAGAATCTCCAACTTTCCGAATATATGTTTGTTTCAGTTGCCGCGGGAGACGGATCCTGGGAGGTTCTGAAAGAGAAGGATGGAAATGCACATGGTAATTCGTGAGTTATAGCCGTGTCAATGTGGCAGACAGTGAGGGCACACTCACACTCTGTGCCACTCACACACTGTGTCACTCACACACACACACACACACACACACACTCTGTGCCACTCACACACTGTGTCACTCACACACACACACACACACACACACACACACACACACACACACTCTGTGCCACTCACACACTGTGTCACTCACACACACACACACACACACACTCTGTGCCACTCACACACTGTGTCACTCACACACACACTCTGTGCCACTCGTGTGCGCGCGCGCACACACACACACACACACTGCTCTACTCTCTCTATACCCATGACTGTGTGGCTAGGCATAGCTCAAATACCATCTATAAATGTGTTGATGATACAACCATTGTTGGTAGAATCTCAGGTGGTGATGAGAGGGCGTACAGGAGTGAGATATGCCAACTAGGGGAGTGGTGCCACAACAACAACCTGGCACTCAACGTCAGTAAGATGAAAGAGCTGATTGTGGACTTCAGAAAGGGTAAAACGAAGGAACACATACCAATCCTCATAGAGGGATCAGAAGTGGAGAGAGTGAGTAGCTTCAAGTTCCTGGGTGTCAAGATCTCTGAGGATTTAACCTGGTCCCAACATACCAATGCAGTTATAAAGAAGGCAAGACAGCGGCTATTCTTCATTAGGAGTTTGAAGAGATTTGGCATGTCAACAAATACACTCAAAAACTTCTACAGATGTACCATGGAGAGCATTCTGACAGGCTGCATCACTGTCTGGTATGAAGGGGCTACTGCACAGGACCACAAGAAGCTGCAGAAGGTTGTAAATCTAGTCAGCTCCATCTTGGGCACTAGCCCAGAAAGTACGTAGGACATCTTCAAGGAGTGGTGTCTCAGAAAGGCAGTGTCCATTATTAAGGACCTCCAGCACCCAGGACATGCCCCTTTCTCACTGTTACCATCAGGGAGGAGGTACAGAAGGCACACACATAGCAATTCAGGAACAGCTTCTTCCCCTCTACCATCCGATTCCTAAATGGACATTGAATCTTTGGACACTACCTCACTTTTTTAAAATATTCAGTATTTCTGTTTCTGCATTTTTAAAAAATCTACTCAATATACATTATTGGTTTATTTATTTATTTATTATTCTTATTTTTATTTTATTTATGCTAGATTATATATTGCATTGAACTGCTGCTGCTAAGTTAACAAATTAGATGTCACATGCCGGTAATAATAAACCTGATTCTGTTTTCGTGCATGCACACACAAACACTCACACCATCTCACTGCTCACGTACACTGTCTCTCTGCTCTGTCACACACACACACAGTCTCACTGTTCACACACACACACACACACACACACACACGTACACAGTCTCACTGTTCACACACACTCTCTCTCTCTCTCTCGTCACACAGTCCCATTAAGCACCCCAGATTCGAGCAAGCGTGCCTACAGGGTTAGTCACACACGTAGGCACGAAAGGCTCACACAGTAGCAGCCATTGTAACGGTGCCCATACCAGCTCTGATTCTACACATACACACTGCGCCAAACTTCTACAGTCTACCGCAGACACATCACTGACAGACCCCCCAAATTTAATAATCTCACGCCAACAGTGACCATGATAAATATCACCCAGATCCTTGGGGCCAGCTCACACTTGTGTTCAGTGAACATCTCCGGTGCAATGACAAAGGAGGCACTGCGGCCGCCTGGTCTGCTCTGGAGGCTCTAATGCACAGGATTGCAAGACTCTTCAGAGGGGTAAGGTCGCAGCCAGCTCCATTACAGGCACAACCCTCCTCACCAACAAGGACATCTTCAGGAGGCAATGCCTCAAGAAGGAGGCATCCATCATTAAGGACCCTCACCACCCAGGACGTGCCCTCTTCTCATTACTACCACTGGGGAGGAGGCACAGGTGCTTGAAAACACACACTCAATGTTTCAGGAACAGCTTCTTCCCCTCCAACATCAGGTTTCTGAATGGACGATGAACACTACACGTTGCTTTTTTCTGCAATATTTAATTATCAGTAATTTTATGCCTTTGGTCTGTACTGCTGTCACAACTCCGCAAATTCCACATCTTACAGACATCAGAATGGGGAAGGAGTATGATCTAAGTGACCTTCATTGTGGAACAATAGTTGGATAGTTGGTGCCAGATGGGGTGGTTTGACTTTCTCAGAAACTGCTGATTTCCTGGATTTTCACGTACAGCCGTCTCTAGAGATTACAGAGAATGGTGTGAAAAACAGTGAGTGGCAGTCCTGTGGGTGAAAGCACCTTGTTAATGAGAGAGGTCAGAGGAGGATGGCCAGACTGGTTCAAGCTGACAGGAAGGTGACAGTAACTCAGATAACTATGTGTTACACAGAGGTGTAGAAGAGCATCTCTGAATGCACAACCTGTTGAATCCTGAAGTGGACGGGCTGCAGCAGCAGAAGAACGTGAACGTACACTCAAGGGGCACTTTATTAGGTACGGAACGTGTTAATAAACTGGTCACTGAGTGTTTGCCATGCAATTTGTGTATTGTAGTAGCAGTACAGTGTAAGATAAAAAAAATTATTGTAAGTCGGAATTTAAAACTTAATTGTGCAAAAGAGGAATGCTGAGGTAGTGTTCATAGATCGTTCAGAAATGGTCTCCGCACTACCAGGAGTCAGTAACCAATCAATGGGCAGAGATGCGTGCTTACCCACCACCTCCTTAACGAGAATAGCCTGGGATAGACTGACGGGAGGGCTTTCGCCAGCCATGTTCACGGCCTTTACTCTCACGTAGATCTTCTCGTTGGTCGGGAGGCCGGTTATCGTGTACTTGGTTTTGTCAGTCAGCTCCTGGTTTGCCACGACCCACTCATTCGCTGGGTGACAGGAAAGGAAATGACGAAAACGTTAGTACCAATCAGAACAAAGATAACCCGCCTTTAGTATTGCCGGACCTTCTGCGAACCTTTCCGTGTATAATTTTACGGTGATTGGATGTCAGAGGTACCGTAAGTGCTTTACAAAGAGAATAGTGGGTGTGTGCAACACTCTGATGGGTGGTAAAGGCAGATACATTTGGGACAGTAAGAGGCCTTTAGATAAACACGTGGGTGTTGGAAAATGGAGGGCTATGTGTGATTGATCTTAGAGTAGGTTAAAAGGTTGGCACTACGTTGTAGGCCGAAGAACCTGTCCTGTAGTCTGATGTTCTATGTTCTGTGAATGTTGACACACAAAAATGAATAGTAAGCCATGAAGAGTTACCATGGCAACTGGGAGCAGTGGGGATGTTTGAGAGGCTGGAATCGACGAAATATACAGAGGATATGCTGCGAGGCTGAGGAAACGAGAGAGAATGTACAGAGGGAGAGGTGATGAAGTTAAATGTAAACACGTCAGGTGGAGGGAGAGCTCGGAATCAGAGGGTTGTTGTGTATTTAATTCAGTAATATTTGAGTAATACTCTAAGTATATTGTTTGTTATTTACATAATTCATTATGGATTATACATAAAAGTATGTGAATGACATACGTCGTTACATCACCACATCATATGTGCATCCCTCACTAAAAGTAAAATGAAGTAGACAAAATGTATCCCAGATCCCATCTTTTTCTTTCAATTAGTTTCTGGAATTCAAAGCATAATGGTGGTGATGAAATAGTTTTAAAATGAACCTGCGACAACAACCAACCTGTTGAAGTGAAGTGTAGCATGTTTTTCTTTGAAAGGGGAGAGGGATGTTTGAGTTAAATGAAAAGGTAGAAAACAGATTAAATACATGGTTCATGGGGATCAGAGTGCCGGAACAGTTAGTGGAGAGGTTGTGGAGGCAGATGTTGGTGAGACAAAATCAGGAATCAAAAGGTTAAACATGGTGCAACTAGTCACAAAATGCTGGAGGAACTCAGCAGGCCAGGCAGCATCTATGAAAAAAAGTACAGTCGACGTTTCCGGCCGAAACCCTTCGGCAGCACTTGCTGAATCCCTCCACCATTTTGTGTTTGTTACTCAGAGTGTTGGCATTACTAACTCCAGACCACCCAACAGTCCGAGGGATTTAGAGGAACAAATTTGTAAAGAGATCACAAACTGTTGCAAGAAACATAAGGTTGCTATAGTAATACACATAAAATTTTGGTGAAACTCAGCAGGCCAGGCAGCATCTATGAAAAAAAGCACGGTTGAGGTTTCGGGCCAAAACCCTTTGGCAGGACTGGAGAGAAAAAGCTGATGAGTAGATTTGAAAGGTGGGGGAGGGGAGAGAGAAACACCAGGCAATGGGTGAAACTTGGAGGGGGAGGGATGAAGCAAAGAGCTAGGAAATTGATTGTGAAAGAGACAGAAGGCCATGGAAGAAAGGAAATAAAGGGGGGGGGGGTGGAGCATCAGAGGGAGTCACTGGGCAGGCAAGGAGATAACATGAGAGTGAGGGAGGGAAATGGTGAAGTGGGGGGGGGGGAGAAGGCATTACTGGAACCTCCCACAGAGGTTATGTGGAACTACAACCAGAAGTCTTGGGTTAAGAATTTTAAGGGGAACATGAGGGGAAACTTCTTCATTCAGAGGATTGTGAGAGCGTGGAATGAGCTGCCAGCACAATTAGTGCATACAAGTTTGATTTCAACATTTAAGAGAAGTTTGGATAGGTATGTGAATGTTTGGGGTATGGAGGGCTATGGCCCCAGCATAGGTCAATAGGGTAGGCAGCCTTAAATGGTTTCAGCATGGACTAGATGGGCCAAAGGGTCTTTTTCTGTGCTGTACTTCTCTATGACACTATGAATCTATAAACCGTGAGTACCGGGTGATAATAATCATAAATAAAAAACAGAAATGGCTGGCTACATCAGAAATATAGATGCATTTGATTGTACAACAGATATCTGGTCGATGTATACTGAACAAATTGAGCAGCATTTTGAAGCAAATGGAATAGCCAATGAAAAGTGAGTGTCAGTTATGCTGGGTGTAATAGGTGGAAAAGCATACAGATTGCTTTGACTGCTCTAATTGAATCAGCTGGAATGAGCTTTGCTGATATTATGAAAGTAATGAAGGAATATTTATAACTGAAACCTTTATTGTTTGCAGAACACTTTATGTTTCATAAATAGAATCAAAAGAAAGGGGAGTCCATTTCAGCATATGTGGCTGAATTGAAGAAATTGAGTATTTTCAGTGATAGTTTTAATGATGCACTGAGATTGTTTACTTTGTGTAATCTTACAAGAAAGTATTCAAAGACAGCTCTTAACTGAAGCACAACTCATATTTAAAAGAGCAGTTGAAATCGCTGTATCAATGGAAACAGCTGCTAGAGACACAATAGAGTTGAAGTCAGGAATTAAAGTGAGCATGAGCAAAATTGCAACGTTTAAACAGGAACCTGCCTGGCTGAACAAATTGTGTTACCGTGGTGTCAGTGACTCGTATACACCAGACCAATGCAGGTTTAGAGGTGAAACTTGCAGAAAGTGCAACGAAGTAGGACACACACAAAGAGCATGTTAGGCAGACAAAAGCAGACTGCATGTGGAAAAGATAAAGTTACAATTTCAAAAAGAACATGCAGTTGATGAAAAATCTGATAATGATGGGAGTGACACAGGATTGTGTCGCATTAAGATTTACAATGTGAAAACTGACAGTAGACAAGCAATATGGCTTACATCAGAAATCTGACTCAGCTGCTTCAGTCATTCCACAAAGTGAGTTTGAATGGCAGTTCAAAGATCCTGAACTGACATCTGCAGAACTTATACTGGGGAAAAGATAGCTCCTGTGGGAATGACAATTGTAACAGTGAGATACAATAACTAACAAGCCACATTGGGCTTGTATGTAGTAAAGACAGAAGGGCCAGCATTGTAGGGCTATGAATGCCTGAGACTGCTACAACTTGATTGGAGATCCATCCACCATTTGCATGCCACATCCCCTCCAATAGAGTCAACAGCAAACAAGTTAAGAGAGGCATTGGATGATGCCACGTATTCAAGGATAGCACTGAAAAACTCAAACTTATCAAGGGCGAAATAGCATTAAATGAAAATGCCACACCCAAGTTCTACAAGACCAATCCCGTTCCTTATACCACCCGTGATAAAGTATCCCGTGAGGTAGATCATATGTATATGGAACAAATTCTTTCCAAGGCTGAGTGGAGCTGATGGGTAACATCAGTGATTCCAGGAATCAAGAAGAATGGGTCTGTCAGGATCTGTGGTGATATTGAAAGTAGACCAATACCTTCTGCCCAGGACAGAGGTTATCATACAAACCTTTCTGGAGAAAAACACTTCATCAAAGTGTGGACTGAAGATGGCGATAGAAGAAGAATCTAAAGTGTTTTTCGCCACAAATGCTCACAAAGGGCTTTGTCAATATAATAGGCTTACTTTTGGAGTAGCTTTTGCACCTGTACACTGGCAGAAAGTTAGGGACCAGGTGCTGCAAGGCTGTCCAGGTACCTGGATGAGATCATTGTTACCAATGAGGATAACAAGAAGTATCTCCGAGGTCTCAAGACAGTGTTAGAAGATTGGAAGATTATGGGCCCAAAGCACAATGCAACAAGTGTGAATTCTTTAAACCTTATGTGGGGATTGAGAGTTGCACCATCCAAGCTGAGATCTGAACTGTTTGAGGAGCTACATCTATGGATGGTCCAAATGAAATCATCTGCTTGAAGCTTTGTCTGGTGGGTTGAGACAGATCAGCAGATTGAGTAGTTAGTCAACACATCCAGAAGATGCCAAGAGTGGCCCCTCTCCATCCCTGGGAATAGCCTGCATTGCCCTGGCAAAGGATTTATGTGGATTTTGCTGGACCATCGATGGGCACAGGTTTCTTGGTAATGGTGGATGCAGCTGCAAAGTGACCTGAAGTTTTCCCACTGGCCTCCACTACAGCCTTACATACCAGTGACATGTTGAGACTGGCGTTCCTGAACACTCAGTGACAATGGACCACAGTTTACTGTGGAACAGTTTCAGTTATTCCTGAAAATGAATGGAATAAGACACATTACATCAGCACCGTACCACCCAGCTACAGATATCTGGTGGAAAGGTTTGCCCAGAGTCTAATCAACACACTACAAGCAACGTCAGCAAAACACACTACACTGACACTGACCAGAAGCTCACCAATTTCCTCCTTGCATATCGCAATGCAGCACACTCCACAGTCAACAGCTCACCAGCTTTGCTGTTCCTGGGTCACCCCTTGCATTCACACTTCCTCAAAGCCACTCTCAGAAGGAGCAGGCAGGACAAACAGCTGAGACAAATTGAAGGCTCCTCAAACAAGGAGGTTCAATGTTTCACTCCTGAACAAGCAGAACGGGCAAGGGTTTACAGAGGGTGATCAAAAGTGGGTACTCAGATAGATTAAGGACAGATCTGGGTCACTCTCCTACACAGCAGAGATTGTGACTGATGTCAACTGGAGATGACACATTGATCAGTTGAGGAGAACAGAGTTAATTGTTCTGGAAGAAAGGCATCCTGAAATTTCAGAACAAATTGCAGCCACAGAGTCAACTCCTACAACCACCACAGAGGAGAACCCAGAACCTGAGATTGTATCACCGCCACAAATGTCTACCGCCGAGCAGAATGATTTCCCTTGTTAGGAAAGACGTTATCCCACAAGAGTAAGAAATCCTCTAGAGTGATTCTTCTGAGGAGGAGCTTCATCACTCAGAGTGGCGCAAGTGTGGAACGAGCTGCCAGCGAAAGTGGGTTCAAATGTCATGTTTAAGAGACATTTGGATAGATACAAGGACGAGAGAGGTATGGAGGGCCATGGCAGATGGGACGAAGCAGAAAACCAAGGTAAACTAATAAAGCTGAAGGGCCTAATTCTTCGTTGTAGTGCTCTGTGACTTCAAAATATAGAGCAACAAGTCTGGAAGTAGAGGCGCAGAGGATAAGTCTGCGAGCCTGGGCCAGGGACTGGAGGTTGGAGGTCTAATGTCTAGGGTCATATACTGGAGGCCCAGAAGCACCATGTTGTGGGATTGGAGGCCTGGAGGCACCCTGTCCGGAAGCAGACAGTCCTGGGATTGTAGTCCTAGAAGTAGCCTGTGCTGGGATTGGAGACCCATCTCTGTCTGTGACCTGGGTGTGTGGGAAAGGGGCTTGTTTTGCTATTGTGTCCTTGTTTTGTTCAGTTGTTGCTGCTTGATTTGTTCTGCTGGATATTGCTTAAAGTTCAAAAGTAAATTTGTTATCAAAGTACATATACGTCACCATATACAACATTTTCTTGTGGGCATACTCAATAAATCCATAATAGAATAAATGAAAGACTGCACCAACTTGGGTGTTCAACCGGTGTGTAAAAGACAATAAACTGCAAATATAAAAACAATTAAATAATAAATTAATTAATTAAGAATGAAATAAAGAGTCCTTGAAAGAGAGTCCGTTGTTTGTGGGACCATTTCAGTGATGGGGCAAATGAAGTAGAGTGGAGTTATTCCCTTTGGTTCTATATTGGCACTGGTACATGTAGTGATGCTTGCGGATCGCCCCCAGCACAAGTTTAAGTGGTGGAGTTTATTGATGCAGATGACACATTTCACCGAATGTTTTGATGTTCACGTGCTCAGCAAATCTGAATCTGAAAATAAATGTGATCGCAGGCTTACTTCCTTCCAGACAGTACTCGATGCGGTATCCATCCAGACCCGCTGCGCCAATACGTTCGGGGGGCCGCCACTTGAGCGATATGCTGTTATCCGTCACACCATCGCAAGCGAGGAGCGTGGGCTCGCTGGTGGGTGCTGGACAATAAAACAGAGCAGAGAGATGAGAGATCCTTCGGTGTAACAGCATCAGTTAAATGGAGAGGGGGAAGAGGAATCTGTCCCAAACGACCACACATGTAGACAGGGTGAGGATGGCATCTGGCATGCAAACCCTCACTGGTCAGAGAAATGAATACAAGTGTGATATTGCAGCTTGGCACAGTAGCATAAGGGTTAGCTAATCACTTTACAGCCCCATGATCTGTGATCGGGGATCAATTCCCACCTCAGTCTGAAAGGAGTTTGTATGGTCTCGCCATGACTGTGTGGCTTTCTTCTCAGTACCACGGTTTCCTCCCACATGCCAAGGATGTACAGGTTAGGGTTCGTAAATGTGGGCATGCTATGTTGGTGCTGGAATTGTGGTGATGCTTGTGGGCTGCCCCCAGCACATAGTTAGACTGTGTTGGTCATCAGTGCAAACGACACATTTCACTGAATGTTTCAATGGACACCCATGTGACAGATAAAGCCAACCAGCCCTATAAAACTCTTTCAGCCACAGCTGGAGACACGAGAGACTGCGGATGTTGGAATCTCAAACAGCAGACAATCTGCCAGAGGAACTCAAGTATCAGTCAGCAACCTGGTAGGGTTTTGACCCAAAGTAGAGACAATTTTTTTCCCCCCACCCCCATAGATGCTGATTGACCTGCTGAGTTCCTCCAGCATCATTTCTGTTGCTCTACGCTAAGAGTATTGATAGATAGGTACTTTATTGATCCCAAAGGAAATTACAGTGTCACAGTAGCATTACAAGTGCAAGGTTATAAATATTGGAAGAGAAGTAGAAAGATTAAAAAATAGGTTACTACAAACAGTCTAACAGGAGGGGATGTCCCTGGCTAAAGAGCCTAATGGCTGAGGGTAAGAATGACCTCATAGAGTGCTCTTTGGAGCAGTGCAGTTGTCTTAGTCTATTACTAACAGTGCTCCTCTGTTCAGCCAAGGTGGCATGCAGAGGGTGAGAAACATTCTCCAGAATTGCCAGGATTTTCCTGAAGGGTCCTTTGTTCTATCACAGCCTCCAGTGTGTCCAGTTTGACTCCTATAACAGAGTCAGCCTTTCTAATCAATTTATTGAGCCTGTTGGCATCACCAGTGTTGATAGCATTTCCCAGCGCACCATCACATAGAAAATTGTACTGGCGACAACAGACTGGTAGAACATGTGAAGGAGAGGCCTGCACACTCCAAAGGACCTCAGTCTCCTCAGGAAGTGGAGGTTACTCTGGCCCTTCTTGTACACGGCCTCTGTGTTGGTGCTGCACTCAAGTCTGTCATCCAGGTGCACCCCAGGTACTGGTAGGTCCTCACCACATCCATGTCCTCACTGTCGATAGTAACAGGGGCAGTGCAAGCTTAGTCTTCCAAAGCCCATCACCATCTCCTTTGTCTTACTAATGTTGAGCTGCAGATGATTCAGCTTACATCATTTGGCAAACTTCTCCACAGTGGCTGTGCATTCATACTCCCGTCCTCCCTTTATACGCCCAGCTATTGTGAGTTATCAGAGAAATTCTTCAGATGACATGACTCAGTGTTGTATCTGAAGTCCGAGGGATACAGGGTAAACAGGAAGGGAGCCGATACGATTCCCTGTGGGTCCCCAGTGCTGCTTATAGCCACGTCTGACACACAGCTCTGAAGCTGCACAGACTGTGGTCTGTCAGTCAGGTTGTCCATTATCCAGGATACAATGGAAGTGCCAACCTGCATTGAAAAGAACCTTTCCCCTGGCAATGAGGGCTGTGTGGTATCGAAAGCACCTGGGAAATCAAAAAACATGATCGTCACAGTGTGGCCCTGCTTATCCGGATGGGAGTAGCTCTGTTCAGCAGGTAGATGACAGCATCGTCGACTCCAATGTGCTCCTGGTAGGCAAACTGCAGGGGATTGAGGGCCGATCTGACCAGGGGTTGGGGGTGAGTCAGGACCAGCCTCCCTAGGGTCTTCGCGATGTGTGAGGTCAGGGCCACTGGACAGTAGTTATTCAAGACTTTTGGTTGGCCCTTCTTGTGTACTGTGACCACATATGATGTTTCTCACACAGTTGGGACCTTTTCCAGGCTGAGACTCCGATTGAAAATGCGCTGGAGAACTCCAATTCTGGTTGCTCTGTTGTAGGAAAAATGTCAAGGCTTCGGAGAGAGTACAAAAGAGATTTACTAGGACACTGCCTGGATAATCTTGGAAACTGGGTTGTCTCCCTGGGCTTCTTCTCATTGCTACAATCAGGGAGGAGGTACAAGAGCCTGAAGACACACACTCAATGATTCAGGAACAGCTTCTTCACCTCTACCACCAGTTTCAGAATGGATGATGAACACATTCCCTCACTACTGTTTCCTCTCTTTTTGTAGTACCTATTTAATGTAATTTTATTTGTATATATACTTATTGTAATTTATAGTTTATAAAATTATATATTGCATTGTACTGCTGTTGCAAAACAACAAATTTCACAAAATATACCAGCGATATTAAAGCTGATTTCGGAGGAATGGACAGTCGGCTATTTATTTATTTACTTATTTAGCAATACAGTGCAGAACAGGCCTTCGGACCCTTTGAGCCACACCACCCAACAACCCCTGACAACCCCGATTTAACCCTAACCTGGTTACTGGACAATTGACACTGACCAATTAACCTACCCAGTACGTCTCTGGACTGTGGGAGGATACGGGGGGTGCCCAGGGAAAACCCACACGTCCCATGGGGAGGTGGTACAGACAACTTACAGAGGACGATGGGACTAAGCTGTAGTAGCGTTGTACTAATCGCTACATTACCGTGGTGCCCAGGAGTTTGTCCTGGGTAGAAGTGACAAATACTAGAGCATCTGCATTTAAGGTGAGAGGGGGAAAGTCAAAGGAGATGTGAGGGGCAAGTTATTTAATTTTACACTAGACATTGAATAGGTGCCTGGAACCAGCTGCCAAGGGGGGTGTTGGAAGCAGAAAGGAGAGCGGGAATTAAGACAGATGCATGAAAATTCTGGGAATGGAGAGACGTGGGTCAGGTTCAGTTTCTCATGAGTACATTAAAACAAACAGTGAAACCCATTGTTTTAACAACCTACACATCCCAGTGCCATTAGAGAATGCCCACCACACCTGGCAGGGCAGAGGAGATGTAGTTTGATTTGGCACCAGGTTCAGCACAGACTTGTGGGCAGAATGGCCTGTCCTGTGCTGTCCTGTTCAAAGGTGGAGGAGAGCAGGTTTAAAGTGGACTGTTATATTGAATCAGAGATTGTACCAATCACTGCCAGCAGACTGAAATCCATCTGTGCCTCTTACACGTTGGCACACATCACAAACCACCCTGGCATCAATACATCTGGACATTGATAGGGGAGAAGTAGAGGGGTACAGGTCAAACATGGGCCAATGAGATCTTAGATGGACATGTTGGCTGGCATGAGTGAGATGGGCTGAAGGGCTTGTTTCTGCGCTCTGACACTGTGACTCTTTCTGACAATAAAGCGGATGGTGGACTTCAGGAAGTGGGAGTCGAGGGGCACACACCCGTCCTTACAGAGGGGTCAGTAGTGGAGAGGGTGAGTAGTTTCAAGTTCCTGTGTGTCCACATTCACGGTGCCATGGTTGTGTAGCGGTTAGCGAGACACGATTACAGCTCGGGGTGTTGGAGTTCAGAGTTCAGTTTCGGTGCTGTCTGTAAGTCGGCTCTGTACATCCTTCTCGTGGCAAGCTTGGGTTTCCTCCAGGTGCTCCGGTTTCCTCCCACAGTCCCGACATGTACTGGCTAGACTAATTGGTCAGTGTAAATTGCCCCAATATTAAGCTTGGGCTAAATAGGTGGGTTGCTGGGGCCATGCAATTATAAAGAAGGCATGCCAGCAGCTATATTTCATTACGAGTTTGAGGAGATTTGGCATGTCACCAATGACTCTGGCAAATTTCTACAGATGTACCGTGGAGAACATTCTAACGTCACCATCTCGTATAAAGGCTCCAATGCATGGGATCAGAAAAAGCTGCAGAGGATTGAATGCACTAACCTCTCCTGCATTGAGGACATCTTCAGAAGACAATGCCTCAAAAAGGAGGCATCCATCGTTAAGGACTCTCCCCATTGTCCAGGACATGCCCTTTTCTCACTGCTACCATCAGGGAGGAGGTACAGAAGCCTGAAGGCACACACTCAATGATTCAGGAACAGCTTCCACTACCTCACTATATTTGTCCTCTCTCTGTGCTTATATATAAATTTATATATAAAATTATAATTTATAGTATTTTATGCATTGTTCTGTACTGCTGCCACAAAACAACAAATTTGACAACACATGCCAGTGATAATAAACCTGATTCCGATTTGGGCTCCTGACTGTGTCCGTAAGAAGACGGATAGACCTGGCAGTAGCCCAGGCAAATATAATTCAGGGAAATGTGTCACCAACCATTTGTTACTCCAGTACGTGGGAGGGTTTGGATTAGTTCACATTTGGGAATAAAGACATTCAGAAACTCTGCCTTTGCCTGTTCTTACCGAGGGGAACAAAAGCCTTGGACGGCTCGCTGGGCTTGGACATCCCGATGGCATTGACGGCAAAGATCCGCACTTCATAGGGAACCCCTTCAATCATGTTCTTGGGTTCAAAGGTCATTTCTTTGCAGAGGTCAAAGTTGAGTCTCATCCAGCGGGAACTTTGTTTCTTCTTTCTCTCGATGATGTAGCCTAGATGTAGGGGAGAGAAGCGAACATTAGCAATAGTCTGTCCTGGTCTGACCATCGAGTTGCTACAGCCAAGAAAGATCACTTCTACTTCCTTAGGAAGCTAAAGAAAGTAAACATTGATGCACCATCAATAACTCTCCAAGACGTGAGGCA
Organism: Hemitrygon akajei; assembly: GCF_048418815.1. NCBI lineage: Eukaryota > Metazoa > Chordata > Chondrichthyes > Myliobatiformes > Dasyatidae > Hemitrygon > Hemitrygon akajei. The sequence continues at coordinate 173,914,524 of NC_133133.1, forward strand.
AGATATAGGCTTTTATTGGCTGGAAGAAAGAACAAGCAGCAATTGACCACCATACTACATCCTGGAGACTGAGGGCAGGGCCCAGGCTCCAATCGCCTTTATACCGGGGTTTGTGGGAGGAGCCACAGGAGCAGTCAGTGGGCGGGGGGGGGGGCGTGTCCAGACAGGTATATGTAGTTCACCACAAACATGTCACCTTTTAACAATTTTTTAATTGATGTACCACAGAAAGTATCGTATCTGGATGCATCGCAGTTTGGTTTGGCAACTGTTCTCTCTGTGACCACAAGAAACTGCGGAGGGTGGTGGACACAACTCAGCACATCAGGGAAACCAGCCTCCACTCCATGGACTCTGTCTACAGTTCTCACTGTCTCAGTAAAGCAGCCAGCGTGATCACAGACCACACTCACCCTGGACATTCTCTCTTCCCCCTCCCCCATTGTGCAGAAGGTCCAGAATCCTGTAAGCATGTACCACCAGGCCCATGGACAGCTTCTACCCATTGCCATCAGACTCTTAGTTCCCTGAGAAGAAGAGAAACGGGGAAGTTGGGGGGAGGTGGAGGGAAGATGTGGCCAGTGGAACCAAGTTAGAGCAGATGGCGAATGATGAAGGCTGGTGGGATGAAAGGTGAAGACCAAGGGGACTCAGCTCTACATCCTCACCCCCCCCCCCCACAGTAAACCTTCACCCACTTGTATATTTATTTCTTATTTATCACAGTGTGAAAATATTCAAAAGTGTCTGCTTCAACTCCCAACATCCATGTCTGTCTTCTGCTAGTCTCTTAAATTTAAACAATCTCCCTCAAATAAATAATTGGCAGGTCAGTTTTACTGAACTACGCTCCTAAACTGTGAAATTCAATATCTAAAATTATAAGGGATGCAGACTCCATTGACACTTTTAAACACTGGCTCAAAATCTATTTATTTAACCTTGCTTTTAACTAACACCTTATTGTCTTTTATTTTCATGTTTACACTTTATCCCATTGTAAAGCACTTTGAACTACATTGCCTGTATGAAAAGTGGTATTTTTGGAACAGCCTGATGCAAGAAGGTTGTGGAAAATATTGACTGATACTGTGTTTTCCTAATCTCCTGCGATGTTCCAGCTTACCTAAAATCGGCGAGCTTCCATCGTATTCCGGAGGGTTCCATATCATTGAGCACCAATCTCCTCCCACCTCAGTAACGGTTGGCGCTGCGGGGGCATCTGGAACATCTACAACAAAAGCAGGAGAATACATCATTAGTGTCTTCATTCATGAAGCCCCATCTCAATCTGTTGGGAAGGTCCTGCTGTCTCCTTCTGAACTACACTCTGCGACCACATTTCACCTGTACACCTGCTCATTAATGCAGATATCTAAATTAGCCAATCATGTGGCAGCAACCTCATGCAGAAAAGCATGCAGACATGGTCAGGAGGTTCTGTTATTGCTCACACCAAACATCAGAATGGGGAAGAAATATGATCTAATTGACTTTGTCTGTGGAATGATTGTTGGTGCCAGATGGGGTGGTTTGAGTATCTCAGAAGCTGCTGACCTCCTAGGGTTTTCATGCACAGCAGCCTCTATACTTTACAGAGAATGGTGTGAAAAACAAAAAAAAACATCCAGTGAGCGGCAGTTCTGTGGGCGAAAATGCCTTGTTAATGAGAGGGGTCAGAGGAGAATGACCAGACTGGGCCAAGCTGACAGGAAGGTGACAGTAACTCAGATAAAAATGCGCTTGAAGACCACGTAAGCAAGAAGCATGAGAGACAGTGTGGAGTTCCCCTGGATCTCAGGGTCTCATCTTCGGCTAGTGTGGCCATTAATACCGAAGGGTGATTTGAAGTTTGGAAGTTGAAGACTGATGGCCAAAGGCTGGAGCCTAGTTGCCTGGAGGCCTGTTCTGAAGTTAGAGAACTGTCCATGGGTTGGGGTTGGGGTGGGGGGGGGGGGAAGGGGCTTATTTTGCTGTTGTTGTTTTGTTGCTTGTCGTTTTCTGTGTTGTCCTGCTGAGCATTGTGGGCAGGCTATGTCACTGGAATGAGTGGTGACACTTGTGGACTGTAACCCCCCCCAACACACACACAAACTTAGATGTGATGGTCGCTAATGACAATGGTGCATTTCGCTGTGTGTTTTGATGATAAATAAGTCTGAACATGTCTGAAATACTCAGTCCATCCCCATGATGTTACCAGTTCTCATGTGTTAGGCAGTGATATGTTTTCTTGCCGAGTAGGGGCTGAACGGCCTAATTCTGCTCCTATACCTTATGATTTTATGAATATCATAACATTCCAATGCCACTGAGCCAATGAAGTAATTGTTGTGTACACAAAATGTATTTAACCTGATTCAACCAGTCAAGCACAGACCCAGAATCATCGTGTTGTGAACACTAACAATTCTCTTTACTCCTGTCGAAGTGTGAAATGATTCACTTCGGAAGGTCGAATTTGAAAGCAGGGTGCAGTGTTTCTTAGCCATGCGGAGGAACAGAGGGATCTTGGGGGTCCACGTCTTTAGAGCCCTCAAAATTGTCACATAAGTTGTTATGAAGGTATAGGGTGTGATGGCCTTCATTAGTCAGGGGACTGTTTCAAGTGCCGTGAGGTAATGTTGCAGCTCTATAGAGCCCTGGCTACATCACGGTTTCAGTTCTGGTTGCCTCATTATAGGAAGGATGTGGACACTTCAGACGGGATGCAGAGGAGATCTAACAGGCTGCTGTCTGAGTTAGAGAACACGTCTTATGAGGACAGGTTGAGCAAGCTAGGGCTTTTCCCTTTCGAGCCAAGGCAGATGAGAGGTGTACAAGACAGTAAGAGGATTAGATCCAGTGGGCAGCCAGAGACTTTTCCCCAGGTTGGAAATGCCTAATATGAGGGGCATAATTTTAAGGTGATTGGAAGAAAATATGGGGGGGGGTGCGGATGTCAGAGGAAGCTGTTTTATACAGAGAGTGGTGGGTGCGTGTTATGACCTTCCAGTGGTGATGGTAGAGGCAGATATATTAGGGACATTTAAAAAACTCTTATGAAGTATAAGCATAGGGATGATAGAAAGATGGAGGGCTGTGTGGATGGTCCCAAGCCTGGCAGTGAAAGGAGGAGGGCTGGACAGGGGGCTAACAACCCCATCCCGTAAAAACCCAGTGCTACAGAACACCAGGTGCCTCATCTCTGGCAGAGGAAAGACCTTCAAGGATGGGCTACACCTGGGGACAGCTTGAAAGGCTGGCCCAGGACAGGGGCTCTGGTGAGTTGCTGACGATGGCCTGTGCCCCAGTTGAGGTGATGGGCTGAAGTAAGTGAGTGGGAGGGAAGGGTTAGAGTAGGTTAAAAGGTCAGCACAGCATCGTGGGCTAAAGGGCCTGTACTGTGCTGTCATGTTCTATGTTCTTCAGACACCAACATTTCCCTTCCACTACCTGTTCTTCCAATTGCTTATCATGTCCTCTCCCAATAGGGGATTTTCTAACTCAACAGTTCTTTGTGAGCATTGCAAGGATCCTTGTGTGAAGTCTAGATCCACCCCCCCCGCCCCCAACCCCACACTAATCACCTCAGACAGAAGTCTACGCCCACGGTTCTGCTTGCTGAGAACTGGCATAACTCTGGTGAATCTCCACTTTTATCTGGGCCTGGTTCTGGCAAGGAAAACTTATCATGTGCAGCCCCTTCCATCTCCGGATCATTCCCAATCCTGCAAGTGAGCCTCCGTCATCACCTGGACAACCCGGCTCAATGTACAGATAAAACTTTAGCCTGCTAACTGAGAAAAATTCACCAGGCTTGTAGTTTGCATAAAATGTGACAAATAAGAGGGTAAAAGGCAATCCAACATGTTTCAATTTTCCATAAGATAAGGCCTCTATTTCACCTTGTTGCTCACAGGTGAAGCCCTCCCAACTGCTGAGCACTGTCACACTGCCATAGGAAAGCTGTATCTATCAGCAGAGATCCCATGGCCCAGACCAGGCTCTTTTCTCACCGCTGGCATTAGGTAGAAGGTACAAGAGCCTCAGGACTTGCATCACCAGGGATAGAACAGTTACTACCCCTCAACCATCAGGCTCTTGTATAAAAGGGGATAACCACACTTACTTGCTCCATCATTGAGATGTTCCCACAGTCAGTGATCCCACTTTAATGACTTTATCTTATGTTCTTGTTATTCATTGCTGTTTATTTATATTTGAATTTGCCCAGTTTGTTGCCTTCTGCACTCTAGTTGATCTTTCATTGATTCTTTTATAGTTACTATTATATAGGTTTGCTGAGTATGCCCACAGGAAAGTGAATTTCAGGGTTGTATACGATGATATATACTGCATGTATTTTGATAATAACATTTATTTTGAACTTCACTCCAAGTGCCAAATCCTCTGATCTATCAGAGCCAAATTCTCTCATTCCCAGCTCTTGAAACACCCAGCGACTGAGCTAGTCCAGTCCCTTGGGCAAAGTAAAATAATTCCTCCTAACTCGTCCCAAGATTTCAGTTGACACTACCCCTGTGAGCCAAGTGACATAGTCTCTGCTGTGACCACTTACCGACAACCTTTATCTTCAGCTGGGCACTGTCCTCCCCTGCTTCATTCTGCACCATGATCTTGTAGGTGCCACTGTCGTCTCTCTCAGCTATGTCAATGACCATCGAGGTGTGATCCGAGTAGGACTCTGCCCTCACCCGGCCGCCCGTCTCCAGGATTGCCTGCAGGGTCCAACAACGCACTGAGACAAGCAGAAGGGCCAGCAAACTCATCACTGACAAACTCTCTTGTCTTAACACAGTTAGCATTTATTAATCTAATGCCAACAGTGATACTGGAAAAAATCAGCCAGACCTTTATGGCCAATTTACACTTGTGCAGAGTCACCATCTCAGAGGGTCTTGTCCTGGGCCCAGTACACTGAAACAATCATGAAGAAGGCACACCAGTGGCTCTGCTTGAAGAGATTTGGTATGCCACATAGACTAGCAAACTTCTACAGAGCACGCTGACTGGTTGCATCACTCTCTGGTTTTGAGGGGTCACTGCACAGGGTCGGAAAAAGCTGCAGAGGTTGTAAACTCAGCCAGCTCCAGCATGGGCACTACTCTCCCAGCATCGCGGGCATCTTCAAAAGGCGATGCCTCAAAAAGTCGGCTTCCATCGTTAAAGACCTCCACCATCTGGGGTATCTTCTCATTGTTACTGTGAAGGAGGCCGTACGAGAGCCTGAAGACCCAACTCAACATTTCAGGAATATATATATATATATTTTCTTATTGAAATTTATAGTATATTTTATGATTGCACAGTACTGCTGCTGCAAAATAACAAATTTCATGAGATTACTTTTTTTTTTGTTTGGCTGTATCTTACTGGTAGCTTACATGTGCTTGCTATCTACGCATTTTGTGCTGTGTGTGACGGTTGGTACTGTGTTTTGCACCTTGACCCCGGAGTAATGCTGTCTCATTTCCCTGTATTTATGAGTATTCATGGATGGTTGAATAACAATTAAATTGGAATTGAATTGAATATGTCAGTGATAATAAATGATTCTGATTCTGAAGGGCAGAAAATGCATGGGGCCGCCGTCAAATTCAAATTGTCCTCCTGACTTTGAAATCTATCGTTGTTACTGGGTCCACACCCTCCCCAGTAGTGTTGAGGGACCATCTTACATCAACAAAAACAGTGGTTTGACAAGGTGATTCACCCCCTCCTTTCCAAGAGGAATTAAATGGGTGATGCGCTGGCTTAATCAACAATATCCCACTTTCTAAAAATTGGCAAAAATAAATTTACCCTGGATGGTAATTGTTAATAATGAAGGGCATAGCTTTAAGATTTGGAAGAAGATATAGAGGGGATGTCAGAAGTAGGTTTTTTACACAGAGAATGGTAGATATGTGGAACGTCTTTCCAAGGGTGGTAATAGAGGCAGTTACATTAGGAGATTTAAGACTCTTATATAGGCACATGGATGAAAGAAAAATGGAGGGTTATGTGGGAGGAAAGAACTAGATCTTGGAGTAGTTTAAAAAGTTGGCACAACATTGCGGGCCATAGGACCTGTACTGTGCTGTACAGTTCTATGTTTTATGTTTTAAATGGGTGGAAAATTGTACTGAGCAAAGAGACTCTCCACACACAGCACCCCGGTGTCATGGTTGTGTGAGAACCGCAGTAGGGAAGATCACTGGGCACTTACTTTGTCACCTTTCATCCACACGATCTTTGGCATTGGTTCTCCCGTGACAGGAATGTCCAGGCGTAGCTTGTTCCCTGCCACCACCACAATCTCAGGTGATTTCAGCAGGCTGTCCAGGTGCAGTTTGGGAGGATCTATTGGATCCAATTTTACAAAGGCACATTATACACTGAAATGAGGGGTAGTACAATCCTTGCTCCCCATCACAGAGACTTGTCCATCACCTCATCGTTATGAACACAAGAGATCATGCAGATGCCGATGCTCCTGTCCTATCAGATTCCTTCTTCTCCAGCCCTTTGCCTTTTCCACCTATCAGCTCCCAGCTTCTTTTCAACACCCCTCCCCCACCCACCTAGCTTCACCTCTGAGTTTCCAGCTTGGTATCCTTCCCCTACCCCCCACAACTTCTTATTCTGGCATTTTCCCCCTTCTTTTTTCCAGTCCCGACGAAGGGTCCAGCCTGAAACATCAACTGTTAATTCCTCTTCCTTGATGCCGCCTGACCTACTGAGTTTCTCCAGCATTTTGTGTGTGTTGCCCCAGAATTATAGTCAATAGGTTTAGATAGTCTGTTGTTGAGCAACCCGCACAGAATGCTGGAGGAACTCAGCAGGACAGGCAGCATCTAAGGAGGGAAATCAACAGGCAACATTTCAGGCCCGAGCCCCTTCAGCAGAGGTGTTTTCACCTACCGATCACCCGGAGTTTAGCTCCCAGATGTGTTGAGTAGCCTTCAGGAACAAAGGTGTATTCTCCTTCATCGTCCAAAGCTATCTTGTCCACCAACAGCTTGTGAATTCTTCAAAGACAAAACAAATCCTCAAGGTTCCATTGAGTTCTTACACAAAGTAATGAAGCATGAAGTTCAACTTGAACCTTGCTTGATCATAAGACCAAAAACATAGGAGCAGAATTAGGCCATTCAGCCCATCAAGTCTGCTCCACCATTCCATCATGGCTGATTTATTATCCCTCTTAAACCCATTCTCCTGCATTCTCCCTGTAACCTTTGATGCCCTTAGTAATCAACAACCTATCAACCTCTGCTTTAAATATACCCAATGACTTGGTCTCCACAGCTGTCTGTGGCAATGAATTCCACAGATTTACTATCCTCTGGAAAAATAAATTCCTCCTCACCTCAGTCCTGAAGAGATGTCCTTCTACTCTGAGGCCGTGTCCTCTGGTCCTAGATCCCCCCACAAAACATCTTCTCCACATCCACAGTATCTAGGGCTTTCAATATTCAGTAGGTTTCAATAAGATCCTTCTCTCATTCTTCAAAACCCCAGAGCCATCCAATGCTCCCCATACACTAACCCTTTTATTCCCATGATCATTCTCATGAATGTCCTCTGGATCCTCTCCAATGCCAGCACATCCTTTTGTAGGTATGCTCACAATACTCCAAATGTGGTCTGACTGAATCCTTATAAAGCCTCAGGCTGTACTGTCTTTGGAGCACTGAGCAATTAATGGTCTCTGTGTCATTATAAGGAAAGTAGGAATGCAGGAGGTGGAGAAAATATGAGGCAATGATCAAAGTGAGGCTTTTCTCATTGGTAGAAATTTGATTAGGACCTTTCACCCTGGTAAAATGAAGCCCTTAAAGTGGTCACATAGTGATTGGACATGGTGAGGTGTTAGGTGGTTGTACTTGGTTGCGAGCGCAATGGCGATGAAGAGAAGGAGAAAAGTTTCCAGAAGCTTTGGGCTAAGACCCTTCCCTCAGCCCAAAATGTCGACTGGTAATTCCCCTCCATAGATGCTGCCTGATGAGCTGATTTCCTCCAGCATTTTGTGTGAGTTGCTCAAGATTTCCGGCATCTGCAGAATTTCTTGTGTTTATGAGTAGATGGCACTTTGACAGGTTGGCTTTGTCACATGACTCACCAATTAACCCTCCCACACTCCTACTATTGGTTACCCAACATGTCTGTATTTCTACGCCTGCCTTCCACCTCCCATCATAACCTAAGAATTCTCAGTGGCATTACCTAGTCCAACTGCAGTCATAAATATCAGAGAACCTTAAGTATGGATTCTGGTTTGGGATATCTCTTGGATATATTCCTTTAAAAGCATATTTCAGTCATAATAATTATTGTTTCTTCTGGATCTTGGGCTATTGTTTGTGTGGATAATATATCCTGTTGTCTCTCCACTCCATTGACTACTCAAGATTAGAGAGGGGGGTGCCACAGCACTATAGTGGTTAGTATAACGCCTTACGTAAGAAGATTGGGCTTCAATTCTCATTGCGGTCTGTACATTCTCTCAGTGAACACGTGGGCTTCCTCCAGATGCTCTGAGTTCCTCTCACACTCTCACATGTATGGGTTAGGGTTTGTAAGTTGTGGACATGCTGTGTTGATGCAGGAAGCATGGTGACATCACTGGGCTATTTCCTGGATTGCGTGAGTCATTGATGCAAGTGATGCATTTCACTCTTTGTTTCGATGTACACACGACAAATAAAACTAATCTTTAATCTTTATAAAACCATCACAATTAACCCCCACGGGGAGTCCTGGAAAAGTGTCCTCATATGGAACTCTGCAAACTGAGCCTCATACATATAGGAGGTGAACAGTAGACACTCCTGTGGTAGCTGAAGGAGCAAAAGGGAGATGGGGGGGGGGAAAGAAGAGGCTGGAATGGCCCCAAAATACTAGTATAGAACCAAGGACCAAATGGCCTGTTTCTATGCTGAAAATTCAGTGTTCAAAGTTATGGAGCCATAGAGGAATATAGGATACAAACAGGCCCTTCGGCCCAACTCGTCCATGCTGACCAGGATGCCCATCATATCCAATCAAGTCCCATTTGTCTGTTATGTAATTTCAGAAGGAATCCATGCTCAAGTTACAGCCTACTCGTTGTGTGAGAATGTTGTTGGCATTTCCACTGGATAGCTTAGACAATTCTATAACATACAAAATGTTAAGATAGAAGAGCTGAAGTAGACCATTTGGCCCATCGGGTCTGCTCCGACATTTCATCATGGCTGATCCATTTCCCTCTGAGCCCCAATCTCCACCTTCTCCCCGTATCCCTTCATGCCCTGACTGATAAAGAAGCTATCAACCTCTGCCTTACATATACCCAATGACTTGGCCTCCACAGTTGCCCGTGAAAACAAATTCCACAAATTCACCACTCTTAGAAATTCCTCCTCATCTCTGCTCTAAAGGTACACCCCTCTATTACTCTGAGACTCCCCCACCATAGGAACCCACCATTCAATACATCGAGCAAGCTAAGCTTTCCTCCTTGATGTGAAGTAGGATGAGAGGCAACTTGATAGAAGTGGACAAGATAATAAGAGCCATTGATAGAGCGGACAGACAGAGACTTTTTCCCAGGAGAGAAATGGCTAATACGAGGGACATAATTTTAAGGTAACTGGAGGAATGCAGAGTTGGGGTATCAGAGGTTAAGATTATTACACAGAGCATGATGGGTGTGTGGAATACCCTGCTGGGGTGGTGTAGAGGCAGATACATAAGGGACAGCCCTTAGATAGGCACATGGATGAAAGAAAGATAGGAGGCCATGTAAGAGGGAATGATGAGATTGATCTTAGTGTAGGTTAAAAGTTTGGCACAACTTTATGGGTTGAAAAGCCTGTACTGTACTGTGCTGTAGTGTTCTAAGTTCTAACCCTGTGGGTGGAGCAGCATCAGTGGAAGGAAAGCATTTGTCGATGTTTCAGGTAACCCTTGGCACCCACCCTGCCATTCTCCTTTCTCCCCTCTCTCACCAGACAGAAGATGTAGAACCCTGCACCAAGCCTAAGGACAATGAGGGAGACGGGGCTGGGGGCTCGCTCTTTTTTGTATCTCCCTATCCTCCAGTTAGGCAGCAATGGTATTGGAATTGGAATGGGAAGACAGAACTTCCCAATGCATCACCAGTGCCAGCCTACCCACCATCAAGGACGTATAGCCAGAAGGGTGCTGGAAAAGGGTCAGTAACAACATGAGGAATCCCACCCACCCCCAGCAGGGAGGGGGCTATGTAGCGTCTAGGTCAGGACCACCAGACTCAAAAGCAGTTACCTTCTCCAAGGAGTAAGGCTGATCAACACTTCCACCCAGTAACCCACCCCTCCACATCCCAACCACCATTACTTTCTCATTTCCTGTCAGCCACCTTGTGGACAGACACGCCTGTGCCTAGCGTCACTTTATGGACATACAACCAATCTATGTATATAAGCTATCTTACACATTATTATTTATTGTGTTTTTTCTTATTATTGTGTTCTTTATCTTATTGTGTTTTTTTTGTGCTACATCAGATCTGAAGTAACAATTATATTGTTCTCCTTTACACTTGTGCACCGGAAATGTCATCAAACAATCTTGAATCTTATTATGATCACATGTTCCGGGATACAGTGAAAAACTCGTCTTGCACTCTATTCATACCGATCAGATCACTACACAGTGTATTGAGGTAGAACAAGGGAAAATGATAACAGAATGCAGAATAAAGAGTAATGGCGACAGAGGAAGTACAGTGCAGGTAGACAATAATGAGGTATATCATGATGTCAAGAGTCCTTCCTGGGGACCATTCAGTAGTCTTACTGAATATCAGTGGGGTAGAAGCTATCTTTGGGTCAGGTGGCACATCCATTCAGCCCTTTGTATTTCTGCCTGATAGAGGTCATTATTCCAATCCATCTGGATCTTCTCCAAACATTGGTCCAAGAAAACGTTTCAGCACTCCCGTGGAGAGACGTCCATAAATGGACCAAACCAAGTGTCACAGAGTCATAGAACACTACAGCACAGAAACAGGTCCTTCAGCCTAACTGGGCTGTGCCAGAATGTTATTCTGCCTGCTCCCATCAACCTGCCACCTGGACCCTAAGCTTCCACACCCCTCCTGTCCGCATACGTCCAAATCTCTGTTAAATGTTACATTTGAACCGGCATCCATAACTTCCATTGGCAGCTCGTTCCACCCTTTGAGCGAAGAAGTTCCCCCTCAGGTTCCTCTTTAATAATTCACCTTTCACTCTTAACCTATGACCTCTAGTTCTCGTCTCACCCAAACTCAGTGGAAAAAGCCTGCCCTATCTATACTCGGCACAATTTTTGTAAACCTCTGTCGGATCTCCCCTCATTTTCCTGAGCTCCAGGAAACAAAGCCCTAACCCATTTAACTTTTCAAATGAAACTCACTTTCCCTTCTGGTAGATCTTCACGTGGTCGGTCGGGTAGATGAGTTGTCCATTTTTGTACCACTTCCCCGGTAAGTTGGGCAAGGATAATTCACACTGAAGTACAGCTTGGGTGCCGGCGCGGACCACCTGGTCTGTTAGATTCTGTAGGATCTTGAGAGGTCTCACTAGAAGGAAGGAAACAAGGTTATCCACCTTGCACAGCAAGTAATCGTGACTCACTGCCAAACGAATGGGCTCTGATCTTTGGAGAGAACAGCAACAGTCGGTCAGTCTGGAGCTCGATACCGAAGAAGACTGGCGACTGGAGGTCTGTCCTGAGGTTGGAGGGCTGTCTATGTGTGTGAGGGAGGAAAGGGGCTTGCTTTGCCGCTTGTCGTGTTCTGTGGTGTTCTGCCGAACATTGGGGGTGGGTTATGTTGACACTGGAAGCACTTGCGCCACTTGTGGGCTGCCCCCAGCATATTGTTAGATTGTGTTGGTTGTTAATGCAAACGATGATAAGCTCGTGATAAATAAAGTCACCAAGAGGGCTTGGATTTAAGTCCTAGAAGCATGTGGGGACAATTCCATGGAGTTGCTTATTGTTGAAGTGTCGAGTGTTCCTTGAGGTTGTCATAGCCAGGGGTGGGGGATGTAGGGGGATAAACTCCCACTACCCACAGTATTAAATACTCCCAATGGAGAGTCTTTCAAATAACCTCTGACAACCAAGTCCAGCATGTGGCTCAGCTACTAAGCCCGGTGGAACTGTTTCTACTGACAGGCGAAGGGGCAAAGACAGGTTACTGGCACCTTAAAACCAGTCGCTTTGGGTAGATGGGGCTTGTCAGCCGTGGTTGGCAGCTCATCTAGGAGAAGGAGAACTCTGATCTCAAACCTCCGCTGCCTTGTGGCTAGACCCAGTCATGGGGAAGGCTTTGGGAGTAAACCGTGCAGAAAAATCCAGAGCAGGCTGGAGTTCAATGCTGACCAGCAACTCCTGCGACGCTGCTGGTGTCAACCTGTTTCGGTCTCTGCTGTTCCTTTCACCAGATGTGTGGGGCGGAGGAGCTGGCTGCATGGGAAGCAGCTTGCTCTCCATATCGTCCTGCCCTGGTTTCCATACAACAGCTGGGCCACAACGTCCATGGCCAACCCAACCAATGAAGAGCCTCACATAAGATCAGTAAGTGGGTTGAGGCAGCTTAGCCCTATTTTGCTTGACAGAGATACATTGGACATGCCATAACTTTCCGTGATTCCTGCTCTCCCTGAGAATTTGGTCAACCAGTTCCTGTTTAAGACCGTTCCCTGCGAAGGCGATACCTACTCTCAACTTTTAGCGTGGCTGTAGACTGCCCTCCCGTGGTCTTCACGCTGTACGTTCCCGAATCTGCCTTGGACGCCTCTGGGATGATAAGCCAGTGTTTCGTCCCCTCAGTCCTAAACCGGAGTTTTGCCGAGGGGCCAAGCTCAACTCCATTCTTATACCTAAAGAGAAAGGTATACCCAGAAACTGGTGAGGATACGAAAGCAGCAACTGTGACTCCAAAGTAGACCCACAAGATATGTTAGGGCCATCACACCATATTGATACAGGAGCAGAGTTCAGACATCCAGCCCATCAGCTGTGCTCAATCATTCCGTGATGGCTGATTTACTATTCCTCTCAATCCCATTCTCTTGCCTTCTCCTCACAACCTTCGACAACCTTACTAAATAAAAACCTATCAGTGGAGAGGGTCCAAAGGAGGTTGATGAGAATCATCTTGGGGATGAAAGGGTTAATGTATGAGGTGCATTTGGTGGTTCTGGGCCTGTACTCGCTGCAGTTGAGAAGAAATAGGGGGAACCTCATTAAAACATACCAAACCTAGAAAGGCCTAGAAAGAATGGATATGGAGAGGATGTTTCCTTTAGTGGGTGAGTTTAGGACCATAACACACAGCCTCAGAATAGAGGATGTCCATTTAGAACAAAGATGAAGAGGAATTTCTTTATCCATAGGGTGATGAATCTGTGGAATTCATTGCCACAGACGGCTGTGGAGGCCAAGTCAGTGGGTATATTTAAAGTATAGGTTGATAGGTTCTTGATTAGTCAGGGTGCCAAAGGTTATGTGGAGAAGGCAGGAAAATGGGATTGAGAGGGATAAGAAATCAGCAATGATAGAAAGATGGAGCAGACTCGATGAGTGGAATAGTTAGATTTTGTTCTAATGCTTTATGGTCGAAAAATATTTGGTCTTTCCAGTATGTATTCAATTAAAATTTACATTTTCCATCACGTACACAAAACCTTAATTCCTTCTCCCATCTATGCCCCTCCCGATGACCCTGCCCATGTAGCAATACCCCCACCACCCCTTCTCTCTCTCTGCACCCCGCACCACAGCACACCATGGCCTGTACCCTCGCTAACATGTGAGTTCAGTCTGTACCGCACAGTGCAGCACAGGAAGAGGCCATTTTGCGCACCATTCCTGTGCTAACCATGATGTCAATTTAAACTAATCCCATCTGCCCACATCCCTCCATTCCCTGCCTGTTGAAATGCCCCTTAAACACTGCTTCCACCACCTTCCCGGCTTCTTATTGTTCAGAGGTGAGGGTGGAGCTGGTCCTTCCAACCCTTCGAGCCAGGCCGCCCCAGCAACCCCAGATTCGGCCCTCGCCTAATCACCAGACAATTTACAATGACTGATTAACTTACCAAGCTTAAGACTGTGTGGGAGGAAACAGGAGCTCCCAGAGGAAACCCATGCCTTCCACGAGGTGGATGTACAGGCTCTTACAGGCAACACTAGGATTGAATTCTGAACTCAGTGTCCAGAGCTGTAATGGTATAATACTAACCCAGCAGCTCTCAAACAGGGGTCAATGGACCCCTTGCTTAATGGTATTGGTCCATGGCATAAAAAAGGTTGGGGACCCCTACTGCAGTGCCATGGTACCCCACTATGGTCTACCTGCACTGCACTTTCTCTGCAATTGCAACGTTATATTCTGCATTCTGGTTTCTTGTTACTGCCTCGATGTACTTCTGTACAGAATCATCTGCCTGGCCGGCACGTAAAGTCTTTCACTGTGACAGTAATAAACCAATACCAGTATCAGACAGCCACTACTCTCTGTGTAAAAAGACCTTGCCTCAACAACTTCCTTCAAACATAAGAAATAGGAGCAGGAGTCGGCCATCTGGCCCATCGAGCCTGCTCCACCTTTCAATAAGATCATGGCTGATCTGGCCATGAACTCATCTCCACCTACCTGCCTTTTCCCCATTACCCTCTATTCCCCTACTATGCAAAAATCTATCCAACCTTGTCTTATAGTTATTGAGGTAGCCTCCACTGCTTCATTAGGCAGAGAATTTCACAGATTCACCTCTCTCTGGGCAAAGCAGTTCCTCCTCATCTCCATCCTAAATCTACTCCTCCAAATCTTGAAGCTATGCCTCCTAATTCTCGTCTCACCTACCAGTGGAAACAACTTTCCTGCCTCTATCTTATCTATCCCCTTTCACAATGTTACTTTCCCCCTCTCACCTTCAAAGTATATTGACTATCAAAGTACAGATACGTCACCATTTACAATCCTGAGATTCATTTTCTTGTGAGTATTCATCTTAAATACAAGAAACACAATGGAATCAATGAAAGACTGCACCCAACAGGAGAGACAACAACCAGTGTGCAAAAGACAACAAACTGTGCAAATACAAGAGAGAATAATAATGCTAAGTAGACAAGCAATGAATATTGACAATGTTAGGTGAAGAGTCCTTGAGAGTAAGTCCATAGGTTGTACAGCGTTGGGGTGAGTGAATTTGGGCCTAAGCCCACCTTAAACCCATGACATTTCCAGGCTTGGAGAAAACTCAAACTATCTACCCTATCTGTGACTCTCAGAGTCTGGCAATTCCTGTTTAAAGTTCCTGTTGAAATCCCTTTTGGGGCAGTAGGGTAGCATAGTGGTTGGAGAAACACTTTCCAGAACCAGTGATCAGAGTTCAATTTCAGCCGCTGTTTGTAAGGAGACAATATGATCTCCTTGTGACCACATGGGTTTCCTCCGGGTGCTCTGGTTTTCTCCCACAGAGAAAAACGTACGAGGTAAGGTTAGGAAGTTGTGAGCATCCTACATTGGCACTGGAAGCCTGGCGAGGTGACACGGGCTGCTCCCAGCACATCCTTAGACTGTGTTAGTTGTGAGCAGAAAGAGGCATTTCCCTGTGTATTCCAATGTTTCAGCGTACATATGACAACTAAAACTAATCTTTGTCGTTTATTTTTAATGGGATGGGGCTCACGTACCATTTCACCTGAGCATTCTCCTCCGACACTTCACATTCCAGCTCCACTCTGTCTCCGACCAGCTCATTCAAGTTCTCCAGCTCTCGAGTGATGAGAATGGGAGGTTCTGCAAGGACACAGGACAAGGGGTGAGGATCAGAGGCTCAGAGACACTGTGCTTACTCCTCCCACAAAGTCTTACTGTTCACCGGTACACTTCACATACATCATGGGCTCCAGCCTCCCCTGCATCAACGACATCTTCAAATGTCGATGCCTCAAAAAGGTGGCATCCATCATTAAGGACTCTCCCCATCACCCAGGACATGCCAACTTCTCATTGCTACCATCAGGGAGGAGGTACAGGAGCCTGAAGGCACAAAGTCAATGTTTCAGGAACAGCTTCTTCTCCTCCACCATCAGATTTTGGAATGGACAGTGAATCCATGAACACTAGCTCACTATTTTTTCCCCTCTTATATTGATAGCGTGCCTAAGACTTTTGCACAGAACTGTATTTGGAGTGAAGAGTGAGTTTGTAAATCTGCTGGGAGCACAGGATGTTGGGAATGGCGATGGCGATGGTGAAGTGCCAGGGACCGGGGTAACGTGGGTACAGACAGGATGTTGGGAATGGCGATGGTGAAGTGCCAGGGACCGGGGTAACGTGGGTACAGACAGGATGTTGGGAATGGTGATGGTGAAGTGCCAGGGACCGGGGTAACGTGGGTACAGACAGGATGTTGGGAATGGCGATGGCGATGGTGAAGTGCCAGGGACCGGGGTAACGTGGGTACAGACAGGATGTTGGGAATGGCGATGGTGAAGTGCCAGGGACTGGGGTAACGTGGGTACAGACAGGATGTTGGGAATGGCGATGGTGAAGTGCCAGGGACCGGGGTAACATGGGTACAGACAGGATGTTGGGAATGGCGATGGTGAAGTGCCAGGGACAGAGAAAGAGTGCCAGGGACCGGGGTAACGCGGGTAAAGACAAAGCCACTCCCCAGACATTTGCTTCCAAACAATTGGCTTACAGATCATTACAGAATATCTCTGGGGTTCTTCCCACTTATTGAGTCACAAGGCAATGTTGCAGCTTTACAAAACCCTGGTTAGACCTCACTTGGAATATTGTGCTCAGTTCTGGTTGCCTCATTATAGGAATGGTGTGAAAACTTTAGAGAGGGTGCAGAGGAGATTTACCAGGAGCATGTTGAGTGAGGGAGCTGGGGCTTTTCTCTTTGGAGTGAGAGGCAACTCGATAGAGGTGTATAAGATGATAAATTCATGGACAGAGTGCTAGCCAGAGGCTTCTTCACAGGTGGAAATGGCGAATATCAGGGGCATCATTTTAATGTGATTGGAGGAAGGTATGGGGGGGGGGGAGGTATCAGAGGTAGGATTTTACACAGAGAGTGGTGGGTACATGGAACACCCTGCCAGGGATGGTGGTAGAGGCAGATACATTAGGGACATTTAAGAAACTATTTTTAAATAGACAGATAGATACTTTATTGATCCCAAAGGAAATTACTGTGTCACAGTAGCATTGCAAGGGCACAGGTATACAAATATAAGAAGAGAAGGAAGAAAGAATAAAAAATAAGTTATCTCAAACAGTCTAACAGGAGGGAGTCATCAGTTTCCCTGGCTATAGGTTGACTCATTATAGAGCCAAATGGCCAAGGATAATAATGACCTCATATAGCACTCTTTGGTGCAGCACAGTTGTCTTAGTCTATTACTAAAAGTGCTCCTCTGTTCAGCCAAGGTGGCATGCAGAGGGTGAGAAACATTGTCCAGAACTGCCAGGGTTTTCCACAGGGTCCTTTGTTCTACCACAGCATATGGATGATAGACAAATGGAGGGAGGGAAGGGTTAGATTGACCTTGGGGTTGAGTAAAAGGTTGGCCTAACATGATGGGGCCAAGGCTACTGTACTGTTCTGTAGTGCTCTATGTTGTGTGTAATGAAGGTCCTGTTGGACGGAAAGGATTGCTTCTCTGCAAACATGAATATGGGCTAGGGTGGCAGGTGACCGAGGAGGATTTGGGATGAGCTTACCTTTAACAAACAATTCTGTGGTACATTTCTCTTCACCTGCCGAGACCTGGTACGCTGCATCATCAGCCTTGGTACAGTTCTTTATTGTCAGCATGCGTAATGTCCCCTTGTGCTCAAAGATGTACCTGTCGACAGTGTCAGGGGGAGGTTTTATTAGATACACCCTCAGCAGAACAGTCTGACATAAACCTGACAACACCCCCACCCCCCAATTCTGTTGCTCTCCTCAATCACCCTCCAACACCCTTATCAAAGGTACAAGCGACCCTGTAGATGCCACACACAATGTGCTGGAAGAACTCAGCAGGAGCCATGAATACTATTGAAACCATGAATACTACTTCACTTTTTACTTGCTTTTTGCACGACTTATTTCCTACTGCAGCCTATTGTAATTTTTTAATGTATTATAATGTACTGCTGCAGCAAAACAACAAATTTTATGACATATGTCAGTGATAATAAACATAATTCTGATTCTGAACTATGGCAGAGACCCAGAAATGATGTCGTGATCATGGGGATCATCCAGAATTATTGACGGTTTATTCCCCTCCGTAGATGCTGCCTGACTTGCTGAGTTCCTCTAGCACTTGTGAGCATTTCCCAAATCAAGGCCACTCCATGACTATCAGCTTTTCCCCAACAGTTCCAGAAACCATTGCTTCTTTCCTGTTGTTAACATTAGAAACGCAAGGCAGGAGGAGGCCATTTGGCCCCTCAGACCTATCCCACCAATTAACACGATGGCACGATAGAGTAGTGGTTAGTGTAATACTATAGCAATGCCAGTGACCTGCATACGGTTCCGCTGCTGTTTGCGAGGAATTTGTACCGTAACTGTGTGGGTTTCCTCCGGGTGCTCTGGTTTCCTCCACAGTCTAAAGAGGTATCAGTTAGTAGGGCAATTGGGCAGAGAAGGCTTGCTGGGCTGGAAAGGCCCGTTACTGTGCTGACTAAAGCTTCCATCAGTCAGGATCAACCATGGATGTTGTGTCCTAGCTGTCTAGATACACAAGACTGGGCAGTACGATATGGAGAGCGAGCTGTTGCCTGTGTATCAAGCTCCCCTTCTCCACATATCTGATGAACCCAAAGGAACGGCAGAGACCAATACAGTTTGGCACCAGCAGCATCACAGGAGTTGCCAGTCAGCTTTGAGCTCAATGTAGGACTAACTTAGGAACTCCAGCTCTGAATTTTCCCCTCAGGATTTACTCCCGAAGCCTTCCCCATGATTGGATATAGCCATAAGGCAGCAGAGGTTTGAGATCAGAGTTTTTCTTCTCCCAGATGAGCTGCCAACCACAGCTGACGAGCCCCAGCTGTCTGAGGCAACTGGCTTTGAGGCAACTTTGCTCCTTTTCCTGTCGGTAGAAACGGTTCTACCGGGCTGAGCAGCCAAACCATACCACGAAGGCCAGGAGCTGGAGTTGGTTGTCAGGGGCTTTTTGAGAAGTTTCCCATTGGAAGCACTTAACAGGAAGCGAGAGATTATCCCCCGACTATGTCAACCTGAAGGAACATGTGTCGCATATCTAAATAAATTAGATAAGTAAATAAGGCCCATCTATGCAGGCCTGAACTCCAACTCCTCTTCTGTGGCAGTTAATTGTAATCGCCAATAGCTTGGGTTCCTGAGTATATTATGGACCATTGATTTCACAATCTACCTCGTTATGATCTTGCATCTTATTGTTTATCTGCTCTGCACTTTCTGTCTACCTGTTACACTTTATTCTGCATTCTGTTGATGTTTTACCGGTACTTTGTTCTACCTCAAAGCTCTGTGTAATGATCTGATCTGTGTGAACACAATGCAAGACAAGTTTGTCACTGCACATATGACAATAATAAACCAATTTACAGATTTATCTATCTTCACCTTCAATATATCCAATGATCTAGCCTCCACCACCCTTAGCGGAAAGAATGTTTCAGAGATTGGGGTGGCATGTTAGCATAGTGGTTAGCACAATGCTTTACAGTTTGACTGACCTGGGTTCAATTCCCACTTCAGCCTGTAAGGAGTTTGTGCGTTCTCCCCATGACCACGTGGGTTTCCTCTGGGTGATTCAGTTTCCTCACACAGTCCAAAGACATACCGCTTGGCAGGTTAATTGGTCAATGTAAATTGTCCCGTGATTAGGCTAACGTTAAATCTGGGGTTTGTAGGTCGGCAAGGCTTGAAGGGCTGGACGGGCCTATTCTCTGCTGCAGCTCAATAAATAAATAAACTCACCTCCCTCTGACAGGAGAAATTTCCATACATCTCAGATTTCAATGACCATCACCTCAGTTTGTACCCATGATTTCTTTGTTCATGGAAACAAGAAAAACTGATTGGCTTGTCAGAGGCCAATGTGTGTGAGTCCGGGTCAGGGGGTGTAGGTGGGAGGCCGATGTGTGTGAGTCCGGGTCAGAGGGTGTAGGTGGGAGACCGATGTGTGTGAGTCTGGGTCAGGGGGTGTAGGTGGGAGGCCGATGTGTGTGTGTCTGGGTCAGGGGGTGTAAGTGGGAGGCCGATGTGTGTGAGTCCGGGTCAGGGGGTACAGGTGGGAGACCGATGTGTGTGAGTCCGGGTCAGGGTGTGTAGGTGGGAGGCCGATGTGTGTGAGTCCGGGTCAGGGGTATAGATCAGAGGCCGATGTGTGTGAGTCTGGGTCAGGGAGTGTAGGTGGGAGACCGATGTGTGTGAGTCCGGGTCAGGGGGTGTAGGTGGGAGGCCGATGTGTGTGAGACCGGGTCAGGGGGTGTAGGTGGGAGGCCGATGTGTGTAAGTCCGGGTCAGGGGGTGTAGGTGGGAGGCCGATGTGTGTGAGTCTGGGTCGGGGGTGTAGGTGGGAGGCCGATGTGTGTGAGTCCGGGTCAGGGGTATAGATCAGAGGCCGATGTGTGTGAGTCCGGGTCAGGGGGTGTAGGTGGGAGGCCGATGTGTGTGAGTCCGGGTTAGGGGGTGTAGGTGGGAGGCCGATGTGTGTGAGTCCGGGTCAGGGGTATAGATCAGAGGCCGATGTGTGTGAGTCCGGGTCAGGGGTATAGATCAGAGGCCGATGTGTGTGAGTCTGGGTCAGGGGTATAGATCAGAGGCCGATGTGTGTGAGTCCGGGTCAGGGGGTGTAGGTGGGAGGCCGATGTGTGTGAGTCTGGGTCAGGGGGTGTAGGTGGGAGACCGATGTGTGTGAGTCCGGGTCAGGGGGTGTAGGTGGGAGACCGATGTGTGTGAGTCCGGGTCAGGGGGTGTAGGTGGGAGGCCGATGTGTGTGAGTCTGGGTCAGGGGGTGTAGGTGGGAGACCGATGTGTGTGAGTCTGGGTCAGGGGTATAGATCAGAGGCCGATGTGTGTGAGTCCGGGTCAAGGGTATAGATCAGAGGCCGATGTGTGTGAGTCCGGGTCAGGGGTATAGATCAGAGGCCGATGTGTGTGAGTCCGGGTCAGGGGGTGTAGGTGGGAGGCCGATGTGCGTGAGTCCGGGTCAGGGGGTGTAGGTGAGAGGCCGATGTGTGTGAGTCCGGGTCAGGGGGAGTAGGTGGGAGGCCGATGTGTGTGAGTCCGGGTCAGGGGGTGTAGGTGGGAGGCCAATGTGTGTGAGTCCGGGTCAGGGGGTGTAGGTGGGAGGCCGATGTGTGTGAGTCTGGGTCAGGGGTGTAGGTGGGAGGCCGACGTGTGTGAGTCCGGGTCAGGGGGTGTAGGTGGGAGGCCGATGTGTGTGAGTCTGGGTCAGGGGGTGTAGGTGGGAGGCTGATGTGTGTGAGTCTGGGTCAGGGGGTGTAGGTGGGAGGCCGATGTGTGTGAGTCCGGTTCAGGGGGTGTAGATGGGAGGCCGATGTGTGTGAGTCTGGGTCAGGGGGTGTAGGTGGGAGGCCGATGTGTGTGAGTCCGGGTCGGGGGTGTAGGTGGGAGACCGATGTGTGTGAGTCTGGGTCAGGGGGTGTAGGTGGGAGGCCGATGTGTGTGTGTCTGGGTAAGGGGGTATAGGTGGGAGGCCAATGTGTGTGAGTCCAGGTCAGGGGGTGTAGGTGGGAGACCGATGTGTGTGAGTCTGGGTCAGGCGGTGTAGGTGGGAGGCCGATGTGTGTAAGTCCGGGTCAGGGGGTGTAGGTGGGAGGCCGATGTGTGTGAGTCTGGGTCAGGGGGTGTAGGTGGGAGGCCGATGTGTGTGTGTCTGGGTCAGGGGGTGTGGGTGGGAGGCCGATGTGTGTGAGTCCGGGTCAGGGGGTGTAGGTGGGAGGCCGATGTGTGTGAGTCTGGGTCAGGGGTATAGATCAGAGGCCGATGTGTGTGAGTCTGGGTCAGGGGGTATAGGTGGGAGGCCGATGTGTGTGAGTCCGGGTCAGGGGGTGTAGGTGGGAGACCGATGTGTGTGAGTCTGGGTCAGGGGGTGTAGGTGGGAGGCCGATGTGTATGTGTCTGGGTCAGGGGGTATAGGTGGGAGGCCGATGTGTGTGAGTCCGGGTCAGGGGGTGTAGGTGGGAGACCGATGTGTGTGAGTCCGGGTCAGGGGGTGTAGGTGGGAGACCGATGTGTGTGAGTCCGGGTCAGGGGGTGTAGGTGGGAGACCGATGTGTGTGAGTCTGGGTCAGGGGGTATAGGTGGGAGGCCGATGTGTGTGAGTCCGGGTCAGGGGGTGTAGGTGGGAGACCGATGTGTGTGAGTCTGGGTCAGGGGGTGTAGGTGGGAGGCCGATGTGTGTGAGTCCGGGTCAGGGGGTGTAGGTGGGAGGCCGATGTGTGTGAGTCCGGGTCAGGGGGTGTAGGTGGGAGGCCGATGTGTGTGAGTCTGGGTCAGGGGGTGTAGGTGGGAGGCCGGTGTGTGAGTCCGGGTCAGGGGGTGTAGGTGGGAGACCGATGTGTGTGAGTCTGGGTCAGGGGGTGTAGGTGGGAGGCCGGTGTGTGAGTCCGGGTCAGGGGGTGTAGGTGGGAGACCGATGTGTGTGAGTCTGGGTCAGGGGGTATAGGTGGGAGGCCGATGTGTGTGAGTCCGGGTCAGGGGGTGTAGGTGGGAGGCCGATGTGTGTGAGTCCGGGTCAGGGGGTGTAGGTGGGAGGCCGATGTGTGTGAGTCCGGGTCAGGGGGTGTAGGTGGGAGGCCGATGTGTGTGAGTCCGGGTCAGGGGGTGTAGGTGGGAGGCCGGTGTGTGAGTCCGGGTCAGGGGGTGTAGGTGGGAGACCGATGTGTGTGAGTCCGGGTCAGGGGGTGTAGGTGGGAGTCCGATGTGTGTGAGTCCGGGTCAGGGGGTGTAGGTGGGAGGCCGATGTGTGTGAGTCCGGGTCAGGGGGTGTAGGTGGGAGACCGATGTGTGTGAGTCTGGGTCAGGGGGTATAGGTGGGAGGCCGATGTGTGTGAGACCGGGTCAGGGGGTGTAGGTGGGAGGCCGATGTGTGTAAGTCCGGGTCAGGGGGTGTAGGTGGGAGGCCGATGTGTGTGAGTCCGGGTCAGGGGGTGTAGGTGGGAGGCCGGTGTGTGAGTCCGGGTCAGGGGGTGTAGGTGGGAGACCGATGTGTGTGAGTCCGGGTCAGGGGGTGTAGGTGGGAGTCCGATGTGTGTGAGTCCGGGTCAGGGGGTGTAGGTGGGAGGCCGATGTGTGTGAGTCCGGGTCAGGGGGTGTAGGTGGGAGGCCGATGTGTGTGAGTCCGGGTCAGGGGGTGTAGGTGGGAGGCCGGTGTGTGAGTCCGGGTCAGGGGGTGTAGGTGGGAGACCGATGTGTGTGAGTCCGGGTCAGGGGGTGTAGGTGGGAGTCCGATGTGTGTGAGTCCGGGTCAGGGGGTGTAGGTGGGAGGCCGATGTGTGTGAGTCCGGGTCAGGGGGTGTAGGTGGGAGACCGATGTGTGTGAGTCCGGGTCAGGGGGTGTAGGTGGGAGGCTTGGTGATTGTGAATCTGAGAGTCTGGGACCAAGGCTGGGGGCCCGGAGCTTGTGTGTCCCCGAGGTGGATGTCTGTCTCTGTGTGAGTGGACAGGTGAGAAAGGGGCTTGTTTAGCTCTGTTGTTCTGATGAACATTGTGGACAAGCTAAGTTGGCAGCAGAATGTGTGGGAGCACTTGTGGGCTGCCCCCAGTACATCATTAGGTGTGTTGGTTGTTAAAACAAATGCTCATTTCACCGAATGTTTCAATGCAGGCATGATGAGTAAATCTGAAACAAAGTCCGAACATCTGTACAACCCTTTAGGAACTTATGTACACAGACACGTCCCTCCCCAGCATCACTTGAGACATTGCCTCAAGAAGGCAAGATCTATCATCAAAAATCTCCACCATCCGGGCACGATCAGATTTATTATCTCTGACGCAGATGAGGAGAAACTTGCTTTTTCATGGCAGCAATGACATAAAATTACTATGAATTACAAAATAAATAAATTGTGCAATATAATGTATAATGAGCTTGTGCTCATGGACCATATAGAAATCTGATGATGAGGGAAAGAAGCTGTTCCTGAGTCATTGATGTCGTCTTCTCACAGCCACCACGGGGCAGGAGGTACAGAAGCCTGAAGCCCCACACCACCAGGTTCAAGACAGCTCCTTC
Organism: Hemitrygon akajei; assembly: GCF_048418815.1. Lineage (NCBI taxonomy): Eukaryota > Metazoa > Chordata > Chondrichthyes > Myliobatiformes > Dasyatidae > Hemitrygon > Hemitrygon akajei. The sequence continues at coordinate 173,938,806 of NC_133133.1, forward strand.
CCTTCAACTAACCTGCAAAACCCTCATCCCTACTGTCACCACTATGACCACATTGCATAATAATAACCTTCCTTTGCTGTAATTGTGGGGTTTTTGTATAATTATATTTTTGTTGCTGCTTTGTGTGATTTTCATCGGGGTGGACTAGCTCTGTGGCCTGAAGTTAACGAACCACACAGATCTAGATTGAATATTTCTGGACTGATTGGACGATTTGTGGTTTGGTGTTTTACACTCTGTGTTTTACACATTTTTTTTGCTATTTGCACGATTTGTTCTTTCTTTTGCATGTTGGGGGTTTGATGTTTCTCTTTGAATGGGTTCTCTGGCTTTCATTTTTGTTTCGTGGCTCTCTCTGGGAAGGTGAGTCTCAGGGTTGTATACTGCATGCGTTCTTTGATAATAAATATATTTTGAAGCTTCTAATTTATATTTTTCTTGTGAATGCTGCTTATCTGATACTCTGTGATGCTGCTGTGAGTTAGTTTTCCATTGTACAGGTGTACAAATGCACAGGTGACAATAAACTTTGCTTTATTTGTCACATATACTTCAAAACATCAAAACATCCAGTGAAATATGCCGTTTGCGTCCAGGATATGCCAGGGTCAGCCTGCAATTGTTGTCATGCTTCTGGCACCAACATAACAACCTGTTGGAGTTGGTTGTTTTTGTACTTTTTAATAAGTTATTAGTTGAATTAATGCCAGACTAAAATCGTAGTTTTAATTGTAGTTTCTTTTTTACTGATATAATTTGCATTTTTAACAAATTGTATCTTAAACAAATTCATGATTTTTTTTCACAGTACGTGGAGGTCTGCCTCCATTTACTGGTAGAAACAGCATAGTAGTTACATAACGATTTGTTACCTTCTCATTTTTGATTGGGTAAATGTTAACACATTACACACATGCTATGATTCAAGGATTGAAGGGGTTGACATATGAGAAACATTTGGCAGCTTTGGGCCTGTACTCACTGGAATTTAGAAGAATGTAGGGGGATCTCATTGAAACCTATCGAATGTTGAGAGGACTAGATAAGGTGGATGTGGAGAGGATGTTTCCTGTGTGGGGAATATCCAGAACTAGAGGGCACTGTCTCAAAGTTGAGGAGCAACCCTTTAGAACAGAGGTAAAGAAGAATCTTTTTCTAGCCAGAGAGCAGTGAATCTGTGGAATTCTCTACCACAGACTGCGGTGGAAGCCAAGGCTGTGAGTATATTTAAGCCAGAAGTTTATCATTTCCTGATCAGTCCGAGCATCAAAGGATAAGGTGAGAAAGCAGATGTGTAGGGTTCATTGGGATCTGGGATCACCCATGATGGAATGGCAGAGCATACTCGATGGGCTGAATGGTCTAATTCCGGTCCTATATCTTATAGTCTTATGGATTTATGTTTGTGTAGCCTTTGATTGGTTTCTTGTTATCTGATAAATTTCTGTTATTTGGACTACAAAGGTGATAGATTTTTGCTAAAATACCATGTTTAATCTCTCCTTTCTCGTGTGCTTCATCTGCTTTGTATCACTGTTCTTCTTTGCTTAGTATATATTCCTTTGTTTAAACTTTAAACAAATGATCATGAAGAATCAAAGTCTTTCACTCTTTCTTGAACTAAGAGAACCACAGAATTGAAAAGTATCCAGATCCGGCAGTGTCCACAACTAACCTTCACCCTTGGACTGTGGGAGGAAACTGGAGCGTGTGGAGAAAACCCATACAGTCACGGGGAGAGCGTACAAACTCCTGACAGACAGATCCTGATCTTACAGCTGGCACTGTGAAGTGTTACACTCACCACTACCAGGCCACCTATTGAACCGCGCATTTAACTGAAAGTAAAAAGTGTACGCCAAGGACTTACTTCGGACCAGGCCGGATCTCTTGCCCATTGCGATACCACTTCAAGTCAACAGTTGGATCTGCCAAATCGACCACGAACCGTATCTTGTCGCCCTTTTCCACCTGATACGCAGGATCCAGGATCTTTGCAAACGCTTTGTGTACAACGGGAGGAATGTGAGTAAGAGAAGGGTGTGAGGCAAAGGCGATCCTTACACTCTACTGAAGGTTTGAAAACATTTGCACATAGGGGATACAATAGACAACAGACAGTAGGTGCAGGAGTAGGCCATTCAGCCCTTCTAGCCAACACCGCCATTCACTGTGATCATGGCTGATCATACACAATCAGTACCCCGTTCCTGCCCTCTCCCCATATCCCTTGACCCCGCTATCTATAAGAGCTCTATCTAACTCTCTCTTGAATGCATCCAGAGACTTGGCCTCCACTGCCTGCTGGGGCAGAGCATTCCACATATCCACCACTCTCTGGGTGAAAAAGTATTTCCGCATCTCTGTTCTAAATGGCCTACCCCTTATTCTTAAACTGTGGCCTCTAGTTCTGGACTCATCCATCAGCGGGAACATGCTTCCTGCCTCCAGCGTGTCCAATCCCTTAATAATCTTATATGCTTCAATCAGATCCCCTCTCATCCTTCTAAATTCCAGTGTATACAAGTCCAGTCGCTCCAATCTTTCAACATATGACAGTCCCGCCTGAATACGACTGAACTAACCCACTGGTCACGGGGTATATTTTGGGTGCTCCATTTTAGAACTTTTATCTCCAAGACTCTGCAGATAAGTCAAACCCCATTGGTGGAATTTACATTTAGAGATTAGCTTCATTTGCCATAGGTACATAGAAACATTGAAACATACAGTGAAAGACGTCATTTTTCTGTCAATGACCAAACAGTCTGAGGATGTGCTGGGGCAGGCTGCAAGTGTTGCCACACTTCCCAGCTCCAACATAGCATGGCCACAACTTACTAACCCTAAGCAGTACATGCTTTTGGAATGTGAGAGCGCCCGGAGGAAACCCACGCGGTCATGGGGAGAACGTACAAACTCCTTACAGAGCGTGGTGGGAATTGAATTGAACCCCTCTCGGTGAACTTTGGTGCTATAAAGTGATTGTGCTAACTGCTATGCTACCGTGTCACCATGAGAAGGAACAACCTTCTTGTCTCTAGACAAGTCCAGAGTTAAAATCGACACTTATATTGCTCTTTATCAGTGAGAGATGTTCAATCAGATCAGTATCCAACATAACCTCCGTTTATACCAGCTGGCCCAATATAACGTTGTGTTCTGATTCCAAAATGGGGTGGTGGCAGTGCTATAGAGGCGATGGAAGGTAGCAGACCGGAAGGCTCTACAACAGCTTGTCAAAACTGCCCAACGCATCTCCGGCACCAGCCTACCTGCCATTAAAACATGCAGTTCATACAGAAAAGTGCTGGGAAAAAGCCAGCAATATCATGAAGGTTCCCACCCTCCCTGTCGTGGACTGCTTGTCCCACTCCCATCAGGGAAGAGGCTACGTAGCATCCATGCCAGGACCACCAGACTCAAAAACAGCATTTTCCCCAAGCAGTAAAGATAATCAAAACCTCCAGCCACTAAACCACCCCTCCACACCCCCATCCACCACTACTCAATCATTTCCTATCAGAGTCACCTTATGTACAGACATTCCTGTGCCTAACGAGACTTTATAGACATGCAATCAGTCTACAGTTCCTTAAAGTTATCATAGCTGAAGGTGACAATGGGGACAAGCTCCCACTACCTATTAAAAGGTGCCCAGTGCCTCAAATAGCCTCTGACAACCAAGTCCAGCTCCTGGCCTTCACGTATGGCTTAGCTACTAAGCCTAGCGGAATCGTTTTTACTGACGGGGAAGGGGCAAAGGTAGTTTACTGGAGCCTTAAAACCAGTCGTTTCGGGCAGATGGGGCTTGTCTAGGAGAAGGAAAACTCTGATCTCAAACCTCCACTGCCTTGCGGCTGTACTCACACACGGGGACGGCTTCGGGAGTAAACCCCGAGGGAAAACTCCAGAGCTGGAGTCCCTAAGGCAGTCCTACATCGAGTTCAACGCTGACTGGCAACTCCTGCGACTCTCCTGGTATCAAACTGGATCAGTCTCTGCTGTTCCTTTGGGTTCATCAGGTATGTGGAGAAGCGGGGCCTGCTGCGTGGGCAACAGCTTGTTCTCCATATCGTACTGGTCAGGCTTGTGTATCTAGACAGCTGGGACGCAACGTCCATGGTCAACTCCGACCGACAGAGGCCTCAGACTCAGACTCAACTTATGTACCTGACTTATTTATACTTTTGTGTTTTTTTATTATTATTGTGCTCTTTGTTATTTTTTATTATTGTGCCCTTTATGCTATTGTGTTTTTTTTAGTCTGCATCAGATCCGGAGTAATAATTATTTTGTTCTCCTTTACACTTGGGTTCTGGAAATGACATTAAACAATCTTGAACCTCGAGGGGTTGCTTAGGCACACAGATGTGCAGAGATTGCGAGGATTGCTGAGAATGTCTGCAGGAAAATGAATCTCAGGGTTGTATGTAGTGATGTATTTGTACTTTGATCTTTGGAGATGGACATTGTGTAGTCAGAATCAGTTAGTTCAGCTGGCCATTTGATTGTTAATTTAACTGGTTTGGCACAACACTGTAGGCCACAGGCCTGTCCCTGTGCTGTACTGTTCTGTGTTCTCTACGGTACTTGCCAGCACTCTTCTTCTCTTCCCGCTTTATTCTCTTCAAGCGCTTCAGCAGACCCCTCAGGTCAGTGATACCGTGCTCAAAGGCGATCTTCTCATACTCGTGTGGCTGCGCGTTCTTCAGCAGCTCCCACACATCAAAATCAGGCTCCGTGCTCTCCTCCTTAATTTCCCTGCCAATGAAGACAAGGGAGTCAGTTCCACCTCACACTCTCCCTCGTCCTTCTCCTCACTCAGGCCTGCACCCTCACTCTCCTTCTCCCTTCTCCTCACTCAGGCCTGCACCCTCACTCTCCCTTGCCCTTCTCCTCACTCAAGCCTCCACCTTCCGTAAGACCCTACTCACTCACTCTCCCTCGCCCTTCTCCTCACTCAGGCGTCCACATTCCATAAGACTCAACTCACTCACTCTCCCTCGCTCTTCCCCTCACTCAGGCCTCCACATTCCGTAAGACCTTAAGACATAGTAGCAAAATCAGGCTATTTGGCCCATCGAGTCTGTTCCATCATTCCATCATGGCTGATTTAATATTCTTCTCAGCCCTTTCTCCTACCTTCTGCCAGTAACCTTTACTGCTCTGAACAATCAAGAACCCATCAACCTCAGCTTTGTACATACCCAATGACTTGGCCTTCAGAGCTGCCCATGGAAATAAATTCCACAGATTCATTGGATGAAGACATTCTCCTCATCTCTGTTCTAAAGGGATGTCCTTCTATTCTGAGGCTGTGCCCTCTGGTCCTAGACTCCCCCACTATAGGAGACATCTTCTCCACATCCACTCTATCTAGGCCTTCCAATATTTGATGGCTTCAATAAGATCCCACTTCCTCTCCAGATTTAACTTTTAATGTCAGTTCCAGCTTTTATCTAACTGCATCTGGTCCTAGAGACTTCAGTTATCAATATCTGAAGCTTTGGAAATCTCCCCTCCTTCCTCCTTACCCACCGAACCTCAGCTCCCTTCTCCTTTAAGCAGCTCCTTTACTAAGCCCTCATCTACTCTCTCCTGAAATGGCCCAGAAAGTGAACTTGTCAGAGAGTTATAGAGTCAAACAGCACAGAAATAGACTCTTCAGTCCATTTTGTTCATTCTGGCCAAGATGCCCCCACCCCGTCTCCCATGTTTGACTCATACCCCTCCAAACTTTCCAAATCCAAGTGCCTTTTTAGTGATGCTGATATGCTTGTCCCAATCACTTCCTCTGGCAGCTCATTCCATATAATGAAAGGCGTAGATAGAATGGACGTGGAGAGGATTTCTCTTATAGTCGGGGAAACTAGGACCAGGGGGCACAGCCTCAGAATAGAAGGACATCCATTTAGAACAGAGATAAAGAGAAATTTATTTAGCCAGATGGCAGAGAACCTGTGAAATTCATTGCCTTAGACATCAGTGGAGGCCAGTTCATTGGTTATATTTAAATTGGAGATGACAGTTTCTTGATTAGTAAGGATGTCAAAGGGCATCGACCTACAGGGATTCTATAATTTCATGGGGAGAAAACAGGAGAATGGGATTGAGAGGGATAATAAATCAGCCATGATGGAATGGTAGAGATGACTTGATGGGCCAAATTCCTAATTTTACTGCGATGTCTTATGGTCTTATATGCACCAGTTTTGCATGTAAAATTTGTCCCTTGGGTTCCTATTAAATCTCTGCCCTCTAGTTCTTGATTCCTCAACCCTGTGTGCGTTCACTCTGAACATGCCCTCATGATTTTATACTCTGTGTAAGATTACCCCTAAACGTCCTACCCGCCAAGGAACAAAATCCTGTCCTTCCCAAGGTCTTCCTGTAGCCCAATCCTGGCAACACTGCAAATCTTCCCAGTGCTCTTTCCAGCTTAACGGCATCTTTTCTATAACATGGTGAGCAAGACTCCAGACAGTACTCCAAAGGAAGTCTCTCCAGTACCGGTGCCATTAATAACTCACCTGTGTTTCAGCAACCCACTGAAATCAAGTTCTCCCGCATCATCCTGACCGTCGGCACCACTTTTAACAGAGGGAGAAAGAGAAAAGAATTGAAAGTTTTAGGAATTTAGTCAGAGAAATTGCAAAAGAAATAGAACATTCACCCAGAGCAAGGTTCAAGCGAAACGATCACATTTCAGTTCATATAATTGAACTTGAAAGAGATTTGTCTCCCAATATTAGCTCAACCACCAGAATTCATAAAATCTCACACAATGCCAAAGAAATGATGTTGAATATTACTTATATTTGCATTTGCAGTTTGTTGTCTTCTGTTCTCTGGTTGAACTTTTATTGATCCTGTTATAATTAATATTCTACAGATTTGTTGAGTATGCCCACAGGAAAATGAATCTTAGGGCTGTATATGATGACATATATGTACTTAGATAATAAAACTTCCTTTGAACAGATATCTTTTACACTAATGATGGACTCTTTATGTCTCAGTTGATGTCATCAAGGCTCTTGTACTCTCTCTACCTGTACTCTCACTGTAACTATAACACTGTATTTTGCAATATGCTTTATTTTCATTTTAAACTTCCTTGATCTTTCAAGAGGACCACAACCTTGTCGAGATTAGGAGGCTTTGCATGCCTTAATAACCCGGAGAGCTATGCTGGCTGAAGTCAGGCCTTTATGCTTTGGCTCTTGGTAGGGTCACCCATGCCAAACAGGTCAAAGGGTAGAGGCCAGACTGAGAGGGGTCCACCGGTCCTCCAGGTTTGAGTATTCAGCTCAGGGCTAACAACACTGACTGGTAAAACAGAACTGTTACAGAAACAGCAATGAAGAACTCTTCTACATCTGAGTGTGACAGTATTCCCGAGTCTCCACCTGGGACCCATGTGACTGACCGTAGTGAAAACCGAGAGGAAGCTATTGCATGATGAAGGAAGCCCTGAACAGCACCAAGACAAAGAACAGGATTGCTTTCTGGAAGGACTGACAGAGGTGGAGGACCTTCATTGCTGCCCTAAATGTCAGCAGTGTAGGGTAGTTGTAGCAACAACAATAATACTCCCTCGATGCACTGATGAATGGAATAATCTGTATGGATTGCACGTAAATTAATTTTCTCACTGTATCTTGGTACACGTGCCAATAATAGATACACAGTACTCCAGCAAGTACAGGCCCAGAACTATCAACCTCTCCTCATACGTTAACCCTTTCGTTCCCAGGTTCATTCTCGTAAACCTCCTCAGATGTCCACCTCTCCTCTCTCTCTTTCTGCACAAGTTGAAACACATTTTTTCTGACCTTTTCTAATTTCCTAGTCCTCTCCACACAGATGCTGCCTGACCTAAGGATTCCCAGCAACACACACAAATTGCTGGAGGAACTCAGGAGGTCAGGCAGCATCTACACTGAGGCCCTTCATCAGTGAATTCAGTATTTAAAAGAAATCTGGATAGGTGTATGGATGGGAGGGGCACGAAGGTCTCTGATCTGAGTGCTGGGTGATGGGACTAGGCAGAATAATTGTTTGGCACAGACTAGATGGGCCAAAGGGCCTGTTTCTGTGCTGTAGTGCTCTAGAAGAAAGGGAGCAGATTCTGGAATAAGGTGATAGGGAGAGGGCAGGAGTACAAACTGGCATGTGATAGGTGAAGCCAGGAGAGGGCAAAGGTGAGTGGGAGGGGAGGGTGGATGAAGTGAGAAACTGGGAGGTGATAGATGGAAATGAAAAGGGCTGAAGAGAAAGTCTGACAGGAGAGGAGGTGGACCGTGGGAGAAAGGGAAGGAGGAGAGGCACTAGGGGGAGGTGATTCACACTGAGAAGAAGAGAAGGGGTGAGAGGGGAACCAGGAATGGGAATGGAAAAGAGAGAAGGGAGGAAGGGGGCTGAAGGAAGGAATTACCGGTTAGACAAATCGATAATCATGTCATCAGGATTTCCGGCTTTCCGTTTTAATTAATAGCAGTGTAGCGAGCAGATCTGATGACATGACAACAAGTCACAACACAGCAATCGTGAGATTAAAGTTTGCTAATTACAAGGGGAGAGCATCAACATTAGATTGTCAGAGAAAACAACTGCCTCACAAATATCATCGACCCTTCTCACCCTAGACCATCTCCCATTGGGCAGAAGAATCAAAAGCCTGAAAGCATGTAACACCAGGCTGACGGGTAGCTTCTAACCTGCTGTTATGACATGTGAATGGACTCTTGTATGATAAAGGTAGATTCTTGTTCTCACAGCCCACCTCACTGTGACCCTTGCACCTTATTTGTCCCCCTGCACTGCATTTTCTCTGTAATAGTAACACTTTATTCTGCATCACACACAAAATGCTCAAGGGTCTCAGCATGTCAGACAGCATCTATAGAAATGAACAAACAGAAGATACCTTCTTCTCCAGCCCTTTACCTTTTCCATTTATCACCTCCCAGCTTCTTACTTCATCCCCGCTCCTTCCACACCCAGCTGGCTTCACCGATCACCTTCTGGTTTGTCCATTCTCACTCCCTGCCTCCCCCACCTTCTTATTCTGACATCTTCCCCATTCCTTTCCTGTTCTCACGAAGAGTCGTGGCCCAAAACACTGACAGTCTATTCTCCTCCATAAAAGTTGCCTGACCTGCTGAGCTCCTCCAGCGTTTTGTGTGTCAATTTCCAGCGCCTGCAGAATCTCTTGCGACTATGCTCTGCATTCTGTTATTGTACTACCTCAGAGTATGGAACCTTCTGTCCAGATGACATACAGAACAATGATTTTCTCAGTATCTCAGCACATGTGATGATAGTAAACCAATTACACCCATCCTTGTCTGGGGTTTGCCCAATATTTGAGTTCAGCTTCTCCAATGGTTGCACCTCAGCCGTCCTCTGTAATAGTCCCACAAACCAGTGAGGTCAGGGCTAACGGAGGTTGAGCCATAAATGCTGGTGTTACCAGTTAATTTATTAAGAATATGAGGGAATTCCTGAGCAACTTGGCCAAATTATGATGCTGTTTGTATACAGACATGTTTAACATCCCCATTATCCATTGCTGGCTGATGTAAAGACTCCACCCTCTTCCACGATGATATCTAGACAAGAAAATACCTCAAAACACTCAAGAGAAGCAATCATAAAAAAAACGGCCACAGGAAGATTCTGTGTCCTGATTGTTAGTTGGAAGCAAGAATGGTGAGAAGAAAATCACTGGATGTGATTGCACAAGTTTAAGTAGAACCTTTTAGCATGAAACCTGCTACACAAGTCACATCGGTTTTCTTAGCTCTTCCTGACGCTACGAGGTACTGATCTACAACATCAGTATCTTGTCAGACAGGTGTGGAAGTGTACTCATAACGTGGACATTATGGTACACAAAATTTTAAAAAAAAAGATCATTAGTACTATTAGTCAATTGCCCAGCAAATTGATCAATGAAGATTCATGATCAGGAACTCACGGAGTGATTTCACGGCTGAACCGCCTGTACCCAGACTTGGTGCACCTGTGCTCAATATTACATTTAATAAACAAAATACGGTTAGTGACAAGGCAGGCAATGGGACCTCGTCACTTCAAGAGTCAAGTGTCAAGAGAGTACGGCAGCAGCCACTAATTTCTGGTTAACATTGTCGCGACATCATGAGAAAGTCCTACTGGACTGTGGGGAGACCATGTTAAGCAGGCCGGCCTCTTTACCACCAGACAAGACAATTAAAATGAAGATTACTTATAAGATTACTCTCTTACACTATCCGTATAAAGATGTTCAGAAAGAATAAAGAATTTTTCTCCTTCCCCAAGAGTCACCGTGGTACAGAAATCTGAAACAGTTCCTTACCTTACTGGCGCAGACCTATGATTGAAAGAATAAAGAAACAAAAGATTTTCTTAGAGATGAGCATGGAGGATATGTAGACTAGCAAAGAAAAGGCAATTAGAAGCCCTTAAATGCCACCAGGCAATCGGGCAAGCAAGATTAATCAAGACCCAATTAAATAGCCATGCATAAACCTGACCTATTCGCCAAGATGCACCAGCTGCCCACCAGTCACCCTTAGCTCACCCTTTCATATTCACCCACCCGTCCACCAACCAATCTTGACCAGTCATCCAACACTCGAGACCCACCCATGAACTCTGACCCATCCACCAACCAACCAATCAAAATTTGCCACTGATTCTTAACCCACTCATCAATCAACCATCCAAGACCCTCCCCAAGTGACAATGACAAGTTCTTTCCAAGGATGTTGCATGTCTTGAATTCAGTCTGTGACCATTATAGATGAGAAGCCTCTGTTCTCCCACTGAAGAGGTTAGTGTTTCCTTCCAGCTGACCACATCGTCTCACTGTTTGAAATAGCTTCTTCCTGATTTTTCATTTGCGTTCCAGCAAATTTCCTGCATATTTTTGAGATTCCCCTCAAAGTTGTCCAAAAAGTTCAATTATTCCTCCCTGCATGAAATTAGCTGTGCTGGGCACAAGGTATCTGGGTGCATGATGTGGGCTCACAAGTTACACTGTGCAAAGACTTGGAAGCCGGATTTGAAGAGTTTTTCTACTTGTGATAGGAAATTGACATCTTGGCCTAGACATGGGATGTTCGCTCAAGGCAATGTTCATAATCAGGTGTTCCACTGCTGCCTGCCTTGAACGTCTACAGACTTCCATCTGCACACCTACAGGATACTTGTCACTTCAGTGTTAAATAGCTGGTGAATGCTCTGACTCTGTAGATCACCGAATGGTTGCATCTTCCTCTGGCTGGGACGCACCAAAGTAGAGAATCGGAAAAAGCTGTAGATAGTTGTAGACTCAGCCAGCTCCACTGTGGGTACAACCCTTCCTTCCATCAAGGGCATCTTCATAAGGCAGTTCCTCAAAACGCCATGAGGACCCTCACCATCCAGGACAAGCCGTCTTGTTGTTGTCATCAGGGAGGGGGTACAGGAGCATGAAGACCCTCTCTCAATGCTGTAGAAAGAGCTTCTTCCCCTCTGCCATCAGATCTCTGAATGGTTCTATGAACACTACCTACTTGACTCTTTCTTTGCACTTTTTTAAAATTTATTGTTATTTTAAATTACAGTAATCTTTTGTCTTGCACTGCATGCTGCTACAAAACAACAAATTTCACGACATGTGTCAGTGATTCTGGTTGTTCTGAGTTCCCATTTGGGGCTTTCTGACCTTGCTTCAGATCTTGGGTTTTGCCAAGTTCTGGTTCTCGTGATGCCACGTTCCAGAAGCTCACACTTCTCAACGTGGTCTCTGACGAGCTTTCACACCAGGGTTCAGTGTACCTCTTTGCATTCCTGTACTAATTCACTCTGCTCCTCCGTCCCTCCCTATGTCACAACTCCTGAAGCTGGTCAAGACACTGAAAGCAATTCTTCTCCATCTGATGTTTCATAGAACATAGAGCAGTACAGCACATCACAGGCCCTTCAGCCCACGACGTTGTGCCAGCCTTTTATCCCACTCTAAGATCAATCTAACTTTCTCTCCCGTATAGTCCTCCATTTTCCTATCATACCTGTGCTTATCTAAGAGTTTCTTATCTAGAAGTATCTGCCTTACTATCACCCCTGGCAGGGGTGTTCCACGTACTGACAACTCTCTGTGAATTAATACCTAGCTCAAACATCTCCCCTATACTTTCTTCCAATCACCTTAAAGATCTATCTCGATTGATATTCCTGAGCATAAGAGGTTTTTGCTCTCAGTGGGACAGGAAGCACAGAATGCAGGTGAAAGTGGCTCAGAGAGGCACTGCTTCAGAAAGCGGCAACAGTGATCAAAGATCCCCACCATCCAGACCACGTCATCATCTTCAGTTCCTGTTGGGCAGGAGGTACAGAAGCTTGAATTCCCCCACTACCAGGTTCAGAAACAGCTACTTCCCTACAACCATCAGGTCCTTGAACTGACTACTACAACCCACGGTTAATCACCATGGACTTGTTTCTGACTGTGCCTGGTCAAACTCAAGATGTTAGTTTTGTATTTTCCTCATTACACTTCTATCAAGTCACCTCTCATCCTCCTATTCTTCCAGAGAGAAAAGTCCTAGCTCATAACTCAACCTTTCCTTATAACGTTCATGACCTTTGCTCATATGTTTCATGGCTGTCTGCCCATACCTTGCCCTGTTCTTTATGAGAAACTGTGATCTTCTGGTGTAGGAGTCAGTGGACAATCCTAGTGGAGGAATCAGTGGACGTTCCTTTACACAAAGACTGGAGCAAGTCTGGAGATTGCTCCTTAACAAGGTTGGTAGAAGCTGGAGGTCCATTTCAGTCAAACAGAATGAGGTGCTGGATGCTCCCCTCCTCTGCTTTGAAGATGGTGCATGGATGGTTGACTTCGCTCCCCACAGGTACCAAGACCTCATTCTGTTGAGGCTGCTCCTCAAACTCTGGATGCACTTTACACTCTCTGCCCCCCTGCCCCCGATCTATGGGAACCCTATATGGAGGGTGCAGGTTATTGTAACACATCAGTGTCAGCCAACGGGAAGCCCAGTCTCACTGGAAGGGGCAGTGAAGCAGCTCCATTGTGAACATGAGAAGGTGGGACTCCACAACAGCTACACGATCTACGGGCACCTTGATGTTGACATGCCTGCCCGTTTCAAACAGGAAAGGAAAAGTGAGGAAGGGCAAGTTAGGGAAGGGAAGTGCAATAGTGAGTATTTCTCCATCCTATCAATTATGTAACCATCAATCCCAGGACACCTGGACCTTCTCTCTAAAGAGGAGAGGGAGTGAATTCCCCCGATTGGGGCATTTGTTAGGGTATCTCCTCACCATCTGCTCCTGGTTCTGAACAGGGTGACCATTCTCAGGTCCGGGCTGTGAGCAGACTGTCTGCTCCCTAATTCCGAGGATATTTCCCTACAGGGAAGAAGGGAGAGCATGTGGTTTCACCGGATTTCTGGGGGCTGGAGTGCATCAGGACAGGGATGGCCATTTTTAATTTGAGAACTGAGTAAATGTTCCAATGGAAGTTAAATAAAATATAAAAATAAACTTCATTTGTGAAAAATGTAACATGTACTTGTCAATTAGAGGGCCAGTACAGCAAATTAGTAACTGCACTAATGTTTCACTGCGTCCATTCACTGAATTCCCTAAAACAACATTGTTGCTCAACCGGAACGTGACTGAAAGATTCCAAGAGTGTGTCTAGAGGGGAAGAGACTGTTACCAGTGAACCAGTGACAGGAGACACCGGTTCAAAACCAGAACCAGGAAGAAGATGAAAATTACTTTTAAATGGCAGCTTCTGGGATATTTAATTAATCTGTTGCCTGCTTGAAGGGGAACTTTCCAAAATTGAACTGGATGGTGTACAACTCAGATCATCTGACAATCTACAATCTCGATGGTTCTGTATCTGTTTCAGTGGGGCTCCATTTTCCACTCTTCCTCTCACTGCCTGGAGCCTGTTCCCCACTCTTCATCTCACTCTGGGCCTGTTCTCCACTCTCCCTCTCAGCCCTCAGGGTCTGTTCCCCACTCTCCCTCTCATTCTGGGCCTGTTTCCCACTCTCCCTCTCACCCTTGGACCTGCTTCCAATCTTCATCTCACTCAGGGTCTACAGTTCCCAACCCTTTCTCTCTCTCACACTTCCTGGGGTTTGATCCCCACTCACTCTCTCACTCTGGGCCTACTCTCCCTCCCACCCTTGGACCTGTTTCTCACTTTCACTCTCATCTGGGCTTTTCCCTCTCTCCCTTTCTCTCTGGGCCTGTCCCTATTCTCCATCTCAGGCCTGTTTTCCACTCCTCCACTTACTCTGGACTTGTTGCCCTCTCTCCCTTTTTCTCTGGGCCTGTCTCTACCCTCTTTCTCAACCTGGGGCCTGTTTCCCACTTTCCCTCTCACTGCCTGGGCCTGTCCCCAATGTCCCTCTCACTCCGGTCATGTTCCACACTCTCTCTCTCTCACTCACTCCATGCCTGTTATCTACTCTCCTGCTCATCCTGGGGCCTGTTCCCCACTCTCCCTTGCCCTCTGTTTCCTGTCATCCCTTTAAACATCTTAAAAATGTAACATCTTTAAAAAGAGTGAATAAAAATTGTGTTATATTATGAACAGAATATCTGGCAACCTAGAAAATCCATTTTAACACTTCCACCCATGCCCTGAGAGTGACAGTAAGGCAGTCTAGTTATCCTTTAAACATAGATTGTGTAACTACTTCACACGGATGTATTGTGAGGGGGGGGGGGGAATGAGAGGGAGTGGAAGGTATTGGGGTGGCAGAATGGGATAGGGCTGTTGTGGGGAAGAAAGAGCACCAGGGAACACAGTTGTCAGTTGTATGAAAGACTTCACGTCAAGGAATAACGAGAGTTTGGTGTACTGCGGAAGTGCTGATGTAGTTTACCTGCGTTTAAAAGCAGCTCGGATGTCAATCTGCTGAACCTCTGGGGCTTCTGAAAGGAAAATACACACAGGGTGAAACGTCAGAGTCAGGTTTGTTATCAATGACGTACAGTATGCCGTGACATTGTCATTTTGCAGCAGCAGTGCACTGCAAGGGTTAAATGTGACTCCAAGTTACAATAAGAAATACAACAAAATAATTCAGTAGTGGAGAAAGGGAGTACAATAGTGAGGTAGTGTAGTGCTCACATACCATTTGGTTCCTAAGGTTGTCATAGTCAGGAGTGATAGTGGGGATAAGCTCCCACTGCCTATAAAGTGCTCCAGATGGCGTGCGACTCTAACAGCCTTTGACACCCAAGTTCAACTCTTGGCCTTCACGTGTGGCCTAGCTACTAGGCCCAGCGGAACTGTTTCTACTGACAAGAGAATGGGCAAAGTTGGACCTCTGGCGCCTCAAAGCCAGTTGCTTTGGGCAGGTGGGGCTCATCAGCCTTGGACGGCAGCCCGCCCAGGAGAGGGAAAACTCTGATTTTAAACCTCCGCTGCCTTGTGGCCATACCCACCCGTGGGAAAGGCTTCGGGAGTAAACCCTGAGGAAGAAATCCGGAGCCGGGGTCCCTTAAGGTAGTTTGATGTTGTTTACAACTTCACTCTGGCAACCTCTGCGATGACATTGGTGCAAAGCTGTATTGGCACTTGCCCTTCCCTTGGACTACATCAGTGACGTGGAGAGGGGAACCCGCTGCATGGGCAACAGCCGGTTCTTCAAACCTTCCCTGGAGAGGATGCAGACCACCAGAGGTGCAAACCCACAATCCCCTGGGATCGATGGCTGCTGATGATGATAGGCCATTTAGAAATCTGATGGCCTCGTTTTCCTAAAGGGATGCAGCCCTCACTATGTAAGTCCACAATCTGGAGAGCCAATTTTGAGGATTGATAGATTAAAAAAAATAGAGTCATAGAAAAGCACAGCACAGAAACAGGCCCTTCAGTCCATCTAGTCCGTGCTGAAAACTATTTAAACTGCCTACTCCCATTAACCTGCACCGGGACCATAGGCTTCCATACCCCTACCATCCATGAACCTATTCAAACTTCTCTTAAACATTGAAATCGAGCTTGCATACACCACTTGTACTTTCAGCTCATTCCACACACTCATAACCCTCTGAGTGAAGAAGTTTCCCCTCATGTTCCCCTTAAACTTTTTGCCTTTCACCCTTAGCCCATATCTCCGGTTGTAGTCCTACCCGACCTCAGTGGAAATTTTAAAACAATCTTGTTTGCTGAAGTGTCCATGGCTGTAACTGGATTTCAGCAGTAGCTGTCCCAGATAGGAATACCTAATGATTCTGTTTGTAGTTGCACACAAAGAGTCGCCACTTATTGGCACCATCTTTTCTTTTTCATAATGGCAAAGACCATTTACTCTTCAAGTCTCTGCGGACCACTTGTAAATCTGTTTAATGGAGGAAGTTGGTACATATTGGTACAGCGAAGGAACAGCCAAGAACATTTCTCAGAACCTCTGTGTTGCCCAGGGAGTGTGTAAGAGAATGGTACTGAAAAGTATAATTGTCCTGTTCACGGGAAGATGGCTGGGAGCAATTTCTGTGCTCTGGATTTTTTGTGGTTTGGCATGAGGAAGGTCCCATAGTGCTGAGTATTTAATATTTCAGTACTACTGGAGTAATATATTCTTCTCCATTTAAGTAATTCATTACGCATTATATGTATGAATAAGTGAATTACATACATCATCGCAATACCACGTGATACGTGCGTACTATACTTAAAGCAAAGACAAAGTTATACCAGTATTTTGGACTCCACACATATTCCTTTGAAATAACAATGTTTTGAAGTTACAAAACTCAACAAAAAGGAGCTGACTAAAGAGTTTACACCTGTAAATGGAATTTTACGATAAAGTTCCTCACCTTTGACTTCCAGGTCAAAGGTACAGCTGTCAAACTTGTCCTTCCAGGTCACCTCACAGCGATAATTTCCAGCATAGTTCTCCTTCGCTTTGATAATTTGCATTTCAAAAGTGTGAATCTGTAATTAAAGAAAAGAAGATTTTTTTGTACAATGGGAGGGTGAGAGGTTTGCTCACAGTGGGACGTGAAGCACAGAAAGCAGGTGAAAGTGGCTCAGAGAGGCATTGCCTCAGAAAGACCCCCACTATCCAGACCAGACCACCTTCTCACACCTACCATCAGGCAGGAGGTACAGAACCCTGAGGCCCCACATCACCAGGCTCAGGAACAACTACTTCCCTTCAACCATCAGGTTATTGAATCGACTGACACAACCCTAACTCCTCCTCAACAACGGAACATTACAGACCAACTCTTGCACTACCATGGACGTGTTTATTTATTAAGAAAGTTTCCACCTGTATGGAGGGGGCACTGCTCAGGACTGGAAAAAGCTGAAAAAAGTTGCAACCTCAGTTAGCTCCACCATGGGAACCAGGCTCACCAGCATTGAGGACACCTTCAAAAGTCGATGCCTCAGAAAGGTGGTGATGCACCATCAATAACTCTCTGAGACGTGAGGCGAGATATAGGCTTTTATTGACTGGAAGAAAGAACAAGCAGCAATTGACCACCATACTACATCCTGGAGACTGAGGGCTGGGCTCAGGCCTCAATCGCCTTTATACAGGGGTCTGTGGGAGGAGCCACAGGAGCAGTCAGCAGGGCGGGGGGGGGGGCGTGTCCAGACAGGTATATGTAGTTCACCACAGGCGGCATCCATCATTACGGACCCCCATCACACAGGACATGCCCTCTTCTCGTTGTTACCATTGGGAAGGAGGTACAGGAGCCTGAATACACACACTCAAGGTTTCAGGAACAGCTTCTTCCTCTCTGCCATCAGATTTCTGAATGGACATTGAATCCATGAACACTACCCCACTACTTTCTTTTTCTCTTTTGGCAATACTTATTTAAGTTAACTTTATAGTAAATTATGATTATTATTATTATGTTTTAATTTGTACTGTTGCTGCATAACAAAAAATTTCATGACATAGGCCGGTGGTATGAAACCTGATTCTGAGATACAGCGCGGTAACAGGCCCTCCCAGCGCAATGAGCCCGCACCTCCCATTACACCCATGTGACCAACAAACCTACTAACCCTTACATCTCTGGACTGTGGGAGGAAACCGGAGCACCCGGAGGAAATCCACACATTCACAGGGAGAACGTACAGACTCCTTACTGACAGCGGTGGGAATTGAACCTGGGTCACAGTAAAGCATTGCACTAACCACTACTCTACCTTGCCACCCTAAAGTATGTGCCGAAACCAGGGATTGAACTGGAGACTGAGCCATTTCAAACTCAGCAGCTCAGTATTTTCCTTCCTCACTGTATGGGGTAATTTTTATGTATGTACAGTCGATACTGTGTGTCTGATAGCTGGATGCTGGTTTTTCATTACACCTGTGCCTCATTGTCCTTGTGCAGCGAACGAATGAACCTCAGGCTTGTATAGTGACATATTTGTACTTCAATAATAAATTTACTTTGAACTGTGTGCAATCCAGCACGGACGCAGAGGTGGTGTGGCGTGGCTGACCCTCTCGTTGGTGCCACCCTCCAGTGTTCCCTTGGTGAAAGGAAAGCTGGATTGCTTGCCTGCATGCGTTCATCTACCAACTACCGGGAACTATATGTTCTTGCCAATAAAACCCACACACCACCAGTTCACAGCACATGACACTCAGGGACCTGGGCTATATTATGTATTTCTCTGGCTGTGATTACTGCTACCTTACATGTGCCTTGTGCTGTGTGTGAGTGTCGGTACTGTGTTTTGCACCCTGACCCGGAGTAACGTTGTTTCGTTTGGCTGTATTCATGTATGGTTAAAGGACAACTAAACTTGAATTTGAACTTGAACATGGATTGTCTTTATTCACCATATACATCGACAGATATCTGCACTGCGACGCACAGGAGGGCTCTACATGGGTAGTTAAAACTGATAAACACATCAGCGACACGGGCCTACTTTGCCATCGAGGACACACTCAGTGGCCACTTTCTAACACACCCTCCTCTACATGATCACTGAGTGTGTGCTCACGGTCTTCTGCTGCTGTAGCCCATTCACCTCAAGGTTCGATAGATGCTCAAAGTCATTCAGAGATGCTCAAAGTCCAAAAATTCGAAAGTTCACAGTAAAATTTATTATCAGAGTACATGCACGTCACCACATACAACCCTGAGATTCTTTTTCTGTGGGTTTTCTCAGCAAACCTATAGCACAGTAACTGTGAACTGTAAACATCAGGAACCGTTAACTTCAAACAAACTGTGCAAATGCAGAGATAAATAAATAGCAATGAACTACAAGCATGAAATAACAAGATAACAGAGTCCTTAACTGAGTGTAGCTATCCTCTTGTTGTTCAAAAGCCTGATAGCTGAGGGGTAGTAACTGTTCTTGAACCTGATGGAGCAAGTCCTGAGGCTTTTGTAGCTTCTGCCTGATGGCAACAGCAAGAAAAGAGCATGGCCAGGGTGGTGAGGATCTCTGATGATGGATGCTGTTCTTCTCCAGTAACGCTTCATGTAGATTTGCTCAGTGGTTGGGAGGGTTTTACCCGTGTTGTACTGGGTCGAATCCACTACCTTTTGTAGGATTTCCTGCTCAAACACATTGGTGTTCCCATAGCAGGCCATAATGCAGCCAGTCAGCACACTTTCCACCACACGCCTAGGTTTTCATTGATGTGCCGAATCCCCCGCAGACTCTTGAGGAAGTAGAGGTGCTGTTGTGCTTTCTTCACGATAATATTTAAATGATGGGTCCAGGACAGGTCTTCTGAGGGAGTGAATTTAAAGTTACTGACTCTCCACTTATGACCTTTCATGGACCTCTGGATTCCCTCTCCTCAAGTCTACAATCAGTTCCTTGGTCTTATTGACCGAGTGAGAGGTTGTTGTCTTTACATCACTCAGCGAAATGTCCAATCTCCCTCCTGTATGCTGATTCATCCCCACCTTTGATACAGCCCACAAGGCATTTTTGCCTGCAGACTTGCCTCTCACTGGATTGTTTTTGTTTGTGTTTTTTATCATTCTCTGTAAGCTCCTGAGACTGTTGTGAAAGCCCCAGGAGATCAGCAGTTTCTGAGATACTCAAACCACCCTGTTTGGTCCCAACAATCATTCCACAGCCAAAGTTACTTAGATCGCATTTCTTCCCCATTCTGATTTTTGGTCTGAACAACAAATGAACATCTTGATCACGTCTGCATGCTTTAATGCATTGAGTTGCTAGCACACGATTGGCTGATTAGCCATTTGCATTAATAAGCAGGTATACAGGAGTACCTAATAAAGATGCCACGGAGTATATATACAGAAAGGTGCTGGAAAAGGGCCAGTAACATCATGAAGGATCCCACCCACCCTGCTCACGGACTGTTTGTCCCACTCCCATCAGGGAGGAGGCTATGCAACATCCATGCCACAACCATCAGGCTCAAAAACAGATCCTATCCCCCAGCAGCAAGGCTGATCAACACCTCCACCCAATAAACCATCCCTCCACACCCACAACCACCACTACATACTCTTCATCTGGCGTCACTTTATGTACATGCAATCAAAGTTCCAAGTACATTTATTGTCAAAGTATGTATACATTATACAACCTTGTGATTTGTCTCCTCACAGGCAGCAGCTAAACAAAGAAACCCAAAAGAACCCGGTAAAAAGCTGACCGTCAAACACCCGCCGTGCAGAGAAGAAAACAAATTATGCAAATAATAAACGCAAGCCAATACCGATAGTCCGCAGACCCTGCGTACAGCATAGAGCGGAGCAGCGAGCGGAACCAGCCCAACCTCGCCTCAGGACCTGACACCCTGACCTTTTCAATCAGGCCCAGTGCCTAAATCACTACATTGTGCTTTTATAGGATTGCTTTTATATTTATTGCGCTTTTAGCTCTTTATGCTCGTGTTTTTTATGCTGCATCAGATCCGGAGTAACAATCATTTATTTTGTTCTCCTTTACCCTGGTGTACTGGAGAATGACAATAAATAGCCTTGAATCCTGAATTGTGAATTTGTTGTGCTGTGTTGCTCAGGGCTGACATGCAACAAAAAACAATGTTCAACTGCCTTAAAGAATGAAGAGTTATATAACATACAAAGTATGGCAAGAGGGCAAGAAGCTGTTCCACTTCTTCTGAAACTTGAGAGAAACGCTGGTGGAATTTGGAAACTGGCACATTTATTCATAAGGAACCAGCTCAGCAGACCCAAGGTCAGCACTGAGACAGGTCTCACCAAGCTGAGGTCAGGGAAACCATTGGAACAGTGACCAGTCCTGACGATCAGTGGATATTCTTTCCAAATTAAAACTCATGGAGTGAAGGAACCAAAACAGAAAAAGATTCTACAAAAACTCCTAAATGCATTTGGAAATATCTGGATGGAATGTGGAATGCAGACTGTGATACCGGGACAAAACCAACTTAAAAATAGTCCCATATGACAGCACTTATTCACTTGGTTATATAAATCCCAAGTTCCTTTCATGCCCTGTGGCTCACAGCTGAGAATAATTTACCCTGGCACGTGTCTGTTGGTGGTTATTTGGAGAATAGAGCAGCAGAATAAACACTGGAAGATCTGACTTCTCTGAACTCTGCTCCAGGAATGGGAAGGATGGCTGGCATCTTAAACACAAGGTATTCTGCAGGTGCTGGAAATCCACACACAAAATGCTGGAAGAACTCGGTAGCGTAGTGGTTAGTGCGACACTATTACAGCTCAGGGCATCAGAGTTAGGAGTTTAATTCCAGCGTCCCCTGTCAGAAAGTTTGAACATTCTTCCTGTCAGCACATCTGCTTCCTCCAAGTTCTCCAGCTTCCTTCCACTGTCCAAAGAAGTACCGGTTAGTAGATTAATTAGTCACTAATAAATTGTCCTGTCATTAGGCTAGGGTTAAATCAGGGGTTTTGGGCAGTGTGGATCTTAGGGCCAGAAGGGTCTGTTCCACACTGCATCTCTAAATAAAAATAAAAATAACTCCATTTTAAAAAGGTCAGCAGGTCAGGCAGAATCTATGGAGGGGAATAAGCAGTCTCTGTTTTGGGCCAAGACCCTTCGTCAGGATTGGACTGAATCTTAGACTTCTTTGTTAAGCCATTTGCTTGCAAAGGGTTGGATGTTGGCATTACCAATCTCTGCTCCCTGTTGTTGCATTTTGCAGTGGCTTTGCAGAGAGCCACAGCAAAAGTCCAGAGTGTGGTGGACGCCGCTCGGCTCACTGCGGAAACTAGCCTTCCCTCCTCAGTAAAGCACCCAGGATAATCCAAGACCCTATCCACTCGGGCCATTTTCTCTTCTCCCCTGTCCCATTGGGCAGAAGATAAATGGCTTGAAAGCATCCTGTTGAAGGGTCTTGGCCTGAAACATCAATTGCTTAAAGTTCAAAGATCAAAGTGCATTTATTATCGAAGTATTTATACCATGGACAACCTTGAGTTTCATCTCCTTGCCAGTAGCCACAAAACAAAGAAATATGTGCAATAGAATCCATGAAACCCCCCCCACACCACACCACAAAGACCATCAGACGTTCATTGTGCGAAAAAAAGAATAAATGTGTGCGGACAATATGAAAGCAAACAGCTACAGAACATGAACTACAGAATCCCCAACTGGGAGTCTACAGTCATGGAGCCAACTCAGGAATCCGATTGCTGCGGATCAAAGGTACGGAGCCAGCTCAGCACTGACAGCACTCTTCTCCATAGATGCTGACCGACCTGCTGAGTTCCTCCAGCATCCTGTGTGTTTCCCCAAGCAGGAACTCCTCTTTACAAAAACATCAAGAGAAACAGAAACCAAGCAGACAAGTGGACATTCATCTTACCCTGGTGATTCTGTCGAAGGATTCTTTCAGTTGAAGGTGTTTGCCTGCCTTACTGGCAAGGTCCAGCCATTTGCCCTTGAACCACTTGGCGTTTGGCTTGCGCAGTAGATCCTTGGCTTCCACCTTCGCCACGAAGGTGATGTCGCCACCTTCAAAGAGAAAGTTTCACACATCTCATCACTGGAGTATAAAAAGGAAGAACAGGGACTCCGCAGGGCCCCTGTCATTCAGATGAAAGTTCAACCTGTGTCTGAGTTTCCAAATTCAACACCTCATGCTTATATGAATGAAACTGCTTTTGCTCAGCTCACTTCTTCAGCCAATCAAGACCCTC
Organism: Hemitrygon akajei; assembly: GCF_048418815.1. NCBI lineage: Eukaryota > Metazoa > Chordata > Chondrichthyes > Myliobatiformes > Dasyatidae > Hemitrygon > Hemitrygon akajei. The sequence continues at coordinate 173,961,984 of NC_133133.1, forward strand.
CTGGAATTCAGTTTCTTTTGTTATTTATTTACTTAGAGATACAGACTGGCCTTTTGAACCATGTCACCCCTGCAACCCCCAACAACCCCCATTTAACGCTAACCTAATCACGGGACAACTTACAATGACCAATTGACCTACCTGGTATGCCTTCGGACTGTGGGATGAAACCCGAGCACTTGGAGAAAATCCAAGCATTCTATGGGAGGACGTACAGAGACTCCTTACAGTGGACACCAGTATTGACCTAACCACTGCGCTCCTGTGATGCCCATTTTTGGTGACCTTCCTCACTGTCCACTCTACCACCTATTTTAGTGTCACCTGCAACCGTTCCAGCCAGCTAAAGGGCCGAAGGGTATTCCTGGGGCTGGCACTGGAAACTCACCCACAGCGACAGTCCCACTCTGTGGCTTCTCAATAAACAGAGTTGAGCGATTGGTATTGTCCAGTTTCTCGGCCTCCTCTGTCGATCCTTCTCCAGAGGACCACACTGCGGTCAGGAAGTAAAGGAAAACGAGTTATAATCCCTGCAATGATCCTGAAATATTGCCTCCTGTTCATTTCATACTCTCCTTTCCAAGCTCCTTCGCTTGCGCTGTTAAAACATAGGTTAGCAATGGGATAGAATCAGTCGCAGTAATGTTGGTTATGGAGAATGACAGGAATGAGAATGAGGACGGACCACTTCGTGTTACCATGACACCGACCTGGATGGAATAAGACAAACGGCTTGTGAGTTCACACACGAGCAATCACACAGTGACTGTCACCGTAGGCAGCAATGCATCCCTCTGCAGAAAACAAGTGAAGGCTCTCTTCCAAAACAGAAACGTTTTCCCTGAGGTAGATTTAAGGGACACCCGGGGGTGACTATTTTCCAGAGAGTGGTGGGTATAGAATCTTGGAAGGCCTAGATAGAGTGGACATGGAGAGGATGTTTCCAATAGTGGGAGGGTCTGGGACCAGAAGGCACAGCCTCAGAATAGAGGGACATCCATTTAGAGCCAAGATGAGGAGGAATTTCTTTAGTCAGAGGGTGGTGTATCTGCGAAATTCTTTGCCACAGATGTTGTGGAGGCCAAGTCATTGGGATGGGTTCTTGATTAATCAAGGCATTGAAGGCTATGAGCAGAAGACAGGAGAATGGGGTTGGAAGGGCTAGTCAATCGGCCATGATGGAATGCTGGAGCAGACTCAATGGACTGAATGGCCCAACTCTGCTCCTATGTCTTATGATTTTCCAGAGTTGATGTGGCTCCCTGGGAGGCTGGGGTCAGTAGAGGGAAGCGATGATTCAGGGTCACATGGAGATGCGGGTTAGGACCAGCTGGAGGTTGGCGGTTTGTGTGTTGGGTGAGAGAGCCAAGTTGCTGTTGAGCGGTAGAATGCACTTGGAGATCTGAATGGCCTGCCTGTGATGAATTTCCGAGTGTTTTACCACTACCAAGAGCTGTGATTGGTGTTGGTTGGAGATGATTCTGGTCGTGTGGTGTGACATCACTAAAGACCCACTCCAGAAAGGCCATGCCCTCTTCTCACTCCTACCATCAGGATGGAGGTACAGGAACCTTAGGTCCCACACCACCAGGTTCAGGAACAATTATTACCCTGCAACTGATCCAGTATGGATCACTTCACTCACCAAACTCTGAACTGATTCTATAGCTTATGGACTCACTTTCAAGGACTCTCCCACTCACATTCTCAGCACTTATATTTTCACAATTTGCCTTCTTTTGCACATTGGTTGTCTGGACCAGTTTGTGGATAGGAAAGGGTTAGTGGGATATGGACCAAGTGAGGCCAGCTGAGAAAGGCACCTGGGTCAGCATAGGCGAATTGGGCCTAAGGGCCCATTTCCATGGTGTATAATTCTAGACCATGACAAGGCACAGCAGTGTCAGAGAGGAGACCTGACCGAAGCTTGTAAAAGACAAGTTATAGATAGGACAGGCGGCCAGGAACTTTTGTCCCAAGTTAGGAATAATAAGTATTAAAGAACATAGTTTGAAGATGAGAGGGGGATAGTTTTAAGGAGATTTATGAGGTTTTTTTAAACACAGTAAATGGCAAAAGCCTGGACTGTGGTGGGTTCAGATACAACAGAGATGTTTAAGGGGCATTTAGACAGATTCATGCCAGACAGAGAATAGAGGGGTATGGACGTGTGTGGGCAAACAGCATGTTTAAGTTGTCACCCTGCTCGGTACAGACTGTGCTGAACTGTTCTCTCTTCAATGTTCAGCCAGCAGGAGGTTATGGCACAAGACAAAAAATGGCATGAGGTTTCTGTCAGGCCTGCACAGACAGGAATTTCCCAGTCCTCACCTCCTCTCATTACCAACTCATCACCTGCAGCCTATTTAAACCCAGCTCTCATTCACAATCCGTGTTCATTCATCGAACCAGCTAGCCTCAAGCAGTTGCTTCTAGCCTTCAGTTACCTTTTTTGCCTGGTTGATTTAAGTATCTGTTCTCTCGTGCTGTGGCCCCTCGTGGAAGTTTATTATTAAAGTGATCACTCTCTGCTAAACCTTTGCTTCTGCTCTGCATTTGAAGCAAGCTTCCTCCACATTCCCCGACAGTTTCAGAAGGCTTAGAAATTTTAGTGTTATAAAACTACCTAGATGGAATCAATTCTTAACGAGAATATGTTCATCTGCCTGGCTCATCCTTTTAAAGAAGGATTTGTGTTTTTTATCCAGTGTGTGGTTTCTGGATGCCGGATAGTTTGGATAACTTTTGCTTCAGTGCTGGTGGAATGACCGTGACCATAAGAGGGAGGTTAGACTGGCCTTGTCACACACCGTGAGCTGCTTCAGCTCCGAGCAGGGTTTCCAAACATTTTTTATGCCATGGACCAATACCATGAAACATGGGTCTGTGGGCCCCAGGCTGGGAGTCCCTGGAAGCCTCAGAGTATTCACTGCCTTAGTAAAGATATTCCAGGTTCCAGAGAAATGCACACCTTCCCCTGGAGAAACACAGCAGGTCAGGCAGCATCTATGGAGGGGAATAAACTGTCAATGTATTGGGCTGAGACCCTTCATCAGGACTGGAAAGGAAGAGGGAAGAAGACAGAATAAGGAGGTGGGCTGGGGGGAAGGAGAACAAGCTGGCAGGTGATAGTGAGACCAGGTAGTTGGGCAGGTGATAGTGAGACCAGGTGAGGGGGAAGTTGATAGTGAGACCAGGTGAGGGGGAAGGTGATAGTGAGACCAGGTGAGGGGGAAGGTAATAGTGAGACCAGGTGAGGGGGAAGGTGATAGTGAGATCAGGTGAGGGGGAAGGTGATAGTGAGACCAGGTGAGGGGGAAGGTAATAGTGAGACCAGGTGAGGGGGAAGGTGATAGTGAGATCAGGTGAAGGGGAAGGTGATTGTGAGACCAGGTGAGGGGGAAGGTAATAGTGAGACCAGGTGAAGGGGAAGGTGATAGTGAGATCAGGTGAAGGGGAAGGTGGGTGGGCAGGTGATGGTGAGACCAGGTGAGGGGGAAGGTGGGTGGGCAGGTGATGGTGAGACCAGGTGAGGGGGAAGGTGGGTGGGCAGGTGATGGTGAGACCAGGTGAGGGGGAAGGTGGGTGGGCAGGTGATAGTGAGACCAGGTGACGGGGAAGGTGGGTGGGCAGGTGATGGTGAGGCCAGGTGAGGGGGAAGGTGGGTGGGCAGGTGATAGTGAGACCAGGTGAGGGGGAAGGTGGGTGGGCAGGTGATGGTGAGACCAGGTGAGGGGGAAGGTGGGTGGGCAGGTGATGGTGAGACCAGGTGAGGGGGAAGGTGGGTGGGCAGGTGATGGTGAGACCAGGTGAGGGGGAAGGTGGGTGGGCAGGTGATGGTGAGACCAGGTGAGGGGGAAGGTGGGTGGGCAGGTAATAGTGAGACCAGGTGAGGGGGAAGGTGGGTGGGCAGGTAATAGTGAGACCAGGTGAGGGGAAAGGTGGGTGGGCAGGTGATAGTGAGACCAGGTGAGGGGGAAGGTGGGTGGGCAGGTGATGGTGAGGCCAGGTGAGGGGGAAGGTGGGTGGGCAGGTGATGGTGAGACCAGGTGAGGGGGAAGGTGGGTGGGCAGGTGATAGTGAGACCAGGTGAGGGGGAAGGTGGGTGGGCAGGTGATAGTGAGACCAGGTGAGGGGGAAGGGGGACAAGCTGGCAGGTGATGGTGAGACCAGGTGAGGGGGAAGGTGGGTGGGCAGGTGATAGTGAGACCAGGTGAGGGGGAAGGGGGACAAGCTGGCAGGTGATGGTGAGACCAGGTGAGGGGGAAGGTGGGTGGGCAGGTGATGGTGAGACCAGGTGAGGGGGAAGGTGGGTGGGCAGGTGATGGTGAGACCAGGTGAGGGGGAAGGTGGGTGGGCAGGTGATGGTGAGGCCAGGTGAGGGGGAAGGTGGGTGGGCAGGTGATGGTGAGACCAGGTGAGGGGGAAGGTGGGTGGGCAGGTGATGGTGAGGCCAGGAGAGGGGGAAGGTGGGTGGGCAGGTGATGGTGAGACCAGGTGAGGGGGAAGGTGGGTGGGCAGGTGATGGTGAGACCAGGTGAGGGGGAAGGTGGGTGGGCAGGTGATGGTGTGACCAGGTGAGGGGGAAGGTGGGTGGGCAGGTGATGGTGAGACCAGGTGAGGGGGAAGGTGGGTGGGCAGGTGATGGTGAGGCCAGGTGAGGGGGAAGGTGGGTGGGCAGGTGATGGTGAGACCAGGTGAGGGGGAAGGTGGGTGGGCAGGTGATGGTGTGACCAGGTGAGGGGGAAGGTGGGTGGGCAGGTGATGGTGAGACCAGGTGAGGGGGAAGGTGGGTGGGCAGGTGATGGTGTGACCAGGTGAGGGGGAAGGTGGGTGGGCAGGTGATGGTGAGACCAGGTGAGGGGGAAGGTGGGTGGGCAGGTGATGGTGAGGCCAGGTGAGGGGGAAGGTGGGTGGGCAGGTGATGGTGAGACCAGGTGAGGGGGAAGGTGGGTGGGCAGGTGATGGTGAGACCAGGTGAGGGGGAAGGTGGGTGGGCAGGTGATGGTGTGACCAGGTGAGGGGGAAGGTGGGTGGGCAGGTGATGGTGAGACCAGGTGAGGGGGAAGGTGGGTGGGCAGGTGATGGTGAGACCAGGTGAGGGGGAAGGTGGGTGGGCAGGTGATGGTGAGACCAGGTGAGGGGGAAGGTGGGTGGGCAGGTGATAGTGAGACCAGGTGACGGGGAAGGTGGGTGGGCAGGTGATGGTGAGGCCAGGTGAGGGGGAAGGTGGGTGGGCAGGTGATAGTGAGACCAGGTGAGGGGGAAGGTGGGTGGGCAGGTGATGGTGAGACCAGGTGAGGGGGAAGGTGGGTGGGCAGGTGATGGTGAGACCAGGTGAGGGGGAAGGTGGGTGGGCAGGTGATGGTGAGACCAGGTGAGGGGGAAGGTGGGTGGGCAGGTGATGGTGAGACCAGGTGAGGGGGAAGGTGGGTGGGCAGGTAATAGTGAGACCAGGTGAGGGGGAAGGTGGGTGGGCAGGTAATAGTGAGACCAGGTGAGGGGAAAGGTGGGTGGGCAGGTGATAGTGAGACCAGGTGAGGGGGAAGGTGGGTGGGCAGGTGATGGTGAGGCCAGGTGAGGGGGAAGGTGGGTGGGCAGGTGATGGTGAGACCAGGTGAGGGGGAAGGTGGGTGGGCAGGTGATAGTGAGACCAGGTGAGGGGGAAGGTGGGTGGGCAGGTGATAGTGAGACCAGGTGAGGGGGAAGGGGGACAAGCTGGCAGGTGATGGTGAGACCAGGTGAGGGGGAAGGTGGGTGGGCAGGTGATAGTGAGACCAGGTGAGGGGGAAGGGGGACAAGCTGGCAGGTGATGGTGAGACCAGGTGAGGGGGAAGGTGGGTGGGCAGGTGATGGTGAGACCAGGTGAGGGGGAAGGTGGGTGGGCAGGTGATGGTGAGACCAGGTGAGGGGGAAGGTGGGTGGGCAGGTGATGGTGAGGCCAGGTGAGGGGGAAGGTGGGTGGGCAGGTGATGGTGAGACCAGGTGAGGGGGAAGGTGGGTGGGCAGGTGATGGTGAGGCCAGGTGAGGGGGAAGGTGGGTGAGCAGGTGATGGTGAGACCAGGTGAGGGGGAAGGTGGGTGGGCAGGTGATGGTGAGACCAGGTGAGGGGGAAGGTGGGTGGGCAGGTGATGGTGAGACCAGGTGAGGGGGAAGGTGGGTGGGCAGGTGATGGTGTGACCAGGTGAGGGGGAAGGTGGGTGGGCAGGTGATGGTGAGACCAGGTGAGGGGGAAGGTGGGTGGGCAGGTGATGGTGAGACCAGGTGAGGGGGAAAGTGGGTGGGCAGGTGATGGTGAGACCAGGTGAGGGGGAAGGTGGGTGGGCAGGTGATGGTGAGACCAGGTGAGGGGGAAGGTGGGTGGGCAGGTGATGGTGAGACCAGGTGAGGGGGAAGGTGGGTGGCTGGGGAAGGGGGATTATATGAGGAACTGGGATGGGGAGGGTGAAGAAATCAAGGGCTGAAGAAGAAGGAATCTGACAGAGTAGGGAGGTCCATGGAAGAAAGGGAAGGAGGGGGCCATTACAGGGAGGTGGTGGGCACAGAAGAGAAGGGGTGAGAAGGGAGCCAGAATGGGGAATGGAAAAAAGAGAGAAGCAGAAAGAGTCAAAATGAGCAGAAGTTGGAGAATTGTCAGGTTGGAGGCTACCCAAACGGAATAAGAGGTTTTGCTGTTCCAGCCCGAGAGTGAACTCATCACAGCCGTAGAGAAGGCCTGGACTGAAAGGTCAGAATGGGAATGGGGATAGGAATTAAAATGCTTGGTCACTAGCATATCCTGCCTTTTACCGTGGACAGAGCGAAGGTGCTCATCGAAGTGGTCCCCAGTCTGCATTGAATCTCACCAGTGTAAATGAGGCTGCACTGGGATAACCGGATACCGTAGATAACCCCCTGACAGACTTGCATGTGAAGGACTGTTTGTGACGCTGAATGGAGATGAGGGAAGAGGTGAATGGGCAGGTGTAGCATTTGTTACACTTGCAAGGATAATTGCCGGGAGGGAGTTTTGTGGGGAGTGACAAATGGACAGGAGAGACACATAGAGAGCAGTATCTATGGAAAGGAGAAGTGGGGACCCAGTCACCTTCTGCTGTGCTCCACAGTGCGGTTCCAAGATGAACAGCATGCACCATATCAGAGCTGGATCCGTGGGAACTGTGGTCATTTAATCAGTATCAACCCTAGGATGCATTACCATCTAGGTCGCCAGCCTAGTGATATGCTGTGTCAGAGACATACCCGAGTCCTTCCTCGCCGTGGCAGAATCTGGAGGCTTCTCCTCTGTTTTGGAAACAGAAATTGGTCAAAACTAATGTCCCAGACAGCGCGCACGCACACGCACACACACACACACACACACACACACACACACACACACACACACACACACACACACACACACACACACACACACACACACACACACACACACACACACACACACACACACACACACACAGTTCCGCCCTCCGAATGCCCACCACACTTTACTGCTTGCTCTGTATATCAATCCCCACCTTGAGGTTCATCTCTCAACTGATTCTACCCACAAACTGATTCATAAAAATGCTCAAAGAAGCCATGAACGGCGCGCTCTATGGGAATGGGAAGTTGAGTTGAAAGTTTTGTGATGGATGGAGTGAAGGTGGCTCAACGAAGCGGTCACCCAGTCCACTGACATAGAGGAGGCTGCACCGTCAGGACAACTGACAACCCCAACACACTCGCAGCTGAACCATTGACAAAGCGGTCGTCCAATCCAGCTATTTTTATTTCAGCAGATTATCAAAGAGAAGTCTTTCCATTTCTGGTGATTCCTGGCCTATTCAGTTACAAGCATATTAGCAACTCTAGCAATAAACTCTAACACCAACATGATGATTCGAAAGCAAATTGAACTGCTGACCAAAGTAAAACATTTATTTCTTTAATCTTGCTTTTTGTCTTTTATTTTCGTGTTTGCTCTTTACCTCATTGTAAAGCACTTTCAAACACAGTTGTTGTTATTATTATTATTATTATTATTGTTGTTGTTATAAGTTATTATTATTATTTTTTCTCAGCTCAAGCTGGTAAAACCTGAGGAACTTGATAAGCCAAGCAAGCTCATTTCTCAATTGCTGGGAACTTTCCGACTATTCTAGTCAAGTTATTGTGGCTTTCTGGGGATTTACATAGATATTGCTGTGTAGCCCTAATTGTGAAATACTATTGTGTAGTGACTTTGGGATGACACCAGATGTAGATAATGCTACTGGGACAATATATACATGTCCATGTTCCAAAGTCTTTCAACTTTTTCTTTTAATTCAGCATATCTAGTGTCCTTCACTTGATTTCTGTATGTTATGAGTTTGGAATGGCTGTACCTATTCAGTGAGTTGTTCTTCCTTGTTTATCCTGGATCGTTCGTTCCATCCAGACAGTGGTTAAGGATTGCTCTGTCTGTAATAAGTGATCAGTTGTAATATGATTTGTGGGACTCTGACTCATACTGGACCAGGCTTGTATTTCTAGTGAGGCATGGGTTTTTTTTGACTTTGTATTTTAAAGCATGATTTTGGTGAATATTTGCCACTTGATTGTGCCCATGTAAGAAATCAGATTGAGTTAAACTGCTATAGGATTCTGTAATGTGTTGGGTTGTTTCTAGTTTATTATTATTATTATTATTATTACATCCATCCTCGGTTTCTTTCCTGGTTTTAATTCTGCCTGTTTTCCTGAAGGAATTCTGGTTGTTGAGTCATTGAGCACTACAGTACAGCACAGAAACAGGCCCTTCTGCCCATCTAGTCCATGTCAAACTATTATTCTGACTAGTCCAATCAATGCACACCTGAACTATAGCCCTCCATACCCCTACCATCCAGGTACTTATCCAATTTTCTCTTAAGGTTTGAAATCAAACCCACAGCCATCACTTCTGCAGATAGCTCATTCCACTATCTCACCACCCTCTGAGTGAAGACATTTCCCCTCATGTCCCTTTAAACTTTTCACCTTTCACCCTGAACCTATGACCTCACCTAACCTCAGCAGGAAAAGTCTGAGCTTACTCTGCGTATACCACTCATAATTTTGAGCACTGAGAAATTCTGAGAATGTTTTTCTGTGCCACACTCAGGATGAAGGTGCTTCCATCCCGGGGTTGTAAGTCCTGCAGTGAGTGACGAGGCCATTGGGGGAAATCACAGAGTCTGTCACTCAACACTTCAGGAACAGCTTCTTCCCCTCTGCCATCCGACTTCTAGACAGACATTGAACCCGTGAACACTACCACAGTACTTTCTATCTCTATTTTTGCACTACTTTTTAAATGTATATATACACACCTACTGTAATTCACATTTTTTCTATTATTATGTATTGCAAAGACAGCAAACTTCACAACATATACCAGTGATATTAAACCTGATTCTGATTCTAATTCTGAGGTAAAGCAGGTCCTTGAATGAGTGGGTCTATCTACACCAGAGCAACACACACAAAATGCTGGAGGAGCTCGGCGCTCCGGCGGCGTTTATGGAGAGGTGTAAACAGTCGATGTTTCGGGCTGAGACCCATCATTAGGAAAGGGAAAGAAACCAGGGTCCAGACTATTCCTGCGCTCTGTGATATCTGCAGCGACACAGATATGCAGCAAGTGCAGCAATTAGTCCATTAACCATGAATACGACCTCATTATTGTTTATTTTTTATATATCTCTGTGTAATTTTTAAAAAATGTTACACGCACTGCTGCCCCAACGCAGCAAATTTTGTATCTAAGTCAATGATAATAAACCTGATTCTGGTTCCCCACACAAACCATAGGAAATGAACCGGCTCACTACTACCATCTGGTGGCCACTGTGGGTTGGGCAATCAATGCACCAATATCAAACATCACCAGTAAGTGTTAGCGCCATTGGTGGGTAGAAGCTGCCACTTACACTAGCAAACAGATTTTTGTATAAAATGCCAGAATTAGTGGACTGGATGCTATACGGAAAGAGCAAACTGCAGTTAAAGCCTTGGCGCAGGGCAGTGTGGGTTTGGCCGCACCATTTAATGAGAACAGCTGATGTCTCTGGATGTTTCATTGCCTTGCAGTTTAAAAAAAACCTAAATGAGGAAAAGTGAAACCTTTGGTTCACCGGTCACGTTTCCAATAAGATTGGCACATCTCGCTTCAACCCGAAAAGTCTCCACCATTGAATCAAGTGATTCTGCGGACGCTGGAAATCTTCAGCAATGCACACAAGATGCTGGAGGAAATCAGCAAATCTGGCAGCACCTGTAGAGAGGAGGGCTACATAGCAGGGAAGGGTTAGGTTGATTTTAAAGTAGCTTAAAAGGTTGGCACGACATTTTGGACCGAATTTCTACATACTGGTGAAGGATCTCGGCCCAAAACATTCAATTGCTTATTCCTCTCCATAGATGCTGCCTGACCTGCTGAGTTCCTCCAGCATTGTGTGGGTGAGGCTCCATCACTAGCTCAGTTCTATAATGAGAATGAGAGGTTATAATAATACTTACCCTGGGTATCATTGCCGACCTGAGTACTAGGGGTTCCTTCTGCTAAAAGAAAAGAGTTATAATTGGGAAAAGCACACCAGTTCAAACTGCTGTGGACTGAAGGTTATCTTTTTTAATTTTTTAATTTATTTAGAAATACGGCAGCATGGAAAGGGCCCTTCTGGCCCAAAGAGCCACACTGCTGAGCATCCCTCCTGTCTAACCCTAGCCTAATCACAGGACAATTGACAATGACCAATTAACCTCCTAACCTGGTATGTCTTTGGAATGTGGGAGGAAACCCAGACATTCACAGGGAGAAAGTACAAACTCCTTACAGACGTCATTGAACTCTGAGCTCCGGTGCCCCTAGCTGGAGTAGTGCAGTGCTAACCACTACACGGCTGTAGTGCCTCATTTATTGAGATGTTATGTCATTGGAGTCTGTTTCAAAGTGCCGCCCAGTGGTGTCACCTGTCAAGGACACATGCTTGGATGTCTGTAAGCATTACCTGGCCGGGACGAAGTGGCTGGGACCTCTGCCTCTCCCCCTGTAAACACACAGCGTACAAAATACAGACAGAAGTGAGTTAACAGCTTATGAACAATGCACAGACACAGACACAACACAACGTTAAAAAAAAGCGAACATTGTAAACCACTCAGCTCAACGCAGTGTACAAGAGTAGTCAAATCATTTCTTTTGCGAGATTTCATGAACTCCAGTGATTAAATCAAATGACATTGATTCAATATTTTAGCCTGCAGCCAGTAATCGCAACTGACTGCAGCAACAACCTGGCACTCAACATCTGTAAGACCAAAGAACTGATTGTGGACTTTAGAAAGGGTAAGACAAGGGAACACACACCAGTCTCATTGAGGGATCAGATGGAAAGAGTGAGTAATTTCAAGTTTCTGGGTGGCGATATCTCTGAGAATCTAATCTGGACCCAGCATATTGATGCAGCTACAAAGAAGGTATGACGGTGTCTAAATTTCAATTGGAGCTTAAGAAGATTTGGTAATTCTCTAAAAACACTCAAAAATTTCTAAAAATGTACCATAAAGAGCATTCTACCTGGCTGCATCACCGTCTGGTGTGGGGAGAGCAGGATCGAACTTCGCTCAGTCATCTCCATCATGGGCACTAGCCTACGTAGCATCCAGGACATGTTCAAGGAGCGATGCCTCACTAAGAACCCCCGTCACCCAGGTCATGCCTGGTTGCTAAGTGGGTGTGGAAGTCTCTGGTGGTGGCAGGGCCTCGCATGACCAGCTGAGAATTTTAATACTTTATGAAGATTAGAGATTAGCTTTATTTGTCACATATACCCATTGAAACGTACAGTGAAATGTGTCATTTTTATCAACAACTAACACAGTCCAAGCATTGTATTGGGGACAGCCCACAACTGTCGCCATGCTTCACACAGACTGACACTTATCAGTCTCCTGAACTGACCACTTGATGACAAGATGGACGCTTGGCCTCACAATCTACCTCGTTAAGCTCTTGGACCTTTATTGTCTACCTGCACTGCACTTTCTCTGTAGCTGTGACACTTTATTCTGCATTCTGTTAGTGTTTTCCCTTGTTCCACCTCAGTGTAATGAGCTGATCTGTATGAACAGCTTGCAAGACAAGCTCTTCATTATCTCTTGGTACAGATGATACAAAAGGCTGAAAGCACGTACCACCAGGCTCAAGAACAGATTCTACCCGACTGTTATCAGACTACTGAACAGTTCCTAGTATAGAAACACAGAAACATGGACAACCTACAGCACAATACAGGCCCTTCAGCCCACAAAGCTGTGCTGAACATGTCCTTACCTGACAAATTACCTAGGGTTACACATAGCCCTCTATTTTTCTAAGCTCCTTGTACCTATCCAGGAGGCTCTTAAAAGACCCCATCGTATCCACCTCAACCACCATCACTGGCAGCCCATTCCATGCACTCACCACTCTCTGTGTAAAAAACTTACCCCTGACATCTCCTCTGTACCTTCTTACAAGCACCTTAAAACTGTGCCCTCTCATGCTAACCATTTCAGCCCTGGGAAAAAGCCTCTGACTATCCACACAATCAATGCCTCTCATCATCTTGTACACCTCTATCAGGTCACCTCTCATCCTCCGTCACTCCAAGGAGAAAAGGCCGAGTTCACTCAACCTATTCTCATAAGGCATGCTCCCCAATCCGGGCAACATCCTTGTAAATCTCCTCTGCACCCTATCTATGGTTTCCACACCCTTCTTATAGTGAGGCGACCAGAACTGAGCACAGTACTCCAAGTGGGGTCTGACCAGGGTCCTATATAGCTGCAACATTACCTCTTGGCTCTTAAACTCAATCCCACGATTGATGAAGGCCAATGCACCATATGCCTTCTTAACCACTGAGTCAACCTGCGTAGCTGCTTTGAGCGTCCTATGGACTTGGACCCCAAGATCCCTCTGATCCTCCACACTGCCAAGAGTCTTACCATTAATACTATATTCTGCCATCATATTTGACCTACCAAAATGAACCACCTCACACTTATCTGGGTTGAACTCCATCTGCCGCTTCTCAGTCCAGTTTTGCATCCTATTAATGTCCCGCTGTAACCTCTGACAGCCCTCCACACTATCCACAACACCTCCAACCTTTGTGTCATCAGCAAGCTTACTAACCCATCCCTCCACTTCCTCATCCAGATCATTTATAAAAATCACGAAGAGTAAGGGTCCCAGAACAGATCCCTGAGGCACCCCACTGGTGACTGACCTCCATGCAGAATATGACCCATCTACAACCACTCTTTGCCTTCTGTGGGCAAGCCAGTTCTGAATCCACAAAGCAATGTCCCCTTGGATCCCATGCCTCCTTACTTTCTCAATAAGCTTTGCTTGGGGAAGATGGACTCTTGACCTCACAATCATTAAGATTTTGAACCTTATTGTCTACCTTCACTGCACTTTCTCTGTAGCTGTTACACTTTATTCTACATTCTGTTATTGTTTTACCCTTTTCTACCGTAATGTACTGTGTAATGATGGGCAGGTGGGGCTCGTCTACCTTGGACGGTAAACCGCCCAGGAGAGGGAAAACTCTGATTTTAAACCTCCGCTGCCTTGTGGCTATACCCACCCGTGGGAAAGGCTTCGGGAGTAAACCCCGAGGAAGAAATCTGGAGCCGTTTGATGTTGTTTACAACTTCACTCTAGCAGCCTCTGCGATGACATTGGTGCAAAGCTGTATCCTTGCCCTTCCCTTGGACTACATCAGTGACGTGGAGCGGGGGGACCCGCTGCATGGGCAACAGCCGGTTCTTCAAATCTCCCTGCCCAGGCTTGCGCCTCGGTGAGTACACAGACCACTAGAGTCACAAACCCATGATCCCCTGGGATCGACAGCTGCCCACTTCTAATGATCTGATCTGTGTGATGAGTATGGAAGGCAAGTTTTTCACTGTATCTCAGTACATTTGGCAATGATAAACCAATTCCAATTTCAATTCCAATTCCAATTTCACAGGCTGGACAGCATCTATGGAAAAGAGTACAGTCAACATTTCAGGCCGAGATGTCGACTGTACTCTTTTCCATAGATGCTGTCTGGCCTGCAGAGTTCCTCCAGCATTTTGTGTGTGTTGCTTGGATTTCCAGCATCTGCAGATTTTCTGGTTTCCAATTCCTATTTAATGACTGTCCCCTAATCTTACACTCTTTATCTTTATGGTGCTAGGGAAGTTTCAGCAGAGTAAAGGTTAAAATAAAGTCCAGCCAAGAACAGTTTACAGAGAGTGAGTGTGCTGGTCAGCCCAGACTAATGGGGTCCTTAAAGAGCATCACCTCCCTTTACCCAGCAGCCATTTGACGAGGTAAGGATGTGATTGAAGGGTGCAAGGTACATTCACCAACTAGGAGACAAAACTTCAGTAACTTCAAACTTACATCTGCTTGAAGTTTCCATCGACTTTTAACACCTGAATTGTGAATGGCAGTACATCTTTCAAGTAAGGAATTTGAACAAAAGGCAGAATCTATTGTTAAAGGACTTCCATCACCCAGGACATGTCCTCTTCTCATTGCTACCATCAAGGAGGAGGTACAGGAGCCTGAAGACTCACACTCTATGTTTCAGGAACAGCTTCTTCCCCTCTGCTATCAGATTTCTGAATGAACAATGAACCCATGAACACTACCTCACTATTTTCCCTCTCTTTTTCTACTATTCATTTAATTTTATTTTCTGTTTTTAATATATGCTTATTGTAATTTATAGATGTTACTATCATCTATTTCACTGCAAACCAACTCATTTCATAACGTATGCCAGTGGCGTTAAAGCTAATTCCTATTTACCAATTGGTCAATATCTGTAACTGCTCGTCAGCTCTGATTAGAAATGGCATTTCTTTATCAGACCTCAGACAGAGTGGTGACAGAGACTGGGCTGTTCTCCTTGTGCTCAAGTAAATAAAGTGTGATTGAGGAACGGTGTGAGTTTTCAGAGTCCAATTAATCGGTGACAACATTGCCAAGTGATTACACGGTCAGGTGTCCGACCTTATAATAAGCATAAGTTATGTGTTCAGCCATGACTCTGAGCAGGGGAAACCTAATCTGCTCACTGTCGCTATATATAATGCAGTCACGGCTGCTTATTCCAGCCCATTGTGCCACATCTGACTGTGTCACCATCTGTCCTGTCAATTACACTCCAGCTGTACTCTGGAGATAGTCCTGCCCCTGGAACAGGCCTTACTCCTGATGAATCACTGCTCCTCCTTGTGCAAGTTGCTCTAATTTGAGAGAGACAGAGAGAGAGAAATCAAGTTCTGGCAAAACATTTTCGGTGGCATTTCCAATTAAAGGGTCTGTCTGCACCCTGCCATTAAATGCCACTAGACAAATAATCCCAGCCACATTCTGCTGCTTACCCAGATTTAGTTTCTATCCAAGTGTCCTCTAACACCTTCCTTGGGGTGGCTACAAAAGTGTTGGATACAGCCCAGCCCGTCATGGGCAAAGCCCTCTCCACCAGGGAGCTCATGTAGAAGGAGTCCTGCCACAGGAAAGCAACATCTGTCATCAGGGACCCCCACCATCCAGCCCATGATCTCTGCTGACTACTATCATTGGGGAGGAGGTACAGGAGCCTTAGGAGCCACACCACCAGGTTCTGGAACAGTTTTACCCCTCAACAGTCAGGCTCGTGATCCAGCACAGCCAACTTCACTCACACCAACACTGAACTGATTCCATAACCCATGGACTCATTTTCAGGACTCCACAACCCACGTTTGCAGTATTTTTTTATTTATTTGTATATATACTTTTTTATTTGCACAATTTATCTTCTTTGGTTGTTTGTCTGACTTTGTGTATATTTTTTCATAAACTCTATTGTTTCTTCATTTTCTTGTAAACATCTGCAAGAAAAGGAAGCTCCGGGTTGTGACTGGTGATATATTTGTACTTTGGTAATAAATTTACTTTGACATTTGACAACACACACAAAATGCTGGTGGAACTCAGCAGGTCAGGCAGCATTCATGGAAATGAATAAACAGTCGACATTTTGAGCCAAGACCCTTCTTCAGGACTGGAAAGGAAGGGGGAAGAGGCCAGAAATTTTAGACTTTAGACTTTGAGACATTGCCTCCATCTCTCCCATTGGGTGCTTATCGTAGAGAGGTGCCCAGGGAGCACAGTAAACCTCTTGATCCATAACTTGACAACTGTGAAACTTTGGCATGGGAAGGAGTAAAATTCACCAGTTCATTCCATTGGGTGAGAGGTTTCCAACCTTTCTTATGCCACACACCCCAGGTTGGGAGCCCCTGACGTAGCTGAAGCATCCTACTTATGTGTCACCCCGGGCCACCTCGGTCCTCCCAGTGCAGGGGACAATTTGGCAAAGAATTCATCAAACCTCCAATAAAGTAAATCAAATTTTTATTTAACATAAAGGTTTTTGAGAGTCTAATCCAACATTATTCTAATTTGTCAAATTTATTCATCTGAAGATGAATAAAGGTAATTCCATCTTAAAAATAAGCAGCTGATGATAATTTCCACTGCAAGAGTTAGTCACACCACAGGAGTTAGTGCACCATGACATCACCACCTGGGAACACACACGCACAGTGACCGGCCACACAGTGTCTAACCTCCTGTTGGTAACGGTGGTGTAGTGTTTGACTGGCTTTCTTCTGTCTCAGCAACAGGAGCTTGTTCTGGAGGCATTGACTGGCCTTTGGAGAGTTAATGTAACACCAAATACACATGGACACACAGGTAATATATATACTGCATTTGCGCGTGTACAGACGCACACTCACAGATAGACACACACACACGCACACAGATGCTCGGCGGAGAGCATTCTAGCTGGCTCCAATGCACAAGAGGCTACAGGCAGTTGTAAGGTCAGTCAGCTCCATCACAGAGCCGCCAGCGAGGACAGCTTCGAGAATTGGTGCCTCAAAAAGGTGGCATCCATCACAAAGGACGTCCATCACCCAGGACGTGCCCTCTTCGCATTACTACCATCAGGGAGGAGATACGAGAGGCTGAAGACCCACACTCAGTGATTTAGGAACAGCTTCTTCCCCCTAAACACTCCCTCACTATTCCTTTCTGTGATTTATATATTCTGTGACTTCTAGTAATTTTTACCTCTTTGCATGTTACTGCTGCTGGAGAAAACAACACATTTCATGGAGCCATAGAGCATTACAGCATAGAAACAGGCCCTTCAGCCCATCTAGTCCATGCCGAGCTGCTATTCTACCTAGTCCCATTGACCTGCATCCAGACCATAACCCTCTGTACCCCTCCCATCCATGTACAGTACCTATCCAAACTTCTCTTAAATGTTGAAATTGAACCCACATCCACCACTTCCACTGGCAGCTCATTCCACACTCTCACCACCCTCTGAGTGAAGTAATTTCCCTTAAACCTTTCACATTTTTCCCTTAACCCACGACCTCTGGTTGTAGTTCCACCCAACCTCAGTGGGAAAAGCCTGCTTGCATTTACCCTATCTATACCCCTCATCATTTTGTAAACCTCTGTCAAATCTCCCCTCAATCTTCTACGCTCCAGGTAATGAAATCCTAACTTATTCAACTCAGGTCCTCAAGTCCTGGCAACATCCTTGTAAATTTGCTCTGTACTCTGTCTTACAGACATTTTTCCTGCAGGTAGATGACCAGAGCTGCACACAATACTCCAAAGTGGGCCTCTCCAGCATCTTACGCTACTTCCACATAACATCCCGTGACATCCCGTGACATCCTGTGACATCCCGTGACATCCTGTGACATCATGTCGTAAGTCAGTGATAACAAACCTGATTCTGACACACACACACACAGACAGAGGTAGACACACACTGACACACGCAGACAGAGGCATGCACACTGACACACACACAGACAGAGACACGCACACTGACACACACACCCATGTACAAAAGCACAGATATTAGACAGGGTAGCAGACAGCTGAGGTCATTCAGAGAGAAGATTCCTGGAGGCTGAAAGCAAATTACCACTCATTTCCCAATCCATGCACACACTGGTGGGGGCCAAATTAACACAAGGCTCCTCTTGCCAGAGATTGGGCCCTCTATGTCATGTTGGTGAAACTAATTATATTGCAGAGGAATTGCACGTGGTACCTTGGGCCAGTTTTAGTGCCATATACCGCCTGGCTAATTCGATCACACGCTTCCCCTGATGATTATCTGAATGGATCGAGGGTGCAGGCAAGATAGGGGAAAGCAGTTAGCCCAAGTGATAATGGCACATGGTGTCCCAGGAACTCTGTGGTTACCGGCTGCAATAACTGAGAGTGTGGTAACGTGCAGCTGTGTTGGTTTGCGCGTCCCTCCTTTACGTGCACACCAAAGCAGAGCGAAAGTATCCTGCTTGGTGT